>NC_047129.1:7123053-7759700 GCF_009829125.3 Periophthalmus magnuspinnatus | reverse complement strand
GGGAGCTTTTGTTTACCTTCAGGGAGAACACTCTGGCAGATTCGAATAGTTTCTTTTTTAACATCTTCTTTGTACACAGTCTCTGGTACCCCGTAAAGTTTCAGATTCCAGCGTCTAGAGTAGCGTTCAGATTCAACAAGTCGTTCCTTTAGCTGGAGGATAGTGCTATTTTCGATCACATCAACTCTTTGTTTAATGTCTTTAATCTGATCATAGGCGAAGTCTACTGATTTCTTAAGACCCTCAATTTTTATTGTGTTCGCACTGATCAGTTTTTCTAAGTCGTCAAAATGGGTGTTAATCAGATTTGACAGAACTCCAATAACATCTTGGTCACAGCCACATTCGTATCTCATCTGCGACTGTGCTGACGGCAAAGCGGCACAATGTGGAGAGACACTTTACTACGTCTCACAAAACTCCACACTAACTACCCATGGGGACGCGCACTCCCCACGGGGGCGCACACTATGGGCAGAACAAGCCCAGAGCTAAACGCAGCTTTGGGTAAACAACAGGCTTTTTTCACGACCCCAGTGAAAAAGTCACACAACGCAACCGAGATTTATTTAAAAATATGGAAGCTTTTTTTTCTTTAACATTACATGATTGATAACTTTATGAAACATGGTGCAATATATATTATTTATGTTTTGTTAAAAATGTTTGTCAATGGATAGTGAAAATGGGACACTTTTCCTATGAGATGTAGTGATGTAAGTGTCATCTGGAAATTTAACAATTACTAAGATTAGTAAAGTTAAAGTGCTGAATACTGATATCTGTTTCCCTCCTTGCTCATTGTTAATAATTATTTTGAGAAATCATTAATGTGATCATTGTCTTGCAACGTGATCAGTGTCTTGCAACGTGATCAGTGTGTTCACATAGATGATTATTATTTATCATTATTAATAATGTATAACTAAAGGCAAACTGAGAAAATTTGTTATTTCAGAAGAGCGTCTCAAACTAGTAGCCCTTCGTATGACTCAGTGCCCATAAAGTAGCTCTCAGGTTAAAAAAGGTTGGTGACCCCTGCTTTAGAGGTCCATACAGTGTGTCAGATGAATGTGTATGTTGAAATAGAGATGCACTCACTAACTGGGTACCTCCTATGCATAAAAGCACTGTAACATGTCTTCACTCTGCAAATATAGTTGACCTAAAACATGACAAATTCACTATATTAGTTCAGGGTACTAGGTAAGAGTTAGATAAATCAATCAAAATACTGTTGATCTAGTACTGCAGACATGTTAGACACTGAGAGGCCAACTGGGTAAGGCCAACTACCAATGTATTATTTCAAAACATTCACATGCATGTGGGGTTATTAAAACATAACAAAACAAAACAGTATCTTCTAATTTAAGATGTATGCAAAGAGCTCAACAATTGCTGTTTTGCCATGTGCGTTCAGCTTTTGGCATAAACTGAAATTTTAGAAACGAATGTGAGAAGCGTTTTGGTCTCTACAGTTTTGTCATTTAGGCCCCTTCTGTTGGGATTGCTGTATTCTTGTATGTGAGCCCTGTTTGCAGCATCAGTGTCTGATCAAATGTGTCTCTCCACAGATCTGTGTGAGACAAAGGCCAGCTCTGCTCCGGACGTCCAGACCTCCTGCACACGTCCTCACATCAGGAGCTAAGTCCTCACACACTCTTGCACACACAGACATACACATTTACACAAATACACACACACATACTCACATAGCTGCTCCTGCTTTGCCCCTCTGTGCTGCTTGTGCTATGCCCCTCCCTACCACCCCCGTCATGCCCACCACTGCTCCCCCGGCCATGTCCCTTCCCGCAGCTCCGACTATGCCCCTCACAGTGCTCACAGTGGTCCATGGGACCACTCAGGGAGTTTGTGTGTTTGCTCAGACTCGTGAAAAATTAGAGGGAACATTGGTTATGAAGTAGCTACAATTGAGAAAAAAATCACCTCGAATGTTACATTTGCCTATTGATATTCAATCTAAAGAGAAATAAAAGGCTGCGACGATGACATCTTGACTTTTTGTCATAACCAGTGAGGCGTAAGGACCAAAGGTGCAAGACTCACGACATTTAACAATGTCTTTATTCACACTAAGTGATCACAGAAGTAATAGTTCATAAATCAGAGTTCATAGTCCAATAAATCATAGTTCATAGTCCATAGAAGCTGGGGAGCGTAGGTGCGGGTCCGTGAGCGTGGAGTAGAGGTAAGATCGGGCCTAAAAAATCCAGCCCGACCCGACCCGACCCAGGCCCGCGGGTATTAAAGCCCGACCCAGCCCGAGCCCGACCAATTAACTTGATTTGCAGGCCCGAGTCCGAAGCAAACCCAAAATTTCATATTTTATTTGTGAGGATAAATAAAAAAAATAAAGAACCAAACAAAGTTAAACATGCAGTAAAAATAAGCCTAGTAATAAAAAACCTTCGCCACTAAAGGTACGTTCACACCGGTGCGTCAGGTGCGTCGCGTTCACATGTAAAGTCAATGGTGAATGGTCTTGACCACGCTGTGTTTAACACGCGCGTCCACCATTGGTTTTACATGTGAACGCGACGCACCTGACGCACCGGTGTGAACGTACCTTAACTACTGAAAATGGTCTAAGGTCCTGACAGCAAAAGTCCACGCACTTGTCTGTGATGGCCTGCTTAGCGCGAAGAGGTGCGGTCTTTGGGACAAATGATAATATAGATGTTTGACGATCATCACTTTTGCCAGTACAGCTGTTTAAATGCCTGCTCAGCGTCGAGGTGCCAGTCTTTTTGCTCTCGTATGAAAGCAAAGCACCACATTGACTACATTCAGCGAAGCCAACGCACGTTTCTGTAGCATTTTCAACAATCATTTGAAGCATTTCCACACCTCACTCTTGCCGGTGCGTGTTTGCCTTTTCAGTTCCCCTGTCTTTAGTTTATCCTTTACTTCTTGCTGCTCCATATCAGCGATACCAGGTCAAAATAGATGCGGACTTGCGGAGGGGAAGAGGGGGCGTTCACGTGCGCAGAGTATGCTCTGGCTCTGCGACTCCTGTTTAGTAGTTAAATAGCAATTACCTTACAGCGCCTTCTCTGTTTTATCCAAATTATTATTTTTTTTATAACAAGTATTCCTAAGTTTAGTATCCACACATTGTTTTAGTATACATTTTTATAAACATATATTTATTTTTAAAAAGTCAGGTAGAGAGAAGCCCGAGCCCGACCCGACCCGAACGTAATGATTGACATTTTAGGCCCGACCTGGCCCGAAATTCGGGTCGGGTCGGGCTTAAGATCTTACCTCTAGCGTGGAGAAACATAAGTACACGACGAGACAGGGAGAACACAAGACCATACCAGGACAGAGGTGCAGGGGCTGGGTTCTATTAAAGTGTAAGTGCAATTTAAAGTGCATATAGTGATTGGTGTAAGGTGCTGAGTGGGTTAAGTTTGTAACAAATGGGCTGTTTGTTACAAAGCACTATCCAATGAAAAATCTAGTCATTTTTCCTATCCCCCACCTCTATTAAATGTTTATGCCTTATGGATGTTGCAGTGTTATTTGAAACACTGCAATAACCTCCATTTTAAAGCCAACAGTTTTTTTCTGATACAAAAAAAGCCAAAATACTAAACGTGCCCTGTCTCTGGATGACCCCATGTTAAATATGTACGACTGTATTCTGTCTCTGTGTTTATCAGTTAATTTACCAATTATCAAGAGACATGCTAAGGGCACTTTTAAGGATGTCTGATGATGTTTGTCTCATGAACTTCACAAGTTAAAAAAGGTTCTCTAGTTTTTCATGACATAGAACTAGGAAAAATATATCGAACTCTTGCAAACAGTGCTGTGCTTTGTTGTGCACTATTGTGAAAACAGTTGTTTTTCCTAACTTTTACATAAACCAGTCTGATCTGGAATGAAATATGTCCCAGAGGCACTCCTCCCATGTCCTCATTTTGCCTTTTCTCTCATCTGGTTTTCATTGAATCTTCACAGTTATATATTTCAATGACGTAGAACATTCTATTTTATGTAACTTTTGTCTGTTCTGCTCACTTCTGGGGTGTATCTAGGATAAGGAGCACAGAGGTATAGGTGAGTAGACCTTATAAAACTGCGCGATAAAAGTGGAGAGTTAAGTTCAGTTAAGTTCACTGGGACACCATAACAAGTGCATGAACAAATACTAGCTTATGTTCTGAGTGTAATTACTTCACATTTGTTTTACGGAGACAATTTCAGTGGTAGCGATGGATGTGGTAATGTAGTTTATTTTCACTGTTCAGTTATAACCCTTTTGAGTACAAACAAATGGCTGGATTCAGTGAAGCTGAGACTGTAGTTTTGGGCTCTGTTGTCTCATTTGCTCTAGTTATAAGTGGTAACAAGCTATGCACAGAGGAGGAAAAGCTGAGTTTAAAAGTTTTTTGTGTGTAAATATAAGAAGCTGCTGGAGGGATGGTCTGATAGACATTTGACTGAGCATTTGTGGGGTCCAAATCAATCAATCACTAAAATGAGATTTAGGAACTTGTTATAATGTAAAAAAAAAAAGTGGATTTCAGTTTTTTTCATTTGCTGATTTGACTGAAAATAAGTCACAGCTTTCCCTTTGTTTTATATGCCCAAGAGCTTCACCATTCCCTTTTATCAGATAGTTGACAAAAAGAAATTATGTTCAAGTTGATAATCAATACAGTAGCCTAATCATTACAGTGTGTTGTCATTGAGCTTGCAATATGTTATATCGCAGGAACATAATATCTTATGTTCAAAATTTGTATTAATAGTAATAAATAATAATAATAAATAATTAAACCTAATTAACCCTTATAATATACCCAATAGGCCTATATAATAGTGTAGCCTGGTATAATCATATACTATAATGTATTACATAATATTAAGATATATATTATTTTATGAAATAATCATATGATTTTCATTAAAAAAATATAATAATAGTAATGAATTCCATATATTTTGATAAATAACACCACAGTGCCCTTGGCTTGTAATAAAAAACATAAGCAGAGACAAGGCGAGGGTTGTCCCATTTCCTAGTACTGTGCTTTCAGAACTTTCCCTTGGCCCTCATTTAGAAGGTGTAGGGTGGAGGGTGTAGGCTAAAGGGGAAGGGGTACAAAAGAGAACTGGGATTGAGTCTAGGTACTAGGGACTAAATGGTGAACAATGTGGTTCAGTTTGACTGGTTAATTAGTTTAGTTATTATTAGTAGTTATTGATTTTATTATATGGCCATACCTCCTTGTCAAAGCCTTATCTTGTCAGATCTCAGAAGCTAAGCAAGGCAGGATTTGGTTAGTATTTGAATAGAAGACCACTGAGAGGTCCAGATGTCACAGCGGGAGCAAATAGGAGAAACTGTCATTGTGTCCTGAGGCAAGACACTTCACCCATAGTAATGTGATGTGTGTGTGAGAAATATTTTTCTTACTTTCTTATTATTTTTCTCCAGACCAACTCCCCTATTTTTCACCCAGTGAGCAATGGTGAAAACTCAAGGAACTCACACCTCTCTGCATTCTGACTAATTCCAGACAGAATGTAAAATTTAAAAAAATGTCAGCGCCCCTACACACATACACACAAAAATAATATGTGGGAACGACGCCAAACAAGATGTGCACGCAGAATCATGAAATCTGACACAGAAGCAGATCATGACTAGACAAGTAAAAAATAACACCGTCCCTTCAACCAGGACAGGGGTCAGCCATATTACACTAAGATTTGCTAAGCATGACTCATATTTTCTTTTAAAACATCATATCTTTACAGACTCCTCCTAGGGTGTTCACCACAACAGGCTCAAATTAGGTACACGTTATCTCAAGGGGTGGGGCATCAAAAATGATCCATATTTTTTGCCACAAAGCTGCAAAAATTGCCCAGAATTTTGGAAATTAAATTTTTTTACAAATTGCTCCCGTTTGTACAAACAAACTCTGATTTCAGTGAAATTTCAATCAGTTCTTTAACTTCCTGTGCTAAAGCTATTTAATGTGGACAAAAATGAATGCACCATGTTAGTGCCCCCTTGATGGTAAATTTAATATGTGGAGAAAAAAAGTTAGTTTTTCAGAATTTTCTGAAAGTTTGCACAATGATCACTGATCACAAAGTCAAAGACACCCATGCCATATTTTTACAGCATAGCCATGACAGAATTTCTATGTTATTCTAATGATAACATTACCAAATCGCACAAAATTACACTGATTTCACTCTAACTTTAATAGTAGGTGGACGCTCCGACTGTGAATTGATTGATATTTTAAAAATGGGTGTAATAAAACCCCTTTGCACTTTGCATGGAGTGGTAAAATGTTCTTTGTTGTAACATACAAACTTTGGTACACATATTTGTGACATGCTTTCAAACAAAAAAATGCAATGGCGCACACACCCCATCTCACATTGTGTTGCCATGTCAACAAGATTAAAATCTGTCCTTGTCAATGGGAACGTGATGCATCATGGTAACAGGACCAAAAAAATATGCTGTGACCACACCCCCTTACAAACAGAAGTTCGCAATCTTGGATTTTTTATTTGTTTTTAAACACATTAAAAGGCAGGGTTAGGGTTAGGTTACGGGTTAGGATTAGGGTTGGGTTAGGGTAGGGTTAGTAGTTCAGGATACATTAGGGGTTAGGGTAGTGTTATTTTAGGAGTTAGTTTCTTAGGGTAGGGTTAAGGTTAAGGTTGAGGTCAGGGCCGCATTTAGTGTTAGGCTCTGGGGTAGCATTAGGGGTTAGATATAGAAATAGGCTAGCTATGAAGCGTGGCTTAGATGCAGGTAGAACGCAGCGTAGGACAAGGGCCTCTTGCAACTGTATTTATTTGTATTCCTATAGGTTCAGGATGGTGCAGCGTGTCGCAGTGATCGGGGCTGGTCCCTCTGGTCTGACCAGTGTGAAGGAGTGCCTTGATGAGGGCCTGGAACCAACCTGCTTCGAGAGCAGTGATGACATGGGTGGACTCTGGAAGTTCAAGGCAAGTGGAGAATGTGTTACATGGTCTTCTCCAATGTGCATCCTGGTGATGTTATTTATCGTGTTCATCTGCAGGAGGTTTCAGAGCCAAACAGGGCCAGTATCTACCGCTCTCTTACCATAAATATCTCCAAAGAAATGATGTGCTTTAGTGACTTTCCAATCCCTGCTGACTACCCAAACTACATGCACCACTCAAAAATCCTACATTATTTAAGGATGTATGCTGAACATTTTAAAGTACTACAGCATGTTCGATTCCAGGTGAGTTTTACATTTGACACGCGTAATAAACAAACAAAGCTGTTAATGTTGTATAATGTTATAATGATGCATTTTTTATATGTCACAGACCTCTGTGAAAAGTGTAAAACAGAGACCTGACTTCACCAGAACTGGACAATGGGAAGTTATCACGGAGACCAAAGATGGCCAAGAGGAGAGACATGTTTTTGATGCAGTAATTTGTTGCTCTGGTCACTACACATATCCCAATCTCCCGCTAAAAGACTTTCCAGGTAATGCTTACGGCAGCCGCATATAGACCTGCAGTCTGTCACATTTAAATGATATAGATTGATATTTAAAAAGATGGTTATGTAATAACTGATCATTTTTTTAATGATATTTTTACCCCAAAAATGAAAATATATTTTTCCACTACAGTCTATCCAGAAGTGTTTTGGTAAACACTGCATTATTATAATGAATAAAAAGTGGTTATTCTCTTTCTAAACAGGAATTGAGACATTTGAGGGAAAGTACTTCCACAGCTGGGACTACAAAGGCCCTGAAGGCATGGAAGGAAAGAGAGTGGTGGTGATTGGCATTGGGAACTCTGGAGGAGACATTGCAGTGGAGTCCAGCAGATTTGCAGAGCAGGTTAGGTGTATCCTCAATCAAAGCAATTCATTTTACTGGGAAATGATCAGCCCTTTCTCTTGCTCCCCTCAGGTGTACATGAGCACTCGGCGAGGTGCCTGGGTCATTCGGCAGGTGTCAGACAACGGACTCCCAGTCGACATGAAATACAACACCCGATTTGTCCACATTCTCTTCCAGCTTCTACCAATGAGTGTCTTGAACTGGATTGGAGAGGGCAAACTCAATGCCATGTATGACCACACCATGTACGCTCTGAAACCCAAGCATCGGTAAGTGGACTGAATATTTGAATAGAGCTGCAATTCATGATTTTTAGTAGTCAACTATTATCATACATTACTGATTATTGGATGGCTGTCTTATATTTAATACAGTTTTAACCAACCAATTTCAATCAATTTTTAACATAAAAATATGCTATTTAAGAGCCCTTAATATTGAAAAATATCATATTTAAGAGGCTACTTTTATTATATTCACAAAATGCATATACATTTTTATTTAATTATTGTTTGCGTATCTTGCTTCTAGGCTGTTCAGTCAGATTCCTGTGATAAATGATGACCTGCCCCTGAAAATCCTGTCTGGCTCTGTCATCATTAAACCAAATGTCAAAGAAATCTGTGGATCCAATGTCATATTTACTGATGGCTCTGTTGTTGAAAAGGTACTTACAAATCGACACAAACTGCAGCATCAGACAATAAAATACTCAAGTGATTCTGTAGAATGTTCAGAGTCGCACACTGTCTGAACTCTATAATATAAAACTGAATTATGGAAATACGATAAATCACAAAAATAAATAGAATTAATCAAGTATTAATATAAAAACTATGTATTAATAAACACAAATACCATATATATACTTCATAGATTCAATATACACAACAGGTGTGAAGTATATTATTTTAATGTTTTACTTATCTTATTATACAGGGAGAGCCCAATGAGAACACTCAGGCTCTCCTTTTCTTAGCCGCTCTGTTTAAAATACAGAAAAATGCATACAAAAAATAAATAAGTGCATAAGTTGATAAAAAAAATAATAATAATAACGACAGGTGCTGGTGTGAGTATAAATATTACCAGATTATTAAATTGCTTCTGTGGCACCAAACCAGTTTTCCATTTTTGGGAAGCAAAATAACCAAACGCTTTTTTCCCCTATTTCAGTTCTGGTGGGGGTCGGTTTTTAGAAGTAGACAATCATGAGATGTTGTATTAAGTGTATTAGTTCCTATATCAAAGTTCAACAAGCAAGTGAGATATTGCAGCCGTCTATAAAGTAGTCGCTTATGAATACATTTTATACAGAGTTGTTCTCTCCAGACTGATAGCGATGGCCAACCTACTTTTTCAGAGAATGTACATTGACAAGTTTTAAATTAATCACCTTTTATGAAAAGAAGGGCAGAGTCAAACAGTGTATCTAAGGGTTCAAAGTAGAGGCTGAAGTTTGCATGTACATTATGTCTCCATAATCTAATACAGAAAGAATGATTGCTTGAACAATTTCATTTCTGTAATTTAATGGAATACAAAGATTTGTTTTTATAATAAAATGATAACTGATTTCACATTATGAGATATGTATTTTAGAATCAGTTTTTACTGTGTTTGAGTAAAAGTCATAGAAGTAAATAATGTTTTTATTTTTTTACAGGTTGACATAATTGTTTTTGCTACAGGCTACAACTATGACTTCCCATATTTGCCCAAAAAAGTTATGTACAGAACTGGCCATCGCGTTGGCCTGTACAAACATGTGTTTCCCCCGACCCTTGAGCACCCGACTTTGGCTGTGGTTGGATTCATCCACGCCCTGGGAGCCATTATGCCCCAGGCAGAAATGCAGGCACGCTGGGTTACACGGGTGTTTAAAGGTAGGCTTCCAACTAATAATAAATAAGTGTCTATCATCTAACTGCTTTGGCTTATGGTTTTACAGGCCTTAAAAAGCTTCCTCCAACCCCAGCAATGGTAAAGGCTGTGGAGAAAGACACTAAGGACATTGAAAATAAGTGAGATCTGCTTGTTTAATTGATATTGCATTGCTACACAAAGAGAATAACTGTCAATCAATAAATGCCACTGAGAAAACCTGTCAGGAACAACAGGTGAGCATAGAGCCTAGAGACCTTTCTCCAGATCTTGAGCTAGGTAATGGTCACTGGTAGCCTGTAGCCAATTTCCCACAGGAATTTTAGGAATCTAACTCATGACCTCCAGTTTGTCATATAGAAAAGAGCAGCTTCACAGGACATATAAAACCCGAAATGTTATTTACTGATGGAGTGAAAAAGGATGTAACATATGAGAAAGACAAAGCGGTGGACAGTAAGACTAGAAGATTGAGGATAGATCAAAATGAACTTGTAGCTTAGATCACTGCTAATGTGTCAGACATCTTAGGCTAATTTAAATCTATCAGTCCCAGCTCCTTTTAATTTCATTTTTTTTTTAAATAAATAATTCTCTCCACAGCTACGTAGTGTCCAAGCTGACCCCATTGCAAGTGGATTTCGTTTCCTACATGGATGATCTCGCCGGGGAGATTGGAGTGAGGCCAAGTCTACTGTGGCTCTTCTTCACAGACTATTCCCTGTTTAAGAAGGTCCTGTGGGGTCCTGTCACTGCCTATCAGTACCGCCTCGTAGGACCCGGGAAGTGGGATGGAGCACGCAGGGCAATCTTCACCCAGTTTGATCGCATGTACCAAGCTCTCAAGACAAGACAGGTCCAGTGTGCTAACTAAATACAAGGACTTATCCAGTACTATCATGTAATTTCTAACCTTACATTATTTATTTATTTATTCAGGTTGAAGAAGAGTCAGACGTATCCTACTTTGGGAGACTGATGAAGCTGACTATGGCTGTGATGGCTGGTGGAGCTGCTGTGTATTACGTTCATAATCGCAATCCAGACACCATGCCCAGCCTGATTTCAAAGATCCGCTCAATAACTTTCTGAAACAATTGCCCGAGAAAGTGAAAGTTATTATTGTTTGCCTTATTTGTTTTATAGGCTGTGATTTGCATGGATAGAATGTTGATTATGTTGTACGCAAGACTGTAAAATCATGACCAATCTTTTATTATATTACCATACATTTTAACATACTCTACGCTATATGTTGCTCATGTGGGAAGTTATGAGTGTGACCCCACTTTATTTATCACATGATAAAAAGATTCCTAACACAAGCATTTATTTCAGATGAATAAATAATTTTCCAATATTGCAGTCATTTATGTGAGCGCTTTCAGTTCCTATACCCAAATTAACATTTATAGGCTAAACGTCTTTGAAGACCTGACCCACTGACAAGAGAAAGCTCTGGAGACCCCCTGGCATCACAGGCGCCCGAGGCTGGAAGCACTGCTGTAGACAGCATCCTCCTCTCCGTCCCTCTTAAACATCTTTGTACTATGATAATAGGCCTATTGCATTTCTGGTAGACGGCTGGCCTTCTGTCTGTCTCCATGAAATTGCCGCTTTTCTCAGAATGTCCCAAAGTATTGCATTCATTTTTATCAGCATGGGGACCAGGCCAAGTTAGATTTGTGGAGTCCTACCCGCCACAGTAAGAATGCATAGGCCTATTTCAGGCTGCAGTATTTAGAAATGGATGAAAAAAAGCTTCCAATAGTCTAGCTGTGTGAATACACCTTAATACAAAATGCTTGACATTTCTGTGTTAAAAATGTAAAATTTCCATTTTAAATTTAATGTTACGTTTTAATTTGAACTGATTTTGTGGTACAAATGGACTTCCAGATTTTTTTTTTTATGTGTACTTCACCTGGTTTGCCACTAGATGTTTCCCTCGAGCAACAAACTTTCACAGGAAGAAATATTGAAACATAAAACGGAAAAGTACAGAGCCCCGCAGATGACAGAAAGGAGAAGAGTAATATTTACAAAATAAAAAATATATTATCTTGAGGGAACGAGATATTTATTGTGAGGGAACGAGATATTTTCTTGAGGGAACGACTTAAGACATGCGCAGTTTGCGTGCAACATGTGCAGGATCAGGAGGAGCACTTCGGAGAGCACAGATCCACGGAGAGTTCTGTTAAGTTAAGGTAATAATGAATAAATCACAAAACTGCAGTGCATGTTTAGTTTAAAGTAGTGATGGTGAGATGAAGCCCCATGAAGCATCAATACTTTCAGTCAACTGTGCCGGCACATGTACGATACTTCATAAGGATTCATTTACTCTATGGCGCCATCAAGAGGTCAATAAAATGTACTGCAATGTAGCGCGTGCGCGGAAAACAGCCGCTCACAGGGCACAGATGAGGCGTACACAAGAATGCCACTGCTAACTTATATAAATACACATATACATGGACTCTGGATACACATTTTTCTGTCTCTCCCAGTATTGAAGGATCCTCCAGCCCTTGGAGTCATAATACGACAAGTATTTGACTCCATCATGTAGCGTTGGACCTCAATATTTGCGTCTGCTCTCACGTTTTATGTTTGTGTCTGCCTGACACTGTCATCCAGGCGACACCACAGGTTGTTACCTGCGCTACAGGTTGTTACTCGCGGCAAAATCCGAACCACTTTCTGAACCAGTCACGTGGTACGGCTGGTTCGCGAGGCTTCGAACGTCACCACACACCTGACCAATACGAGCGTCGATACCTTTAGTCTTCCTGGATTACTCGACACACGCTTCACCTTTAGTCTTCCGGGATTACTCCACACACGCTTCGAAGCCTCGACAGGGAGGACACATCACTAGTTTAAAGCTAATGTTACGTGAATCACACGGAGCTAGCTGCTAAGTTAGCAAGAACGTCTCCCCAACACTTTAACAAGAAATAAATGGCAGGCTATCGGTAAACCATGGAAAGCTTGAATATGGTTGCTTACATGGACCCTTTGTCCACGTATGTTGAGAGTAGAGATTTTAGCAGTGGTTAATCAATGTTGTTAAACTTTCAGGTTTATTAGCAGCCATGCTAATCACGTGTTAATACAGTAGCCATAGACTATACACAGTCAATTTATGAATCTTTATACAGTCTCTGATACCAACAGAACTGGAGCAGTCTGTTGAGATGTCTATGTGTTTATTAGTGTTGGCTACAGTAAAAGACAGAGCTATGTGATAATTTGTGAGCTGTTGTTTATTGCAACAGTAATAACGCTTAGTTATTACTGTTACAATAAACTTGCTGGATAACTTATGAACTAACCCACTCCTATAACAACTTGTGGGTAGCCTAAGTGTGGATTATTAAAATTAAGGATGCCTTTTTATGTAAACAATGTTTTTAACTTTGTGTTGCTGTGTTACAATTGTTGTTTCTACTGCAAATTAAAAGATGACAATCAAACTATTTAATGTTATGCTTATTTTCAGATTGATTCTTCTGTCATTTGACTCATGTCTGATGTAGATCTGGCAAAGTATATTCCTCGGTTTGGAGACAGAGTTGCAGTGGTGGCTTTTTGCCATCAAAGTCAACCAGAAATTTCAAGGAGTCAGCTGCTGGGTAAAATAAAAACAAAGATCTCATCTACCAGTATTGAGAAAAGAATTCAAAATGTTCAAACACAAATGGGGAATGGGAATGCAAAAAAAAAAAGACAAGAAGACTAGAACTTAGCAACGAAAATAATCAATACAAACAGGTGTGCAAGGCAAAAGGTGCTAGTACCAGACACATATCTGTTGACAGACACACTACGGTTATGGAGATAAAAGTAATGGCGGAATCTCTCTTTTTCCCCAATGGAAAGTGCAAATCATTGAAGTTAGAAGAGCACAACTGCAGCATTTGTGATTTTTTTTAGAGGAAAAGATTTATCTTGAGAGCACGGTTGAGCAGTTATATGAAAAAACAAGGTAAAAATGCTGAGACTGTACCTTTACACTAAGCATTGCTTAATTCAAGCTACAACAGAAGAAGAATCTGAGGCTGAAATAATTCATTTGGACCTAAATGAGGAGACTGAAATTGTATTCATTGATGAAGCAGCGGACCAATCATATGCGTTGGCAATGGTGCTACATGAAAGTACAGGTGGAGAAATTTCAGAGGTGAGTGCGACCGAAAATGCAGCAGTATCACATGACAATTCAACTGAGATTGAAGTGATTTTGGGGGCATCTTTGAATAACTCCGTCAATCTGGATGACACATTGCCTTTGGATATATCAAAGACAAAGATAGTTCTTGTCATAAGAAGAAGCAATTGCCTCTTTGAGCTTTTACTACCAAAACTGTCCAGATCTTAGAAGCGATTTTGACACTGTGCTCATGAATTCTGGGTTATGGACAAATCTGATGCATTAGAGTTGCATTTTTATTTTTTGTTTCTTGTGGATTTTAATTTGTTTTGGTGGCTGATAAATGCAACTTTTATTTCCATAATTTGCATAAGAAGGCCAAAAATGCTTAAAACTTTTTCTTGGTGGGTTCAAAAGTGACATGTTTACACTTTAAAGAGCTAGTCTCTTGAGTTACTGTACTTGATATGCACATTCCAAGCTGAAACAGCTGTTTTATTGTGTCAACTGGACTTGGATTACACAGCTATAAAAACAATGTATAGAAATACATTATTTTATTTCAATCTTACCACATTACAGAATGGAAAAAGCCTTGTGCTCTTTTTGTTTTAAAAGGTAATGTTAAGGCTGTGAAACACAGCCTGTTAATAAACCTTTGTTGAAACTTATCTCACTTTGTTTTATGGTGTTTTTATTTTGATAAAACATGGCAACAAATCATCCATCATGCAATTTTATCTACTTTATTCAGACAGCTGGGCCCTAATATTATCACGTAGTGATACATATAGTTCAAGTGCTTCTGTCCTGTTGGAAAAGTCTGACCTAACTGTTCCACTGTAATAGTGCAACAATCAAATAAGGAACAGAAGTAAGGAACTTGCAGCGCTCTTTGCAGGCAGAAATCTCCTCATTTAAGGATACAAGAAAGTCCACTGTGCCCCACATGTGAGGTGCATGATGCATAACATTGGGTATTCCTGAAGGCACACTTGTATCTCTTGAAGGCCTGATACTATGTGAGTTCCAAACATTTTTAATGCCATTTAGGTCCTCCTGCAAAATTATGGATATATTAATAAAATAGTACAAGCTATAATAAAATCATCATACATTTTCTTTTTGAAACGGGAAATCCAAAATAGAAAAACGGCTGTTGCCCCAATCTCAAAACTAAATAGAAAATCTGGATTTTGGGGGGATTTGTTCGTTTTCACATTTTGATTTTAAATTCAAAACAAGTCCTTGTGGTGAAGTTGTTTGGAAATTTGATATATTCGTTTTTGTTCATATTTTCCTTGTTCAAAGTCCCGTGGCCAAGTGCCAAGTGAAGCGCATCTTTTCCAGGGCCAGGCACCCGGTGATGCGCAGAGGCAAAACCGCGGGCAGGTGAGGAAACCTGGGCAGATCATGGATATGCCATGCGCCAGCCTCGGACGGTGAGTACCTTTTGGTTCAGCTGTATGCGGGGTGTCGCGTTAGACCTGACTAAGTCCCGGTTTAGTTCTATTTAGAGACGATTTCATCCTGGTATAAGCTCCGTTGTTGAGTTGTTTGCGGCTACACAAACCACCGGCTACACTGACCGTATGGCGCGGCACGACCATCCTCATCCCCGGTCCACTCAAGGCTACGGAGCACGAACCCCGTTCGGTGCTGTTAATGGATTAAAGTGTACGCCTTATGCTCGTCTCCAAATTCTCGTGAGCTCCTCCTGCCATGCATGCTTGCTTGGGGCGTACCTTACTCTCGTGTTTACTCACAGCTCCAAAAGCTGTTCATATAAACTCGTGAATGTTGTAATAAAACAAATACCCACACATTTATTATTACGACGGCGTGCAAAGTGTCCACGTCGGCAAGCAACAGCGGCATCCGCCAGCAGACTGTCCGAGAAACCCGGCCGCCCTCCGCAGCGAGTCAGCCGCAGCGGGCACTCCCCCGTCCCGCTAGAGACACGTTCTGTCGCAGCCTCGAGCAGTGACACTAGCACTGCCTCTGACTGCTCGATTTCAAATAAGGGTAACAGGGCCACAGAAAGACAGCCTATCCACGATCACCCTGCCCAGATCCCCTCATTTGCTCGCGGCTTTACCTCTGTGCGAGACCCGGTGCCTGGGCCCGGGAAAAGAAATGGGCACTTGGCACAGGGCTATGAGCGCAGTTCCACAAGGAAATGGGCGAAAATATCCACTGTTCATACAAGTTCACCACAAAGAAACAGGATAGGCTATTTGTTTTTGCCCATGTTTCTTCTCGTGGGGCAGCATTCAAAGACCCATCGCAGGTCCCCCAGTGAAGCGCCTCTCAGCGCAGGTACTAAGTGCTGCGCAGAGAGATCTGGGCAGCGTGACCGTGGATACGCTGTCTTTCTGTGGCCCTATTACCCCATTTGACTGAAGCGCCAGGCGGATGCGACTGCTCATCATGGCCAAGGAGACTTTTAAATGTACAATATGGGATTTGTGTGGCTATTTATTTTATTACATCAAGCGACTTTTGGAGCTGTGCGTAACAGAACCTTTCCAACACGAGAGTAGGGTACGCTCCAAGCATGACAGGCAAGAGAAGCTCACGGGGATTTGGGCCCAAGCATGCGACATACACTATCAGCATCAGCACCGAACGGGGTGCCCGCTCCGTGGCCTTGGGTAGACCGCATATGCAAGGACAGATGGTCAGTGTAGCCAGAGAGAACTATATCACGTGACGTACATGGACCGGGAAGACAACAGGCTTACCTGAATGATAGACATGAAACAAAACTGGACCAGTGCTTTGTCAAGAAAATCCCCGCCGAAATGTCCTTCATCTTTAAGGTCAGCAAAAAAATGAATCCAGTGTTCAAAATTCCCCCCTTTCTTAACTGACCCCACCAGCTCTCGATCCTTTGATTCGCTGTGCTTGCTCCTGTGATAAAGCTCTGCGGGCCAGCTTGCTCGTCTTGTCCATTGCGCCTCAAATACTTGAATATCTCTTAGAACAACATTCTCCGTACGCATGTCCGTGCGTAAAAGCCTTGGAAAATCACCTTCATGCTCTATAGTCTCAACAAAATACCCTCCAATAACTCTTGGGTCGCCACATAACCCTCCGGGAATAGCCGTCTATGCATCCATTTATGCAAATTATGTAAGGCTTCAACTTATCAGAATCAGCGTGCCATATGAAGTTGGGCCCAGATGAAAAATAGCGTCGTGAACGTTGATGATGCGTAAACCATGTTCCAAACACTTGGCATACGTCCAGCGATAACCATTGAGTCTCCCTGGTTCTTCCAATTGCCCAAGTATTAAGTCAACAACTAGCTCAAAGTTAGCATATTGACTACGGTAGAGTCCATAAGTCCGTAATATCCTCAGCAAATGTCTTCTGCCTAAAATATAACCGTCCAAAGCAAGCGTTGCTAATATGTCATTGTAGCTCATCCCCAGCATAAAATAATGCTTGATTTTGAGTTTCCGACTGTCCCGATCCATTGCATACAAGCCTCTCTTCCCTTCTTTTTACCATGCTTTCTTTTCTACCTGTACTTCTAGCACATGTGCGCCACCAAGAGGTCGCCTGCTGTACCTACTTGTCAAAAAATATGTAATAATTTCTATACATACATTTTCACGAGCGCACGAGATATTTAACTTAAAAAAATAATAATAATAATATCTCATTCCCTCGTGATAATTAAGTCGTTCCCTCGTGATAATTAAGTCGTTCCCTTGTGATAGTTAACTCGTTCCCTCAAGATAATATGGTGTGGGAACGTGACATTATCTCGTGGCCACACGTTAATATTATATTTCGCAAATGTCCTATGCGGGGCTCCGTAGTGGGTATTTATTTAGGCCTATTGTTTGTTCAGTCACCACCGCGAATGATCTGAAATGTCCTCAAATACGTCCCTCCTTCATGAGCAGATTATTATAGAGCAGGTCTGTGGGCTGTTTCCTGCACTATAAGCGGTTGTGCCGTGGCGCAGTCATACCATACATTTATATTGAGTCAGACGCAGGGTGAAGTCCACTCAAACCACCCACCTGCAGCTCGGCGGAGTGTTCTTCCTGGTTCAGGTGAGTCTATCGGGGGAAATGAAACCACTTGTTGCAAAGGCGGAATGTGGGGGGCTGCTCTCGAGCTTTGACTTTCTTACAGATGATCTCAACTGAGCCAGTTGGCTCTGACTTGCAGAGGCTGCACTAGCACTGATTAATTATTGGCTGCACGTGACAAGGTTTAGGTAATGGCGATTTAAAATCAGAGAGTCCTTTTAGGCTTAAACCAACTGGATTTCAGTATTGAAACTGAGAACCCAAATGAGAGACTCATTTCTGATTGGATAGTCGTCTTGAGAACCAAACACCAAATTATAACATGAATAAAGAGGACACCATGAACATTGGTCTTGTAACTAATAAATAACCATTACAATTGCCATCTGTAAAAGCTATATCTGATTAGAACGTGTCTACCTCATATCTCGGAATAAAGGTCAGTCAAGTTTATGACATTTATAATCAAAATCTTACAGTTTCTTTTAGTAGGCCTATGCTATAACTTACACTACACATTACTTAAACAGTCATGCTCATCCTTGTGTGCATATGTAGTCTGACCAAACCTCTCTCATCATAGTAGGGTTTGTTTCCTAGGGTACTGAAACTTGTAAACATGGTAGGACTATCATCCTTCTATTACAAAAGCAAAAGTTAATGAATGTGCAATGTTGTAACAGGATTACAGGGTGTCTAGGGTGACCACCTGCCCCTGTTTTGTTTGTCCTGCACAGCCATGTCCCTCATCCCACTTTTTTAGAGAATGTTTCACTTTTTCAGTGGCACTTGAATTCAATAAAAAAATCAGATTTACTTTTAGATGTTTATAGAAATCAACACTTTTTGAGTGTGCTGATTGGGTTGTAATATGTTGGCACATATTTTTATTCCAAACTGTCTATGTGTGTTATGACTTATATAATGGGGAATGTGACAACACAATGTGACAGTGGTCTCTCCTCTGCATAAAGTAGAAGTATTTCAATTCAGTTTATATTTATTTTGTCCAATATCACAAGAGCAGTTGAGGGGTCACCCAGGCTGATGAGGATCTGAGTCCACATGTTGTGTTCAGCTGTGGACAGAGACAACTTGCTGTTGTTTCACACATTTTGTTTTGCTGACATCAAACATTGTGTGTTCTGGTTGCTGAAGAGGTGCATGATGGTCTGGCGGGTGGCGGTGATCGGAGCAGGCTGCTCGGGTTTGGTCTGTATCAAGACCTGTGTCGAGGAGGGACTGGAGCCTGTCTGCTTTGAGAGCAGTGATGACATCGGAGGACTGTGGAACTTCAAGGTAAGTGCTAATACTTGCTATATTTGATGTTCATGTGTAGACCACTAACATAACATAGATCTTCTGTGTCACCCACAGGAATCCACACAGCCCGAGCGGTCCAGCATCTACCGGTCTCTGGTGGCAAACACATCCAAAGAAATGATGTGTTTCAGTGATTTTCCTATGCCCGACCATTATCCCAACTACATGCACAACTCGCCTCCTCCTGCGTACTTCAGGTTGTACGCCCAGCACTTCAACCTGCTGAAATACATACACTTCCAGGTAGGTACACATCTGCTGTTCTATTCTTTGGCTTGCAAGCTTGTTCTTGTTGTGTAAAAATTACAGTTCCAGATGAAAAGTAATCCATTTGCGAAGCTCGGGAGTTTTGAAATACCAGAAAAAAGGTTAATTGTTTGTTACAGCAGATACAGACAGACAATTGCTTGTGTAATTGGTTAGTTGTTAGTGTGTGATTATTTCATAGGAACATGTAAAGAAAAAGAAGAGAAATTATGCAGCATCCACATCTCCTGTAACAAAAAAATATATTAACGAAATCGCAGGCGCTTAGTCGTCACGGATGGTCAAGTCAGTCAAGACCAGTTTGTCTTTGTGATCACTACTGGCTTTGATTAGGCATTCATTTTGTTTTTAAGAGAGCTCATTACAATTTTTGGGAATTTGTGAAAGAATTCTGTTTCTTCTGTTAAATTTCAATTGAGGAGGGTTTTTGGTTCCAGTTGGACTTTTCTTAGGACATGCATGTCATTAAACTCACTGCAGTGATGAGGCAAAAAAACAAAAAACAACTAAACAAATACACTTTTTTTTTTTTCAAAAAATAAATATAAAGAAACAAAGAAATGTAGAAAATGAGTGGATCAGTTGAAACTGCATCCTGTCATTTTCTTGTTGACACTGTTTACATTGGTTTAAGCTGTTACACACATATTTGCTGATGTTGCATAATTCACACCACAGTTTGGCTGATCAGGTCTAAGGACACACAAATGCACCATTGACTTCTTGTGTCACGCTCTGTACTTAACCATTTTCTTTCTTTTCTTTTTTTCAGATTTTTTTTTCAGTTTTGTTTTGTTTTTCAATATTTTTTATTTTTATTCTTTCTGTTTTTTACACTTAACATTGTGACTGAATTAGAGTATAATGTTTACATATGTAAATTTACATTTGTCTGCATTTTGCAATTATATAATATCCCCATTCTTAGACCTAGATGGACTGCCGAATTTATTCCCTCTTGTGAATAATAATAAAATAAAATAAAAACTTCAGCTGTCCTTACACTCATCTACATGGGGACTCTCACCCTTTTGCCTTTTACCAGTTAGTAACCCTAGATAGGAGTTTCACCTAGTGACTGTTTGCTAAATAGCAGGGACTTCCACCCATTTGACTGTTAACTAGCTAGTTACAACTAAAGGGGAATTTCACCCATGATTGTTTGGTAGTTAGCTGTAATGACTCCTAAACCTCATTCTGGAGAATATATTTAAATAGGTCCCAATACTAGATATTATATATAAAGCAAAGATTAACAAAACATGTTAACCTTTACACAGTGTCTCACAGCTTTGTCATAGGTGGAGCTACAGTCATCACAGTCCCATGGACTAGACCTGGATTAGAGGCGGGGCCAGTGAAAGGGCCCAGTCAGCACAGCAGGGCTTCTCATTTGGAATATATTTCTGTTCAGATCCTCTTGAAGTTTTGCTCCACATTATAGATGTTTTGGCATTCGTAACTTCCAGTACCTTAGTTTCAGTGGCTTACAAGGATGAGCAGTCTGTCAACTATGTCCCAAAAGTGAGGAAATCAAGAGTGGGGGAGGGCCATTGTTGTTTGGATTGTATTAGCAGCATGTTGTTAGGGCAGCATGGTGGTACACACACAAGATTTTGGAGCCAAAGATACTGAAAAGTTGTGAGATAAATCAAAATGGTATAGGATCAGAAACTATGGCCATTGGGTATGTTTAGTTAAGCATTTTGCATTTTCCAAAATACGTTCTCCTTTGATTTACCAGTCTTTGTAGATGAAGATTCCCTTTTCAAATGGAAAGAAGTCTGTATTGGAAAAGCTCAACAAGTAAACCTTGTTCGAATCCAGCGGTGGTGATCCAGGACAGAAACCAATGTCCATCCATGTTCTTGTTTGAAAACTCCATGCATCAGGACAGAAACCAAAAGGAAGACAAAATTCCATCTTCACTGTGTTCTGGACGACCACTCGTGGAACCCACTTCTGACACCATTATTGTTGTTGAAAAATTACAGTTCTAGATGAAAAGTAATACATTTGCGAAGCTCGATGAGTTTTGAAATATAGAAAAAAGGTTTATTGTTTGTTACAGCAGATACAGACAGGACAGGGCCCAGGCCTGCCCTGGCCACAGATTGGTAGCCTCCCGGCCTCTCCCCCAGTTCCCCCTTCAGTCTAAGTCCCAGTCTAAACAACCCCCCGAGCATCTGAGCTCTGACTATTTTTTACCAGAATGACAATGCTACATACATTTCAAAGAAGAGTGACTTGTGTTTCACACCCATATGATAATGAACTTTTACACTTCGACAGGTAGAACAACAGCGAGTTTCCTGTGGGATGGAGACGGAGCCTTCACACATGTTAATGTCTGGTCTGGGTCTGACAGACTGACACAGATCAAATGCTTTTAAATACACAACATGAATAGACTTAAATTTCTATTGCACTTTCTCCCTTTTGATTATTCCTTAATCATACCTCATAAATAATCATTGTCACAAACAGAACATGTAGAGAAATGTTCATGCAGATGAAGTTCCATTAGTTGTTGATTGAGATGGAGGCAAATTCAACATTTCATTGTTGTGTTCAGTTCAGTTTGTTTATGATTTGTAGTCAGAAAATGAATGCTGTTTTAACATGATGGTGGCGCTGTTCAGTTAAATCTTTCCCATCGCCTGTCCTCTGTCCCTTTGTCCTCCCTCTGACCACACATGGCTTTACTCTCCGTCCACACGCAGCTCGGTGTCTCTCTGGACACAGCTCGTCTCTGGAGTTGTCCTTCAGCCCATGTGTCGATTTCAGGGCTGTGGTTGGGGACACGAGAATCAGGTCAAGTTCTTTTGAGTCACTTGAAAAAAAGTGAATGGCTGAACTTTTCTGAAGTTTTCCTCCAGTGACAATGAAACAGAAGGATGGTTTTAATGATGCAGGTCTGGTTCTGTCCAGAAGAAGACCATGTGTCTTCCTGCACAAGAGAAGACCATATGTCCTCCAGCTCAGGAGGTGCTTTTGGTTCAGGTCTACATGGAAAGTTATCTCCTGCTTCAGACCATTAAGCTGTGATGGTTGGTTCACTGTGGTTCTTTGTCTTGAAGGATGTTGTCAGGTTACAGGTCTTGTAAATAATGGAAAACAGTCTCTAACTGATAACAGCTGTATTATCACAATTCAATTTTGAGAAACTAAAACTAATTTTGTAATATACCCCCCCCTTTTGACACATTTATATATGTGTATATATACATGGGTCAATTTTGGCTTAGTCATCTTCTGCTGCAAGAGAACACTTAAATTGCTGTTCTGAAAGAGACATTTTGTGAAGCCCAAAACTGTTGTTGGTTAGTTGTTAGTGTTGTTAGTGTTGTTAGTGTGTGATTATTTCATAAGAACATGTAAAGAAAAAGAAGAGAAATTATGCAGTATCCACATCTCCTGTCAACAAAAAAATATATTAACGAAATCGCAGGCGCTTAGTCGTCACGGATGGTCAAGTCAGTCAAGTCAGTTTGTCTTGTGATCACTACTGGCTTTGATTAGGCATTCATTTTGTTTTAAGAGAGCTCATTACAATTTTTGGGAATTTGTGAAAGAATTCTGTTTCTTCTGTTAAATTTCAATTGAGGAGGGTTTTTGGTTCCAGTTGGACTTTTCTTAGGACATGCATGTCATTAAACTCACTGCAGTGATGAGGCAAAAAAACAAAAAACAACTAAACAAATACACTTTTTTTTTTTTTCAAAAAATAAATATAAAGAAACAAAGAAATGTAGAAAATGAGTGGATCAGTTGAAACTGCATCCTGTCATTTTCTTGTTGACACTGTTTACATTGGTTTAAGCTGTTACACACATATTTGCTGATGTTGCATAATTCACACCACAGTTTGGCTGATCAGGTCTAAGGACACACAAATGCACCATTGACTTCTTGTGTCACGCTCTGTACTTAACCATTTTCTTTCTTTTCTTTTTTTCAGATTTTTTTTTCAGTTTTGTTTTGTTTTTCAATATTTTTTATTTTTATTCTTTCTGTTTTTTACACTTAACATTGTGACTGAATTAGAGTATAATGTTTACATATGTAAATTTACATTTGTCTGCATTTTGCAATTATATAATATCCCCATTCTTAGACCTAGATGGACTGCTGAATTTATTCCCCCTCATGAATAATTTAAAAAAAAAACTTCAGCTGTCCTTAACTACACAGGGACTCTCACCCTTTTGCCTTTTACCAGTTAGTAACCCTAGATAGGAGTTTCACCTAGTGGCTGTTTGCTAAATAGCAGGGACTTCCACCCATTTGACTGTTAACTAGCTAGTTACAACTGGAGGGGAATTTCACCCATGATTGTTTGGTAATTAGCTGTAATGACTCCTAAACCTCATTCTGGAGAATAAATTCAAATAGGTCCCAAAACTAGATATTATATATAAAGCAAAGATTAACAAAACATGTTAACCTTTACACAGTGTCTCACAGCTTTTTCATAGGTGGAGCTACAGTCATCACAGTCCCATGGACTAGACCTGGATTAGAGGCGGGGCTAGTGTTGTTTGGATTGTATTAGCAGCATGTTGTTAGGGCAGCATGGTGGTACACACATAAGATTTTGGAGCCAAAGATACTGAAAAGTTGTGAGATAAATCAAAAATGGTATAGGATCAGAACTATGGCCGTTGGGTATGTTTAGTTAAGCATTTTGCATTTCCAAAATACATTCTCCTTTGATTTACCAGTCTTTGTAGATGAAGATTCCCTTTTCAAATGGAAAGAAGTCTGTATTGGACCAAGTAAACCTTGTTCGAATCCAGCGGTGGCGATCCAAGACAGAAACCAATGTCCATCCATGTTCTTGTTTGAAAACTCCATGCATCAGGACAGAAACCAAAAGGAAGACAAAATTCCATCTTCACTGTGTTCTGGACGACCACTCGTGGAACCCACTTCTGACACCATTATTGTTGTTGAAAAATTACAGTTCTAGATGAAAAGTAATCCATTTGCGAAGCTCGATGAGTTTTTCCCCAGTTCCCCCCTCAGTCTAAATCCCAGTCTAAACAACCCCCCGAGCATCTGAGCTCTGACTATTTTATACCAGAATGACAATGCTGTCTGCATTTCCAAACTGCAATCTGGCTTTGGAGTAATGGCTTCTTCCTGTCAGAGTGGCCTTTCAGGCCATGCCAGTACAGTCCTCGTTTCACTGTGGATCATGACACACTCTTACAACCTTCAGCAGCATCTTCACAAAGTCTTTTGTTATAAGATATCAGCATGTCAACCCAAGAACAAGATCTTTTGTTCTTGCGTTGATAGGCACATTTCAGACTAAAGCACATTCATCTCTGGGACACAGAGCCTCTCTCCTTCTGGACATTCCGATGGTGTTTATACTTGCATATATTTATATGAACAGATGGACGTGGAAACCTTCAGGCATCTGGAAATTGCACCAAAGGATGAACCAGACTTGTGCAAGACCAAAGTTCTCCTGATATGCTTACTGATTTGTTTTGACTTTCCTATGATGTTACACAAAGAAGCCGAGTGTTTCACGTGTGCCTTCAAATACATCCACAGGTGTGTCTCTTATTAATAAACCTGAATCAGAAGCTTCCAGAAACATGACCTCATCATTTGTGTTTTCCCATATTGTTTAAAGGCATTGTAATCTTACTGTATGTAAACTTCTGACTTTAAAGAAAGTAATGAAAAATTGTCTTCAAAAATCATTCTGTAATTATTCTGGCATTTAGCAAATAGAAGCAATTTTGGTAATCCTAACAAGACCTAAAACAGGGAAAGTTTAGTCTGATTTCATGTCAAACTGTGAGGAAAAAAAAGCACATGTGTCTCTTTTTTATAGTGTATGTAAACTTCTGATTTTAACTATATGTCATGTTATTGATGATTTTGCGCAAAAGGTAAATACATTGTTTTTAAGACCACAGTGACGCGAGTAATGCAGAGACCAGACTTTTCCTTCAGTGGTCAGTGGGATGTGGAGACAGTGAACCAGCACGGAGAGGAAGATCACCATGTTTTTGATGCTGTGATGGTGTGCTCAGGAAATTACAGCCACCCATATCTGCCCATGTCTGAGTTTACAGGTACAAGTAATCCAAGAGTACCATAGTGGGAAAAGTTAGTATGCTCAAAGATGTGGTACCATGGACTTAAGTAATAGGTTGTGTAGTAACAGTCTAACTACACAAGTACAATTTTTTTTTTGTAGTTTTTCCACCTTTGCTTCAAACATAAAACGTGATTGTGAATGATATGATCTGTTCAGGTTCTGAGACCTTCAATGGCCACCTCTACCACAGCTGGGACTACAAAGATGGAGAGAGATACAAAGGGAAGAGGGTTCTGGTGATGGGCCTTGGAAACTCAGGAGCCGACATTGCTGTAGAGGTCAGCAGATTTGCAGAAAAGGTGATATTAAATGGTTATTGTTCAATAGTAAATCCCAAAATACACTTATTACTTACATTAGTTTATGTGTCATCTAAGCAAGAAATAGGTCCAACCAAGTTGCCAAAAACATCTCCTCCAAAGTCAGCCCCCGAATGATGCAAATCACCGACTTTATATAGTTTGACATGATTAGACTGAGACATACATTTCAAACTGAGGTGCTGTCAGATAAGCTCCTGGAGGCCTCATGAGCTGGAGCACCTCAGGATGTAACATGTGGAGTTAAAACAATACAAGGTGTGATACACTTCAAACGAGAGAGATCTGAAAGCCAACTGATTGCATTTATCTTCACTTACATTACAAACACATCTTAACAAGATTAACAACTAAAAGGGAACAAAAGGATTTACATGAAAGGTTTTCCTAACACTGTTTTAACTACCAAACCAAATGAGCTTTAGTTACAAGATCAAGTGATTTCTAAAAGGTAAAATAATCGCACAATATTTTAATTTCCTTTACACATATTATCTGTGTGTGTGTGTGTGCGTGTGCGCCTGCGTATAAAAGGCAGGCTATCGTAATGTTATACCTGATTTATTGTTATACTGTATAGACATTTAAATATTGATCATTTGAGTGGCTTTTTCAGACTTTTCTCAGCACCCGTACAGGGGCCTGGGTGGCTGGGAGGATGTCAAACAGTGGCCTTCCTATAGACATGACTCATATCAACAGGTTTTACGACACTCTAACAAGTCTGCTCCCCTCTCGTCTCCTCAACTGGATCATAGAGAGGTCACTGAACCGGAAATATGACCACAGGATGTACCAGCTGTTGCCAAAGCACAGGTGAGCTCTTTGCAAGAAGTTATTTTCAAGACCCAGTTGAGGTCTTTTTAAAGGTGCACTAAGTACCTTTTCTTGAACTTAAAAATAAAAATAAAAAAAAATAGCATGAAACTTATCTATCTCTATGGAGACAATCAGTTGATGACACTAGGTCAAGTTACAGTAGATTTTATTTGCACTAAATGCAAATGCTTGAATAATAAAAGTCAGCACTATAAGCCACACCTAATGCATGCTTTGGAGTAGTGTTCAGTTAAACTAGAGCACATGACTTTTGTGTTTCCATGCATTTAACTGCACAAATAAAGCAACTAGATTGCTTATATTTTATGCTTTGGTCCACAGCACTGACTGAAAAAGGGACAAAAGTATGTAGCAAGGCATTTTTATTGAAACATTTGCACTTGAATAATGCATGATAGATATGAGTAATGCCATACAAACAGGTGGTGATCAATCTCAAAATATGAATGCACCACTAATATCATATTTGAAGTCATTAATGTATCTCTAGAGATGATGAATTTAACTTTTTTATTTATGTATTTTTGTTAGAGCTTTTGACAGGCTACTGATTAACGATGAACTCCCTTACCGAATCCTGCTTGGGGAAGTGGTGATGAAGTCAAATGTTAAAGAATTTAACAAGTCTAGAGTTGTATTTGAGAATGACACAGAGGAGGAAATTGACATTGTGATCTTTTGCACTGGGTATAATTCAACGCTTTCCTTCTTGCCTCAGTCTCTGTCTCAGGGACCCAAAGGAGAGCTGACTTTGTACAAGTAAGCATAAAGCTAACTGCTACAGTATGTAACTAAAAAGTTTGGCTTACATAACAGACCCTTTGCATTCAGGAGAGTGTTTCCTCCATCTTTGCAAAAGCCTACTCTGGTGGTTATTGGTCTTTTAAAAGCAAAAGGGCCCATTATGCCTATGGTGGAGATGCAGGCTCGCTGGGCTACAGCAGTTTTCAAAGGTAAACAAAAAAAACCCAAACATTATAATGTTCTAAAATTATAAAAGAAAGGTGTCATATGAAACTGTTTTGTAACGCTTTTCCTAGGTTTGGACCACCTTCCTACCAAAGACAAAATGTTAACGTTTATCGAGACAGAAAGAAAGAGGAATATGAAAAGGTGAACATGTCAGAATCAGAATCAGAATCAGAAGACTTTTATTGCCATAGTCTGTGAACACAGTTCACAAACTAGGAACTTGATACGGTGAAAAAGTGCAACATAAACACACTGAATAAATACAAATACAAATACAAATAAGGGCATGCACAAAGTTAAAAAGATATGCTTAAAAAAATCAAATGAAATACTTAAAGGGAGAAAATATATACAATAGCAGCATCAGAACAACAGTGCAAAGTGGCTTATTAAAGTGATTAAAGTGTTATAAAGTGTCCAGTATAGTGCAGATATTATAAAGTGTTCATGAGACAAACAGCAGAGGGGAAGAAACTGTTCTTATGGCGAGAGGTTCTGGTCCAATGGACCGTAGCCTCCTGCCAGAGGGAAGTGGCTCAAATAGTCCATGTCCAGGGTGAGAGGTGTCAGCTGCTATACGGCCTGCTCGCCCCCGAGTCCTGGAGACGTACAGGTCCTGTATAGATGGAAGGCTGCAGCCAATCACCTTCTCAGCAGAGCGCACAATGCGCTGCAGTCTCTGTCTGTCCCTGGCAGTGGCCCCAGCGAACCACACAGTGATGGAGGAGGTGAGGATGGACTCAATGATGGAAGTGTAAAACTGCACCATCATCTGGACTGGCAGCTTGCGTTTCCTCAGCTGCCGCAGGTGGAACATCCTCTGCTGGGCTTTCTTGATGAGGGAGCTGATGGTCGGCTCCCACTTGAGATCCTGGGTGATGCAGGTGCCCAGGAAGCGGAAAGAGTCCACAGTGGTGATGGGGGAGTCCGTCAGGGTGAGGGGAGGCAGGGGGGCTGTGACTTTCCTGAAGTCCACGATCATCTCCACTGTCTTCTGGGCGTTGAGCTCCAGGTTGTTGCTGCTGCACCAGGACACCAGCCGGTCCACCTCCCTCCTGTAGGCAGACTCGTCGCTGTCCGAGATGAGTCCGATGAGGGTGGTGTCATCCGCAAACTTAACCAGTTTGACGGAGTCGTGGCTGGAGGTGCAGCAGTTGGTGTACAGGGAGAAGAGCAGGGGAGAAAGTACACAGCCCTGTGGAGATCCTGTGCTGATAGTCCGAGTGTCCGAGACATTCTTCCCCAGCCACACGCGCTGTCTCCTGTCCATTAGGAAGTCAGTGATCCACCTGCAGGTGGAGTCAGGCACGTTGAGCTGAGCGAGCTTGTCCTGGAGCAGAGGAGGGAGGATGGTGTTGAATGCAGAGCTGAAGTCCACAAACAGGATCCTGGCGTAGGTTCCCGGGGAGTCCAGATGCTGGAGGATGAAGTGAAGGGCCAGGTTAATGGCGTCGTCCACAGACCGATTGGCTCTGTAGGCAAACTGCAGAGGGTCCAGGAGGGGGGAGGTGAAGGACTTGAGGTGGTGCAGGACCAGGCGCTCAAATGACTTCATGACTACAGACGTCAGCGCCACAGGTCTGTAGTCATTAAGTCCAGTGATCCTGGGCTTCTTGGGGACGGGGACAATGGTGGACAGCTTGAAGCAGGCTGGGACGTGACATGACTCCAGGGAGGTGTTAAAAATGTCCGTGAAGACAGGAGCCAGTTCCTCAGCACAGTGTCTAAGGGTGGAAGGAGAGACACCGTCTGGGCCCGCGGACTTACGGGGATTCTGCTTCCTGAAAAGCTTAGTCACGTCCTGCTCCACAACTGTGAGGGCAGTGGGGGAGGAGGGGGGGTCCGAGGTGGGTTTGGAGGTAATGTCCATGATGGTGGGGGAGGAGGGGGAGGGGTGTGAAACTTCAAACCTCGCATAAAAGTCAAATATGTCAATTCCATTTCAAAATAACAAGTTTGTTTTTTAATAATAATAATAATAATAATAATAATAATAATAATAAGGCTAATTGCAAAAAAAATAATTAACAAAACGCACATTTTATAAAATTCTACCATAATTTCTTCAATGAATATAAATATAACACTGAATAAAGTACTGAGTCCCTTTATTTGGTTGTGACACCATTAAAACAGTAGAGGTTGTTTGCATATTATTAGAGTTTACAGTGATGATGTCACACTAAGACTGAGAGAACAAGTTGAAAATCTCAGGCTGTATCTCTGACAGCCGCCTTTATGCTTTGTGTCACCCCAGTTATCCATGCCCACTCGAGGCTGCTCAACAGGTGGATTACATCCCTTACCTGGATTTTATGGCTGACAAGGTGAATTCAGCTCAATTTGATGTGTATTAAATATTGCTACAGCTGCCGTATTTAGACTCAGGAGTTACTTAAATGTGTTTTTTATTTATAATGTTGAGAAGAATGGGCCTAATTCATGTTTTAAGAAAAGATATGCCTTTATTAGTCCCACAGTGGGGAAATTCCAGTATTGCACTGCACAGTTCAAGAACAGCAGGAAAATGGTAACATCCAATAAAACAAGATAATAGATAATATCTTAAAATAATTTAAAAACAGACTTTAAAAATGAACTAAAAATAGACTCTAAAATAGACTAATAAAACAGATTGTTATGTACAATAAGAGTGACAGTGCAGCAGATGAACAGAATAAATCTCAGTAAAGTGACCTCAATGTTTTCGTACGTTCAACTTTAAGAAGATGCTGAGAGATCTTTCAGAGTAGTCTGTGGATAAAAGATCCCGGGAACTGAGAAACACCCAATATGAAATGTGAAAGCACGAGGGAGAGAGTAAACGAAGAAATCAAGTGCAGAGTGTCTACAGCCTACAGGTGTTTTACAGCTTCAGCGGCAGTTAACAATGTCCAAACTGACATGAGCACACTCACTGAGGACACATTTAAGTCAGTTATCGTATTTATCATGCTTTCTGGAGTAGTAGAGCCGAGATAAAGACTGAGGGCGGGATGTGATGCGCACAGGAGAGCGCTCTGGTCATGGGGGATGGGGGTGCGGCTGTGTCACTAGGTGTCACTGCAGCCAATATAATTGTATATATGGTCTGTTGGACCAAATAGACCACATTCTCTACAAAACTCCTCGCAGTAATATTTTTTATAAGAAACCATTTAAGAAAATATATAACTTACAAACATGGAGGAATTAGAATGTTTTGTTGCATTATCAAAGTAATAATATTCTAAGTATAGAATTTTTGTTGTTACTAGTGCTCCTGAGTCCTGACTGTAGGATTTGCTCTTCTAGAAGAACATTTTCAGTTAAGAAAACATTTTGTGAATGCCAAAAATGTTGATAAGATGTTCTTAAGTAGGCTACAAATTTGTTTGCAAGAACGATTCATGAATTAGGCCCATTGACTTCAAAAATCAATGCTCCTGTTAAAAGGAGATTATTAATTTGTAAAAACAGAAAAAAACATAACAGTGTAATTCTACAATCACTGATTTCCACCAACAGGTTGGGGTGAAACCTCACTTCTTGGGCCTACTTCTTAGAGACCCTGTGCTATGGGTGAAGGTCTTCTTTGGTCCCTGTACTTCATACCAGTTTCGCCTGAGTGGCCCGGGACAGTGGTCAGGGGCGCGCCAGGCAATCCTCTCACAGTGGAAGCGCTTACAGCGACCCTTTAACACCAGAGAGATACCGGAGCCAAACATCAGGGCCTCTGCATGGTCAGTCTGGCTGCTAGCATTGGGAGGAAGTCTTCTGATGGCTGCTTTTGTGCAGAACAAAATTGAAGACAATACCTTGCTATGGTTTAAATAGAATATTTTAATAAATTGAATTGTTTAACTTAGCTTCTATATTCATGGGACTATAGTTCTTGATGTATACAAAAAGAGACATAATAAAATGGCATATCTATTCTCAGTGTTTGCAATGTTTCATGTTTTTTGTAAAGTCCAATGGTTTAAACAAGCACTATGCAATGAAAAATCCAAATCCAAGTAAATGTAGTAATCCAGTAAATGTTTTAGGCGTTGTAATGTCATTTTGAAACAATAACGTCTATCTTAAAGCAAATTGTGTGTTTTTTCGGACACAAAAAAGCCAAAATACTAACTCTGCCCTGTCCCCGGATGCTCCTATGTTAATTATGTACGATTGTATGCTGCCTCTGTGTTATCCATTTATCAAGAGACATGATAAGGGCACTTTTATTGGTGTCAAGGGCCAGCCCAGCCTGTAAACCATATGTGTCAAACTCAATGCCCGTGGGCCAAATGTGGCACTCCGTATCACTTTATGTGGCCCTCGACAGGGTAAATTGAAAGGTATGATGGTCTTAAAATGTCATTTTATCAGGAGATGCACAGTTACACAGCCATATTTTTACATCTAAAAAAATGCATATACGATATTTGTAACTTGAATAAGTAATAAATACAGAAATAGTTAATTAACAAGTTTAAAAAGTAGTAAGATTTATTTTACATCTGACCCTTTGAGAGCAGCCATTTTGCTGATGTGGCCCTCAATGAAAATATGTTTGACACCCCTGCGGACTAAACAGCTGCTTAGGGCCCCGAGGCCACCAGAGGGCCCCCAAGAGCCCATACATATATTCGAAATATGTAATAATAGGTTTTACTGGAAACAGGGCTTGTATGTTTATAGCAGTCTAAATATCTCTCTCAAACGATTACTTTTTTTAATTTATTTTTTTTTATCTGGAGTAGCAAAATATCTGCTGCAGCCTACATTTGTCTTTGATCTGGGCATAGGTGTGGTCAGCTGTGTGTGACTTCAAATAGCCATGCCAGCATTGAACAGTGAAGCGGAACATTTATATAATATGTAAAGGATATATGTCTAAGCAACATGGCACCTCATGGTTAGTCAACTCCTACAATTCAATTGTTTTTTTGTTTTTGTTTTCGCAATCAGTCATCAGCTAGGCTTCTGTGAATGTTTATTCTCCTGCAGGTTGCTCCTGTTATTAAATTAGTAACATTGATAAACCAGTGTCACATTTGCTGTTTGACTGAATGGCTGTGAACACCTGTGAATGCTTATTGTATAGGCTCATTAATATGTGCATTTATGCAATTGTCTGATAATTATGTATACAGATTTACCCTGTTACTCAACTGCTGACTGTGGTCATAATATAGTGAGCATTTTTTGTCAGAGGTGGTGTTGTGGAATTTCTAATAGTAAAAAACCTTAAAGATATAAAATCAACAGAGAAGTTGTCTTGAATCAAAAAGTCTGGTTTATTGAATTGACTGTGCACAATCGTCAAAGAGCTGTTGTCTCTAGCAGTGTCGTCTCACCCTCAGCTCCCAAATGTAAATACATACAGTACATACAGAGTATTTATACCATCAATACAATCTTGTCAGTTTAGTCTAATCAAAGTGGCTGGAGGCCGCTAGATGCACGAACAAGAGATACACCCTATACATAACAACAGATGGTATTACGAAGGTTAGGTCGAAAAGATCCATAACAATACAAATAACGTTTTATGCTAAAGAAAGCCATAACAGTGGTCAGTACTCAGTTACTCTAGTAGGCTACATTTACTTGAGTAACCCTTTTTATATTAAATCGTAAGTAATAGTGTTCAGACACCATTACTTGAGAAAACATTTTGATCCAAGCACTACTTTGTATTTCTATGAGTAGACAATATTATTTTGAAGTGAACCATTGCTTGAGTTTTTTACCCTACCAGCCTCTGCATTTTATAAAATAAATAGCCAACTGTGGCCAACAAAAACACATTCAAATACACCAGAAACCAGGAAAAATGTCTAGAATTTCAAAAATCTTCAGGGGCAGGCCCCCAGACACCCCTTATATGTTTGTCTACAATTGTTGTGGCTGTGGTAGTTGTGACATTCTGGGTGTTTTCAGTGTGATACTGGTCATTTAAGTATAAATACAATTGACTGAGGTGATGAGAGCAGAATCATAATGTTGTGAAATCTGAATCACCAATAGCTGAGCCAGGGTACATACAAAGCTGGGGACCTCAGAGGCAAATTCAGCTCAGGGTCCCCTGAAAGCTAGGGCCAGCCCTGCTGGTGTCCACTGATGTTTGTCTTAAAAACTTCTCCTTAACTTAAGACAGGTTATATAGTTTTGAATGACATAGAACTAGGAAAAATATATTGCACAAGCTAATTTCTTGCAATCACTACTGTTCTTTGTTGTGCACTATTGTGACATTTGTTTGTATGTTTTCCTGAGATTTAGCCAATCTGCTCTGGAATGAACTATGGCCCAGAAGCTCCTCCTCTGCACTCCTCTCCCTCTTTCACACCTGGTAGTCATAAAACCAGAACAGTGAGTTCACTGACATGGAGCATTCTATTTTGTGAACCATCTTTTGTCTGTTCTGCTCACTTCTGGGGTGTATCTAGGATAAGGAGCACAGAGGTATAGGTGAGTAGACCTTATAAAACTGGGCGATGAAAGTGGAGAGTAAAGTTCAGTTAAGTTCACTGGGATGCCATAACAAGTGCATGAACAAATACTAGCCTATGTTCTGAGTGTAATTTCTTCACATTTGTTTTACGGAGACAATTTCAGTGGTAGCGGTGGATGTGGTAATGTAGTTTATTTTCACTGTTCAGTTATAACCCTTTTGAGTACAAACAAATGGCTGGATTCAGTGAAGCTGAGACTGTAGTTTTGGGCTCTGTTGTCTCATTTACTCTAGTTATAAGCAATGTTCCCTCTAATTTTTCACGAGTCTGAGCAAACACACAAACTCCCTGAGCGGTCCCATGGACCACTGTGAGCAATATCAGACGTGTGCACTGTGGTCATGCTGCATCACATCCATCCAAGTTAAATGGTTTATTAAAAGAATCAAATTACCACATTTACATTTCTGTTATAAGACATTTAATTAAGTGCTTTAGTCCAATTATACAATGAAAATGACAAAAATCTTGCTCATGACCTGTGTAGTATGTTAATGCTATTGGAAGTATAATCAGAATCAGAAGACTTTTATTGCCATAGTCTGTGAACACAGTTCACAAACTAGGAACTTGCTTCGGTGAAAAAGTGTAACATAAACACACTGAATAAATACAAATACAAATAAGGGCATGCACAAAGTTAAAAAGATATGCTTAAAAAATCAAATGAAATACTTAAAGGGAGAAAATATATACAACAGCAGCATCAGAACAACAGTGCAAACGTGGCTTATTAAAGTGACCGGTGTTATAAAGTGTCCAGTTTAGTGCAGATATTATAAAGTGTCCAGTTTAGTCCAGATATTATAAAGTGTCCAGTTTGGTGCAGATATTATAAAGTGTTCATGAGACAAACAGCAGAGGGGAAGAAACTGTTCTTATGGCGAGAGGTTCTGGTCCCAATGGACCGTAGCCTCCTGCCAGAGGGAAGTGGCTCAAATAGTCCATGTCCAGGGTGAGAGGTGTCAGCTGCTATACGGCCTGCTCGCCCCCAAGTCCTGGAGACGTACAGGTCCTGTATAGATGGAAGGCTGCAGCCAATCACCTTCTCAGCAAAGCGCACAATGCGCTGCAGTCTCTGTCTGTCCCTGGCAGTGGCCCCAGCGAACCACACAGTGATGGAGGAGGTGAGGATGGACTCAATGATGGAAGTGTAAAACTGCACCAACATCTGGACTGGCAGCTTGCGTTTCCTCAGCTGCCGCAGGTGGAACATCCTCTGCTGGGCTTTCTTGATGAGGGAGCTGATGGTCGGCTCCCACTTGAGATCCTGGGTGATGCAGGTGCCCAGGAAGCGGAAAGAGTCCACAGTGGTGATGGGGGAGTCCGTCAGGGTGAGGGGAGGCAGGGGGCTGTGACTTTCCTGAAGTCCACGATCATCTCCACTGTCTTCTGGGCGTTGAGCTCCAGGTTGTTGCTGCTGCACCAGGACACCAGCCGGTCCACCTCCCTCCTGTAGGCAGACTCGTCGCTGTCCGAGATGAGTCCGATGAGGGTGGTGTCATCCGCAAACTTAACCAGTTTGACGGAGTCGTGGCTGGAGGTGCAGCAGTTGGTGTACAGGGAGAAGAGCAGGGGAGAAAGTACACAGCCCTGTGGAGATCCTGTGCTGATAGTCCGAGTGTCCGAGACATTCTTCCCCAGCCGCACGCGCTGTCTCCTGTCCATTAGGAAGTCAGTGATCCACCTGCAGGTGGAGTCAGGCACGTTGAGCTGAGCGAGCTTGTCCTGGAGCAGAGGAGGGAGGATGGTGTTGAATGCAGAGCTGAAGTCCACAAACAGGATCCTGGCGTAGGTTCCCGGGGAGTCCAGATGCTGGAGGATGAAGTGAAGGGCCAGGTTAATGGCGTCATCCACAGACCGATTGGCTCTGTAGGCAAACTGCAGAAGGTCCAGGAGGGGGGAGGTGAGGGACTTGAGGTGGTGCAGGACCAGGCGCTCAAATGACTTCATGACTACAGACGTCAGCGCCACAGGTCTGTAGTCATTAAGTCCAGTGATCCTGGGCTTCTTGGGGACGGGGACAATGGTGGACAGCTTGAAGCAGGCTGGGACGTGACATGACTCCAGGGAGGTGTTAAAAATGTCCGTGAAGACAGGAGCCAGTTCCTCAGCACAGTGTCTAAGGGTGGAAGGAGAGACACCGTCTGGGCCCGCTGCCTTACGGGGATTCTGCTTCCTGAAAAGCTTAGTCACGTCCTGCTCCAAAACAAAAAAAAACACACAGCGCACCAAATCACCAGGGTGACCCTACGTGGCGCCATCTTGGACTTTGCAGTAATAAATCGCATAAATATTTAATTTTAACTATGGCAAAACATGAGCTTCCAACCAAACCAAGCCAACTGTAAACTCCAATATTGAAAACACACTTAACATTTTTATTATAAAGGTCTGACTTGTATTATGAGTATGAGCCATTGTGTGAAGCTTTTGCTGTGCACTGAGTGAGATTGTCCTACTGTGGTCTGGGAGACAGTCCAGTAACTCTTTTACAGTATATGACACGATCATTTGATTTTTTACAACTCATAAACTAGTGACAGTATTCAATGACCAATATACACTGAGAGGAATCTGTATCTGTACGCCCAGCTGCTCTATTACTGTACATTTACATATCATATCAAAACACAATATATAATGTGTATTTGTACATAAAATATATTCAAAACAAGTGGTATGGGTCAAAATAAATATATATTTACAAACCACACACTGCAAACACTGAACAAACTCCGGGTCCGAGATGCCTCTAGTAACTAGAGGCATCTCGGACCCGGAGTTTGTTCAGTGTCAGGACACTGTGGATGTTTGTACAAGTTAAACTAGAGTCTAGTTTAACAAACATCCACAGTGTCCTCGGTCGCGTACTTCCTTTGTTTTGTTCGTTTCGTCATGTTTAAAACGCAAATCTGCTGCAAAACAGTGAGTGAAATTACGCAATTGCGCGCGTAATTTTACGCGCGGATTTTTGCCCGAGGGCGGGCCGTCGGAACGTTAAGGGGTTAAACACAGAATCATTAGCGAGATTTCACTCCACATCGGCCACATCGGCCACATCGGCCACATCGGCCACATCGGCCACATCGGCCACATCGGCCACATCGGCCACATCGGCCACATCGGCTAAAACTCTGGTGGCGGGACATGAGGACGCCTGTCAATGACGTTGATAAGCTGCGGAAATACGTCTGTGAATCACATAATTGGCTGGAGCAGCTCGTCACCGCCCACTGACTCACATTGAAAAATAGCACAGAATGAATTGTTGTGTGTTTATTTTATTTTCAATTCCGGTTCGATTTTTTTGTGCGCAGCACAGATTTTCTGTGCGCGGAGACTGTGTCAGCTGTGCGCTATTGCGCACGCGCGCAGCCTAGAGGGAAAAGTGGTTATAAGTGGTAACAAGCTATGCACAGAGGAGGAAAAGCTGAGTTTAAAAGTTAAGTAAATATAAAAAGTATAAGTAGAAGCTGCTGCTGGATGGATGGTCTGATAGACAGTTGATTGAGCATTTGTGGGTTCTTAACATTTCCCTTTTTAAAGCTGTCTAAATCAGTCAGAATTCCTATAAAAGGCCCAATATATTTTATGGATTTCTCATGGGATTGCAGTACAAACGTCTGATTTGCTGATTTGACAAAAAATAAGTTACAGCTTTCCCTTTGTTTTATATTCCCAAGAGCTTCACCATTCCTTTTTATCAGATGACTGACAAAAAGGGATAGATGAGGGCCCACGGGTCCTCTTCTTAACAGCTTTTAAAGTAATAGCCATTTATTTTGATGCATTTTATTTGATATACCACCCTAATTACTCTTGTGTTTGTCAATACATTGGTAATTTATTTGAAACTAAGAAAACATGTCAATGTCACAGATAAAATCAGCATGAAAATACTTTTACTTTGGAGATACTGAGAACCTGCATTGTTCTCTTAAAGTCTTGTTCCAGCATGGTTCAGAGTGTAGCTGTGATAGGCGCTGGCCTCTCCGGTCTGAGCTGTATCAAAACCTGTCTGGAAGAGGGTTTGCAGCCCACCTGTTTTGAGAGCAGCTGTGACATCGGGGGAGTCTGGAGATATAAGGTGAGATATCTCATTGTTTATGTTTCAGTTTGAAATAAGAATAATAAGGGTACAGGTCCATGCCCTGTGCTCTGTTAGTGTGCCTTCTTAATCCCCATGTTTGGATTTCGAGAGGATCCTTTTTCAGTTTCTGGGATGTCTCTCTCTCTTTAGCTCTCACTCTCGCTCCACCCCCACCCAGATGACCCCTGTGGCTTTGTGTCCTTTGAAGCCAGAGTCCTGCTGTGGGGGTTGATGATTTTAGAAAAGTTAATCAGTGCCACAAACTTGGTCCTTTGAGATAACTCAGTTTTGTGTCCTGTTTGTTCTAATCCTGTTCTTGTCCTTTTGATTATCTCCAGAAGTCTGGCTTGTTAGTGGGGCAGGAGGTCAACTCACTGGCAGAATTAATTAATACTCACATGACAAATCATAGTTGGGACAAGTTCAGGTTGTATTACTGCACAAGTTTATTTGTGCAATTTGTATGCAAAGTAATTTAAGTGCTTTTCAGAGATATACAAACAAATAAAAACAGAAGAAATTGTAGTGATATCATAATGAGCGCAGATATACACACATAATATCATACAGAATCCTACATGGTCCTGTATGATATTATGTATATATAATGGTATCCTGGGCTTGGTTGTCATTGTATTGCAGTCCTGTATAGTAGTATGAACATATGTTACTGCTCTTAACTTTAAACCCACCATTTTATCAATTTCTAGGAGGAGTTTGAGCCGGATAGGGCCAACATCTACCAGACCGTGGTCATTAACAGCTCCAAAGAGATGATGGCTTACAGTGACTTCCCTCCTCCAGCCGAACTGCCCAATAACATGCACCATTCTGAGGTCCTGGGGTACCTCCGTCTGTATGCCGAACACTTCAAACTCCTGCCACACATTCACTTCAAGGTTTGAGATGTTTTTGTTCCTGTTAATAATTCATTATTGTTTTATAATGCTTTTTCTCTTACATTGTCAGACCGCAGTGCAAAAAGTGAGACAGACTCCAGATTTTGCATTAACTGGCCAATGGGAGGTGGACACAGAGAAACAAAATGGACAGAAGGAGACCCATGTTTTTGATGCAGTGATTGTTTGCACTGGACACTTCACACATCCTCATTTTCCACTGAAGGACTTCCCAGGTATGAGCATTTATGTAGTGGTCATTTTGAACAAAATGATGGGATCCGTAGTGATTTTGTTTCTTTTAGGTATTGAGAATTTTGAGGGCAGATATTTCCACAGCTGGGAATACCGGAATACAAATGGTATGGAGGGAAAAACAGTGGTGGTGATTGGGATTGGGAATTCTGGGGGTGACATTGCAGTGGACATCAGTAGAGTTGCAGAAAAGGTAACGAAATGAAACCTCAGCTATTTTACTTTTTTTTTTTTTTTAACTTTATCATGGTTTGTAATCAAAACTGGATGCTGCCAATATCTATTTGTAGAGAGAGGTTTAAAGTTATATAATAAAATAAAGCTATTCAGATATATCTATATACATCTATCTCATAAATTTTACCACATAAGATATACTGCAATGAATAAGTTTGTCCTGTGTACAGGTGTATGTGAGTAGCAGGAGCGGTGCGTGGGTTCTGGGTAGAGTGGGACCAGGGGGGCTTCCCTTTGACATTAGCTTTTCCCGCATGGACCAGATTTGGGGGTCTTTTTTTCCGACCCGTGTCACTAAGAATGTAGAGAAGATGCTGAATGCGCACTTTGATCACACTTTATATGGTCTTCAGCCAACACATCAGTAAGTCATTTTTATACAGTATATCAACAATATACATGTAATCTCTTAATTAAATGCAAATAATAATTTTGTTTGCAGTTTTTTTGCACGGATACCGGTGGTGAATGATGAGCTCCCAGCACGGATCCTTTCAGGACGAATACGGGTCAAACCAAAAGTCAAAGAGTTTTCTGGCTCCAGTGTTGTTTTTGATGATGGCACCATCATTGACAAGGTATTTTAGTTTGAGCTATGACTAACTATGACTAATATGAATGGAATAAAAAAAACAAAAAACAGTGAAGTCTAGATCCAAGTTTTGTTTTTCAATCACAGAGCCAACATGTCCCATGATGCAATGACGTATAAAAACTATCAGGTTAAATTAGTGTCACATTTTTAATGACTAAAACTGAAATTAATTATTTTGACTAAATAATATTTTCTTGTATAACTTGTGACAATTGGCCCAGGTCTGCCCTGGCCACCTCGGGGGCCTTCCGGAAAGTCTCTGCGCGTCTCTCCCACAGAGCATCTCTTCCCCATCTCTTCTCAAACATCTGAGCTCTGAGTATTTATACCAGAATGACAAAGCCACATACATTTCAAAGCAGAGTGGCTTTTGTTTCACACCCATGGAATAATGAACTTTTATACCTGAGGACAGACAAAGACAACAAAGACTTTCCTGGAGGATGGGACAGAGCCTTCACACGTTAATGTCTAGTCTAGGTTCCGCATTTACACAATATTTTCTTCAAAACATGAATATACTTAAATTTCCATCACAATGTGATCGGTTGTGTTACAGAATGGTAGGTCGTCAATGTCAGTTCAGTTAGTCCCAGGTCACATCTGACATGTTTTGTGAGAGTTGAGTGAGAGTCTTTACAGTATATGTTGTACTTCTAGGTGGATGTGGTGATATTCGCAACTGGGTACAACTACAACTTTCCCTTCCTGCCGCCAGAGTTGCAGAATAAAAGTGGCTACAGGCTGCGTCTCTACAGGCACATCATACCCCCATCACTTGCACATCCCACTCTGGCTGTGGTCGGCCTCATAAATGCTTTAGGATCGGTCAATCCCATGAGTGAGATGCAGGGCCGCTGGGCTACAAGGGTCTTCAAAGGTAGACTGAATAAAAGTGTGTGTATGTCTACATATGACTCTGTAGAGTGCCAAAACATGCTTAACTTTGACCTTTCTTTTTGTGTCTTTTACAGGCATCATAAAGCTACCTTCGGAAGAAACAATGAACAGAGAAATAGAGAACGAAACAGAAATCATGCACCAGTGGTAGGCAAAATTATCATCTTTGTTAAAGGGGCACCATGGAGGCAAGTTTTTAGGTCTGATACTGTCTTTTTCCATTGAGATGTTGTTTTACCTGGAATACTCCACAGAATGCCATACAACTCCATGGAAACAATAAAGTGACTCCACCAAACTAAGCTAACTAACTATAGCCTTCCTGTGAGACTAAAGAATTTGACAAAGACTAGTGTGGTTTTTAACACTTCTTGCAGTGTATCTTGGACAACAGAAAAACAACACACAGTACTGAAATTTCTTCCACCGGAATAAAGCCTGAATTGAATAAATGATAGAATTACTGGATAACACAGTGAAAATTAGTGCTTGCCACATTTTCATGAGACAATCAGGTGACGGACCCTCTCAACTTGATTCAATAGATTACATCCAACCCTGTCTGTGGTATTTGCCTGCAGCCGACCTAAATGTGGCAGAAGGAAATAATTAGTGTTACAAATGGGCAATAAATCAACATTACAACAACGTTTTAATGCAGCTGTCTGTCTCTAGGTTTTCCTGCTCAGACCTCAACCCTCTTTATGTGTTCTTCGTTCCTTATTTGGACTCTTTGGCTAAGGAGGTCGGCGTGCTTCCCAACTTCCTGTGGCTCTTCCTCACCGACCCCCGTCTGGCTATGCAGGTCCTCTTTGGCCCCTGCACCCCGTACCAATACCGCCTGACTGGGCCCGGGCGGTGGAGCGGCGCGCGCCAGGCCATCCTCAGTCAATGGGAGCGCATGTATGAGCCCTTTAAAACCAGAGTGGTGCCAGAGCCAGAGAAAAAAAACAAGTTTAAACTAAAAGTGTCTGTCATACTGCCAGGAACTGTGCTGCTGTGTTTCATACTGTACAAACGACAACTTTTGCCAAAACTTTCATTGATGTAATATTTTCACACTGCTTTAATGCCTTTTCGGAAGTCTAAATGATATAAAGTTGTTGTAACTAGACCTATTGCAAACGACGAGGTTTAAATCTGTCAGCTGGACAAATCGTTGTAGGAGTGAAGATGTTTCGCTGCTCATCCAAGCTGCTTCTTCAGTTCTGGTCAGATTACTGGTGGCCACTGCCTTAAATCTATCTGAGGGGAGGCTATTGCTCTGGATAAGACCTGGACGACTGATGGTCTACACAGACAACTAGACCTATTGCTTAATAAACTGTTTTAACAACAACACATGTTTTGTCTCGGGTTTATTTTGTACGACGGAGTATAAGGGTTACTTAAATAAAAATAAAAAAATGATGCGGGCGCTACGAGAAAAAAGTCGCGATATTACGAGGAAAAAAAGTCGTAATATTACGAGAAAACAGTCGTAATATTACGAGAATAAAGTCGTATTTTTATGAGAGTATAGGCTGCTGTGTGTGAATGAGTGACCAGTGCGTTGTGTGTTACGGAGAATTTGGAGCATTTTGTTCAGATAAACTTTCAACTGGGCTTTACGCAGAATGAAATACTGTGTCTTTTAGCCCACCATCACCACACTATCATTAGTATAAGTACTCTGAAGGGACACTGCCAGCATTTGAGTTTGTTTAGTCGGAGGAACCAGACAGATATAGAAGAAATTGCTATACCTGAACAAAATGCTCCAAATTCTTCATAACGCACTGGTCACTCATTCACACACAGCAGCCTATACTCTCATAAAAATACGACTTTATTCTCATAATATTACGACTTTAATGTCGAAATGCTACGATTTTTTTTTCTCGTAGCGCCCGCATAATTTTTTTTATTTAAGTGACCCTTATACTCCGTCGTAATTTTGGACATTTTTGCAATACAAAAAACATCAAACGCACAAATGAGCAAACAATAATGAAATAAAGGCTTGTGGTAAGTAGACAATACTTTATAGCAAGATAGTTGGGCTTTTGAGTCTATTCAGCAGTATAATTACATAACTAAGTTCATATTTTGCAATAGTCCTCTTACAACATGATTGGGCAATTCATAGTTTATTTGGGTTTGTTCCAGATTTACCATGGTAGTTGGGTGTTTAACAGTGTCAAGCCTGGTGTTCAATCATGATAGTGTTTGCTTTTCCTCTGTTCCCTTCTGTGGACTCAAGGGTCAGTCCAGGCCGTCCCAGAGCACGTACTCCGTCTCCGCCCATCACTTTTATCCCGCTGCAGTTCGCCCAGACTTGTTTTGCACCACTGTGGAAGACTTCACTGGGTAAGTTCTGAAGTTTTGAGAGGCAGTGACGGCACAAACATGTTTTAATGTGCATCTTGAGCAGTGAGTCCTACAGCCTCAACAGTTGCCTTTCTTCCACTGAACGCACTCTCTTGGGCGGACACAGCCTTTTTCACTCTAGTTAAACTTCTGCGTTGTATCGTTTGCAAATGGCCTTGTGCACAGTTGCATGACGCCAACAAACAAATGCGCAATTTTAACGTCTGGAAACTTGTCTCTAAAGCGCATAACTTAAAAAAAACGCCCCCTCTTTTCGTTACGTCACTCTTATTCAGACATGTAGAGTAAAGGTCCTGTTTTCTGTGCCCTGTGTCCTGCTGCAGTGAGGAGAACTAGTACACGCGAGGAAAGTGAAGATGACGCGCCGTGTGGCCATCGTGGGAGCGGGTTCCTCGGGTCTGGCCTCCATCAAGTGCTGTTTGGATGAGGGACTGGAGCCGGTGTGCTTTGAGAGCAGTGATGACATCGGGGGACTGTGGAGGTACAAGGTGAGACCCTCATAAGATTTTAATAGTGCATGTGTCACAGTTCTGCATGTTTGCATGATTTTTCCTCAGTCCGGCTCCGTTTTTTAGCTTGTGCCTGTTTGTGAACCCAGTTCACAAACTATGAACTTACTTCCGTGATAAAGTGCAACATAAAACACACTGAATAAATACAAATAAAAGTACACAGCCCTGTGGAGATCCTGTGCTGATAGTCAGAGTGTCCGAGACATTCTTGGTACCTCCCTGTTACCTCCGTTTTCCCAGCAGCTGCCTCTCGTTTTGTTAATCAGCCCAGGGTAATCTATATATACTGCTTCTGTTCTCTCAGTTCTTGCTAGATTGTTGACCAGTCAAGAGCCACATTCAAGCTCATCTGGAATACTCTGTTGTTTGCATTTCTGCAATTCTGAACTTGCATTTATATCTGTTTGAGTTACCTGTTCCTGAGTTTATTTGCCCAGCCTGTTTCCCTTATTGAATCCCTAGTGTAGAGATTTTTGTTGATATTAACTAAGACATTATTCCTCAGTTATTTAGTCCCTGATTTACCATATTCTGAATTACCTGCTTAAAGGAGACTTTCTGTTGTAGTTTATAAGACATTTGACTGTTCTTTGTGTTGCATCTGAGTCCAGTTTTCCTGCGTGACAGCATGCATCTTAACTGAGCAATGCATACTTTAATGTTTTTGGGCTTCACAACTCACATCCCATTCACTCACAACTTTCTTATAAAGGGTTGGTGATTGGTAGTAATTGGTATGGGACACAGGTGTCTGTAAAAGACTAATGCATTATTATGATTTACTGTGTTATTACAGGAGAACCCAGAGCCGGACAGGGCAAGCATCTACCACTCTCTCATCATCAACACATCCAAAGAGATGATGTCTTTCAGTGACTTTCCCATTCCTGGGCACTATCCCAACTTCATGCACAACTCTTTTATAATGGACTACTTCCGGTTATATGCCAACCACTTCAACCTTCATAAATACATCCGCCTCCAGGTTTTGCGCATATCTTTATTTAAAAACAGTAAAAGAAATTGCCATGTTTTAGGAAAAAGTAACTCAAAATGTCTATTGCATTTAATGTAGCTTGTCTTTTCTTTATTTAGACCAAAGTGTTGCACATAAAACAGCGGTCAGACTTTTCCCGCTCAGGCCAATGGGAGGTAGAGACCGAAAACAAAGAGGGCAAAAAGGAGAGACACATTTTTGATGCTGTAATGATCTGCATTGGACACCACTGTCAGCCCAATTTGCCTCTTCATGACTTCCCAGGTACAACTCTGCTATAAAATCAAGTCATCGGTTTGATTGCCCATTTGTTTGCTCAAATTTTGGGACCAGTGCAAAAAGATTAATCAGAATATAGACAATATAGTTTGAATACAAGTAAAGGGTAAGTTAATGACATTTTAGGCGATATTGTTGAATGAAGTCTGCTGTCCCAATATCCTGCGCCAACAGAAACAACATTTTCTCAATCACTTCCATATTGATGTTGTGCAAGTATTACTGGTAAATTATTAATTCTCATCATATCAATAAAGGAAACACACAATTACTCATCAGAACAGAAGTAGGATTTCAATCATTTAAACTGGGCCAAAACTAAACTTGGACTGGACTTGGTTAGAGCATGCTAAACTAAAGCAGGACTAAACCACATCTAAATCTAGAGCCGAGTAATGAATAGATGCTGAACTAGAACCAGTATGACTAAGAAGAAACCCATATACCGCCAAAAGTAACCTTGATCCCTTTGTAACATTGTCTTAGTCTCAGGATTTTGATCTTTTTTTTCAGGGATTGATACATTTACTGGGAAGTATTTTCACAGCCGAGACTACAAGACCCCTGAGGATTGGAGGAATAAGAGGGCTGTAGTGATTGGAATAGGAAACTCTGGAGGAGACATTGCTGTGGAGTTGAGCCGATTTGCAAAGCAGGTACACATTAGTGTTGGTCTAGTTGTTATGGCAGTATGCAAGCTACACATTACGTTGAGAAGTAGGAAAAATAACACAAGCATTGTTCAAAAATATTAATTTGATCTTGTTTTAATTTGGGTAAAAATGTCTACAGAGCTACAGACATCAAACACAGTTGAATATTGTGCAGTAATTTAAAAAGTGCGGAGCGGGTGCGGAGAGATCCGGGTAGCAGTCGAAGGCGGGGACCTCGACGACCGGATCTCCGGACATGGAGACTAGCTCTGGGGACATGGAATGTCACCTCGCTGGGGGGGAAGGAGCCTGAGCTTGTGCGGGAGGTTGAGCGTTACCGGCTAGATATAGTCGGCCTCACCTCCACGCACAGCTTGGGCTCTGGAACCCATCTTCTTGAGAGGGGTTGGACTCTCCATTTCTCTGGCGTTGCCCGCGGGGAGCGGCGGCGAGCTGGTGTGGGCTTGCTCATTGCCCCACAGCTCAGCCGCTGCGTGTTGGGGTTCACTCCGGTGAACGAGAGGGTCGCGTCCCTGCGCCTTCGGGTCGGGGACAGGTCTCTCACTGTTGTGTCGGCCTACGGGCCAAACAGCAGTGCAGAGTACCCGGCCTTCTTGGAGTCCCTGGGAGGGGTACTAGACAGTGCACCAACCGGGGACTCCGTTGTTCTCCTGGGGGACTTCAACGCCCATGTGGGTAACGACAGTGACACTTGGAGGGGCGTGATTGGGAGGAACGGCCTCCCCGATCTGAACCCGAGCGGTGTTTTGTTATTGGACTTCTGTGCTAGTCACAGCTTGTCCATAACAAACACCATGTTCGAGCACAAGGGTGTCCATCGGTGCACATGGCACCAGGACACTCTAGGTCGGAGGTCGATGATCGACTTTGTTGTCGTGTCATCTGACCTCCGACCGCGTGTCTTGGACACTCGGGTGAAGAGAGGGGCTGAGCTGTCAACTGATCACCACCTGGTGGTGAGTTGGATCCGCTGGCGGAGGAGGAAGCCGGACAGACCTGGCAGGCCCAAGCGTATTGTGAGGGTCTGCTGGGAACGTCTGGCGGAGCCCTCTGTCAGGGGGGTCTTCAACTCCCACCTCCGGGAGAGTTTCTCCCTGATCCCGGGGGAGGTGGGAGACATGGACTCCGAGTGGGCCATGTTCTCCACCTCTATTGTTGATGCGGCTGCTCGTAGCTGTGGTCGTAAGGTCTGTGGTGCTTGTCGCGGCGGCAATCCCCGAACCCGGTGGTGGACACCGGAAGTAAGGGATGCCGTCAAGCTGAAGAAGGAGTCCTATCGAGCCTTGTTGGCTCGTGGGACTCCTGAGGCAGCTGATGAGTACCGGCGGGCCAAGCGTGCCGCGGCTCGGGCGGTCACAGAGGCAAAAACTCGGGGTTGGGAGGAGTTCGGGGAGGCCATGGAGGAGGACTATCGGACGGCCTCAAAGAGATTCTGGCAAACCGTCCGACGCCTCAGGAGGGGAAAGCAGTGCTTCACCAACACTGTTTACAGTGCGGGCGGAGAGCTGCTGACCTCGACTGGGGATGTTGTCGGGCGGTGGAAGGAATACTTTGAGGATCTCCTCAATCCCACTGTCACGTCTTCCGAGGAGGAAGCAGAAACTGGGGACCCAGGGGCGGACTCGTCCATCACCCTGGCTGAAGTCACTGAGGTGGTTGGCAAGCTCCTCGGTGGCAAGGCTCCGGGGGTGGATGAGATCCGTCCTGAGTACCTCAAGTCTCTGGATGTTGTGGGACTGTCTTGGCTGACACGTCTCTGCAACATCGCGTGGCGGTCGGGGACAGCACCTGTGGAATGGCAGACCGGGGTGGTGGTCCCTCTGTATAAGAAGGGGGACCGGAGGGTGTGTTCCAATTACAGGGGAATCACACTCCTCAGCCTTCCCGGTAAGGTCTATTCCAGGGTGCTGGAGAGGAGAATCCGACCGATAGTCGAACCTCGGATTCAGGAGGAGCAGTGTGGTTTTCGCCCTGGTCGTGGAACACTGGACCAGCTCTATACTCTCCATCGGGTCCTCGAGGGCTCATGGGAGTATGCCCAACCAGTCCACATGTGTTTTGTGGATCTGGAGAAGGCATTCGACCGTGTCCCTCGTGGTGTCCTTTGGGGGGTGCTGTGGGAGTATGGGGTCCGGGGCTCTTTGCTAAGGGCTGTCCGGTCCCTGTATGACCGGAGCAGGAGCTGTGTTCGCATTGCCGGCAGTAAGTCAGACCTGTTCCCAGTGCATGTTGGACTCCGCCAGGGCTGCCCTTTGTCACCGGTTCTGTTCATTATATTTATGGACAGAATTTCTAGGCGCAGCCAGGGGCCGGAGGGGGCCTGGTTTGGGAACCACAGGATTTCATCTCTGCTGTTTGCAGATGATGTTGTCCTGATGGCTTCTTCGAGCCAGGACCTGCAGCAGGCACTGGGGCGGTTTGCAGCCGAGTGTGAAGCGGCTGGGATGAGAATCAGCTCCTCCAAATCTGAGGCCATGGTTCTCGACCGGAAAAAGGTGGTTTGCTCTCTCCGGGTGGGTGGTGAGTCTCTGCCCCAAGTGGAGGAGTTCAAGTATCTCGGGGTCTTGTTCACGAGTGAGGGAAGGATGGAGCGTGAGATTGACAGGCGGATCGGTGCAGCGTCTGCAGTGATGCGGTCGCTGTATCGGTCCGTTGTGGTAAAGAAGGAGCTGAGCCGGAAGGCGAAGCTCTCGATTTACCGGTCAATCTACGTTCCTACCCTCACCTATGGTCATGAGCTTTGGGTAATGACCGAAAGGACAAGATCGCGGATACAAGCGGCCGAAATGGGCTTCCTCCGCAGAGTGGCCGGGCGCACCCTTAGGGATAGGGTGAGGAGCTCGGTCACACGGGAGGAGCTCGGAGTAGAGCCGCTGCTCCTACACGTTGAGAGGAACCAGCTGAGGTGGCTCGGGCATCTGCTCAGGATGCCTCCTGGACGCCTCCCCTGGAGGTGTTCTGGGCATGTCCCACCGGGAGGAGGCCCCGGGGAAGACCCAGGACACGCTGGAGGGACTATGTCTCTCGGCTGGCCTGGGAACGCCTTGGGGTCCCACCGGAGGAGCTGGAGGACGTGTCCGGGGTGAGGGAAGTCTGGGAGTCCCTGCTTAGACTGCTGCCCCCGCGACCCGGCCCCGGATAAGCGGAAGAAAATGGATGGATGGATGGAATTTAAAAAGTTCAAATACATTACTGTGTATCCTTTGTTTAAACAGGTTTATTTGAGCACTCGAAGAGGATCTTGGATTATAAATCGAGTTGGAGACCACGGCATGCCTCTAGATTTGCTTTTTAACAGAATCCTACGTTTTATCAGGCTCATGCTCCCTTTTGGATTGTACTGCACTCTGGGCGAAAACCGACTGAACCAAAGATTCAACCATAGTCTGTACAACCTCAAACCTAAACACAGGTGGAAGCCTCTTTTTCCTCATTTGTATTAGCATAGCCTCAGATGTGATGTTTTTGATGCACATACTTAACAAAATGAAAGGAATTTATTGTGAAATGCTTAGGCTTTAATATCTATTACAGACTGTTCAGTCAACATCCCACGGTGAATGATGACCTGCCCAATCGCATTCTCTCCGGAACGGTCCAGGTCAAACCCAACATACGCAGGTTTCACGGTGGCAGTGTTGAGTTTGAGGATGGAAGTGTTGTGGAAAATATTGATCTTGTGGTAGATATACTTTTATACTTTATATCACCATTTGTTTATTCTGAAGTCATCTTAAAATTAATAGTATGACCACAGAAACAAATCTCTTGTTTTTCTAGGTTTTTGCTACAGGCTATAAGTTCTCCTATCCATTCCTTGCATCCCAAGTTGTTTCAGTGTCCAATAATAAAGCGTCTCTGTTCAAGTATGTGTTTCCACCTGAGTTGGACAGACCTACACTGGCCATCATTGGTCTAGTGCAGCCACTGGGTGCCATCATGCCCATCTCTGAGATGCAGGCCAGATGGGCCACACGGGTTTTCAAAGGTGACTAAATGTTATTTATTTGAATTGCTGTCGACTGTGACATTTACCAGTGGTTGAATTATGCTTCAGGTCTCGTCAAGCTGCCTTCAACTTCTGTCATGCAAAGAGACATCAACTGCAAGGAGGAGGCAATGGCTAAAAGGTAAACTAAAAAAAACAACTTAACACACAACATTAGGAAATATAAAAAGAGACTTTTGCCTGCTTTTAAAGTGTACACTTTTACGTTAAGGAAAAAAGGTCCATAGATATTCACTTCAAGTACCGCCAAGAGGTACTTGCAAGCACTCTCGACCCACAGCTAGAAGATTGCAGTTTGTTACAACACACATTAAACCATTCTACACTTCCGCTAATAAAAATATTTCAAATAAAATCTAAATGGAGTTTATCTATTTGCATTTATATGTTATTCTGTCAACAGTTTTACAGTTATAATTTATATCACACCAATGCTTTATTTCTTATAGAATACACAAAATCAATAAAGACTTGAGGTTGTGATAAAATCTTGCGGTAAATGTATTTTGCAGGTATGTCACCAGTCAGCGGCACACCATCCAGGTTGACTACATCGATTACATGGATGAAATTGCAAAGCAGTTCGGTGCATATCCAAACTTCTTAAAGTTGTTGGTGACCGACCCCACGCTCTGGTTTAAAGTATTGTTCGGTCCTGCCTCTCCGTACCAGTACCGCCTGAGGGGACCAGGGAAATGGGCAGGGGCACGGCAGGCCATCTTGACCCAATTGGATAGAGTTGTTCAGCCCATGCAGACCCGGCCGTGCACTGACCCTGACTCTGAATCAAAGAGGGCATGGTGGCCCCTCATTTTGACAGTTGCTTTGGGATGGGCTGTGTATGTTAACTGGAGCAGCGTATTACCTCTGCTGCAGGATCCCAGTGCACTGTCTGACAAGATAAAATGTTTATTAATCAGAAAATAAAATACTTGACATTGATGCATGCCAGTTTTACATGGGGTATATAGACTGCTGACTTTTCATCCTACAACATTAGCAACAAATTTAGATATGCATACTGATATATGATTACCAAACTTGGGCTACAATATATCCACTACTGGTGCATGTGTAGGCTTTTAGCAGATGTGATTTTGTTTGGAAAACTACAGTAAATATGGATTTGTCAATTAAGCCTGGTCTGAAATAAATACTCAATTGAACAAAACTGTTATTTTTTACTGCCTCAGACATATGAACCTTTCTTCCAAGAATTGTGGCTATCTTGGTCAACAATTACCCGCAAGTCAACGCCAATGCAATTTTGTATCATTTGGATGTAGGCTACTAATTTTAAATTTAATTCAGAGCGACATTTTAAAAAGTGAAAACAATTAGGGACAGGCGTCTATACACGTCTATGGCTGTAAACACTTAGACTCATGAGTCAAGATTCATGAAGTCGAGGTTCTGCTACAGGTTAGACTTCAGGAGCCCCGTGCGCGTTGGAAGTGGAAGCCGGTGGACCCCGGAACAAGAACGGTTCACACGTCTTGTTTATCATGAAGGTTGCCAGATTTACCGTGTACAGTGTGGTAATATAGCCTACCTACTGTCCTGAAAGAGAATTACTGATTGTGTGGCCACAGTTTTGTTACAGCGCCCCCCTCAGGAGAATTTTGTAGTGTGCTTCAAATAGTTTTTAGACTAGTAAATTCTTTCACATTTGAATAAGTTAAAAGCGAGGCTAAAGGTTCATGGACTATGTAACTGTCCTGAGTGAGGGCTGCCGGCGTGTTATTGCTTTGCCTATTGCATTGTAGCCTAGCTACTTAGACACATGCCACCTGGCCTAGTTACAGGTCACATCTGTGGAGAGGCGACCCCACTCAAAGAATACAAGTGTTTCCAGATATGTTTGTGCAATAAAACACGCATGAATAATTGTAAGATAGATTGGCTTTGCAGGTGGGGAACCCCCCCGCCAAAACAGTGCACGTCACCAGGATAGTGCACCTTTTAACTAAAACCACAGTTCTGTTCACTTATTTGGCAACATGCTCACTCGTTATTTGGAAATAACGTATAGTGTTCAATTAGTAGTGTATTCTTCTAAAATACACCTAAGGAGCTGCCCCGCTGCTAATCCGGGACTTCTCTTGGGCTGGATGCTGTTAGAGGAAGACAGTGGGACATATCTGGCAACACAGTCTCCATCTTTGATTGTGCGACAGGCCGCGGCGCGAGCGGGGCCTCACTGAACTAAAACGGTCTGGCACGAGATAACGGAGACACGCTGACCCACGGGAGGACCGCAGACCGGCCCCCGCAGAGAGCCCACTAGGCGAAGAGGAACAGTCTGCTTCTGCCTTTGCACAACTTAAAAGAGGACCTGTGCATGTTAATAGTAGTTTACTGTTAGCGAGTTAAGTGGCTAACTATCGCTAGCCGAACTGGGTTAGCACAGCGGGCTAGCAAGCTTTTTGTAATCCGCCGGGCAGACACTGGTTCTGTGCTAATCAGGCCCATATCGGACTGAAATCAGACCGCAGACCCGGCACAGACACAAAGAGAGCTCCGGCGGTGGCAGGTGAGTATGCACGTCCACAAGATTGAACTTGTTCACTGTTGCAGGTGTTGTGTCCCTGCAGCGTTAGCTGCTTAGCATGCTCTGACCACTGACTGGCTGAGAGTGATGTGATGGCGACTGCACAGAAACGAAACTGAGTTAGCTCAAGGGTCCAGGCTGCTGGCCTTTATTCTCACATACCATGCTCTATTTCTTACACATGCTGTCAATGACAGGGCTGCTGAATGGTCTTGTAGTGTATCCTAGTGTTTGGGGGGCTTTGTGTCCAGTCTGGGACAGTTTCGGACCTGACGGGGCCTGTAGAGCTGCCGGTATGAGCCACCCAGCCCCAGCCCACCGGGTCTGATTCATGCAGTGGGATGGCCTGCGGACTCTTAATTTTAATTCATTTACTGCCGTCTGGCAGCCTGTTCTAAGGCCCGCTCATGTACGTGAATTTGCTAAAAATCTACTTGTAATATATAGTTAATACGGATTGGAGGTGTTTGGATGATATCGTACTGTTTCAGTGTTAGTCTGCAAACATCAACCATACTATGAAAACGTTGCATGTGAGGTCCAGTTTTGTGCTCTTCATGAAACCATCTCGCATTTGTCCATAAGATGGGTGTATCAATATAGCCTATAGTTTTATTCTTGGCATTAAGAAACTTCTTATAGACCATAGAACGTTTGATGTTTCTTTACATTCATAATGGATTGAAAAGAATTGTCATACATTTGTAGGTGTATAGAGGGTGATGACTTTGGTCAGGCTATTTCATTGCCTAAGATTTAAGCCACATCTGGCACCTCTCATTGACCCACTCAAAGATCAATACTTGATCAATTGTCTCAAGTCTCTGCATCTGTCTGGTTTTACAATGACCACCTCTGACCACCTGTGCTACTGGAGACAGGCCCCTTATTTCTATGTGACGTAAAGGGCACACACTCTGTTTTGCACCTTTTATTTATAGCTTCATTAGTTTTTGTATGATTCTGTTGTCTCAGTGGAGTAAAGATCCCAACTTAGGATATAGGTGCCTGATTCACAATGTTTTATATGATGTTTGTGAATAAAATGTAAATAAATTCACTCTTGATTATTTTTTAAAGTAAAATTATAAGTTTGCTATCAAGTAGTAGTTTTTTGTTTTGGATGAAAACTTTACTGAGCATTACCCTAATTGCCTTTTGAAGTTTTGACTACATAAGAGTTAGGACTGTGTATTGCCAAATACCTCAAAGGGTATACAGGGTCCATGATACAATAAATATCCCGATAGTCTGGCATTGAGGCAATACATGTCCTGATACATGGCTATCCCGTAAATCTGGTGCTGAATTTAACTATATCAATATTTTGATTATGTAGAATAACAAAATGCATTGGAATTGTATGTCCACAATGCCCTTAATATCAGAACACAGTTATCCTTTGAATAAGTTTTAAGTGTATAATGTCAATTTCTGATACATGCATGTTGTGTAAAAGTATCACAATAAGCATCTCTGTAATTGATACACATAGTGATAAGTAGTCTGTGACTATACATTGCCATATCCATATTTTGAGTACAGCCATAATAAAGGGATCATGTAAAGTCAGTAGTTGCTGTTGCTTTCGACTTCCTAAAACATGTTTTCAGCATGATTTCAGCTATCAAATGCTACATCATTATTGCTGGCTTGGATGTTTGTCATTGTTAAAGATGTTTCCAGCAATATTTGAATAGCAGTTTTTTTGTAACTAATATGAATGTTGGACTTTCTTTTCTGTTTGTTTGTCATGTCACAAAGGAGGCTGGTTCTAGGGGCGCGGCCAAAGGACCAGACTCAATGAGTTTCCAGCGAAATGTCAGAGAAGTCAGGGCAGAGCACCAAGGCAAAGGATGGCAAAACCAAGTATGCGACCCTTAGCCTCTTCAACACCTATAAAGGGAAATCCCTGGAAACCCAGAAAACTGCTGGTAAGTTCAAATGATGAAGTATAGGTGTGAAATCGATCATACATTTTACTATGTAAGCTTAAAACTGCAGAAAAGTCAAAATATTCCCAGTTCCTCACAATAATTTACAAAGTAGGTCTGCCTTCATGAATTCAAACACAAGTGTCATTGCTCAGTAGAGGAAAAAATGTACAAAATGGCTGTATTTTTAATTCAGTGAATGATTATGTCCATTCAGACACTTAAACTTTAAAACGGCTCTATTTGACACATATTGAAATATGTTTATGGGTGCATTTGTGAAGCTTTTTTCTTTTGGTCTTAGTTGCTGCCAGACATGGGCTCCAGAGTTTGGGCAAAGTTGCTATCAGCCGGCGCATGCCCCCGCCAGCCAACCTGCCCAGCCTGAAGGCTGAGAACAAGGGAAACGACCCCAACGTCAACATCGTTCCCAAGGACGGCAGCGGCTGGGCATCGCGAACTGAGGCAGGGGAAGAAAGGTGAAAATATCTGCACCTGTACAATCATTCACATTAAGGAATTAAATGGTATAAAGAACTAGTAATTTATTCCATTGTTTTTAATTTTTCACAGACAACAGGAAACTCCTCCACCTCAGAACAAGCCAGCAGTGCAAGAGGTTTCAACTGGGGGAAGTCGGTCTTGGGCTAACAGCAAGCAGAGTCTAGACGGTACATTAACTGTTATAGTTGCATGACGTGCTTATATAATGCTGTTGCAAATTGTGGTGTTTTATATGTAGTTTGCTTTAATGCAGGAGTTCCACGTGTGAGCAGCCATTTTCACCAGGAGTTTCCAAGCTTACAGGCTGCTGGAGACTCTGAGAAAGGAGACGGTTCAGAGGAAGAGCCCTATGGACCTGGACCCAGCCTCAGACCTCAAAGTATGGACTGTTTTTCATGTGGAAGGGAGAAGTTGTCACATACAGAATTTAATAGTTCTTGTTTTGTAGATGTTGGTAGTTGGCGTGAGGGCGGAGGGAGAAATCTGAACACTGCCCCCAGCCCCTCTGAGATGGACAGTAGGCCTCCAGAGGAGGGTAGTTCGGGCCAAGGTTCTTCAACACCTCCTGTGGAAGCTGATGAGCCCACTCGAAATGTGTCATCAGATAAAAGGGACCGAGGACCACCCCTGGGCCCTCCTCAGCCTAAACTCAATGGGGGACAGCCTCCTCCCTCTGGGATGGCAACGCACTTTGACCCTGCTTTCAGAAACATGATGCCACCTTATGTAAGTTTTTAGACTAAAGCAATGGTTTACTGTTCATAATTTACTATTATTACATTTATGTGTCAGATGTTCCAGGCCTATCCTCCTCAGATGTCTTTTGGAACAGCACAAGGAAATTTCAGATTCAATGCACCTCAAGATGGCTCAAAGTAAATTACAATAACAACACTTATTTTGTATTGAACCTTTTGTGTGTTGACTTTTTGTGATTATCTTAACAAATCAACTTTCAGGGGATCGCGTTCGGGGCGAGCCCAGCCGCCGCCTCCTCAGTCCTGGCTTCAAGACCCAGACCGACCTTCTATTATCAGTGCTACGGAACTGAAGGAGCTGGACAACTTGGACACTGATGCTGATGAAGGCTGGGCAGGTCACTATCCAAAAATGTGATAATTGTTTGAACTCAAAGTTGGCATCTCATTTTACTTATACTTTTTTGGTTTATAGGTGCTCAAATGGAAGTAGACTATACAGAGAAGCTAAACTTTAGTGACGATGATGAAAACCAATCTAAGGACAAAGGCGAAAACTGGTCTGTTGTATTACGTGTTCATCTGCTTTGAAACATCAGAATGTAATGACACATGTGATTCTTTAGGGAGTGGATGGGGAAAGTGGAGCGTCTAAGGTCACGGCCCCCAGATTCACAGGAGGGCTGGAAGGACATTTCTGATGGACGTCCTGGCAGTAAAGGCTCCTGTGCTGATGCTGGAGATCCCAGAGCACCCTCTCCTAGCAATGTGGCTTCATTCAGTAAATCAGGAGCTCCACAGGAATACCAAGTAAGACAAATGGCCTCTTCTTACTTTGATCTTTTTTAATGTGTATCTAGGCTTGGACTATGTGCCTCAACAGCTTAAGTAAAAATTGATCATGGAACGTAGCTTGGTGTTTCTCTTCCAGGGGAGTGGTCGCTCAGTCGGAGGAGCACCTCTGCGTCCAAGCAAAACGGGGACAACAGCAACTCCTGCTGTTGATGAAGACCCTGAGGCCTGGCGTCAGAAACGGAAAAAGCCGGAGGTTTCTGAAGCTGTGGAGCGAGCACGGCGTAGGAGAGAAGAAGAGGAAAGACGCATGGAGGAGCAACGGCTCGCTGCGTGTGCTGAAAAACTGAAGCGCCTCAATGAGAAGCAGCGTCAGTCTGATGGCAAACCTGCACTATGCTCCAGTGATGACACTGGAGTCTCATTTGAGGACACTTCAACATCTGCTCTATCTAATGCTACCCCTGCCATCCCAACTTCACAATCACAGACCCCAGTGCAAACCTCTGTATCCGAGAGAGTGGAGCGTGAGAGGACTGAACCGGAGCTCAGGGTAGACCCACATGTAGAGGACGATCACTTGGTCCGACAGGCCGCCTCTCCAGTCCAAAGACCTGTACCTGTAGAGCCCCAGAACGAGGATGAGAACATCCAAACTGAAGTTGGCCCAATTGTGGATGAGATGCCAGCAGACAGGACAGTGGGGCCTATCCAAGACTATTTCAATATTGATGACAACAGAGGTGAACATCCCAGAATTCTTTGTTTAATATGGCATTATCATGTTCACTTCTTATTTAGCTGGATTTTCTTCTTTTATGTCTGACAGCAGATGAGCCTCCTCTGTCTCTTCCTCACATGGACACTCCTTGTGCAGATGAAGTCTCAGTGCCGCCCCCACAGCTGGAGGGAGAAGCTGCAGCTGCAATGAGGCCATCTCTAACGTCAGGTTACTCCAAACAATTCCAGAAGTCCTTACCACCACGCTTCCTTAGACAACAGGTAAATATAATCTGGTGATGTTCATTGAATTAGGTTTGTATGCTATCAAAGTTTGCTTCCTAAAGACAAGAAGTAAAATGCAGAAAATAATATAGATTAAATCTTATTATCAAATCATATTCAATGCCATGTAAATATCTTGTTAGGAGCAGATGAAGCAGCAGCAGTGGCAGCAGCAACAGCAGAGTGGGGGATCAGTGTCTCCCTCTAGTGGTGCAGTCCCCTCACAGCAGCAGCAACAGCACCGCTCAATGTATCAGCCCATGGGTCCTCACCATCAGCACCTGGCCTCTATGGGCTTTGACCCTCGTTGGTTAATGATGCAGTCATACATGGACCCTCGGCTTATGTCGGGACGACCTCCAATGGACATGCCAACCAACATTCACCCAGGTACTAAGATGGTGGTTATGTTTTGATATGACGTAGCTTTGATTACAAAAATAATGTTCTCTGACCGTATAGGGAGGATGGCCCCAAAACAGATCGTCCGTAGAGATCCTGGGGACAACTCCAGCTCAAGCTCTGACTCGTTTGACCATTTGTCCCGACCAATGCGTGAACATGGTTTGCCTTCAGACTCTAGAATAGTGTGGGGGTCTGACCCTTACCCCCAACCAGAGCCTTTGCCTTCATTAACATCTCCAAAGGGACGTGATGACACGAAGGAGCCACGGTAAGAGCACATACTATTGTGATTTTTATAGAAAAGGAAAGGGTGTTGATTTGTTACTTTCTTTCCAGAATGGACCCTGCCGTGGATTTAGATCGGGGTCTGCAGAGCATGTACCCTCAGGACCATAGTGCTTTGGACTCTCGTAAAAGTAACTTCTTCCGGGACCCAACAGAGGCCTTGTCTGCATTCAACCAGGGTCCTGATGATGCTCCTGGACCTTTAGATGGGATCCCTGTGGGATCAGGCTTTAATCATGAAGAGTCTGGGCTACCCACTGGGGAGGAGGTGGAGGCTTTAGGACAGGCTATGCTGCAGAGAAGCATCTCTCAAGGCTCTAGTCATTCACTGAAAGTAGAAGAGCCCCGATTTGAAGGGTTACCTCTGGGAACTAAATCACTGGAGGTGCAGGACTCTGGGGAGAGAGTGGAGGAAAAACCTCAGAATGACCTCTACCCTCAGGCAGTGGTGACCAGCAGCCGGTCTACACCACCTGTGGATGGACTGCACAAACCAGACAAACTCCCTCTGCCCGCCCCAAGCAAACAGAAGGCCGAGCTCCGCTGGGGCGGGCGCTCTGGTCCAGGCCGGAGAGACGGACCAGGCATCGAGAGGCCTCTCCGCAGATCTGGACCTATAAAGAAACCTGTACTGAGGGATATGAAAGAGGAGAGGGAGCAGAGGGAGGAGAGGGAGAAGCGGCATGAGAGAGGGGACCGAGGAGACAGAGGGGATCGGTCCAAAAAAGAGCAGGCAGCCAAAGCCCCTTCTGTAGCTGCTGCAGTCTCTGAAGGTGGTAGAACTCAGGGCGAGGCAAAGAGAGAAGCAGCTGAGCCAGAAGAGCCCAATTCTTTACTTCAGAGGAGCAGAGAGTCCCAGCCTTCACCAGGTGTCCCGACTTCGTCTTCTCAGGAAGACAAGGTCGACAAACCAGCTAGCCATGACAAACATCCTGAACCAAAACTACCCTCCAGGAAAGAGTCCAGTATTCCCCCTCGTTCCTACCGCAGAGAAGAGCGAGAGCGGGATCGTGAGAGAGACCGCGAGAGAGACCGCGAGAGAGACCGCGAGAGAGACCGCGAGAGAGACCGCGAGAGAGACAAAGAAATGGACAGAGATCGAGAGTTTCCATCTGACTTTAAAGGGCGTGGTCGGGGCGAGTATTACTCTAGAGGCAGGAGCTACCGTGGCACATACAGCGGCCGAGGCAGAGGCAGCCGTGGTCGGAGCCGTCCTGAATATCCTTACAGAGAACCCAGAGCCCGCTCTGACCTGCCCTCTGCTGGAGGTGCAGCTGCTTTTCGTAATAGAGAGGAGAGTGAAACACGGAGTGAAAGCTCAGACCTGGAAGTTATGCCCAAACGCAGACGACGCCGAGGTTCTGACACAGACTCTGAGAGTGAAGGAGGACGAGAGTCTGCCAGTGACACAGGACCCTCCGACAGGGAGCCCAGCACCAAACCCAGCCGCCCACTCAGGCGAGACCTCCCTAGTGATCACCGAACAGGGGCCCACAAACCTGGGTTTGGCCCTCCACACATGGGAGACCGAGGGCCCAGAGGGGAGGATGATGGCAGGCCTAAGCCAGGTTTCCTTCCTAAAGGAGAGCCGTCCCGTCGTGGAAGAGGAGGTTTGTACAGCCGAAGGGGTGGGACCAGAGAGCGTGGAGGTCCCCGCTCAGCTCCTCTTCGAAGACCCCCACGAGAGTCATCTTCTCAGTGGCCCTCTAAACCAATGGAGACCTTCAGGCCTGAAGATGCTGAGACCACATCCAGATATGATCATCCTGCAGGAGACAGGCGCCCCCCAAAGTCTGAGGGGAAGAAGTTTGTGGATGGAGTTCCTCAGAGCAGCAGAGAAAGACCCCGCAGATCCAGGCCAGCCCGGCCCCCAAGGCAGGACAAACCACCTCGCTTCCGGAGATTAAAGGAGCGTGAGGCGGGAGGTTTGGGGAGTGGAGACACACTCCCAAGTCCCCCAGTACCTTTACCCCCAGGGCCTGCTGCTGGGACTGCTCTGAGTAGTGCCCCTGCCTCCCTCTCCCCAACACTGTCCCGAGCCCCTGGAACTCCAGTCACTATTCCTGCAGATGTGTCATCTGCTGTCCTCATGCCCGATCTGCCCTCTTCTGTAGAGGCCTCTTTACCTGATATCAGCAGCTCCACTGTCACAGCTGTTGGCACCAAGTCCCCAGACTTATCCAACCAAAACTCCTCAGACCAGGCCAATGAGGAGTGGGAAACTGCCTCAGAGAGCAGTGACTTCAATGAAAGGAGAGAGCGAGAGGAGCGTAAAGGCAATATGGAGGCCGCTAATGAAGCCACAGCTGCCTCTGCCCCGGTGCCTGCCCCTCTTCAGGGCTCTGTAACTCCCAGTAAAAACTCTTATGATGGAGGTCTGACTCCCAAGCGGGACATGGGTCCTGCTGCTAAACGAAGCTTCTCCAGTCAAAGACCAACTGAACGACCAAGTCGTCGTGGAAACGCAGGAGCCAAACCAGGACGCAGTTATCCAGGGGCCAAAGGAGAGAGGAGGGGAGGGGCCAAAGCTGGGAGAAAAGGGTCTGTTTAACAGAGCTGTACATTTTTTGTAATTAAGTCTATATACATGAGATTATATGTATGTTTTCAAATTACAGTCCACCTGCTCAGCAAAACCTCGAGGGAGGTGGACCTGCGGCTGGAGGGCAAACACAAAGACCCAGTAAAGAACAGTCAGCTCGTCGAAAAGAGGAGGCCAAACAGGCGGCTAAGAAACCTAAAGAGAACGCACTTTCGCAATTTGATCTGAACAATTATGCTAGTAAGTACATGTGTAGTCTACTCATGTCTTTTTATATGTAAAATAATATTGCCAAGTACCAGATTAAAATCATTATATTAAACTGCTTGAAAATAGAAATGGGACCACTGACCTCCATTTTAAACAGATTGGGAGATTTTCATTTGAATTTTTATATTTCAAAAAGGGCTATGCAGCATTTTTAACCCTACACCCAATGTAATCCCTGCCCCCCCAAGCAGTTCTCCTAAGATTCAGTTTTTAAACCTGCTCTTTTCATTTTTCTGAGCACTCGCACCTTGAATGCAGATCAATACAGTGCATGATTCAGTCAAAACAAAACTTTTGAGTAAACTCATGAGAGGGAAGTTTTAATTTTGTTGTTATCCTTATTTGTTGTTCACAACCCTATGGCGGTTTTGATTTTCCCTCATAAATGGCTCACTTAGTTTTTCTTTTTTTTCACAAGTATGGGTAATCCTTTATTTTCCTTTTCAGAATCTTTGTTTTCACCACCCAAATGTCTATACTTACTAGCAGCCTTTTTTTTTCTAGATATTGACCAATACGGGTTTTTTCCTGGCCGATACCGATTGTTTAGAACCCATAGCAACGGATGGCTGATAAATTGAGCCAATTTTGATGATTTTCCCCAACTTTTGTACTATAAATTTACTACAAACTCACCCATAGCCCTTTTTCACCACAATGCTATAAGAGAGCTGTAGTCATATTTTCTACAGTTATCAGTTTGCACTGTGGTGCAAACACACAAGTGTTAAAAGCAGTGTGTACTCTTTAGGCAGCAGGTCAGCCAAAACAAAACACTGACCTGTGCTGGAGATTTAACCCAAAAGAACCCAGACCCATTTTTCCTTAAAGGAAAATTATGTGTTCAGAAGCCCATCATGAATAGAGAAACAACGAGGCCAGTTACGTCGCCCGGACTGGCGTTACCGGGGCCCCACCCTGGAGCCAGGCCTGGGGTGGGTGCTCGGCAGCGAGCGCCTGGTGGCCGGGCCTTTCCCCACGGGGCCCGGTCGGGCCCAGCCCGAAGAAACGACGTGGGGCCGTCCTCCCGTGGACCCACCACCTGCGGGAGGAGCCATGAGGGGCGGGTGCGGAGAGATCCGGGCAGCAGTCGAAGGCAGGGACCTCGACGACCGGATCTCCGGACATGGAGACTAGCTCTGGGGACATGGAATGTCACCTCGCTGGGGGGGAAGGAGCCTGAGCTTGTGCGGGAGGTTGAGCGTTACCGGCTAGATATAGTCGGCCTCACCTCCACGCACAGCTTGGGCTCTGGAACCCAACGTCTCGAGAGGGGTTGGACTCTCCATTTCTCTGGCGTTGCCCGCGGGGAGCGGCGGCGAGCTGGTGTGGGCTTGCTCATTGCCCCACAGCTCAGCCGCTGCGTGTTGGGGTTCACTCCGGTGAACGAGAGGGTCGCGTCCCTGCGCCTTCGGGTCGGGGACAGGTCTCTCACTGTTGTGTCGGCCTACGGGCCAAACGGCAGTGCAGAGTACCCGGCCTTCTTGGAGTCCCTGGGAGGGGTACTAGACAGTGCACCAAGCGGAGACTCCGTTGTTCTCCTGGGGGACTTCAACGCCCATGTGGGTAACGACAGTGACACTTGGAGGGGCGTGATTGGGAGGAACGGCCTCCCCGATCTGAACCCGAGCGGTGTTTTGTTATTGGACTTCTGTGCTAGTCACAGCTTGTCCATAACAAACACCGTGTTCGAGCACAAGGGTGTCCATCGGTGCACGTGGCACCAGGACACTCTAGGTCGGAGGTCGATGATCGACTTTGTTGTCGTGTCATCTGACCTCCGACCGCGTGTCTTGGACACTCGGGTGAAGAGAGGGGCTGAGCTGTCAACTGATCACCACCTGGTGGTGAGTTGGATCCGCTGGCGGAGGAGGAAGCCGGACAGACCTGGCAGGCCCAAGCGCATTGTGAGGGTCTGCTGGGAACGTCTGGCGGAGCCCTCTGTCAGGGGGGTCTTCAACTCCCACCTCCGGGAGAGCTTCTCCCTGATCCCGGGGGAGGTTGGAGACATGGACTCCGAGTGGGCCATGTTCTCCACCTCTATTGTCGATGCGGCTGCTCGTAGCTGTGGTCATAAGGTCTGTGGTGCTTGTCGCGGCGGCAATCCCCGAACCCGGTGGTGGACACCGGAAGTAAGGGATGCCGTCAAGCTGAAGAAGGAGTCCTATCGAGCCTTGTTGGCTCGTGGGACTCCTGAGGCAGCTGATGAGTACCGACGGGCCAAGCGTGCCGCGGCTCGGGCAGTCACAGAGGCAAAAACTCGGGGTTGGGAGGAGTTCGGGGAGGCCATGGAGGAGGACTATCGGACGGCCTCAAAGAGATTCTGGCAAACCGTCCGACGCCTCAGGAGGGGAAAGCAGTGCTTCACCAACACTGTTTACAGTGCGGGTGGAGAGCTGCTGACCTCGACTGGGGATGTTGTCGGGCGGTGGAAGGAATACTTTGAGGATCTCCTCAATCCCACTGTCACGTCTTCCGAGGAGGAAGCAGAAACTGGGGACCCAGAGGCGGACTCGTCCATCACCCTGGCTGAAGTCACTGAGGTGGTTGGCAAGCTCCTCGGTGGCAAGGCTCCGGGGGTGGACGAGATCCGTCCTGAGTACCTCAAGTCTCTGGATGTTGTGGGACTGTCTTGGCTGACACGTCTCTGCAACATCGCGTGGCAGTCGGGGACAGTACCTGTGGAATGGCAGACCGGGGTGGTGGTCCCTCTGTATAAGAAGGGGGACCGGAGGGTGTGTTCCAATTACAGGGGAATCACACTCCTCAGCCTTCCCGGTAAGGTCTATTCCAGGGTATTGGAGAGGAGAATCCGACCGATAGTCGAACCTCGGATTCAGGAGGAGCAGTGTGGTTTTCGTCCTGGTCGTGGAACACTGGACCAGCTCTATACTCTCCATCGGGTCCTCGAGGGCTCATGGGAGTATGCCCAACCAGTCCACATGTGTTTTGTGGATCTGGAGAAGGCATTTGACCGTGTCCCTCGTGGTGTCCTTTGGGGGGTGCTCTGGGAGTATGGGGTCCGGGGCTCTTTGCTAAGGGCTGTCTGGTCCCTGTATGACCGGAGCAGGAGCTGTGTTCGCATTGCCGGCAGTAAGTCAGACCTGTTCCCAGTGCATGTTGGACTCCGCCAGGGCTGCCCTTTGTCACCGGTTCTGTTCATTATATTTATGGACAGAATTTCTAGGCGCAGCCAGGGGCCGGAGGGGGCCTGGTTTGGGAACCACAGGATTTCATCTCTGCTGTTTGCAGATGATGTTGTCCTGATGGCTTCTTCGAGCCAGGACCTGCAGCAGGCACTGGGGCGGTTTGCAGCCGAGTGTGAAGCGGCTGGGATGAGAATCAGCTCCTCCAAATCCGAGGCCATGGTTCTCGACCGGAAAAAGGTGGTTTGCTCTCTCCGGGTGGGTGGTGAGTCTCTGCCCCAAGTGGAGGAGTTCAAGTATCTCGGGGTCTTGTTCACGAGTGAGGGAAGGATGGAGCGGGAGATTGACAGGCGGATCGGTGCAGCGTCTGCAGTGATGCGGTCGCTGTATCGGTCCGTTGTGGTAAAGAAGGAGCTGAGCCGGAAGGCGAAGCTCTCGATTTACCGGTCAATCTACGTTCCTACCCTCACCTATGGTCATGAGCTTTGGGTAATGACCGAAAGGACAAGATCGCGGATACAAGCGGCTGAAATGGGCTTCCTCCGCAGAGTGGCCGGGCGCACCCTTAGGGATAGGGTGAGGAGCTCGGTCACACGGGAGGAGCTCGGAGTAGAGCCGCTGCTACTACACGTTGAGAGGAACCAGCTGAGGTGGCTCGGGCATCTGCTCAGGATGCCTCCTGGACGCCTCCCTAGGGAGGTGTTCTGGGCATGTCCCACCGGGAGGAGGCCCCGGGGAAGACCCAGGACACGCTGGAGGGACTATGTCTCTCGGCTGGCCTGGGAACGCCTTGGGGTCCCACCGGAGGAGCTGGAGGACGTGTCCGGGGTGAGGGAAGTCTGGGAGTCCCTGCTTAGACTGCTGCCCCCGCGACCCGGCCCCGGATAAGCGGAAGAAAATGGATGGATGGATGGAAAATTATGTGGGATATACCACAGATCAAGTGGACCACATAGAACACATTTCTGCAAAGTGTTTGTTACACTGGTGTCACCATGGGTTCTTATGGGTTAAGGCCAATACGCCAATGCTTTAAAACAGGGGTCGGCAACTTCGCTTGGCTTCGGGCCAATTTTTTTCAGCGCCCACAGGTGGCGGGCCAGATGGTAAAGGTATTGGCTTACATATATTTATAAATACATAAATATGAATTACATGCATTTTAACTCACCTAAAACAGCCAATTAAAAAATCCTCGGGCAAAAGCTTTTGCTCCTTTTATTATGGTTTTGGTAAGAATTATGCCTTTGTTGAACATGGTAATATGGATACTAAAGGCGCACAGTATCGGGTAGAGCTATGAAAAACTTTTCACTTTAAGGTTTTACCTCATTTATTCAGGTCTTTGTCTCATGATATTAATTGAAACTAATACTTTTGTGGTTAAAATGTGCGGATTTAAACAAGGATAAAATCTTTCTAAGACGGTTACTTGAACCAGGAAGCTGCGTAATTATTGCTTATCGTCAAATCTCTCCATCAAAATTCTTTTCTCACGCTGTCTTCTTGTGACCATCGCTGCGATTTAGCTCTGCCTCGAAGGTTAAACTACGACAGGCTTTTAGTCGTGCGTAATACCGCACTAACGGCTTCCTTACTCCGCATTTGGTGCCGTAATGACCTGCACCTTTACGCACGACTGTGGGAGAGCTGTAGGACTTGGATGATGCCAAGTGCAGCAAGGATCGTGATAAAATCACAACGTAAATGAAAAATGTTTAAAATTGACATGGCTAAGTGGATTTATGTTGTGTCAAACATGAGCAAAGGTCGGGAACAATAAAACCTGACATGCGGACAAAAAGCAAGTCCCCACCCCGGTTAAAAGAAATCTTCAAACTGAGTATTTTGACAGTTTTGTGATTAAGTGATTTATTTTAATAAAATAGGGAATTTTGAATAACTAACCACAGAAGTGCAAGAAGGCTATAGCGTAACGGGTGCACATTCCTTGAGCTGCGCGCAGTCTGCACACTTGCCTCACCAGATGTCCAAAAACAGCCACGATTTTGACTGGTGAAGGTGTATGTACACACCAGTTCATTGTTTGCTTTTAATGTTGTGTTACATGCACATCATGGGCAGTGGAATGCCTGTAGCAGTGCCCACATAACTTGGTATTTGTCGTAACGGTGGGTGTAGCGGACCAAAGGATGCAGACTCGGGGAATATTTACAGTATTTATTAAAGAAATGACAAATGGTGCAGTTCGAGGGTTGATCCGGCGGTGAGCAGGAGGTGAGGCACGGGCCAGGATCCAGGAGCGGAACGTGGAGCGCAGCGGAGATGACGATGCGGGCAGCACCAGGGCAGGACGCAGAGTGCTAACCAGGGTCCGGGGTCGCGGAATGCAGAGATAAAACAGACAGTACCAGGGCTGGGAAGCAGGGTGGAAGCAGGGTCGGAGCTGAGCCGGGAGCGCTGGAGCTGAGACGGTCCAGCAAGCTGGGTGGAGACGCACATACGATCCGGCACCGAACGGGATGAGGCTGAAACGAAGATGAACCGGCACTGAACAGGGTGTAGAAACGCAGATGATCTCGCCCTGAGTGTCTGGTCCTGCCTCCTCTTATACACAGCAGGTGGTGGTGATCGCGCTGATGAGCTGCAGGTGCGCGCAGGAGGAGCCAGGAGCTCAGCCCAGCTCGGCAGGTGAGGGAGGGAACGAGCAGGACAGGAGGAAAAACGTGGAGCAGACGGAGCGGATCATGACAGTATTAAAGAATCAATGCCGGAAGAAAGTCCAAAATCCTCTGGCGGGCCAAAATAAATTGGCAAAGGGCCAACATTTTCCCGTGGGCCGGACGTTGCCGACCACTGCTTTAAAAAGTGCAAGTATCGGCCAACCGCTATATTGGTCTATCGCTACTTTTTAGAGTTTTAAATAAATCTTGCGTTTTACAATAAACATATAATGATGATAAACTATCACTAAATATCAGATTATATTTAAGTCTTCAAATGCAATGCCTTATGCTTTTTCAGGTGTAGTGATCATTGATGATCATCCAGAGGTCACCACCACAGATGACCCACAGTCCAGCACAAATGATGATGGTTTTACGGAGGTCGTCTCTCGCAAACAACAGAAAAGACTGCAAGATGAAGAGAAGCGGAAGAAGGAAGAACAGACCACTCAGGTGAGAAAGTGCATAACTTTGGTGTTGACCAGTGTTTGAAGTTATACTTAAAAAACTGTGATTGCAGAACTGGGGTAAAAAAGGCTCAGGGGAGAAGAACAGAGGAAGTGGAGGAAAGCTGCCACCCAGATTTGCCAAAAAACAATCATCTCAGCAGCAGCAACCACAAGTTTCACAGCCTTCTGCACCGCCAACGACCCAGCCCCAATCACAGCCACCAGTCACTGCCCTCCTGTCCTCCTCTCAACCAGCCGCCTCACCTCAGACTCTGGAAACCGCTGTGCCCTCTATACCATCTATTCCCCAAAATAATGTGGACTTCAGCTCCAAAAGCCTACCCCCTGCCCCAGCACAGTCGCACAGTGCTCTGGGGACTGAACTCTGGGAGAACAAAGTAGCTGGTTCTACGGTCCTCCCTGACGTCAAGAAGCGTAAGCATGACTTTTAACTTTTGTTATTTCATTAAAACTAAAATAATATTCTAAAATGAACTTGTGTTCCAGTTGGTCCTATTAGTCCTCCCCAGCCACCATCTGTGAGTGCCTGGAACAAACCTCTTACCTCTTTCACAGGCACCGTAGCATCAGAGGTAGGGGTCTTTTCTTCTTTATTGGCTTGTTGGTCGATGATGCACAAATTCAATATTTCTTTTTGTTTTAGGGTGTGAAGTCAGGTGCAGATGCCAGTGTTGAATTGGGAATAGATGGTATTCAGTTTGGAGCACCTTCGTCTGCGGGCAGCACAGACAGTGATGGCGTCCCAGTCTTGCTAGAATCTGGATCTGACAATAAGCTACCTGCTCCCAAAGAACAAAGACAGAAACAAACCCGCGCTGGTCCAATCAAGACACAGAAGGTACAGCTGCTGGAAATGCATCTAGAATATATCACCTATGTTCAACCCTTCAATGTATAATGTCACCTTCTTTGTAGCTTCCTGAAATGGAGCCTGTGGAAACCAAGGAGTACAAACCAGGCCCCATTGGTAAAGAGCGCTCTCTGAAGAACAGAAAAGCCAAAGATGCTCGTGGAGGAGAGGGAGATGCGATGGAAGGGGTTGTACCAGGGGCTGGAGTGAGCAGGACCACAGACCCCAGCCCCCCCACCAGCGACTCCACTGTCCCAGAACTTGGAGGAGACATTGAGGGCATGATCACTGTGCCCTCTGCAGAATACACCAGCAATTCAAAGGTGCGTAGTTTACCTGCTCACAATCATTTAACTAGGATTGTATCCTTACCAGTAGCACTGTATAATATAGTAATATTCATCTGCACTTAAATTACATTTGACAGATTAATACATTTTTCTAATTATGACTTGATTTGGTGAGATTAATACCTGTGGTAAATATTTTAATTTTGCAACAGTGATGAGACAGTTTGTGAAGAAAGGTAGAAAACCAAAGTTGGAAAATACAGGAAGTAGCCGTGAGATCTAACATTACCTTTACCTATGTCATCTACTGACATTAATTCCATCCAAACTGCAGTAACAATTTATGCACAAGGAAGGCATTTCTTCTGACAGTTTAAACATTGATTTAAGAAATAAATAAAAGTGACGTAATTTTTTAAAATTTGTGAAATCATATCTATTCTGCCATTTAAATTTTGGTCCTTGTTAACATTACTGTTGCTGGGTAAAATATCTGTGCTTGCCATATCTGCTGCCTGTGTCCATCCAGGAAGTAAAATTATAAACTTGACTAAAATGATAAAACTAGAAACGGCTAGGCAAGATTTTTAATGTTAAATAATGATATCTATATTTTAGAGAAATTAGTATTCTAACCTATCATATGCACTTTAAAATGTCTTATAGGAGTCTGTAACCGATTACACGACCCCATCCTCCTCTTTGGCGGACAGTGTTCCTACAGGAGGAAATAAAATGGAAGTGAGTTTGGTTGCTAATGTATGTAATTGCAATATCATTCATAATGTTGTCTTTGCACAGCCACCAGTGTTGTTCTTATTGAATTATTTTTTTTTTTAGGTTGCATTGCCCCACTCTTTGCCTCTTCCCCGACGAGAGACTCTACAGCAGAACTCGAGCCTCAGCACAGTATCCCCTGCTACTGTTGATCTGACATTAAAGGTATGTGGATATACAGACATTGACATTACTCTGGGTCATTTAATAAAATGTTTTACCTGCTCTTTTTACCACATTTTTTTCTAAGATGGAATCTGCTCGGAAAGCCTGGGAGAACTCCCCCAGTCTGGAGAAGAACTCTCCGGTCACGTCCTCATCCTCTCCAATTACATCCTGTGCATCCTCGTACTCCTCTTTCTCTTCAGCCTCCATGCCTCAGATCCCTGTGGCTTCTGTTACACCAAGCACCTCATTGTCAGGTAACACCTACTTCAGTCCACAAACAGTAAGGACCTTTTCAGTGGATTTTTCTTACCCTCTAGCAATGCTATGCATTAAATAACTACAGTAAAAAATAATAAACATAAGAACTCAAATAGACAATAGACAATTGAATATGATACTATAACTTGGGATAAAGAAACACTGTGCTATGTTTTTTGGCCCTTTCCAGGTTCTAGTACCTACACCACCTCCTCTCTGAGCACCAAGACCACCACAGCATCAGACCCTCCCAACATCTGTAAAGTGAAGCCTCAGCAGCTGCAGTCATCGAGCAGCAGCTTTTCGCAGCTTGGCTGTGTCCCACCTCTTTTGCCCCAACAGCAGCAGACCCCACAGGTGTATGTCTCCCAGTCTGCAGCTGGTAAGCACATGTCAGGATGCACGGTAACCAAGGGATTGTGGTTAAAAAATTTTTTTTATTAGAATGCAATATGCAAATATTTAATTTGTATTGTACTGGGTGTTACTATGCCTGTGACAAAGTATGTATACTGGTAGGTTCTGCAGCTCAGATTCCAGCCTTTTACATGGACACGAGCCACCTGTTCAGCACACCTCACCCTCGGCTGGCCCCTCCGTCTCTGGCGCAGCAGCAAGGATTTCAGCCTGGCCTCTCACAGGTAAGTTTTCAATGTCACTAATTTTCTTACATTGTTTCTCTTCAAAAAAAATAATCTCTGCTCTGTAGCCAACAGCAGTTCAGCAGATCCCCATCCCCATTTACGCCCCCCTGCAGGGCCAGCCTCAGCACCAACACACCCACCAGGCCCAGCTTGGACTGAATGCAGGTCCCCCAGTCTCTCAGCCACAGGACCTGTTTAGCTCCTCCCTGCAGCCTTACAGGTAACTCACAGGCTATTCTCCAGGCACATGGAAATACAATTATTAAGCAGATGTTTTCAGCCGATACTGCTATCAGATAGTTGTCTTCCTGTTGTGGCCGATAACCATTTTTACCAATACAGATGTATGTCACCATCACCAATCTTGATATTAACATATAATGCCCATTACCCATGTAGTCAGTACAGGAGTACACTGTATTATAGACTAACAACCAATTCAAGTCATAAAATTGCAAGGTTGTTTTTTTTTTCCTCAGATCCCAACAGGCGTTCATGCAGAGCAGTCTCTCCCAGCCCTCCATGATGCTGTCAGGACCTTCGCTCCATAGTTACCCTGGAGTTCAGGCTCCAGACCTGGGCAAACCTCAGTCCAGTTTGGCCTATCAGCAGCCTTCCTCCACACAGCACATTCCCATCTTGTTTGAGCCTCAGCTTAACCAGCCGTCAGGCATGGGGGGCTCCCAGCTCATTGACACACACTTACTGCAGGTGAGCGATTGGATATTCTGTTGTTTAACACGGTGGTTCTCAACTGATGAGTTGTAACAACAATAGACTATAAATAAATAGACATAGCTAACCTTCTAGCCACTGTGTTCAAAATGGGAAGTGAGCATCCGCGCTGTCGCCCCTCTCTCTAACTGCTGCTGTCAGGCTCGTCATTTTGGTCTTAAAATGTTTGTACTGACCCGTTTTACATGATCCTGGTATTTCGCTATTGTGTTCGTAGCTCAATATATGAACAATATATATGAACACTATTTTAATAAGAGACAAATCAGGTACCTTCTTTCCCCGAGGTTTCTCCTGCTAGCATTAGCAACAGGTTTGATTGACAGCATTACTCAGTGCCTGCTCCCTACTAAACCAGCGGTGTGGGTGGGAAAGGACGCTACCTTTGACAGCCCCGCTCGGGGTTGGCTTTTTGGTTGCTATGATACTCACGGTTGGAATTCCTAATATGGAACTTGGCTCCAAATTCTCCCCTATAACTGTTAGCCTCAATGAGCTTCATTTAACTGGAGTCGAACGCTGTGGGTGACATTACACGCCCTTAGTCCTCTTGTTTATACAGTTTATGGTTGCAACCCAAAAGTGGGTCGCTGAAACACTGTATTATGACTTGTATCATCCTAATGATTTGACTCCAGACTTGTCATAATTGCTTGAAAGCTGGTCCCAATGCCACACTAGTTCAAAACCACTGGTTTAAGCTGTCACATGCCCTTGATACTGGATAAGATTTGCTCTTAATACAGTTTCTTTTGTTTAGGCTCGACAGGGATTGAATCAGCATTCAAACATGTATTCGGGTCAGGTGCAGCAGCATGGCCAAAGTAGCTACTACAGTAACACTCAGTCACCTAGTTCAGCCATGCAACAGGTATGAAACTTTTAATTCTTCCACTCTAAACAGCGTCACGCACGGCTCATTTTATTTTCATCCACTTTCTTCCAGGTGACAGTCCCTCTGCCCGGCTCTCAGTTGTCCTTACCAAACTTTGGCTCTGGGGGTGGTCAGCCTCTGTTGGCTTTGCCGCCCACTCCTCCACAGGCACAGCCTCCAAACATGAACAGGCAGCCCACTGTGTCCCAGCAGTACAGGAACCTCATGGGCCCCAACCACAGCATGATGCAGCCTCCCACAAGCAAGGTACTAGTGCACTGCGCACTAGTGCACTTAGGGGCCTTGTGCACTAGGCCACTAAGCCCTGTATCTGCCATCTCATTTATGTTCAATGTTTCTGATATAGATGGACATGGATCTCAAGCTGTTTGGCTCTGGGATGGATGTGAAACCTGGAACTCCTCCTGTTAGTGCCAGAAGTACAACCCCCACCTCCAGCCCATATAGGTAAAAATGACACAATCCAGCAACAAAACAGTAACAATGTGTACCTTAATCTGTAACTGTCATCATTATGCAGATAAGTGCACTACACATAAACTGCATTAACGAGCATGATGTTCTTATTTTGCAGGGCCAGCTCAACGTCTCCTAGTAGCCAGTCCAGTAAGATGAATAGTATGCTCTATCAGAAGCAGTTCCAGCCAAGCTCTGCTGGAATGAGAATGACACAGCACTTCCCTGGACAGTTCAATCCACAGGTAACACATGAACTTTATCAATAAGAAAATTACTCTTATTGGGATTATATATACTTGGTGTTTCAGTTTAACATGATTTGTGCTATTTGTTCTATTTCAGATTATGTCACAGCCGAATATCGTATCTCCTCTTGTTCGCCCTGCTCACGCCAATTCGTTTACGGGTGGAGTCCAGCGCTCTCCCATGGGCCCCCCTATGGGCTCCCCTATGGGCTCCCCAAATGTTGGTGGAGGCCTGATGCCTCATCCTCGAACTCAGCACCCACAACATCCACAACACCCACAGCACCCACAGCACAGCCAGCACCCACAGCATCCCCCCAGAGGCCAACCAGGTCCCCCACTGGCACCAAGAGGCACCCAGGCCGCGTTGAAGGCTGAGCAGGACCTAAAGGTGAGCTGATTCAACATGCAACTGTAACTTTGACAAATGTGACTGACTATGATGTACATAATTAACTGCTGTGCATAAATGGAAAACCAAATGTCAAGAACTGTTATCAGAAACATAACTTTCACAGCACTTTCATTATATTAAAATATTATTATCAGCATCATCTTACATTTAGGTTCTTATGGCATGGGTTTTGCTTCATCTAAAAGTCACTATGTAATTTGATAACTCTAATCAAGGTTAAGCTACCTACTTGCCTCCTTGGAGATACCATTGCTTTGACTGGCATGTTCCACAGTTTGGCTTTAGTGTACTTTTCTATCTCCATGGAGGCAAGCCGATGAAGCCATCTGGCAACAGGTCTGATCTGAAAAGAACCTTGCCTGGTCACAGAAAGCTGTTTGTCAATGGTTTTATAACTAGATAACTTTCATATTGTGAAACCTTTAAAACTAATCTTGTCCCTGACCCCATTCAGGCAAAGCAGAGGGCTGAGGTGCTGCAATCCACTCATAAATTCTTCTCAGAGCAGCAGCAGCAGCAGCTCAAAGCTCCTCCAGTGAATAAACCTCCTCGTCTGGACCAGGGGGTAAAGCCCACTGTTGACGTCCCTGCACCCAACCATCAGATGAACGAGCGCCCCGAACCAGACAAGCCACCCATGTCCACCACGAAACCAATACGGACTGGCCCCATCAAACCACAGGCCATCAAACCAGAGGAGGGCAAGTAGAGCCCTGTACAGCCTCTGGAGAAGACTACATGAACGAAGGGGAGAGAGGAAGAGTCAGTCACGATCAGTCCTGGAGAGAGCTGCAGAGCTGGGTGGACTTGTGGTTGAGAGAAAGCATCCATCTGCACATTGATAATCCTCTTCCTCTTCTTTCTTTCCCCTAAATCTACCAATGTTGGAGGGACATTGACTTGGACGTCCATCATATTTAGACTAAAACAGCTGCTCCAGTTGTTTTTACGCAGTCTACTGTGAGAGTAGATCAGGAGAGTGTTAAACGGAGAATTTCAGATTTGCTGCTGAGTTTGACATTTTATAGCTCTAAATTTCTGTTCTTTATATTTTCCCCTGTAATAGGATCACGCATATTTTAGAAGATACCTTTTTTGTTAACAAAAGAATGAGTATGTTTTGTTTTTTGTAGCTGAACAATGTTCAAAGAAACATCATTTGGAGATGGCCCGGTTTACCACACGCACATCTCATGTAACGGTTTCATTCGTCATACTGTGGATGGGGACATCAAAGCATAGTTGGTTGTTTTTGTTTTACCGGAATGAAAATGTGAAATAGTAGTTGATTGGATGTGATGAGTCTGCCTGTGAGCGTTTGCCTTCTCTTGTCCTTGCCTGATAATGTTGGGAGTGTGTTTTGGGATGAACAGGAAAGTGTGTAGCCCTCTCTCCCGAATATTTACCCAAAGGTTAAAGGAGCGCAGAGATGGCGCCACAGCCTTTTTGATTGCTGTTGCTTTGGAAGATTTGACTTTAAGCATTTTCAGAAATGATCACTAAATCAAGCCGTTTTGAGGGCTATGGTCCCCCTTTTGTCACTGCTTTCACCCATTTTTGCTGCCACAGACACACATAACTGTACAGCACCAGAACTGCTGCTATCGACTGATTTCAGTGCCCTTAGCTAAAGTTAGGGCTATTTAGAGGACTAAAAACTGTCAGATGATTGTTTAAAACGGTAAATAAAGTGCGTTCCTCAGTCCTCGTTTTGGAGGTGAGCAAAAATCTGAAAGAATGAGGACAAAAGATGAAATGCAAAGCCTCCATTTTTTGAAGTGTGTTTGAGCTAAAGGACACTTGCGTTTTGTTGATTTGCTGATGAAAGCAATCAGTGCTGTTTTGTCTCTGCCTCACCTCCGCTGGCTGTCCTGACCACAAAGCTCTCATGTCAGCGTCGTGGTTCATCAGAGCTGTACAGGCGTATGTACCCTGAGACCTCTGTCCCAGGAGCGAGGAGGGAGGGAGGGGGAGACTTTTTCTTTGTTGTACAGGGGTTTCATCGCTGTATTAAAATATGTACGGTCTTATTTACATTCTCTTGGTTTGGTTACAGAAACTAATAAAAAAATATACGATGGAAACAGTTTTGTCTTTATTTGAAATCATACAGCAATGCTACAAGTGAACACTAGGTGGCTCTAAACACTACAAATAAAACAGCCTTGTTTAAAATACATTTTGATTGACAGACATCAGTATCAAAGATTTTACATTAACAAGGACTACAATGAACATGCAGTATCAATATAGTTTTAACATGTTCATCAAAAGCACGTAGTGTGATATAGTTTACATTGTAGCAGAAATATATTTTATCATAATGGCAAAAACATTAAATTAAATATTCGAGCATGTCGCTTATCAAAGGAACCAAAAAAGCCAGTATAAAAATAATCCTCTACAAACACTTGTATGGGCCTTGCCACACAAAAACATAGGGGACACAGCCAATGTGTCTACCCACTATTATATAAGAGTCTTTGAAGCTGGAGTAAATGAGTAAAACCCCGACACTCCTCCATCAGTCCCTTTTCATTACGCACCTCACTGGGCCTGCGCGCGTCCCAGCCTCAGGTCGTAGGACACTATGTGGAAATTGTCCCAAGCCAAAAGTTTCTTGTGGACCGGGTTATAGTCGATCATGCTGTTGTAGCGATACTTATTCTTGAACGGGACAGCCAGCGCTCTGCCCTGGCTGGTGGCGGTGTCGTACACGTAATTGATGGTAGTGTCTGGTGACGTGTAGCTGGCAACCGTGTACAATTTACCACAGATCATGAACGCATTAGCCACGGAGTTCTTCCTGATGTTTGTCTCCCAGGTTTTCTTCACCTCCAGACTGTTGGGATCGAGCTGAGCAATCACGATAGCCCCCTTGGCCTTGGTGGTGGAGTAGATGGCCCACAGACCCTGTTCGTCCACAGCCAAATCGATGTCCGTGTAGCCGCCCCAGGAGTAGGGGAACTGGCCGTGGAAGCCTGCGTGGGACAGCTCACGACGGGCCGCGATGCTCTCAGATGACAGCTCGTAGCGGATCAAGGTCCTGCTCCTGCGCCTCTGGTAATAAAGCGAGCCGCGGTACATGGTGGCACCTGTCCCCTCTACTGGGTCAGGCAGCAGCAGCACCTAAAAGGATCAAATGCATTAGTGCCTTTTTGTACTTTGAGGGAAAGTGTGTGTAGACCATGCATCTCAGGAAACAAGGCTAATGAACATGTTGGTGAGTGTGAGTTGTTCCTATCCAGTAAAGTGCAGTTTGAGACAATTTCATATATGTTGTGCAGGACTAAGTTGGGAAAGTTACTGGTTCAGAGTTCCATATACAAACCAAAGATTTTTATGAATGTTGTGAAGCTGTAGCCTATATGAGTTGAAAAGTGGATGCAGAGGAGGACTAAAAGATGAAGATGGATGCAGGTATAACCATTGTTAGAACAGGGGAGATATAGGTGGTCTATGTCTGTGTAATCCCTCAGTCGTTCCAGGTCTGATCCATAGCAAAAGCCAAAGTTAAATCTGTAAACTGGACAAAAGATGTAGGAGTGACGTTTCACTGCTTATGGTCAGATTGCTGGTGGACACTGCCTTATATCTGTCTGAAGGGAGGGGCTAACTACACTGAAACTGTAAACAGCCTTTGTCTCCAGTGTCAGCCTTAATGACCCTATTCAACTTTTAATGGCCCTACTATTGTTCTCTTTTGTTTGCTTTGGGCAAGGATAGATATAAGGCAGTGTCCACCAGCAATCTGACCAGAACTGAAGAAACGGCTTGGATGAGAGGCAAAACGACACTCCTACAACGATTTGTCCAGCTGACAGATTTAACTTTGGCTTTTGCTTTAGGCGGTCTATGTACGAAACGTACTTTTGAGGGGAATCCTTTAGAGAGCTGCTCCATGTCGTCGTATCCAAAGAGCTGTCTGATCTCAGAGCCCACTGTGTCAATCCTCCACACCATGTTGGGGCCATAGGGAGACACTGCCTCTGGGTCCTGCATCCACACTCCATACTTACCTGCGATGTTGTCTGCCCTTCTGTGAGTGACAGGCTCAGCCACTGACACAAGGTCACCACAACCTGCACAAGAGGACAAGGAAAGAAGTTCATTTATGAGAATGGGATTATAATGATGAATGAGGAGGTGTTGAATATAAAAGCAATCATTTCCTCATACAGTGGATCAATTTATATTTTAGCCTATACAGAATAAAGCCACTCAGAGGTTATTAAATTAAATCTGTCAGTCAACCAAAGTCATTTCTACACATTTTTATATTGTAAAGTATATGTTAGTAATAGTTGGTGTAGGAAAAAATGTACTTAGTTATAGAATACTGAATACCTGCATTAAAATTTATGAAACATTATGTATTGGGTTATGTACTTTCACACTGAGTTCTTCACTAATTCTTCACACTGAGTTCTTCACAAATTTTCTACTTCTCGTCACTTCGGATATTTGAACATTGATACACAGCTCCAAGGTTTAACAGAGATATTTGTCCAATTGAAACTGATGACAAGTTGATCACTTTATTCTGCCTGGCGCCTCTGTTAGCATCAGGTCAATATTGTCAAAGCCTCAACTGAGTCTCTACACTCCGATCCCCGAGCTGTTTTAACTTGATACTTGATAAGACAGGTTTTATATTTATCACTTCCTAAAATACATCCTCTTTGGATGTTTAGGATGTGGCACTAGATTTAGTACCTCAATAAAAGGAAAGAAAATATATTGCCGCTGCATCATAGGATTAAATAACTTTGCGTATTAAATGCATTGACATAGCCTATGTACTAAGTGGTTAGCTTTACGGTGAAAGTTGTATGTTGATAGAAGTGCTTTCTGTTTTACATTGACATCTGTAATTGATGCTCTCATCCTCATGTTTAGGTCAGGTATCCCCACCCAGAATAGAGCTGGATGTCATTTAGATTTAAAAGCTTTGAATGGTGTATCTATTGCTACTAACTGCGAATGTACATATGTTTATAGATCGCGGCTATAAATTCTACCGACCAGTGCCGTCATCAGTGCCACCCGGAGCTGGGACCTCGGTCACTTCAGCCTTAAGCTCTTGAAAACCGGGATGTCCATATTGCCATGTAGAATCTAGGAAAAAAAATACAGAAATTCAAATTAAACTAAATATATTAACAGTTTTGGCCTTAGTAACACTTGGAAAACCTTTCAGGCATTTCCTGGTTAACGGACATAGGTTAAGTTCACATTTTTGCAATGACTTTGTGGCCATGCATTTAGCCTATATACGACATACTGTACAACATATTTCTTTGGCAGATTTTTTATTTGAGATGTCAAACACCTCTTTTATTTGGTGTTTTTTGCTTTTGGCTACAGACTTAGACTCATCAGCTAAAACCTTGTCATAAACTAAAAGTAATTTATTTTTTCATTCATTGATGATGTGAAATCAATGTCTGTGAATATATTAGAGTGAAATGTTCCTGTCATTAAAGTGTACCACTCCTAAAATAGTTGTGGTATAAGGCTATTTTGGATTACTTCATTTGTCATTCTTGCTAATGTACAAATGACCTATATTTGCGCACACAATAATGTAAACTGTTGCCTCACCTCTCAAACTGCTGCTGTCTCCCTGTCTGTTGGGCCTGGTCATCAGATGAGACATGGGCCCAAACCCTATAAAATAACAACGAAGCACAGGATTATATTTCAGGCAATGACAATTAAATATAAGATTTGACAAACAATATCACAAAATTTAAATAATTTGTCTGGTATACAGTGGATTTCAGCAACAACAGCTCATAGGGGTTGATATTGTAAGAGTCCAGGCTCGCGTTTATGGCAGTGGCACTTGACAGAGGGGAATGTAGCTGAAATAAACATACTCCCTTGAATAAATTCCCAGCTGCCCCGGAGTCACACAGGCGCTGGATCGGGCGAAGACTAAAGCACACAACTCACTTGACACCCGTCCTCCTTAGTCCTTTACATCTTCAACCTGGCCCTTATCTCCCTGAAACTCACAAATCACACACTAACCCCAACTTTCATAAATCTCTCAAAACTCCCTGTACTTTGTCCCCAAAACTGTCTACATTTTCTCATTTAGATTTTTCACCAGAACATTTAGGGTCAAACACAAGTGATGAATAACTACATTTCATCGCACATACACTACACATATAACACACATTTTTGTTTAGAGATACAGTAGAAATGTTGTTGTCCACTTTTAGACCAGGTTTATCCCTGGATTAGACCTGGAATAGACCTGTTACTTGATTTACTTGGTAGGAAAATTTGGATGTTTTGGGGTTAAGTATAGTTACCCAAGAGTATAAATGCAAAGTGTAGAAGAGATACCAGGTAGTTACGACTATTAGTGCTTCTACTACTACTGTTAATAATGTTTCTGCTACTACTTGGGCAAATATGTTGATGTTTCAGGCACTTGTTGATATTCAGTATCAATAATTGCCTGAAATATCAAATAGACTCTCCAGTACAGTAGATACATTGTGCTTCTTGTTGCCTCACGTGTACTTTGCACAGGAGCATAATGACTTCTAATGATGGAGAACACACAAAATGCTTGCAGCTGGAAGTTTGTTGATAAAGAAGAGAAAGAAAAGAAGTCGGAAATGGGGTTGAAATAGTAAATAGTCCCTCCATTGTGTCCTTGCTTGTAACATTGTAAACCACTTCAGGTCTTTAAAAGTGTGTTCATTCAACAAACACTGTTTTACAACCTTTTTAATGCCTTAACCTTAGCTCTGCTTGCTCCCGTGAGATACACCCATTCATCATTATTGCAGGTAAATAACAGGCACATTCTTGTGGTGGATGTGAGCCATGTGTTCTGGCTTTTTGTTTAGGACACCAGTGAGCTGTAGTGGACAGGACAGCCCATAATTTCCCCAAACGACAGCAGGCTAATGAGGCTGAGTTACATCTTATTTAAGCTGGTGTTTCACAGTCTCCGGCCAAACTGCTGCCATCTATTTGTTTTACAGCCTGACCTCACATGTATTTCACTTTGCTTTTTTATTGCTACTTCGGTTTTGCAAATGACTGATCTGCGAAGCATCCGCAAAAATGTTTTTCTAATATAAGAATAACATCCAAATATTGGATAAGTGCCCTATGTCTGCTGCTGTTTGTGTGATTTACAATGCAGCCACAAAGTTCCAAGATTCAGTGTAGGCTTTGTGCCATGCCTGGTAAAAAGGAGAGGAGTTTTACCCCTGCATCAGTAAAGAGTCATGCCCCTGTGTGGAAATTTTAAAAATATCAAACATAAAACACTGCAAGCCAGGATGCAAATGATTAGCTGCAGTGACCGCAGGAAGGGGAAAGCCAAAGGGAAAGAAGTGCCCTATGATTTACAGGCAATCGAGATGGATGGTTTGTGAGTAGATAACCTAATTCAGAGAGTGTTTGGCCACTGCAAACAGAATACCAGAGTTCATCCGTTATGGGTCATAACTCCTCTCACTCTGCCTGGCCTTCTAACCTCTGGAGGGATAGTGCTCTTGGCCTCCTTAGCCCTCTACCCCCACCCCACCCTGACCAGTGCTGCTGATCCACATTGTGGAAAAAGCCCTCCTGGTGCACGGAACCTCCTTTTCCAGAGCACTCGCATTTCAGACCCTCCTTGGAGTATTCGCGCCCTCCTCACCACGCAGAGGGAACCACCGCTCCGCATAAAACCAGCGTCCAGCCCATAAATACTGAAACTGGACCTCTCTGGACTAAAAGCAGGCAGAAAGCGAGCTCTGTAACTTGAAACGTGTGTCTCTGCAGACTTATGGGTCCATCAAAACAGAGCCTTAGCCACACACAAATAGGCTTAAGATCAACATATATACACTGTAATCTCCTTGAAATTGCATGAGGGGAAATACAGTGTCTGTGGACTCGACTTGGCAGGCTATTGCACTGAAGAGTAATGTATATGGTGCATGGCATTTTGTATATGGCACGTCTGTGTCATCTCCTATTAACCCTTTAATCTCTCATTCACTAAAAGCAGCAACAACCTGTCTGCAAGTGTCTACAGTGACAAACAACTCACCCAAAACAAGGAAGGCAGAGCAGTAAAAAGTATACTTTATATATATATATATATATATATATATATATATATATATATATATATATATATATATATATATATATATATATATATATATATATATATATATATATATATATTGTCGGGTTTATTTTTTATGTCACATACTGTACAGTGTTTCTCAGGTGTACACTGAGAGATGTGATACATATTTTAATAATCTTATTTCATACAATTTTTGGAGTACATTGTCATTGCCTCTGCTAATAAAAAAAGCACTAATTACATATTACTTTTATATGTTTAGCAAAAAAGAGTTATTTGTATCACTATTTGTTTTGTTCATCTTGCAACTAAGAGTGCAAAAATTAGGCTATGAGGGACCTCTATTAATGGGAAACACTGATATAGAGTTTTAGTTTATATAGAGTAAATAACAGATAACATGTGTTACATTTTATTTTTATGTGTATGCAACATGCCTACATATAATTTGACATAAGTTATCCAACTGGGTGTGAGGAGGGCGTGTATTTTCAATGAACATTTCCCATCCAGAGTCTCCACCTCTTCCACCTTTAAATAGAAATAAACCATGCCAAGGTCGGCATCTAAAACAGGCTACATGGTGATAGGCGCCTAAATGTTATTCTCTATAAATGTCATTAAGATTTGTTGTGTGATAGCTGTTGATGTGTGTGTGGGTGTTCTCTCTTACCTCCTGTGGGTCTCCTATCCTGGAGCGGGGGGCTGGGTGGCACCACAGGGGTCTGGGCAGGACATGGTTTGTTCCTCAGCCTCTCTGTCTCACGTCTCATCTCCTCCACTCTGCGCTGAAGTCCCTCTAGCTCTCTCTCCAAGCGCTCTTTTTCAGCTTGGAGTAGGTTCCTCTCACCTATGGCCCTGTTGAGAGACTCTTGAAGGTCATTTTGGGGTTTGGATTGGGTGCCTATCTCGCCCCCACTCAGCCGGGCTACCAGGACTTCCAACAGGCTGAGTCTTGCCTTCAATCCCTCCACCTCTGGACCTCCGTTCTGTGGACAGGTGGTCTCTGATGGACTTGGGACGGTGAAGGTGTATTGGCATCTTCCATTTCGGTCATTCCCTCTCCACATAGCAGCTCTGTCCTGCGCCTCACCTTGCGTCAAGAGACCACAAACGCACAACACTACAGGAAGAAACATCTTGCAAAGCCAAAATAAAATTCTCAAAAATTCGGTCTATTTTTTATGTTCAGGGCGTCTATTTGTTCTTCAGGTCTGTAACACTCTGAGCTCTCCCAACCAGCTCACAGATATTTATACAATCTGGAGGGGGCTGAGGTTGAATGGGAGGCAGGCAGTGGGCGGGGAGGGTCACACGGTGAAAAAAGTAACAAGACTTGTATGTTTGAGGACAAAAACATCCGGGTTTGAGTGTTTTTCTGCAGAGCTAAAAACAACTGCTTCTTGTCATGCTTTAGACATCATTGCTGCATTTTTCTTTCTGGGGTCAGGTCATCTGCCTCCTATAACATGAAATGACTTGTTTAGCATCAGGTTTACTATGGATAATTGACCTGGTCTCAAGCATCTAGAAGGTTGTGTTAGAATAGCTCATGTTAAAGAAAACCTTATGTCATTCATGTCTGTGCTCTTTTCACTGCATTATCCTTACCCAGCCTATTGTGTATTTATTACTATTCTATTATTTAGTGTTTTTAAAAGAAAAGAAATAAAGGTTTTCTGTATACACACACATGCAATAGAAAGAAAGTGCCCAATTGTACGTGGGACTGTCAAAGATGTATGAGTATGACTCTACGTAGCTTAATGCAGCATCTTTGCTACATGCTTTTCATTATCAACCTGTCAAAAATCATCTGGTATTGCTTCCTTTGGTTTAGCTATCCAAGCAGTGACGAGCCAAGCAAGCTCGAGTTGGATATGATTACCTCTTGACGACCAGTGTCCGCTTTCATATTGGTAGGGGGCCAGAACATGACGCAAGCAGATGATAAAGAGGGTTTTTATGAGGGTGCAAGGTCACCAAAGGCAAGAGATGACTGGATACCTGAAGCTGACCCCAACATAGAAAGTGTCACTAGTTTGAAACTTTGAACCAGAAAGTGAGCAAAATGTAAACACTTCCACTTCACTTCTAAATTTACCATTATAAGTCCTTTTTCTGTTTTATGCTTTGCATGTGGTTGTTTGCATATTACTTTTACACAATACATTTTAACTAATGCTTATGAAACTAAACATATATTTTAAGTTTTTACGCCTACATTACATTAGAATTATGTAACTTCTCTGGTGGATCTGCTTCAAAAACATGGAACGATACATGACTGACCTGTGTATGATGTTTGTATGTTATATTTGTTAATATGCTACTGACCCATTCTTTAAGCCGAATCTCTACCAATAAAAAAACCTACATCTGAAACCTGTCTAATTGGATTACACAATATTACAATAATTATTATTACTTTGAAGTCTACACGAGCCAACAATTTTGATATCTTATTTTGAGACATGGCCCAATATTTAAAGGTCCATGTGCGTGGTCCAAAGTTGTGGAGGTGTGCCTCTTAAACAAAACATTCTTCACTTTTCCTTGTATCCTGTGATTCTTGTTTGCGTTCTTCTCCCTCAGATCAGCCTCCTCTCACCCCTAAAACACCACTTGACCCATATCTTTCACCCCAGGAAGGGCATAGTCCAGAGGGGATGTGCTGATTGATTGACAGCCCCTATGGGGGCGAACAAGTGTACATAATCCTTAAAACATGACACTTGTATGAATACCTCCCGCTTGTACCCAGAGCAGAGAGGCTCTCAACATGACGAATTGTCCAATATGTGTTTGATTTGGTATATTTGTAGTTTGGGCACATCCTTTGAGGGGAAATGTCTTACAGATGAGAGGAGGATGAGCAGAAGATGGCAGGACACGTGATGTGAATAAGGCTTTGCAGTTTAAACAGGCAGAAACAGGTTTAGATCACACACAAACGGGGGATAGGAAAGACTACGCTCCTGGGAAAGTAATACGAAGCAAACAACATGATGAAAGCCATTTGAGCATATTTTTAAGTCTATTATTCCAGACTACCTTCTATTTCTGGAAATCTACTCGTTACTTCCCATAGTTACATCTATCAAACAAGTCATTTGCCAGTTTGGTGTGTGTGTGTGTGTGTGTGCGTGTGTGTGTGTGTGTGAGAGAGGGAGACGGACTTTTGCTGGCCGCCACTTTGTCCACTCCTCTTATTTCAGCTTATATTCACTTTTATGTGACTTTTAAAACAGCTGCTATGCCCGGAATCTGAAAGCATGCAGCATGGGTCTGTAGAGGACCAAAACAATCTCGGCTGCCAGAAAGGAAAGGATGTAAGACGACCAATATCTAATAAGCAGACCTGTGCTATGGTTTTAATGAGGTGTGAGTGTGGTGTTCACTCCAGGTGTTTTCAAAACATGGAGAAGTAAGATTCACATTTTGTTCGGGAAATTTTCAGTAATGGTCAATAAAGGACCAAATAATACAATTTGCTGTATTGTGGATTAAGTTTTCAAACAGTTTTAAAGAATTCTGTTTTTTTTTTAAGATAAGAAAGAACTTTCTTTAAGATAAGAATGACTTTCTTTGCTTCTTTTGGGGTATTTAGTCTATGACATATGTAAATTATTAGATTTAGTTCATAACTGCAATATTGACCTAAAATTACTCACTAATAGAGACAGGTCTATTGACTTTTTTTGAATAATTGCAAGTACAAAGCAATAAGCACTTACAGGATACAGAGTTACTCAAACTTACATGAATCAATCCATAATTACATAACAAAATACATAATAATATTTAATATTACCATTACGCCTGCAAGATATTGTGGCTATATAAAGCATTTAACCTAGAAAAAAATATTTTAAAATAGCACTATAATAACACTGAAACCTGAGATTTCTTAAAGTTAGACATTTCCACTGTACTTTAGGTTACAAACACTATACCTTGTGTAAACAAACATGCTGGACACAGTCGCTCCAGACATGTTGTCAGTTCTGGATAGAGTTGCCACATTTTACAACCACTCATCTAAAAAATAATTTTATTTACTCCAGGAATGTCAGTTGTCCCCAGGGCACAGCTAGCTTTTACAATCATTATCAACATTTCATCAAAAGTGATAAGACAGATGTTTGTCCTGACCACCTTATCATTATGGTTTATCTTCAAAGTTGGGATTGAACCACCACCCCCTGTGGTTTATGCCAGGCATCTGCAATAGATCAGTGGATTTATAGGACCTCTTTTGGACCAATTATGACTCGAGGCTAGTATGGGCAATGTGGGCAAGCTTGTCAAAGTTAGTTAGAATCTGTTCTTATGGGGACAACAGGAGTGGTCTGTCAGAACAATAAGATTTCATAGACTCCAGTTCCTTCAAGTTTAGTGGTGACTTGGGACTTCACCTGTGCCAGTGAAAAACTATTAAAATGTGCTGGTGACCTAAGATAAAAGGACTCAACTGGACCTGAACACAACATCCAAAGCAGGTGGCATTATTATTTTCCATATGGGACTTACCCTTTCTTGTCTTTGTCGGGCTGTCTATTCTTTCCCTCAAGTCAGAAAGCAGTTGCAACAGAGCACACCAAAGCCCTTAAAAATCACTTTAATTCAGAGCAAAATGAAAAAAAGGTTCAATATTAGGTCTTCCAATGCAATGCCAGAGTATATTACAGTATCAATATTTACAGCTAAAATAAATTAAAAGAATAAAATAAGATTGTTTCATGTATCATACAACTTAATACACATAGGGACAGTCCAGCCTTTTCTATGGTGAACGTCCTGGGCCCTACAACCATACAAAGCATAGCAGCAAACTAAACATATAGGCTTCTGGGTTGTCCAAACATAACCATATGCAGCATTACAGTGTAATGTAACTGTGTGGGGACTTGTGGATGTATAAGAGCCGTGACCAAACTGGCCCAGACAACAGCAGGAAGGTGAGAAGTTCATAAAGTTAAAAAAAAAAGAAGACATTCAAAGCCCAGATATTTTGTATTATAACTCATTTTAAAGCTAATAATAAGTTACATAAATCTATACTACTAGTCTGGTTTTGCCTTGACTTGATTCATACATGAATTTTACAAAAAACACATATTTGGGTACTGGAAAATGTCTACTTGTTGACAAAATTCCCTTTCACAGTATGAAGAGGCTGCAGTGAAACAAATGGACAGTGTTTAAATCATTGGTTGTAGGTTAGACTAAAAGAGTTGGAGCACTTTGTAAAATGTGAACAAAAACAGGATGTTATAATTTCACTTACAATTAAAACTTGTTTACTTCTAAAAAATGTTCTTTTATATTTGGCAATATTTTGGCTCGTTGATACATACTATATAGATAGATTTATTATTATTATTTTTTAAGCCTATTGCAGAAAATTCTTCAGTAAATACATTATGTTCCAATAACTAGAAACAATTGGTTGTGTGAGATGTCAAATCTGTTTTGATTTACACTCCACCCCAGTGCTTTGAAACTGTGGTTTGTTGGATAATGTAGGACTTATGAGATTTTAGTTTCATCAAAGCATTCAGGTCCCTGCACGCGATCGGTATCATGAAATGAAATCCTCCTTCATTTTAACCAGAGGTGTGTTCTATCTCCCCAATCTCTCTTTTGTCCCACTTATCCCGTCTGCAGCTGAATATTTAACTAAACAAAACCTTAGTACTGATCTCACAGACCTTTCCTCCTAAAATGTCTAAAGTAAGGTCAGTATTAAGACAAGGTTCAGGTAATCTCCTTTCAGGATACACAGGCAGGAGGCAGGCTTGCTTGCTGGCGCCCTCTAGCATAAAACACTAGCGATATCGCATGATCACTGGAACTGAAAGAGACACAATAAATATTACAAATTAATTCTTTTTAGCAAGATGTGGTGATTTTTATTTCTGATGCTCACCAATGATAATTAACAGCAGACCAATCACTACCAAGGCAATAATAATTTTCATCTATGGGGGAAAAGAAACATTGATGAGATTACATAAAATTTAAATTGTCTTTAGCTTTGCACTGAATGGATGGTTAAGGTATCAGGCAGATGGCCTACCTTTGTGTCTCTCCACCACATTCTCCGGTGCAGCTGTTTGGCTCGGCTACTGAAGGCAGATGCATTGTCTGAAAGGCTCTCTGTGTCATCGTCAGGTCAGAGAGGGGAGAAAAATAATATGAAAATTAAAATATTGTCTTAAGTTATGAAAGAAATTCTAGAGGTTACAGGTGCAATGTAATGTCCTCTGCAAATGACAAAATAAATAGTATGATTAAAGAAATATGCAAAAATATGTATAAAACCTGCCAAAACTGTACTTTAGACTGCTACACATGTCATGAAATGTAACTAGAAAATCCTGCATTATTCTTCTCTAGTCTCCAATGAAAGCTAAAGACACTACTGTTAATGAGTGTCCATAAACAATGATTTCAGGTCTGTAAATAGTTGATTGTCTAGTGTTTCTGACTGGTGCTCTGTCCCTCTGCTGCTCATGAGCTGTTGTTATTTTGTGGAGTTACTCAATCCCTGAGTGGTCTGTGAGTGAGATCATTCTCTGTGGTGGAGAATGACCAGACGTGTGTGTAGCCAAACGGAGGAAAAAAGAATAAAACACATTTTAAAAAAAAACTTCCACTCTTTATATGTTGCTGTCTCCGTTCCCAAACAGCTCGCCCACGTGCCCGACTGTTTGTGGTGTTTCTTGGATACTGTTACTGTAGTGCTGTTTACCTGGATGGCACTAGGGTTGTGCATTTTATTGCAAAAAAAAAAATGGTCGGGCCATAATGCATTGTCCATTATGCAAGACACACAATGCTTAAAAGGTACACAGTATAACTTTTCTGGCAGAATCTGCCTGCTTTTCTGTTCTGTGTAATTTCAGCACCTGGACTGTTCAACAGTGTGGCTTTAAATGGATCAATCTACTATTTATTTAATTGAGTGTTTTAATTGTTAAAATTGGTTTTGTCATTTTAATAATTCATCTGGGTTTAATCATAATCATCTTAATCGAGTCCCTTTACAGCCTTACTTTGGGCTGTCTGAATCTTAATTGTTTTATACCATTTTACAACTGTATAAACAAAGGTTTCCAAAAAAGTCATTGGGATGATTTTTTTTCTCCAGAATACAGTGGAATAATAATATAATATTTAATATATTTTACCGTATTTTTAGGCATATACAATGCCTCTATTGTATATGTATATATAAATCACCTGACTTTCTGTGGCTCTTCTCACGCTCATGTTCCCAGTTAACAACCTAAAGCTCCTACAAAGAGAGAGGCTCGTGGACTAATGAAAAGATGCTTGTTAATCGTGAGGAATTTAACAGGTTATCTGCTCGCATCAATCACAACTTTATACAACCACAAACATAAGAGAGAAACTCTGAAACCCTATGGACATGCCTATGGACTTAAACATACACTGACATGCACATTGATCCATACCAGATGTCTATTATTAGCTTTGGCTGGACGGGACATAAGAAGTAGTTATATAACAGTGCCAAAAGGAGGAAGACGAGAGTTGCACCTTATCCCTATAAGACAAAGGCGCTTAAAGTTTGTGTGAAGTTTAAACAGAACATGTTTTAAGCACCTGTCCAATTTAAAAGCGGAACAAAAAAATGCAAGTCTGAGAGCTGTCAAAGGGTTTAGACAAGCACCTGGTGAAGCACTAAACCTGGACTTAGCATCAACACCTTTAAAGGACACTAGAGTATTTACAGGCATGTGCCGCTTCACTGGTGGGCACTGCAGTTTAAATGTTTGGTCGTCCCGTGAGAAAAATGTGCTTTTGCTACACACAGAAAACATAAAGCCTAAGAGGTAATGAGTACAATATCCTATGCAACTCAAGCAAAATCTTGCCTCTTCCCAAAAACACCAAACAATAGAATATAACCATAAAATTGGCATATAACATAATAAGATATAAATGATCTGACCAGACACGTTAAAAATTATTTTAAAATAGTTTCCCACTTCAACATTTATTGATCAGAACTAAAGGTGCAAATTCTTTTCATTGTCTTCAGTCAATTAATTGACTGCTTTATTAAATGACTATAGATTAACTGTTAGTCACTGGCTTGTCGTCATTGTACAATAGACTTGATTCAAACGTAAACCATCATCATAAAAGGGTAAACATTAACAGAAATTTTTTTTACCAAAGACTAATTACAGACTTATAACCTATAATAATAATGGAACAGGCTTTTATATTGTTTAACCATTTAACAAAATACGATGACTGACTCATCTAGTATTTATTATGATTCCCTGAAAAGTCAACAAATACCACACAATATTTTGTCATTTTTGCACACAATGGAAAATCTATTTAAGATAAATGACCGGGCTTTTACACCTAACCACCCTGGGCACCAAGACTGTTCCCAGACCACAAATGTAAACCTAAACCATGTGTGTGCCATGTGCGTCTGTGACAAATACAGTTGAGAAATGGTGCTTGTAGCATGGTTTGCCATTTATTTTACCAAGTTTATACAAAAGGCCATGTGTTGGGCACATGTGAAGTCTGCTGTAACCCACCTGATTTGTCCTGCAGGTCGTCCAATCGCTCACCCCTCTCGATCACCTTGGAGATGTTCTCTTGCATCACATCAATAACCTCATCAACTTGAGACTGCACCCTAAGGATATCAGATTCACAGTCATAATCATAAATCCCAGATGGCCCCCTCCTCAGGTCTGTCCTGTAAAACTGACTTCAGATTACATTTAGATACTATGTTTTTGCCAAAGAATGATCAGGCGAAAAAAAAAGGAAATGTTTTAGTCAGATTTTCCGACAGCATGATATTGATCGTTTCAGGCAAGACGCTGAATAATAGACAGATTTAAGGCTTTAACTGTAATCCTGTTGTTTTGAGGGCAATATATAAAACTACATCTGTCCAACAGAGCAAAGGTAAAACGGTTATAGAAATCTATGTACCACGAGGCTTAGAACGTAATCAGTAGTAGGGAATAGTAGTTACATTTGCTTGAATAAAATTACTGGGAAGAAAACAAAACACAAAAAACATTTTAGACAGTGCAATAATTCAACATTAATTGACACCACTGAGTCAAAAACATGTTACTAATGTTTAATTCATGTAAATACAGCATTACCTACACCACTGTTACCATTATTATAGCAGTCATTTTTTATTTAACAACCAAATATTCTTTCACATACATGTTTAGGACTAATCACCTGACCTTTAGTGGTGAACCCAAGTTTTGTTCCTGGCAATAAAGACCCATGTGCTCACAAAAACAAAAATAAAATCAACACTATTTGCAGCATGGAAAGGACCATAGGTGCCAGACAATGGCCTTCACTGTTCTCCGACCTGTTCAGACTTCAGTTTAATATGGAAAAACTACTTTGGGATTTCCTGAGAAAGTTTGAAAATGTCTTACGCATAACTGTATTACACAACTTACACAGATTTTGGTAAACATTGCACGCCACAATTGCATAACAGCAAGACCAAAACACAGAGTGCTGGCAATGAAACCTCCCACTTTTATTTGAATGAGGAATGTGTGTGTGAACTTACTGTTTAAGCTTGTCATTAGGAGCCCCAAATCTGGGAGCGCTTGGCCCTCTCCTATAAAAAAGATGTCATCAAAGTCAATTAATCACTCCTGAGAACATTTTTACAGAACACATATGCAATATTTATTTTTGTATTTGAATTAGGTGGGACTGGCTTAGTGCATAACACATATTACATACATATTTTTATAGCTAGGGTGTTCAAAAATAGTCTAATGAGGGGCAGTGCAAAATCAGCACAGATGATGCACATGGAAAGACAGAATTATGTGCGGCTGACTAATAATATTTTGGTTTCATTTTGACTATAAAATCAGTAACCAATAGTGCTTGGATAGGTGTGTATAGGTATATATGACATAAAAGGGTAAAATATGATCTTGTTTAGGTCATGAAATGATGTTATATCGCTATTTTGCCCAGCCTTAGTGTATGCATGTGATAAACTACAGAGAATACTCACAAAAAGAAGTCTTCCTCCTCATCGGAGTCCTCCTCAAGCAGGTTCCTCTGTAAAACATTGAAAAGAACATTGAATAGTAAAAACAACTCCACGTTTCCATCACGACAAACTGAAAATACTGACATGCAATCACAAAACTGTCAGAGCAGCCACTTCAAGGGGCTCATGGGGGCTGTAAAATGGGACACTGAACAAGAATACACACACAGACAGAACAGTGCAGTGAGATATTTGCAGTAAACACACCAATAGCTCCACAGTTGAACAGATTTGTGAGCCCAATAAATGCTTTAAAAAGCTTAAAACTACTTGCTTCAGGCAACAGTGGTCTCATTTGTCCTGGTTTTGGTAACAGAATGGTTTAACCACAGAAAGTAAAAGGTTTAATAGAAATCACAGTGGAAGTTAGAGCTTTGAATGCCGTGCTTTGGTTAACAAACAACAAGTTTCCATTTAGTATTTAGTACAGTTTAAACTATTTACCTAGTTTACTACTGCTACTGAGAGATATTAAACAAGACCCTCAAGAAACTGGAGTTGATGGACAAGATACACGTTAACAGTTGGTTCCAGTATTTGATAAATGATTCATTTTACTCTCTTGGTGGTCATTTTCATAATCTGTAATAATAATAATAATATTACTATTACTTAGACTTGAGGGATAAAATTGTGTATTATTATTAATAATAATAATATATAATAAAATAATATAATGACGTTATTTCTATGTCTCCTAATTAAAAAAACTGAATAACCATATTTATTCTGAAGTACACCAACCAAGTTAGATAATGCAGAATTATACACATATGTTGTGTGAAATCATTGGTAGAAAGCTCGCATATCACTTTGGAGATGACATTTACAAGAGAACCATGGCAATGCGAATGGTCACCATATGATGATAAAGGTGTAGTAGGTATGTAGGTATGTAGTGGCAGCTCAACCTATCTCTCCTTTAACGATCACAAGGGAAAAAGCTGTAAGCCATCATGAGAGGACAAACTAAAGTGGAGGGATGGGAGGTGAAGGTTGTTATACAAGTCTCCCTGTGAGCTGCGCTTTGATCCCAATTCAACAAACAGCAATCAGCAACCCACAATGGAAACACATCAATTAGATGCAATTAGATGCAAGATTAGTGGTAGGACTGCAGCAGGATCAAGAAGGATCAGGAAGATGGATACTTACATAACCGTTATTTACACTAGTCAAAAACACATTTCTATGATACCAAACATAGAGTGTGAGATAGATAAGGACAAGGTAAGATAAAATACAACACAGGCATAGCTACCTGTTAATGTGTCAGCCTTACAGTAACAGTATGTCTGTGTTTATCTGGCCAGTCAGAAACACACGCTTTGTCAAAGCAAACATAACTGCTAACACGTGAAAAAGGGGACAGCGCAGATTTTTGCAGAATCATCAATCGAAACACTAAACTGTTATTTATCTCAGGTAAAACAAGTTACATATTTTGTTTTGAATGTTATGTTGAGAATTTCTGAGAGGAGAGGTCTTCCGCATTTGAAAGACATATGTGACAAATTAGCGGCTGTGGTTGGACCATCTCAAGTTTGAAAGGAGGTTTTCATGCTGTATGGTCCGGTTCGAGACCCTTCTGGATTAGAATGTAGAAGGGACTGGCTGGTCTGTGTAGGTTTCCTCTGAGTACTCAGTTTCCCATACAACTAAAAATGTACAATAGTGTCCCTTCCTAGGCTAGGACTTCTCACAATCCTTTTTTGCCTTCTGTCAAAGCACCTGCGTATCCTTTAAATCCACCTCCTAGCATACAGTAATGGCACATTGTTTTAGCACATTATCTTTCCTCTGTTTATCCAGGCTTGTGACTGTCATGTGAATCCTTGTGGCTAATATAATTAACACTTCTCACCAGACATTCAACTTTGATTTCTATTAGTTCTCCTTGGTCACTGCTGATGCAGTGTGTCTTACCCTCTCACTACGAATCGATCCTGTAACTTCATCGTCATTCAGATGTCGTTTAAATTTAGGGGGCATGTTTTCATCAAGCTGCTCCTCCCGATCTGGCTCCCTCTGTGGCATATATACAAAAAAAAAGATATTGAAAAGTGAAGCCAGGTAGGAATTATGGAACAGTTGAAACTAAACATTGCACAAATGGGTAGTGTTCAGCTTGACATTTTGAAAATTGGAGAAGCTGGAAGTGGATAATTAGGATTTAAGCAGAAACAAGCCAAGGAGGAGAATACAAGTTGCTTTTCACAGATGATATGCATCATTCTGTTTACAATTAACTAGGTGGCCAAATTATACATAAAAATAGCAACATCTAAACCAAAAAGCCATTACAACATGCCTACTTTGTGAAATCAGTTACTGTTTAATGCATGAGGGCTATTTTATTTTTGTCATGCATTTAGGTTCCTCAAACAAAAAGAATTAATACCATTGATTCCAGTTCAGCCTGAGCCAGGCGCTAGTTGAGCGTCCTGTAATGGCACTGCTGTTGAAAAGGCCTTTCAGGGGCCAGCAGATGTCAGGAAGCTTCCAGAAAACAAAGGAAACAAGCAAGGAACTGGTGGCTTGTTAACTGCATGGACAAAGGGGGGAAAGAAAAAGCAAGAATTTCTGATAAATTAGAAAGGAAATTAGAGCAATTTGAATTTAAAGTGGCATCCAAAAGAAAGCTTAAGATTTCGTTAACACATAGGGATTTAAATATTTAGAAGGAAGTATAATAATAATAATAATAATAATAATAATAATAATAATAATAATAATAATAATAATAATAATAATATAGTACTATTCAGTGACTTAGCATTACATACCCTCCATGTCTTCTCTTTATTTAATCAATGGTAGGTTTTAGGTATTGTTTTAGATTAATCTTTATGCATTTCCTTGTAAGACAACCCGTTTTTATAAACGTGATCCCAGGAAATCTGGTTAAATATGATTAATTTTCATCCTGCATTGCCATACCTTATGGTGCAATTTGGGTGCTATTACCAGATACTGTACATTACGCATTAGGTGGTGGTTGAAATTATTGCCATGACAAAATAAAAGCAGATACAACTCCAGACTAATACCCACATAACAGTAAGCCAAATCTGGTTTAATTAAGATCCTTGTTTAAAATCTGGCCAAGACTGAGAAGCTAACAGTGAGCATTAGATTAGCATGGATGCTAACACGGTTCTACCTGTCGTGTATAGATGGTCCAATTACAGTGGTTCTTCACAAAGGCGGATCTGAACCCGGTTTTATTCGTATTTTAAATGGCAATAAAAGCTGAAGAATACATGTTTAATGTCTGTATGGTCGTTGATGAGCGATGGGCATCCCGATGTAGCCTGCGTTGTCTTTCCTCCGTAGACGTCAGCTGACCAGGAAATGAACACAACAGCTGGATGAGGAGAGGCGCACATCTGTTAACAAGAAACATGCCATTAGATGCACAAGGCACATAATAAATACACAAAAAACATTATAAATATAAAATACAAGAATGTTGTATTTTGTTCATACGTTTCTTCTATTTCTTGTGGTTAATCAAAACTGTTCTAACCCATTTTGCCTGCAGAGGGCGTCATTATGATCTGCCAATTTACCAGAAGAAGACCCTCTTCCGCTCTTTCTCTCTCAACTTGTATCAAACCGTGAAACATAGTACAAAAGCCAACAGTAAGTGTTTTTCTATCCCTACAAAGTGTTTATTGAGTATGTTAAAACAATAACAACATTTTATTTTAGATCATCCGCAAATATCCCAAAACGTGTATTTCATCAAATGTCAAACTGTTTCAGCTCAAAAGTTTTATGTAACTGTTACAACTTTGTTTGTCTTTTTAAGACACTGTACGTTTGGTCTTTCATTTTGAGGGACATGGAGACTGTGGAAGCGAACCCTCATATCCTTCACCCGCTTTTTGGAGGAGCCCTGTCCGCTGCCATCCCTCCAAGCTCCACGGACATCAGCACCTTGAGGGAAATCCCAGACAACCAGGAAGTGTTCGCCCACGCACACACCGACCAGAGCATCATCGTGGAGCTTCTCGAGTACCAGTCCCAGGTGGCAGACCAGGACGCTGCCAGCTACCACTTTGAAGACATTGCTGGGAGTAACAAAGCTTTGGAGCCGGGTGCTTTTCAAGTCACTAATGTTGTCCCTCTTCCTAAATCTGAGCTGTCCCTGTCACAATGCAGCTCTGGTTGGTTGTTAACAGGGACTCAGTCTGTGTCAAAGTTCAATGAAGAAGCAAGGAATACAGTGACCATTCACCTTGGTCTTTTCCGGCTGCCTCAGTTCTCCACAGATATTTTGGTGACATTCAATGATCCACAGAGTATAAGCCTGAATAGCAGCAGTGCCAGTTCAGCCGGGATGTACAGTGAGCCATGGACTGTTCAGGACTTTCAGAGGTTGCTTCAGTCTCTCACTCTTCATGATCCAGGACTGTTTGGGTAAAACACCTCCTACTGTAGTATCAAGTATCACTGTCAGTAGTCTGGTCAATGCAACATGTTGCAATAGGTGAAGTCAATTCTGGCAAAATAATAGTGCAAGTCAAAACACAGTTAAATTAAAAACATATGAGCCCAGGCAATGTTCACATAAATATTTTGATTTAGAGGTGGAATGTCTAATTAGTTATTGGGATTTGGCAGTTCTGAATGGTAATCAAAAAACATGTGCTGACTTTTTTGTTGTGCAGAACATTTTAAAGAGTTCCACCTCTCACAATGGAAAACTGCTTTCTTTAATGAGTGTCACATGTCTGTCAGATCAGCTGGTCAGTCTATTAAACATCTTGTAGTAACATATTTCATTAGTCTCATGTGGAAAAATATCTGTGGCTTCATTTAAAGGTAATGTGTATAAGCGTTAAGCATAATTCAAGCTTTTTCTAAGAGACAGATTTATATGATGGAAAATGACCCTTATGCCTTTTACTTTGATGTTAAAAATAATGAAACAGATGATTACGGTAACTCAAAGTACATACTGTGACTGGTGTTTTGTCCAGATTTTCTGTATTAAGACTATGAATGCAGGTAGGTCTTACATAACAAATTAGAGGAAGCAATCTGTCTGGCTGAGCCACATCAAACCCGCTTCTTCTGCTGTAATCACACTGGTGGTTTAGCATCTCATAAAGTTAGGCATTTATTCCTGTTAGTAATGGCTAATGTTCTGAGCTATCCTGAGCACACAAAACAACAATGGCTGCAGTTACATCTGCACAAAATCTGTTTATTATCAGATGTCTTGAGTTAAAATGGCATGTTAAACAGCAAATCATCTGGATTCTTTCTGATCATAGTCCTTTTGATTACACACATCAGATTGGCAGTTTGCATGTCATTTAAATAATCTTAAAGGTCCAGACATTAGATGATAATCAGTTTGGTGTGCATGTAAACAAAGCCAATAACTCAATAAACAAACACATCATAGCTTCTGTTAACATATCCAGCCCTTGCAAATACATGGTTAGTACATATTCTGTCAGAACAGTTGATACATCAAACATAAAAATTATTTACATGTGTTTGTTGTTTTTTTTTTTTTTTTAAATATGATTGATGACTACAAAAACATGTGGCTTAACCATAAAATAACTACATTCATTTAAAAACAATTTTCACCTGTTTTCCACTACTGTCCTTGATCTTCCAGCATCTGAAAAAGGTTTGCACATCACTGAGGAAGCAGCTTCAGGGGCCCCTCTCAAAACACTTTGAGAGGGGCCCAATCACGTTGACATTAAGACACAGAGGTAAAAAAGAAAAACAGTGGATGCCGTCATAGCAATCAATCTGATCCCAAAGTGTCTCTGAGATTCACACAACAATGTCATGCTTTTTACTTGCAGTATAGTTAAGAGTTGCAGTTGTACCAGTGCTAAGTGATTAAACATTTGAAATTGTAATATATTTGAGCAGTAGTTGTCACAGCAGCAGCAGGTATAATCAAATAGATAACTACCTATTAGCTATCAAGCTAGTAAAAATATCTTTAATGTAGTCCCTCCTTCATCGTCTGTAACTGAGACACAAAACACATTGTTCATTACAAGGCAAAGCTAAGTACTGATGATGGTATGTCCTGTTCTTTTTGCGGTTTCGGTTAATTCTCGAACTTTCTAGTGTCAGTCAGATGCAACATTTGTGTCCATCTGGGAGCCATCCGTCACAGGTGTATGCATACTTCCTGCTTAGAGACTTCCAGCTCCTGGCTCATTTATTACCCACACTTCCCTGTTGTCACTGGTATGTAGTGCTGAACATCCTTATCCTCCCCCTCTTTGGACTGCTGCCTCTCTTCTGCTGCCAGATCCTGAATCCCATGTCTAAGCCACAAGTCATCTGCTGCTCTCATCAGTACCTTTTTAATTTTATAGTCTTTTTCCATTCTATCTTTGTCAACTCTGGGGAGCCAAATCTTTAAAGAATGGGTCCAAGAATTTCCCTCCTGAGTATTAAAACAATTTGTGTTTCTTCAAAGTGGAATATTTAACATCCAACTTGACGGCTAGGAAAACAATTTGGGAAACATAAGAAGTAAGTAAATGCAAACATGCTTTTGCAGCAAAGCAAACAAGAGTCCACAAGTCAGTTAACTTAAACACACAAACATTTAATAACAAAATATTATGCATCATCCTTTTTCTTCTTAGACATTGGAGGGCTATTGTTCACCTGGGCAAAATGGTCCGACATGGCAGCCAGTGCCCTGTAGCGGTGGGAAATTGTATTCTTGACTTCTTTGGGCAATTCAGCATATCTGCAACAACCAATGTCTGTCATTATTTGCTGAAAATAATCTTGGGACATTTGTAGCAAAGTTGTACACAGAATTAATAGTGTAGAAATGTGTTACACTATGGTGACCTCTAGTGGTTATACAATCATTACAAAATATGCTTACGTTTGATCATATCCCTCTGGCTGGAAACAAGGATCCCATCCGAAGTCTCTGGGACCTCTGGGTTCCACAATGTGCCCCTTGTTAGATTACAAAACATAAGTGGATGTATATGAGGGAACGTACAGACAAAACTCATAATAAAAAGTTTCAAAGAAATGGAGACAATCACCTCTGTGATTCCTCTGAAGAGATGCACCTCTTCGTCTTTTCCAGCACAGAAAGCAAATGTGCACAGAGCCCATGCAGACTTATCACCAAACCCAGCAAGAAGTTTGTATAAGCCTAGCATAAAACACAACAATAAATCACTACTTATGTTAGATTATGTATACTATGATGACATTAATTTACCTTCAGGCTTAAGCTTATCCAGAAACCATTTTCTGGAAGCAGATAACACCATTACTATATAGTCGCACACATTTTTCATAAACTGTAAATTACACTGACATGTAAGGGCCCGGGAGTCCTCCCAGAGCTCGAAAACACAAACAAGTGTCCTCCACTATTACAGGTCCATCAATCTGAAGAAAAAAATACCGTTATCAAATTAAATACATAGAAATAAATGGTTATTATACAGCTGTTGTTGTCATAGCACAGTCTTTACCTGTCGTGCTGCTTCCTTGCACTTTTGAATAGAAATTTCATCTGGTTCTCCTTGATATTCTGGTACTTGAATGAGATTACACATTTAGTTAATCACATAAATGAAAATTAAGCAATTTTAAGGAATAGAGATTAAATGAGTTTTCACACTTACGATCAATCTTCTTTGAAATTAATTTGTAAGGAAATTTATTTCCAAGAATCTGAATAACCTGAAAATTAGAGAAAGGATATAGATCTGTACATATTGGACTGTATCAAAGCACTCTGAACAGCGCTTTCTTAAATTAAACCATATGTAATTAGAATAAAAAGCGCGAAGGCAAAATGCTGATTTGTGCGATTGTTATTTTTGAGTTACCTCCTCGAGTTTCTTGGCATTTCCAGTCACGAACACCACAGACCTTCCTGCAGGCACAGCCATGATGCCAGAGCACACCCGGACGACTTAAGGAGACGGACCAAAACACGTGCACGCCTCTGCCTGCAAAAAAAAAAAAAAAAAAGAAATGTGAAATGCAACTTCATCAGACAGCAGTGGCAAAAAAGACTTACATACCATGTGGATTATAAACCAGGTACACACATAAACCATCACAAAACACAAGAACTGGATGCTCCGCCTTCCATAAAGAAATTGTCCAATCCGTGAACAGTACAGTCCCAAATTATGTCCGGGTTATGAGCCAGACCACTGTGAAATCTGACATGTGGGAAAGTATATCTAGTTAAATAGATATTTGGAGTCATTACATTTGAAAAGGACAATGAGCTTGCTTCCTCGCACCGCGGGCGAGTTCAGTTCAGCTGAATATTGGGAAAGGTTTTTCAAGAAGCGTGGAGAGAAAGCGTTTGAGTGGTATGGAGACTACAACAAACTCTGCGGAGTCCTGCACAAATACATCAAAGTGAAAGATAAGGTATTTTTTTTTTCTTTTAATTTTAAAATTGTACGTTATTTAGAAAAGATGCCCTGATTACATTTAGACGCTCTTGTACAATGCTAATATAATGTGTCAATTATATTATATCCAATTATATTTACCTCTGTGTATTTGCCTCCAGGTGCTGGTGGTTGGATGTGGAAACTCAGAGCTGAGTGAACAGATGTATGATGTCGGCTATAAACATCTGATCAACATTGACATCAGTGAGACAGTAATAAACAATATGAACCAAAGAAATTTTGAGCGCCGGCCTGACCTGAGGTTCCAGCAGATTGACGCAACCAAAACACCCTTTGAGGATGGCAGTTTTCAAGTTGTTTTGGACAAGGGCACCTTGGATGCTATGGCATCTGAGGAAGAGGGAGCACTGGCTTCTAGTATGATCACAGAGGTAATATATGCGTATGTGTACATGCAGGGCAGAAAGTTGGAAAATCTGGCAATTATCTGAATAATGATATAACATATGCATGTTCTGGTTGCATGTTGATTGAGTACTACTTGGTTAATTTCAGAACTCTTTATTATATGTGACATTATTGATACTGATAAAGCCACTGTTATTTTTTTTTCACAGATGAGCCGAGTCCTGAGTTTTGGGGGCAGATATGTCTGTATCACACTGGCCCAGGAGAGTGTCATAAAATTAGCTGTGGCACATTTTGTTTCTCTCGGGTGGGCAGCGAGGCTTCACTGTCTGCAGAATGACACTGAGAGCGAGGAGGACTCTTTTGCTTTGCCTGTGTTTGTCTTGATCTGCACTAAGTTTCGTCAGCCAATGCCTATGCCTATTCTGGAGATGTGTCTTGGGGAGGATGGTGCATCGACTCGCTTCACTCAGGTTTCAGAGCTACTGTCGACCGTGAGAGAGCATCAGGCCTATTCTGTGCTGAGGAAAAGGCTTCGTACAGGCACAGATGTCAGTTCTAATGTCTCACTCACTCTTTGCCACGTAAAAACAGGCCTTCCCAAATATACCCTTACTGTTCAGGACTCTGCTCCTGGAACCAAAGTACCCAAATCCAATCACTTTGCTATTTTTATTGGTGAGTTGTCTTCAAAACATCACTAGAATACACAGAATACATATCCCCTTCTGTTTACTGTATCTTTCATTCTCTATTTTCCTAGTACCACAAGGTAGTGAGACTGCTTGGCTTTATAGTTCTGCAGAAGGCCACAAACAGTTGGCAGCAAGTGCTAATTTCAGACGATTGGTAATTGTTGCAATGCACCGAAATCAAGACTATGCCAATATGGAGGCAGTCCAGGCTGAGCTTTCACCCATGGTAATGGACTTGGCTCCTCCCGCTATGCCCCACAACCACCAGGTAGATTGGTATATTATGTATATTTTAATATGATTTCTGTGTGTTATTGGTTTAATTGAAATGATTAAATTGTCAAAGTACATCCCCCCCCCCCCCATTCAGGTGCCCTTTTTGTCAGCTACCGGTGACTTGGGTTGGCGTGAGGTGGTCAGCACAGGGGTCAGTGAGCTGAGTGGAGAGTACTGTGTGGAGAACGTCAGAGGAGAAGATGGAGAACTGTATCGAAGACTAGTGTTTTTATCCAATGCTGCCCTTATCCAATCAGAGAGCAAGCTTGTATCAAAAAATACAAGTATGTTGCGTCAGTCTGTTTTGATTATATTGCAATGTATTTTCCCTATGTTATTTCTTTATTATTTAATTTATTTTCCATTTATATGACACTAGCAGGCTACAAAAAAAAAGGCAAAAAGAAAGTCAAGCCAACAACTCCTTCAACAGTACCCTCCTCTTCACTGTCAGTGGACACAGGCTTTCTCTGCTGTGAACATCACAAACTAATGGTTGCTGGTCTGTCCATGCTGGGGATTGATACACAACAGAAAAACAGTATGATAACCTTATTACACTCAGATTTTAGTTATATATTTTGTATTTTTATATATTGCTTGCTACAACTTTTCTTCATTTTTGTTACTATATAGTTAATGCAGCGTCAATATTTTTGGTGGGACTTGGAGGAGGGGGCTTGCCACAGTTTCTTCGAGACTTTGTTCCTGGTGTTACGGTTGAAGTAGTTGAACTGGATCCCGTTGTGTTAGAAGTAGCAAAGGAATGGTTTGGATTCCGACCTGATGAGCGCCTAACTGTAACTCTTGGAGATGGTCTTGAACTTATCACAGCTTATGGAAAGGAAGGTGAGAATTGAAGTATAACAAAGTAAACTTTTCATTAGGCCTTTGAGCAAGTAGCAAAAGTACAAGAGAATACCGTAACTATGTTTGTTGTTTTTGCAGGGCGCTTGTTTGATGCTATAATGTTTGATGTTGACAACAAGGATAACACAGTTGGCATGAGCTGTCCTCCTGCTTCATTTGTTGAGGTCTCAATTCTACAGAAAGTTAACAGCCTGTTGACTCCAACAGGTATTGTAATAATTAAAAAAAAACTAATTGAACAATAAATGTAATGTTGTATATGAATTATTATACTTAAAACATCAGAAGTTTATTTTCCATGAAATCTAAATAGAAAATTGGTAGTTAAAATCTAGGTCAACTTATTAAATTGATGAATATTCAATTACATTTTTAAAAAAACGTATTATTCTTTATACAGGAGTGTTCATTCTGAATCTTGTGTGTCGAGACTCCCTTTTGAAGAAAAGCCTACTGGAGCGATTGAGGAGTGTATTTCCCACCATTATCTCCGGTGATGTTGAAGGAGAAGTCAACCAAGTATTAATGTGTCATAAAGGAGACAATCGGTCACCTGACACTGCAAACACTTTGCAGTCCCTGGGCCAAGCAGCCAAAAGTCTGCAGAGCACACTGGGCTCTGACAAGACTGGCAACCACAGTCCAAATATAGACATTTCAGAGCTAATAAAAGAGCTGAAGATTGCATGAGTGTTTGATATCAGCATATGTTTAATTAATACATTTTTGGATGGTTGGAGATACTTTGGCACCCTGCTTATAATGTATTTTCTCTTGTACAAAGTCAGTAAAGACAATTTTATTCACCTCTCTCACTGCTACAGGTTTATTGGTTCATATTTAGTGTTTTGGGGGGGTCACTGCTTGCTCTGCTTTTCCATGAGGGAATGAATGTTCTCTTTCTCTTTCGCTTAGGCCTTCCCTGTAATACACAGTGCCTATTCCTCATTGCTAAAGAATGCCGGAGTGTTATTTACAGTAGTTGAATCGTAGACATATTAGTTTGTTTATAGGTCTGCTGCTAGGCCCAACCCACACAAGATCTGTGTCATTTTAAATAACTTTCTGCAACAGAGGAGGGGCTGCTTGCTTATGTGATACAAGGAACATTTATAATTGGGTTGTAACTTTGTCTGTCTTCAGGAAGGGAGAGGGGAGTTGCCCTCCCGTTTTTGTAATTGCCAATGCGCATGCGCATTAAAATTCATTCCGTTAGCTGTCAATGTACTTTATTTTTCTTTAACAAAACTTTGAGGGCAGAAGCCAATTAATGCATTCAAGTCACTCATCTGAGGAGCTTTAATTATTTTTTGAATACCACTACAAATTCTTATATGATCTTTCTTTGGTTGTCTTATCTCCGAATGAAAAAAAGTTGGCAAACACGACAACAGCGGACAGATTCACTCACGTTTGCGCATTTACGACGTCCTTTTTGGCAAAGACTTTGAATCGTGTTGATTTGTGATGGATCTAAACGAGGATCGCTCGTGTTTTCGTCTCCAAAACACCGTGAGAAGTAGTTAGTAAAGTGCTATGTTCTGTTAGCTGAGGTGGCAGGGTCCAGCGGTGTGGTGTAGTCCAGGTGGCTTTGTTGTGATGGGAAACCGGGGGATGGAGGAGCTCATCCCGCTGGTCAACCGGCTTCAGCACGCCCTGAGCTCCGTGGGCATCGCGGGACAGGACTACAGCCTCCATCTGCCTCAGATAGCCGTGGTTGGGGCGCAGAGTGCGGGCAAGAGCTCCGTCCTAGAAAACTTTGTCGGCAGGTAAGTCAAACCCAGTGATGCATGCGCCAATGGAGGATGGTGGTCTTACCAAAAGTAGACTAAAGCAGTAAACAAGTTCTAACAGGAGAGATGATCAACACCCCAGCCTCCTAAACACAAAACTGAATTAAAACCACTTTAATCTAGGTCTTTGACTACAGCAAAATGTGTAATTGATATGCAATAAGAATATTCATCATTTGATTTAAAATGTTTGTCAGTTTTGTAAAAGTGAAACTGAAAAAGGGCAAATGTGAGATATGTTGCATTTTCTGTTAATGTTAAACAAACGTGTCACAACACGCCCCCTCACAATCATATGGTCTTCTCCTCAAAGTGTCTGTTTGAAGGAGCCCAGGGCAGAAAAATACTATCTCAACAACCTGCTGACAGGAGGCAGTGAGAAAGGAAATGCTGTCAAGGTCATGCACACCCACAAAAATCTCCTTTACTACATATTTGAATTGTAACTATGTGAAAGTAATGCACTGTTTCTGCATGCCACCCACTTTATTACATAGAACAAGGATGATATCATGTGGGGGACATGCAGGAAAGTGGTGCTGAGCCCTGAAGGACTTTCATCTTGTCAATGAGGAATGCTGTTAAAGACAGCACTTTCTCTTTATTTGGCCACAGTAAGACAAAGGACCTCTGTAATGATGAAAAGCAAAACCTTTGGCCACAGTCGTTATCTTATTGGTATTTTTGGCCAAATTTGGTCGCTAGTACTGCGTGTATGTATGAACCTGTTTATAGCACTGGTCAACACAAAATTTATTGTCTAAGATTTTTTAGCTGATTTAGGATAATTTTGATGTGCTGAATCCAAAAATCACATTGGTTTTGCTCAATCAGGTCAACGTTCTGAACTAAGATACATATTTGTTTTTGGACGATTTTGTTGACATGTATGAGTATTTTCACGTCATACAATGCAAAATTCTGTTATATTTCTCGTTATAAACAAATTCTGAAGATTTTGCATGTGGCAACTTATGACTAATTGTTTTTTTGTGAATGAAATGGCTTCGGCTAGAAGATCTTGCAAAAATAAGCCTGACATATTCTGCTACATCTGCAGTGAATACACCAATGTTCCTAACAGGAACCAAGTCACAAGTTTCATAAAGCGTGCTTACCATGCTTATTTTGGTATTAAACTTCGTGACCAAGATGAAGCTTGGGCGCCCCACATGGCATGCAAGTCATGCACCGAGTATCTGCGTCAGTGGACTAAAGGCAAGAAGAGTTGTCTGAAGTTTGGAATTCCCATGGTTTGGAGGGAGCCGACATCAATAGCTACTTCTGGGCTATTGATGTGACTGGGATCAACAGAAAGAACCGAAGCAGCCTCACGTATCCTGACCGTGAATCAGCACGTCGTCCTGTAGCTCACTGTGATGAAATTCCAGTACCTGTCTTTGTAGAAGTTCCTGACATCAGTGACAAAGATTCCTCCAGTGTGGTTTTAATGATGATGCTCCACATCCTTTTTCCCAAAAGGAGCTAAATGTTCAGGTTTCCTGAGAATCTGGGATCACTGAGTGATGAGCAGGTGGAGAGATTCCATCAGGACATAAAAGAGATGGAGACCAGGTATCAGGGACGCTGGGATGCAGTCATGATGGCTGATTACTGTTGGACTCTGAAGAGAGACATCCCTGCTGCAGAGCATTCAAGGGGTTCATAAAAACTGAAGTTCGTGTCCTGAATTTTGCACAATGATAACGTAACGTTCCAATTTACATGTACTTACCTTTATCAATTAACATAACGTAACATTTAATTAATACATTCTGTTAGAAAACTATTTTTTATCTCCTAAAACATTTTTTGGATGAAAAATATTAAAGAAAATCAACTGATAATGTCACAAAATTGTAATCAATTTAGTCAGAAGATCAGATTTTTCAAAATCAAATTAGCATAAAAACCTGACCTGACTGAGAAAAATGGATATCATTTTTGGATTCAGCGGTGATAAATGGTCCTAATTCAGTTGAAAAAACACAGACAACTTTCAAAATTTTTTTTTTGTAACCCAGTGTAGTATATGACCTTCTCCTTGAATAAGAGAAGGATGTGCTTTAAACAAATTTTCTGTGTTTCTTTTCCTCCAAAGGTGATATTTATATGACCTAAGAATTCATATGAACGTATAGGTGTCAAACAATTTCTAAATAAATACAGACAAAACTCTCTAAATCCATGAAGATATGAGGCTACATACATTTTGACCAGGATCTCCAAGATAACCTGCTTTATGCTGACACAGATTTGGTCACATCTCCTTTTGCTTCCAGAGACTTTCTTCCAAGGGGATCTGGAATTGTGACTCGGAGACCATTAGTTTTACAGCTACTCAACTCTGAAACAGGTTCGTTCAAAACATTGTAAAACCTACCCCAACAGCCACCAGATGGCAGCATCATGCTCATGTATCTGTATTGTCTGTTTCCACTTACACTGTGGCTTGGAACTCCATTAAAATGATTGGCATTTATTCGTATCATGACAAATAAAACTCACTGATATTGATATTGTTCTTTTCCAGAGTATGGAGAATTTTTACATTGCAGAGGAAAGAAGTTTACTGACTTTGATGAGATTCGAGTGGAGATTGAATCTGAGACATACAGACTTACTGGGACCAAAAAGATGATTTCCCCTTTACCCATTCATCTACAAATCCACTCTCCTCATGGTGTGCAAGTTACAACTGAAATGTGTAGTATTGTGTAGTCAGTGAAAGTGAAGATGAAATATCCCTATATAGTTGGAGTCAAATTAGCCCCGTTCTAAATGTGTGTTTTTGCAGTACTGGATTTAACTCTTGTGGATCTGCCTGGCATTACAAAAGTACCTGTGGGTGATCAGCCTGCAGATATTGAGTACCAAGTACGAGACATGATCATGCAGTACATCTGCAAGGAGAACTGTCTCATTCTGGCAGTTACCCCAGCCAACACAGACCTGGCCAACTCTGATGCATTGAAACTAGCAAAAGATGTTGACCCACAAGGTATTACAAAAGTGATTTGATTAGTCGCATGTGTTTTTTTTGTGTGTTTTTTTTTTGTTTGTTGAAATTATTGGCCAAATTATTGGCATATTATTCGTAAATGAACAGGAACAAGAGAGACATGTTGCCATTTCTTTCTCTTCTCCTGTATTGTCTTAGGCCAACGCACAATAGGAGTAATCACTAAGTTAGACCTCATGGACAAAGGAACTGATGCTCGGGAAATACTCGAGAACAGACTGCTTCCTTTACGCAGAGGTGAGTCTGGAGTATCTGTGTACCAATGCTACACTTAGACTTACACTTAAGTGATGTGAACAGGATAAATACTGTGTTGTATGTTTTTCCTCTTTTCTAATTAGTACTTGGTTGGACATAATAGCGGGATAATACCACTGGTCAACATTTGTTTCAGTTTTTGCGCTAGTTTGTGAAGAAAAGAAAAGTAAAATAATACAAAAAAAGTTGAAAAAATGAATGCTGAGTTCTAAAACATATTGTTGACATAAGTAGAGGGAGTCCATCCAAGAAGAACATTATTTCATTCTTAAATCATGTGAAAATTACATGGAAGAAACACATTTATATGATAACCTGCCCATGTCTAATCAGGAAATATAAAGCTGTCAAACTAGGGAAAACTAGATATGATTTCATAAGAAAATTATGATAACTGTGTTTCAGTTAAATGGCTAGTCTAAGTTATACATTCATGTCTACTAGAGAAATTATATTGTTTTGTATGTATGCATGGAGAAAACTTTGCAGACATACCCCTGGTTTTATACAGCCTTAGTAAAGTCTAACCAGGTGTTTCTTCACAGTACTAATGCATTAGCCATGGAAACCCACTGAAATAACTCTGAGTGTAACTCTGAGTTAGGGACTGAAACATGAGCTATACAGCCCAGTACAATTTATTGCTCTGTTAAATTTGAGAGTGGGATTATACTTAAATTATTTAAATACTGTTCTCAAAGTATGATGTCTATATATATATATATATATATATATATATATATATATATATATATATATATATATATATATATATATATATATATATATATATATATATATATATATATATATATATATATATATATATATATATATATATATATATATGCTGTTGTCTTTATTTCCTTTGCTGCTTCTTCCTTCCCAGGTTATGTTGGGGTGGTGAACCGCAGTCAAAAGGACATTGATGGGAAAAAGGATATTAAGGCAGCTCTGCAGGCAGAGAAGAACTTTTTTCGATCTCACCCGGCCTATAGTCACATCGCTGCTAGAATGGGCACACCATATTTGCAAAAAACACTTAATCAGGTTGAATGATTTTATACAACAGCTTGCAAAATATAGTTCATGCATGAAACATTGTCCTAATATGATTTGTTATACAGCAACTGACAAGTCATATCCGGGAGAAACTACCAGCCTTCCGTAGTCATTTACATAGTCAGCTTTTGTCCTTGAATAGAGAGGCAGAGGAGTACAGGAAATATGTCCCTGATGACCCCACCCGGAGGACCAAGACACTACTACAGTCAGTATGCATTTGTATACATGTTCTGTTATATTTTTACAAATTATATTATGAAACTACTATGACTACTACATTTGCAGACTTGTTCAACGCTTGGCTGTTGACTTTGAGAAGCTAATTGAGGGTTCAGGTGATAAAGTTGACACAGAATATTTATCTGGAGGCGCCAAGATTAACAGAATCTTCCATGAACAGTTTCCACATGAACTGGTCAAGGTATATTGTTGCATTATTGTATTGTTGTAATGCGTTCATTTCAGAGATTCACCATCATTCTTCACATTCACAGCTAGAGTCTGATGAAAGGGATCTTCGTCGAGAGATCACATACGCCATCAGAAATATCCATGGAGTTAGGACAGGTCTGTTTACACCTGATCTGGCATTTGAAGCGATTGTCAAAAAGCAGATCTCCAGACTGAATGAGCCATGTATGAAGCTTGTTGATTTGGTCAGTCAAGAGCTCATCTCCACTGTATACCAGTGTATCAATAAGGTAAACTAAAATATGCTTTTTATTATTCTTTTTATTGTAAGTGTAACACTCTCTAACACTCTAATCTATCTCCTAAGCTTGCCTCTTTTCCCAAACTGCGAGATGAGACAGAGAAAATTGTCAACACTGAAATACGGGAGCAAGAAAGTAAATGCAGAGATCAGGTTATCTACAGTTCTTGTAAAAGTTCTATAATTCATTATAAGATGCTTGTGTCATTTTCTTCATTATCTTTTCAGATTTTGCTGCTAATTGAAGTACAACTTGCCTACATAAATACCAAGCATGAAGATTTTGTTGGTTTTTCTTGGTAGGTGAAACTGCAGCTTTAAACATGAATACTATTAAACCAAGTTACTAAAAATACATTTCCCCTATGTCAGTGCCCAACAAATAATCAACCAAAACAATAAGAAGATTGCTGCAAATGTTATAGGAAGCCAGGTAGGACTGATTGTTGTATATCCACCGTACCACTGATTGTATTGAGTGGAGCATGCAGTTATGTTTTATACATGGTTTAATGCTTCACTAATTTGCTAGGTTATTTATAATTATCAACTTGGACCATATTGGTATATTATATCAACTATAATATATTACATTTACTACATAGTGCTTTTTCATTAGTATCTCAAAGAAATTATATGTTTACAGCGTTAAAACTAGATATTATTGTAAAGGCTACGTCCACAAAAATAACCGTTAATGTACTGTATATTTAAATGTAATTTTGCCACCCATCTCTTACCTCTCCCCAGGGTGTGACCCCTCTCTCGAGTCTAATAGTAGGAGAAAAATCTCTTTAAGTCTACTGCCTCTCTTCCACTCTGTGGCACTTCCTCTGGATATATCTTTGTGCAACACTCAAGCTAAATGGCTGTGGGTTTGCATGTCAATAATCTCACCAAATACATGAACTGGCTTTTGCAAATTACTAATCCTACTCTTTCTGTTCTACTGCACTTAAAGGATGTATTGTGTCATATTGTATCTTCTGTTTAACCAGTTATCTTTGTCCACGGAAACCTACTTTTTTCTTTATTTAAATGTTCTAGTTTGATGGATGTCACTGATGATCATCATTCTATAACCTCAATAACCACTATATTCCTGCAGTTCTATCCCCTTTTATATACACCTTTTTCTATTGTGTTTGCCAGTTTGCTTTTTAACCTTGACTTCTGCACAGGTAATACGCAAGGGTTGGCTGACAATCAATAATATTGGCATCATGAAAGGTGGTGCAAGAGAATACTGGTTCGTCCTCACTGCAGAGAGCCTGTCCTGGTTCAGAGATGATGAGGTAAGCCATTCATAATTATTATTTATTAAAGTGTCATACTGTAGGTGTAGAAATAAAAAAAAACAGTAAAATCAACACTGACAACCACTTGTAATATAGTAACTTTATTTCTGATACACGTTGACAGTAAAATATCCATGTTTCCAATCATAAAAGTGAATTTTTATTTGTACCAACCCAAACTTTAATTTGCAGTGTAATTAGTATGCAAAAGCAGTTTATTTTTGCATCAGTATAGAACCAGAAATTAGATACAATGAAAAAGTTAGACATGATTAGCATACAATCGTTCAGTTATTTGATGGTACAATGATGGTATTGGTTGTAGTAGTGTGATGTCAGTGGGGCTGCCATGTGTCTGCCTGTCTGTGCCTGCTGTACAGGAGCAGAAGGTCTGCACAGCAAGTGTAGACAGGCAGACACACCACAACAGTCTCTCTGATGTCATGGGAACAGCGCAGGGCAGGAAGTGAGCTCACAAAAGTCAAGCACATGGATTGTAGTATACAGATTACACTGTTCTTGCCATAGATGTTCAGTGCTAGTTGATGACAGTTTAGATATTTAAGTTTGCTTAAAGACATGATTAGACATTACTAGAAAAAAAAAAATAAAAAAATTGCTCATATGGGGTAGTGTAAACATTTTTCAAGTTAGTTGTCTACCTAAACACAGTGGTTGTAATGTGATAGTAGCGTTAGTACTACACTCATCTCAAAAGCATCTAAACCTTGAATTTCTGCCAGCCATGTGTTTTCTCTGCTTTTCTTGACCGCCACCTGGATTTGCAACTGAGCCCTTGTATCCCCATTCACCCCCCTCTCCTTCTTGCTCGCATTCGTCCCGCTCTCGACTCCCCCTTTTCTTCCTCTTCTGGGAGTTCAGGCATTTGGAGCAGCTCACTCTGACACAGCTGGAGTTGCCCCAAGCCAAACACAGACACACACTCACACACAAACGCATACAAATACACAGTGGACAGCGTTGTGTATACAGTATGTGATACACACAAGAAGCCTGATGTAAACAAACTGGCGTGCAAATAGTGCAGGAAAATATACGCTCAATCAGGCACATGGTCACTTCTTAGATAAACTCCTAGACCCCTTGATCATTCTGTTCCCAGACACAGCCCCTAGGCATGCATAATGTACACATACTGGTACTGAGGTTTCCTATGGCTGTCTCCTCATTTCTACCATTCGGCTTACACATATACACACACTTAGCACATCTGTGATAAATAATAGACAAAGGGATACAAGCAAATATCTTCTGACCACATCAAAGACTCACTGCAATGATACACATATGTTAGGCCTCCAATCGCTGCTCTGTTCGCATAGTCTTCAATAGTTATGATGAAATTATGTTGCCACAAAGTTATACTGGCCAAGGTTTTGCTCCCTCATCTTTCAACTGTCACCCAAACTGTATCTAAATCATTTTTACTTTGTGTAGCATCTCTCCAGCCTTGCCCTATTTTTTCTCTTCTCTTTCTCTCCCTCTCTCTTTCTCTCTACCTTTCTGTGGTTGGCAGTCTCTCTGGGACCGTGCACATTCCTGGCTGGAAAATCTGAGGCTTTGTCCAAACACCAGCTTCCAAGATCTGCCCAGAGAAATCCCACATGGCTGTTTCTACACTGCAGATGCCCCCCCTCTCCTTTTGACCCCCCCACCCTAACCTCCTCCACAGTCTCACACATACCCTTCTACTCAGCTCACCCCCATTGACTCCACTCTCCATCACTTTGTCAGCCACCTTAACTCCTAACAGAAAACACATCTTTACTTCACAAGATAAATTATATCACTACATTTTTCATTCATTTTTACAAAGCAATATCAAGATATAGAGTTTAATCTCCCCAACACACTGAGCAGACATGCATTCCTGCACCCCTCAGCTGCCAGCGCTCCACCAGCAACCCCTGAAGAAAAACAGACGGCCTCTGCTTATACGCTTAATCTACATGCTCCCTTTGCATGTGTGTGTGAGAGAAAGAACTGTGAGGTATCTTAAATCCATTAGCCTACAGGAAGAGAAGACACCACTTTAGTCACACAAGCTATGATGTATTAAATGCCTCAACCACCCTGGCACGATTGGGATGACACAATATCTCATCATTTCGAGATTCACACCCAAGATCCTTAACGTCTGTTATAGAAAAACTGCTAATAGTTAGTTTGTATCACTAACTTAAAATATCTAGCCTGTGTGACATATGAAAATCTAAATATATTTTTTGTCATGTAGTTTTGCGCATCAACTAACTAAGAAGAAAATGTCATATCATCTAGTCACATTTACATTTCTGAAGATAATGTAATTTTGTGAATTGACTGCTTAAGTGTGTGCACAGTTGGTAACATTTATGCATGCCATGCAAGTATCACAAATCAAAAATCAAAGCTATGGCCTGCAATACATGCAAATTTTCATAGCGTCCTTAGCATTAGCATTATTGTGGATAATTGGAGCATTTCCGTGCACAGTCTAACCAATGTGCAGACTACTGTACACCAGTAAGATCCTGAACAGGTAGTCTGAACACTGGGATGACGGAGCAGGACTTCTGATAGCGCCTTGCCTTTTTCCCAACTCTGGATGCTTGCAGCTGATCTTCTTATCACAGCAGATAGGAAAGTTAAGCAAAGGTTTTTCCTGTGTTATTTTGGTCTATCCTGTCACAATCCTGTGTCACAGGGTCTCACATCAGGCGTCCATTTCTCTGGTCTCTTCCGGAGATGTCAGTGCTTCTTCTTGGTTCTTGGTTTGCTCCATGGTGGTTGTGTCCAGGCAGTATCCAGTCTTGACGTGGCATATTTACGCATTTGGTTAAGCTAGGGTTCTGGCTGTTCGCTCTGGGAAGGCATAAGGAAATAAGGGGAGTGAGGGAAGGAGAGAGAGTTTGGGAGGAACTTAGCAGCCATATATGGGTTGATGGGACCCTTGGGGAATCGACTTTAGAGTGGTCTGCAACTTTTCCTCTCTTCTCCACAGTGTCTCCCGATCTTCATGTTCTACATACCTTCACCCATCCTCACCATAAAAAACACCTCCTTCTACCCTCATAGCTCTCCTTGTCTTAACTAACCCATCTCTACTTTCTATTTCTACATCATCATGGCACCCTATACTCTCTCGAGTCTCCTCCCCTTCTGTCTAAAGCGATCCCAGATGTTGCTGCGTGAGCGCCAATCCTGGTTTGTCATTTTTTTCGTCCTCCATTACAGGAAGTGGGCCCCTCTGGAAAGAAGGAAAGAGGAATGAAGGGAGAGAGTCGTAGGGTTCAGGGAGTACTCGTAGGGGAAGACCAGAGCGCAACACCTTTTAGCATCCATAAACACTGACATGTATCTCGAATGAGGGATGCTGTGAATCTCAAAGCCGTTGTTTCTTCTTCAATGGTGACTTCCATCTGTAACCTATCCACATTGGAACCATAACGAACTTCTGATTTGCCTTATAGTGTAAAAATCACGCACGTATAAGAATGAAGGGGGAAGGGCCAGCGTACTTTGAGAGAAATGTTGTGTTAGAGCAAGAATCTGAGTAATGACTTTCACATGTGCGCCCGGCCTTTCTCCATTTTGTCCTCCTCGTTCCCTCCCTTCCAGCTCCATACTGTCTGCTTCAACTTGCGCTGCGTCTGTGCAACTCCGTCCAACTGTTCTCTGTCATTCATAAGTCTCCATGGTGACGACAGACTACAGGCCCGAGTCCCTCTAGTTAGCGGGATGTTAATAAGTCAGACTGGCAGGCTTACCCAAATATGAACTTGAGTAAAGGAAAAAAAAGAAAATATCAATCGCATTAACAGGTACTTTGCATGCATAGATATGAGGGAAAAGTATGGCGATTGAGATTATGTTTTTAAATCAGGTTTTAATTCACAGGGCACATTGTAAACACAACCAGGGACATTGGTGAAAATGGAAATATGAACCCCACTAACCCAATAAAAGATGAAGGTCTAAGCTTCAGGATAAATGTATTCCATAAAAAGATGTTTTGTTGTTTCCAGAATATGTTCTGTTACAATTATAGCCATTGCTGATCCTTTCAATTCAAATTGCAATTTTAATTTGTATGTCGCAACTATAACAGGCAATATATCTCAAATATTTAAATAATACTGCTTTTGTTACAGCAATACTATGACTGCTACCAACCAATCCAGCTTCAAGATTGCTATATCTTTCAGTATGGGTCACCAGCTTAAATCAAATTACTGTTTTTTTGGAAAAGATGATTGACCAAAGTGATCCAAGAAAGACAAAATTAAAAGACTAATATTACCTCTACAACTACTATTACTACTTAAAACATATACTGTTATGTGTACTAAGACTACTACAATCAATATGGTTAAAGGGGAGAATATATTTTCTAAAATAAAATCATACAAGGTTATTTGTATTAGAAACTTTCCAGTATGTGAGGAGTACTGTTCCAGACCTTCAGAGCACCCCAGTGTTTCAACATACTCGAGCGCCATAGTTCCCCATTGGCTATTCACTTTTTGAGACAGATACTTAAAAATATAGCTCCAGATGTACAACTATTTCAGCCTCCATGAGAGAGTTCCTACAGTGATTATTAGTCCTATAAACACCTGTATTGGCCTTCAGTGATCATCATTTATAAAGAGTATTCCTGTCAACGTTTATTTTTCTGTTTTCTTTTGTTTCCAGGAGAAGGAGAAAAAGTACATGCTGCCATTGGACAATGTGAAATACAGGGACATTGAGAAGAGCTTCATGTCGAACAAATTCAGCTTTGCCCTCTTCAACACAGAGCTAAGGTTTGTGTGACTCAGAAAAAGGAGTGGTGGTTGGTCATTTGTGCACTGAAATTATTAGTTGCTCATGCTGGAAAAAGGGAGGAAACATAGATTTTGTTTATCTTTGTCTTGACCTTTGCTTTTTAACTGTGCCACAAAAATAACTAAGATGACAAGGATCAGTGAACTTAGCTTCTTGAGTTTTCAAGTGTGAGGCAAATTGAGATAGACTTAGCAGAAACCTAAAAAATACATCCTTATGAGCTGTAATTTATTCAAAACATACCACTTAGTCCTAGACTATTCTATTTGTCTGGACTTCTTTGTATTTTGACTCATACAAGGGTTTTAGGCCTGCAAATCTAGTATAACCTAGTATGTTTTATTTTTTTATTTTATTTTTTTACAGTTGTTTTACAAACCACTTGAACATTACTATTTCAACGACTAATATTCTGCTGTTGAAACGATTACCTTTACTATTACTACTATCAATCCAGCCACATTAGGTCTTAAAGTTGTTAAATTTAAAACTGAAACCTCTTGTCCGAATGTGGATCGCTAGGCATACTGGGAGGTGAATGATTTACTGTGATGGCCCTGGGAATGGAAATGCCAAAAGGAAAAAGGATAACTACATCTACTCTTACTACTTTTACTACTTGTGTAGTGGATTGGTTTCCAGCTTGGTCTGTGCTGAACTCGGTTTGCAAGGTTTACGAGTGTGAAAGTAAGCGAGAGAGAGAGACAGAGAGAGAAAGAGAGAGAGATCCAAAGCAAGAATATCAATAAAACAAAATTTGAGGTCACACAAAGAACAGTATTACCACCAAACCCTTTTCATTTTATGCTGTTTGGCTGTAAGAAACATTAATGACTTTTTAAGTTTGTCTGCATGTACATTACACAGTATGTATGGGAGTATGTATGTTCTTGGGCCAATATGTGTCTTTGTGTACAGACCGCAGCATACCAACGGCAGGCTCATTAAGCAGCTAATCAAAGCCAGAGCGTTTGGATGAGAGATGAGGCTGGTCTTGTTTGGAAAGAATTGCTCTACTCACCACAAAAGAGGGGGAGAGGGAGAAGGACTTAGAGGGGTTGTGAGGAGAAAGTAAGCAACAAGAGAGAGCTAGTATCAGAGCCATCGGCCAGGAATGTGTCAAAAGTCTGTCCTGCACCCTGACTCTCTCCTCTCTGTTGCTCTTTCTGTATTAGTATGCGTGTATTTGTGTGTGTGGCAGACATTGCAGTGGTTTTGTCCCTGTCTGACAGTAATCAAAAACCTCAGGAAACTCTTCAAATAGAAAGCAGTCGGGGTTCTGTGCAGAATTCCCCCAGTGTGAGTTAGGGGGGAAAAATCTAACTAAAATCTGGCCAAGAACAGAAAACAGCGTGAAAAAAGAGACTGAGGGAAAAATGGATGTGAGTCGTAAATCAAGTATATGCGTTTAATAGTCGCTTGTGTATATCCAAATAATAGGCTATGATTTCCCTGCAATAGCACTGGAGTATTGTCATTGTTGGCCAGCCTCTGTCAGCCACCACACCCTGACTTCATCCACTGTGGCCAAGTATACTAACTGAAAACTCTTCTACCAAGTTTGTTGTTATCTTGTGAAATTTTTATACCTATGATCACTGCTGTTGCATCTTTCTCTTCCACACACACATTTGAGCTTAATTGCTGCATCTGATGAATGTGAACAACAAAAGTAGGAATGAAACAACGAAGTGATTAAAGAAAAATGTTTAACAGATGGGCCCCAGCTTTATCCAAAGCCTTCGCTTGTTTCTTACTTTGCACTCCACAAATGCTATACTGGTTCTAAAGGCACTGCATGTAGCCACCTTGTGAATGCAATAATTGCATTTATAAAATTCGACTCTAGAAGAATTAAAATTTATGAGCGTATTATATTCTGTAACCAGTAATAAAAAAAAATCTCAATCTCTTAATTTCCTGATATTTTGCTTCTTTCTGTAGGATTTAGTATGGTATCTACACAAGCACCTTCAACAATAATATGGCATGGCTACCTCAAAAAACTTAGCTTAGCACTCATGATTATGGAAAGTGAAAAGAAAGAAATCTGGCATGACTGACTATTGGTCTTTTGATTAGATTTGCTCCAAGATTACAGAAATTACTAGAGTTGAGCGTGACTTTGCTTTACCATCAACCATTATAAGAATGTTACTATTGCAGGAATGTGTATAAGGACTACAGACACCTCGAGTTGGCCTGTGTTTCGCAGGAGGAGCTGGACAGCTGGAGGACTTCTCTGTTACGGGCTGGAGTCTACCCTGAGAACACCACTGTGCGTACCCTGTGTCCTATCATAACCCAATTAACCTCTCTATGGGCAGTAACACTAAATTAAACAGTGTCCTCATGTAGTTTGGGCTTATTGACTTTTGTTCACCCTAAACCCAGGCCACAACCTCTGTTTTTTACATGTTCCCTCTTTTTCTTCCCCAGTTCTAGTAAAAAAGTTAGTCCCCCACCCCCTTGCATCTTGCTCTGTCGTGCTCTTCAGCACTGCATTCCGCACACATGATGTCACTACAATATGTGTGTGTGTGTAGTCTGTTTCTAATCAGCAGTTCCTTGTCCCTCACCCATTCCCTCTTTTTCTTTCTTTTGCCCACTCCTCCTTGCCTCCCTTGAGTTCCCTCTGCTCTGCTGTATGTCTACAAAGCTCCCCTACTCTACACTTTGACACCAGTTCATGACAAGATAATTAAAACAATGACAGATCAATTTATTTGAAATCAATTACTCATAACATCTTATTTAGTTTTGAATGATTCTTTCTAGGGTTGTCATCATGAGTCATCAGCTCTCATGATTGCATTAACTGACACAATTTATTGGCAATGCCCTCATGCACCACTCTTATATTGCAGAGTCATGCCACCGTTTAAAAGAGGAATCATTATTTTAATACCCTTTACTATCCTAAATAGACTTTGTTGAAGTTTATACAATGTCATAATGTTGAATCCTCATCAGTGATGCTGCATAAATAAACCTCTCTCCTGAACTCAAGGTATTTCCAAGACACTAACATTATTTCAAGGTAAAATAGAGAAAATACCCAGGCTATAGTCCAAAGTGGTCTAGCCTAGACATGCATAATATAGAACCCTAAAATGACTAAGGATGGTTTATGAAACTTTGACTGTCTTGTACAGGGGAATGGGACACCAGAAAACTTCACAGACCCCCAACTGGAGCGCCAGGTGGAAACCATACGCAACCTTGTCGACTCCTACATGAACATCATCTACAAAACCATCAGGGACCTAATGCCAAAGACTGTTATGCACATCATAATCAACAGTGTAAGACAAACAGAAATCCTTCCTTCTTTCGTTATTCTTTCTGGGCTTACCATGGCAAAATGTTCACCGCCTAGATTGCATATTCCTTTAAGGTAGGTTTATGTCCTACACTGGATTTAGAAGATTATTTTGCAAGGACTGTTATTGGATAAATCATAAATATATCTTTGATTAATAAAGCATAAAATTGCAAAAGAGTTGTGCAATTCTGTCTCGTCTAAAAGTGTAATGTAGTCTAGCCTTTAGGTAATTTTTTATTGTGCAATTGGTGGTGGCCCTACAAATTTGACCCAAGCATACTGTGCCCATGGAAAAGAAGCTATTAATTTGCATTGTGTTTTGTAATAGATTGCGTGTCTTTTATAGCTGGAGTATTGACACCGCTTCTACTTCTACTAATTGATATGCCTTATTTATTTGCAATCCTATATACTTAATAAACATTTTGCTTGATTGAGTAATAAAAGCTAGATCAATGAAAGACAAAGTTAAATTTTAGCACTCTTAAGTGTTAAGTACTGTTCCTAAATCAAAAGAAGGTGTAGTTTTACAGGGTTCTTATACATGTTAAAATTGTCACAGCTGTTTATAATCCCTCTCTTTGCAGGTTAAGGAGTTCATCAGCTCGGAGCTCCTGGCCCAGCTCTATGCTCTGGGAGAAAGCTCCTCTCTGATGGATGAGTCACCCAAGCAACAGCAGCATCGAGAAGATGTGCTGCGAAAACACACGGCCCTGAAGGAGGCGCTGTCTGTGATCGGAGAGATATCCACAGCTACCTGCACCACCCCACTGCCTCCACCTGTTGACTCATCCTGGGTCCTTCCATGCAGGTACTGTGTGTGTCAAACTAGGAAAACGTCATCTGCATTTTAAACATAACTTGCCCGATATTATAAGCAAACCAACACAGATGGACTGGTAATATAGCAATTAAAAAATAAAAAGCTATGTGTTAAAAGTATTTTTTCTGATTTTGATATTCATTCAGGTGTAAAGTTTTGACACCAACATAAACCAGCATTCATAATTCCATTACAATACATATTTTTTATTTGTTTGCCTTTAATGTTTAGACATTTTCCAACTTACACACAGTAGACATATTTTGCATTAGTTGTAGTCATTGTTATTTTCTTGTCTCAGTCCAAATCATCATACAAATAAAAGTAGCCGGAGTAAGTCTGCTTCCCGTACTCCGGCCCCTCCTGGCCCTGCCCCGCCACCACCAGCACCCTTAAATGAAGATGGGGATAATCACCACCACCGCCAACAGCACCACAGGACTCGCTGTGTCCCTAGGTATGTTTGAAATAACCAAATAACATTGTTACTTCAACTCTGGCTTTAAAAATGCCAAAAAGATTTATGCAATATTTTACAGTTAACCAATGCACAAAACCAAGGGTAGAATAAGCTGTTATTTGAGATGGGTGGGGGTCTGCTGGAAAATGTGTTTCTCATAGACTTGTTCCCATCAGCCTCAGGAGTCAGAACTTTTCTCTGTGCAGCTTTCGTTTGGAGTCAGCCAGAGACAACAGACTGAGCACTCTGTCAAGTTTTCATCCGTCTTTGTCCCTTACACCCCCTTTTCTCTCTCTCTCTACCTTGTCTCCTGTTCCAAGCATCAGTTTGTTTTATTGCCCTCTCTCCCTCTACACATTTCTTCTTTTACTGGTTCCTCTCCAGTTTTTGGCCCGTGTCTCCCTCTCTCCTTGCCTCATTTCCTTTGTGCTCTCCAATGGTTCTTTAGGTTCTTTCCCAAATATTATTCCCCATTCCTGAGCATTTCCATCCACATCTATACTGACTTACCCTATGGTAACATGTCAAATGAGCCTTTGTAGGCTCAATCACAAACAATATATACCAGGAACATTTATCCCAAATGTACTTACTTACTTTATAGTGGTGATATAAATGTGACGTTCAATCTTATCTTTGTAGGAGGCAACCCCCTGCTGTCCCAAAAGTCAAATTGTGAGTTTCCTGTGATGTGCTGAGTTGCTGCTGAAATCCAAAGATACCCATGGTCTGATGTCTAACCCAGCTGATGCATGAGGCTGGGCTGTGTGCCCTGTGGGAGCTGCTGTCTGCAAAATTCACTGTGCCTCTTGTCTGTTTAGTGTAAACCAATAGCCATAAATACTGGAATACTTGTTATCTGTAAGCAGAATGTCTCCAGTTAAGATTGTTTATATTATATCTATGCAATGTAATTTCTTTCTACAATACACACATTTTACTTTATATAACATCATGTAGGCCTAAGCACTACCTTTTTATGTCACATGTCTGCAGTTCTCGTTTTGTTACAATAAGGGAGAGGCTTTTTTTTTTAAATTCCATAACTTTTGATGTTAACACAAATATGACTGTATTTTTCAATAAACTGAATTATGTTGATTGTGACTCTAATTTTGTTGAAAATCGAGAGGAATTTTGAAACAATTCACCAGGAGCCAGTGCGCTCCGCTCTGCGTCACGGCACTGTCCAGGTTTGGTTTTTGCTCCAATGTAAGGTTTTTGTTTTTTTTATGGAAAGGAGCCTTTTCAAAGCGCTGAGCGAGACTGAACTTAATTGTTAGAGTTGAGCTTTAGCGTCGTTTGTCAAAAGAACACAGTGGAAATGGCGACACCATCCGACCCAAACTCGACATTGAAACAAGGCTCCGCTGATGGTGCTGAAGCTACACAAAGAACAAGTGACGATACGAGCTTCTGCACGTGTAGACCCTCAGTCCAGGCCTGATCCATAGCAACTTCGTCGTTTGCTACTGTATTGTATTGTACTGCACTGCACTATGTGCTCACTTTAACGAAGTGAAGTTTTGTTAGAAATCTAAAATCCTTCTAAGAGTTAATGTCAGCGGCAATAATTTCGGCTAATAACGTTATTTTTGCTAACGCTGCTTTAGCTGCTAAAGCAAGAGCCTGTGTGAAGACTGGATAAATGGAACACATGTAAACCTCTTGAATCACAGGTTTTATTACGCTTTAAAATCATGACATCTGAACAGCACAGATCATTGGTGATGACTGGTCCATGTGTTTGGGGGCTCAGTTTAGGCTACTCCCTTCACCCAAGGCCAGTGATCAGACTTCAGACTGGACCAAAGGACAGTGTCCCCATCCCTGCAGAGCTGCATAAAGAGACATTACTGGTTTTAACAACAAGAGCAGGTTCTGGAGGTGACTGCTCTGTGCCGTTTAGGAAAAGTGCTTTTGAACATCTCTCTTTTGCTCATGGAGCAGGCCATAGGTGAAACACACTGCTGCTCATATACTACAGCTCTCAACACTGCAGCATTTTCCAAAGCTTTAAAACAGTGTTTGTTCGAGGGTCAAATATTTCTCCATTTATAACAAAATTACATTTTATATTAAGGGGTTGTTGGTTTTAACTTCTGATTTCAAATGAACTGTTCTTATAATTGTGTGTATAGTGTGTGTTGTATGTGTGCTGGTGTGTTACATTTACTTCTGATTGTTGCTGTGTTTTCCCTGTCCTGTAGACTGTTTAACATCAACCTGCTGAGGGACTGAAGATGGAAATTAGCCACGTTGGCTAAATGTGTCTAATTTAGCCAACGTGGCTAATATGTGCTGTCCCTTTACAAATAAATAAAATATAAAATTTATACAAAACAGCACACAATTATTTAGGCCCCATCATGCGAGATATACAAAGTATGCTACTGTAAAATCTCACATTCAAAGATACCTGTAGGTAGCACCTGTATAAGTACTGTAGTATGTGACATTTAGGGTGACATTTATTTAAGTTAGATTAAAGGCCATCTTATTCCATCAGTGAGCAAACTGCCTTATATCATCATGGATTTCAGCTTCATCCCATGGTCCAGAAATATTGTCCTTTTGCTGCTGTAGTCTGACAAGCAAAATGGGGCAGAGCAGTGTCACACTTAATAAGGCCATGGTCAGAAGCATGGCTCCAGAACAAGACTGTGATCCCAACCCTACTACCCCTCCTAGACACACTCCAACACAGACCACAGTGAAGTGATGAGGAGTCCTCTCCCTCATCTTCTGTAACAAACAGGGCCACAGGGCAAACACCAGGATAGCACAGCTTAGCATGGCAAAAGTATGCAGAGCTCCAGGCAGCCTGGAAGCCAAACACACAGAAGCAAACAGAGCTGCATTGAGAGAGAGGCTGCCTGGAGGAGACGGCTGGGTGTAAGGGAATGAAATCAGGTGGGCGAGTAGCATCATTGCAGACATGGCATAGACTGTATCTGTGCTCACAGATTCAGTTAATGTCTTCAGAACTGGAGAGAAACCAAAAGTGAAAGACAAGAAAATAGTGGCACTTTGTAAATTTGCCAGATGTGTCCGTGGCTTGCAGTCCAACCCATGTTTAGTGATTAAAAGCTGATGAAGTCCATAGCCCAGCAGTGCAATCAACAGGCTGGTCCACAAGAGTGTCTCAGGGAGGAGTGAACCCTAGTTAAACAGGAGTAAACAGGTATAGAATAAAATATAGAGCTTTTTTTAGTTCACACAATTACAGCCTTGGTTTAAGTTACCTGCTCCATGTAAAGCCATAGTGTTATAAAAATGGCAACACAAGACAGCTGCTGTCCCACAATGCCTGCTTCTTTCACCACAGCCCAGTAGTGGTACTTATGCAGGCCCTCATTTCGGCGTAGCTCCTCCAGAAAGCGCTGGTCCACATAGTTATCAGGGAACGGCTGACGCTCCCACAGCACCTTCCTCCAGGGCACAGAGGAGCCTGCCTCACTGTCAGGACCCATCCCCTGGAAGCAGAATTATCACATAATGTGATTATTACCCTAAATATGAAAATTTGGTCATTATTCAGATTAGACTCACTGATATAAATTACACATTGGTGTCTGACTAGCATAAGCATAGCATAAAGAAAATGACAAAGTGAATGATGTACTTTAAGTGGAATTTGAGCTCAGTAGTAATTCAGTAACCAATCACAAGAGTTTCAGCTAGACCATCATTAGATCACCTGACCCGATTGTATTGTACCGGTCATGTTTTATCCATTGCTCCAGTGCATTTGTATATAGGCTTATCTAAAGTGTATCAACTTGAATTATTTTGGTTATAACAAATCATAGTTAGGCTATACTTGTGGGCTAATGGCTGTTGCATAACCGGTTTTCTAAATACTCCCATTTCATTGAAAACAGAATAAAACCCATAATTTTTACACAAAATTATGCCGTTTGCTTGGCAAACCATTAAGATACAGCATTTAACTTACTTGGGAGGGTCGTTTCGCTCCTTGCCGATGCGCATCAATCCTACGATCATAACTTTATACCGGAAGTAAACCTCTAGAGTCAGTGTAGTGAGCGTTGAGCGCCCTCTGTCGGTGAATTTTGATACAAGCAAATGGACAGAGCCTAAATGAACTGTGATTATTTGCATGGAATCATTTATATGTGTTTTCTTTGCTCCTGTGCTTCATTACAATTCATTCTTCACCAGGTGACTGTACTTAACATAAGCAACCCCTTCACTCATCCAAGGCCAGATGTCAGACTGCAGACCAAAGGGTACGTTGACTTTTGTTCTATTTATTTATTTTGCATTTTTTGCATAAGCTTTCCAGTGCAAATGGGACCACGTTTTGTCAATGTTTACAAATGTTTTTCATCATCTCATCATATAATAAGCCAGTAAGTATACCAGTATTTATGTGAACATAAAAATGTCCCCTGTGGAAAAAAAAAATGTTGTGCTCAATCTGAAGATCTCTTGGCCTCCATCCACTGTGCTTCAGAAGACCTCTCTCCACTGCTCCTTTGCATGAGTATGTGATCATCAACTCTCTTTCAATTAAAAACAAGAAAGGCCCTGCTTCACAGGTAAGTACACAAATTTATAATTCAATAATACACACTGAGGAAAAGTCTTAATCATTTAATTTACACAATTTACTATTAACAGAGCATGAGCAGAATAAATATGTGGTCAGTCTTTCTCTTTTGTGAATTGTGACCTCATAAAACACATGTACATTAAAGGAACTGACTCAGAAAAACACTACAGAGTCTTACAAAAACTCTTCTTGATCAAACAGGCATAAACAAACATACTTGACCAATGACAAAACCACTGTGTTATTGTAATCACACCCTTTAAATAGTGCATGCACAAACTTATTATCTGTCATTTTAACAGAGAAAATGCTAAAAACAATGATAGCAAGGAGCCTCCACCTGCACTAATGGGGATCCAAGTAAAGGTCAATAAAGTCAGTAACTATGAAACCAAATTATAGTCTAATATTTCAAATTGTGGAAATTTTTATATATATATTTATATATTTCTGTGACTTAAAAGATGTTGTCTACTGCAAGGAGTCTTCCCAGTTTTATATACAAAGACATACTTGATGTTGTTCGATGGCATAGTAGGTAGTGCAAAGACCATTTAGTTTGATAGTGACACTATCAAAACCAAACACTTAATTTTAAAAACAAGGCAATGAATGGCCTGTGCATATTATAATAAACTGAACAGTGCACATATGTAATAGTGGTAATGACCTTCCAGGTTTCCATATGATAGAAATAGCATGTTGTCACCGAGTATGGCAGACATTTTCATAGAGTAGGTGCCTGTAACTAGACCCTTGTCAGCAGCCATGAGAGTTCACAGCAGCAAAGTCGACTCAAGTTTAGCTAAGGAAATTAGAGCAATCGCCATGACATGATCCTGTGGTGTTCCCATTTATTTTCCTTTATGATCATGGCCCTTTAGGCTGCTATTAATGGCAAAATGGCTCAAAAGAGGACTTGACAGGGTTTTCACTTCATGAATGCTATGGTCCTAATGGACATGAAGCTACTGCAAATGTAACGTTGAAGGCATCTTCATAAAAGAGAAAACAATTATATAAAAAATATTTATGAACCAGACGGCACACCTGGTCTACCTAACTCTGTTATAGAAATATTTGGCCAGCAGTTACTTCATAATAGTATAATAGACTTCTTGTCAGCTTTACCAAATGTATGGCAAAAATGTTAAGTCAAATTGCAGATCCTAATCCCCTATGATTTTCTTCAGTAGACCAAGTAATTTTGGGGAAAAATATATCTTATTATTTGTCTAAATATATTAGAGGCAAACTATGTTTATGAAATCTAGTAAAAAAAATATGTTATGTGCAAATTTTCCTTTTATCTTCAAACAGTGACCGCACAAGGTACACTTGAACCGCTGAAACAATTACCATTACAAGGAGATTGGTTATAGACCAAAAGTTCACTCGATCAAAGTTACTTTCCTGGAGGTTCCTGTCCCGAGCCTCAAATGCCCTCAGTACAGTCTGAATATGAACACTTTTGGACAACCGTGCCTTCACATTGTTGATTGTGTCCTGGAATAGAAAAAGTAAGGATATCAATGAAACAAGCTATGAACAAGACTCAATAAATAATTGATCATCTTAGTAGTAATTTTGAAAGTATGGCTTTCAGAATTAATTTCATGAACATAAACAAAACAAACTTTTGATTAATGACATTTAACAGCAAATGTAGTCCAATTTTTTTTTTAAGTCTGAACTCAAAAAGATTAAAAGCTCCAAGTTGATAAATGACCATTTTGAAATGATCAGTTCTAAATTTGATCAAAAATATTACTAAGTACTTAGCCCTTATTTGATGTATTTCTGAGAATGCTGCTACTTGTGTACAAAATAAGAACATCCTTCACAGCTGGAGATTGCATTTCCTGACTTTAAGGCAACTTGCCAAATGGACCTCTGACCCAAATTAAAGCCTTTTGGGAAGGGGTAGATCAGACCACTGGAAAGGAAACAAGACTTCACAACATAACAATAAGTTCTGTTATAATACAATAAAGTATCTATTCATACAACACACTTGACAATGTGGTACTGGAAATATGCAGCGATACGATTACTGTACCATCAGATATTAATTGATTAACTAACTTCAATCTGAAAATGTGCAATATCCTTTTAAACAGCCAGTCCTCTGTCAGTAAAAGCATGTAGTTTGGAGCAAGGAAGGAGGGTAGGACGAAATGTGACAATTGGAACATTGCAGTGACCTGATCTGTATTGTTTATGTTCAGTTGTTTTAATAAGACAAAATTGTGATTACATTGTTTTGGCATATTGCCGAGCTTTAGCTCCTACCTCCAGAGACTGTAGATAGAAGTGCCATACATCACAACATTCTACATAAAGTGCATAACATTATGTTTTATGGAAATCAGTATGTCCATATATCATAGAGCTTTTATATTTATATATATTGACACACCTTTAAACTGCTATGTCACATATAAAATGGGATATTTTTTTAAATAAACATACTTTAAAAATAATAAATCTCACCATGATGTCCTCTAGCTTCATGTCCAGCATGTCTGTCCCATGGACATACTCCTTCCAGTCATCTGGGTCTTCATCTGTGTCCATGTTGTCGAGGATCAGTTCAAAGAAGATGACCTTCTCTGAGACTGAACTGAATGTGTTGTCAAAGCAGAACATGTAGTCTCCATCCTCAGTCTCAACTCTAGTGAAACATCGTATAGAAGGATGATCTTAATGCAAAAACATACAACAGAGCACACTAAGTATCTGCCATACTTACGTGTGCACTCCATCTGATTTGCGGTAATCGTTGAACAATACATGACCTGTAGGTGAGGCAATGTAGAAATCCACATCCAAACCTGCCCCATCCAGTACCTGAGAGAAGTGGGGAAACAAGTTGGTGTATTTTGTACTAGTGTTGTTTTTAATAAATCTTGTGGTCTTTATCACAGTACATGCTACATAATAAACATATACTGCATATACAGTCTATTCTATACAGTCTAGTGTGATCATAAAAAAGATGAAATCGTTTTTTATTTCATGACAAAACTAAAAGTATAAGTGGCATGAAGAGATATAGGGAACTACTTATTCACAATATAACTCACCTAACTGGTTCCCTACTGACATGCAATTTAACTTCAATTCTAACGTTACAACCAGAAATGTATATTTCTATAGTTATACAAGACCACGGTTTTGATTTGAGGCAGAGTTGTTCAAATCGACGCAAATATATGCATATAGCATACTAATATACACCATCTAGTTGGGGTTTATACATGCATGATTGAAGGCAAATATGTGTGAAGGGAAAGCTATTAATCACCTGGTATTCAATCTCCAGCGAGGCATCTTTCTTCATGGTCTGGAAGAAACACTCTTTTCGACCAGGAGGAAGAGTGAACGTGAAATCACTGTCCATTGACTGCGAGAAGGCAGCCAACACCGCAAACTTCTCCAAGACTAGAGCCAACAGTACGAGTAAAACGTGAAAGACCCCCCTTGATATGTCCATTGTAAATTCTTACGAACAAAAGTACATAAAAGTCCAAAAATATTACAAAAGCGAACCAACAAGATACACAGATCACACAATTTGACAAACTTCTCTTTCCTAAAATGTTCTCACATTGAACTACTACTGTTGCGACCGACAGACGCCTGAGGACCCCGCCTGTCTAAAATAAGTTTTAATATGAAAAACTCGCTCGGTTAAATACTTGTATTTATGAAGTAAAATGTAAATCATGTTATTGTGATAATTGCAATAAAATAAATATTATGTCAGGGTTGTACAGGCATTTAAAGGCACCCTTTTCTAAATGCATTATGGGAGATGTAGTTCGGGTCACTATTATTGCACGTTATTTTAGTAGATCCATGTTATTGCATGTCACGAAAAGTAAATAAATACAAAAAGGGTAAGAAAAAAGCCTCAGAAGGCTTACTTTTATTATACATGAGAAAAAACGTTTTGAAGATAAAACGTCCTACTTGAATAGCGGAAAAAAAAATTGAAAATAAACAGACATATTTTGTTTATTATTCTCATTGCTGATTCTTTTTGACGCTACAATAATATAAAAATGAGCCATATGAAATTATTTTAACACATCACCTATAATTTGTTTACTATATAAAAATAACATAGAATACTCATTTTAGGTTTTAAAGTCCCTGGCAAAAGGTACACAGTGTTCTGATTGTTCTTGCCATCCATAGATTCTCTCACTTTTACACCACTCGATTAGGCTTAAATTGTGTGCTTCCGCAAAGCATTTTTTTTCCAACGTCAGGGCCATACAATTTCGCAATAATCTCGACTATTGCATTATTTATGGATTTACTTATCATACAAGTCTGACGCGTCCTGCTCGATCGCTACCAACTCATCTCTGACATCAGTGGGCGGGATTTTCTCGAAGTCCCGAAGTTGAAGTCTCATATGATTGGCTAAGTCATCTAAAAAGTGTTATCTGATTGGTCAGTTGTCAGCGGGGGTTGAACTTTACAGAGAGCCAGCTGCCCGTCAACAGCAGTAGCAACCAAAGCAGCAGGAAGAGGCAGACAACTCACCCGTACAATGAAAACTGGCACGTTTTAATGGTATGTTTTAGCCACAAAAAGAAGAATCTCCTGCATTTATAATAGATCAACAGCTAAACTAACTGAACTACTGTACTGGTGTTTTGTGACGGGGTGAAAACAAGAAAAACACCCAAAGAGCGAGGATGTTGGTCCCCGCGGGAAGATAATGAAGAGGCTGCGTGTTGTGCTGGTGTGCCTCATTGTAGCTCTCCTGTGCTGGTAAGACTGACATCTCATTCCTGACTTTATCTTTCACATTTTCTTTTTTCACATGATTACTCGTGTCAGGCCTGATATAGCTGTAAAGACAAGGTAATGGCATTTTCAGATCACACTAATGTATGCACGTTCACCCCCCTAATCAGTATTTACCAATGTGTAGCATGCTAAAGCTAACATTTTTCACATATATGATGGATAATACTTCTGTTGAGTTGTTAGTTTCGTGAAAAATACGTCATAATTTAGATGCATTGATTTCTCGTACGGTGAAAACATGAATGAGTAAAATAACCCACACTTTGGTTGGTCAATAATTGAATAAGATTGCCAGCTGTTCATTAGCAGGCAGCTAACCACAAAAGTGGGTGGGTGTGTGGTAAAAAATAAAATTCAGTTGCCAGTATCAAGCTGTTGACTACACACAAGCTGAGGTTTTTAACGGTCTGTTTACTTAATTTATTATAATCTGTGTTAGGACACAACATATCTTAATATGAAGAGAGGGAGCGAGAAGGGGGTCTAAATAAAAACTTACATCTGACATTGCTGTTGTGGTTTGTAGCGTTCCACTTGTCTTATATAATATAAAAGCTTTTTTAGACACTTTTTATCAGCAAGTCTTGTTGGCCTGCAATAGGCCCTTACTTAAGTGTACCAATTTGTAACAGTTGTGGTACTGATCTTTCCTTATCTTTGTAGAAGCATTTGGTTTTGTAATGTTTCTTGTTATCTTAAGCGGTATCTGAATATTGATGGATGCCATCAATATTTAAAAGTGCTGCTAACATTGTAGGAGCTATGTGTTTTTGCATTTTAAACTAGTCTGCAGGTGAAGTGCCTTTGCTCCATGGTAACGGCTGTAGAGGGGATTACTGTGTTTGTGGCATTTAAAACCTTGGCGTAGTAAGTAATGATCATGCAGGAACACACACTCGTGAGTTCATTACAAATGCAAACCCATTCTCACCAACTTGTGCCAACTCTTGCATGTCCCAGAGGGAATAGATATAAGATAAGAACAATTTCAAGCAGTGTTATACAATTTTGGTTTATTAATCATATTGTCAGTTGCTTTTGCTTACATGCAGAGACATGCTATTGTCATCTTGGCAATATGCAAATGATCGTTATTGGTAGTTTTGCTTGTCATTACCAAATACTGTTGGTGTCAAGCTTGCATATTCAGTCTGCGTCATGCTACCACTTCACTTGAGGAGTCCTGCTGTGTAGCTGGTGTACAGGATCTTGATTTCCTAAGTCAGCCATCTGATCTTGGATAAATAGGGCACAGTATTCCCAATCTCACGCTGATGAATGCAACACTAGTCATTTTGAAGATGATAAAGCCAAAGCTAAATATGATAAGAGATTAATGTTGTCATGAAACTAAAATTTCAAACTCAATTTCCATACTAAAGAATAAACTTGATACTCACTCCATATTTCTGATACCACGATGGTCATAAAAACACTCTTTCTTTAGTCAATAGAATGTGATTTTCAACATTAAGTAATAGTACTTTCTTTTATATTACCATGTGGTGTTATATCTGTGTAATCCCTTAGTCGTCCAGGTAGGTTCCATAGTGGTCCATGGTGTATACTTGTCTATGTGGTCTTATACTTGTTTTGATACAGCTCAAGATCATTCTAAAGCTATTCAGGAAAGGTTCATTTCTGTCCTGTGGATGTGACTTTTTAGTATCGATAACTACTCAAATGAGTATCTAGTTTCAATGTTAGATGTCATCTTCTTAACCAACCTTTACAGGATATGTCCTGCGCTGTGTCCTCATGCCTTTGTTTCTAGTCCTATTAGTTTGATACTCAAGCTTAGTATTATTATATAACATGATTATCATGTGTAAAATATATCTGCTGCTCAAGGACCTACCAGAGTTTTTGTATTAAACTCCATTATGTTGCAGACAGTCTTCAGACAGCTTTAGCCCAATGATATGTTTATGTTTGTGTGCAGGTTACTGCTGCCTGCGGAGTCAGGCATTTTCACCTTTCATTCATCTTTATTTAATTAACGGACGATGACGTGAATAGACCTGCTTTAGGCTGTTGTGGTATTTTTGGTCTTTGTGTAATGAGTTTCATTTGAGAACATTACAGTCAACTTGTCTAAGCAAAGCAGAAAGCAATTTCATAATTAGTTAGGCTAGCTGTCAAAAAAAATATTCTTTGCATACTGCTATTATTCCCGATACTATAGGGTCCAAGGGAGGCACATACTCTTAAAGAACTATGTGTCCAGCCCATGTCGTAAAAGTTCCCTTTATGTTGGATTTGAGTTACATAAGAACATCCTCCTTGTTGTTATTCCCTTGTACGCATCAGTTTTCATTGGCCTTATTAACACTCTGCTTGTAAATATCCCGAGCACACTCTTTGGCACCTGTACCAAATATTTAAAGATGTTGACAGATGTAGAAGCAGCCAGTGTCAGTTTTACTAATGTGACAGAAGGTTGCTCAGGCCTCTTGGTAGTACAGTATTTATCGTAAGAGGTTTTAGATTTTATTCATCCACGTTATTACCACCTCTTTAATACCATTTGTTTGTTTACACATCATATTGTCCATTGCAATTGCTTACATTCAGGGACATGTTATTGCTCATTGCTATTGCTAGCAGTATTCATAATATTTGTGACTTTGCTTGATCCTGTTTACGTCATACCACCCCTTCACTCATGGAGTCCTGCTGTGCAGCTGGTGTACAGAACCTTGATTTATTAAGTCAGCCCTCTTAGAAAATTGTCATGAAAATCCCAATTGTAACCTCTAACCACACTGAAGAATAAAACACAAGCCATTATGAAAAAGATAAAACTAAAAGGAAATGTGATAAGAAATTTCACAACTACTAATCGCTATATGTATAAACTTAAAAGGTTGGCGTAGGTCATATTGACAAATGCAATCCATCAGAAATGTAATTCATTTTACCTGCAAATTTTTTGGTAGAGGTTCAAGATCACACAAATGTGAGAGGACCCTGTCTTACAAATTTATTATTATTATTATTTTTGGCTCTTTTTTCAGGTTCTGATGGCTTTCTTATAGACTGTACTCTTATTCTAGTTTTACATATCTTCAAAACCACGCCCTTATTACATAGAAGATAACACATCATATTAATATCCAAAACGTTTATTCATTCTGGCCTTAAACCTCCCCATCAGGACTGTTGAATAATCTGTTTATGTGTAGTCTTGTTTTTGATCAGACCGGCGTCACTGGTTGTTTTTCCATGCATTAACCCTGTGCTGAGCTGGCACCCTGTCCGCAGTGCACCTTTGAGTGAACACATAGTATATAGGTGTACCCAACTCTCACGCAGTGTCAGCTGTCATGGACTCCAGCGTGTTCCTTCTGTGAATTGATAAGTAGCTATAGAAAGGGATGAATGATTTACAGATGTCTTTACCTTCTTTATATTTACTTACATTGACGTGCCTACAGTACAACCCAGTATAAAGGTCATACGTGTGGGAGTACACGTGGTCATGTACAGTAGAAAAGTAATCAGAACCGGAGTGGTTTTTAAAATGTTTCAGTGGTCTGTTCTCAGTTTTGTTTCGCAAATTAGCTTAGGCACATCTTCACACAAATTGTCTGAATAATAGGGCTGAGTGATATGGGAACTAAATGAATCAGTTTGTTTTTTTCCCCATATTGATCGATCTCAATTTTCTGTTCAATCTTCTTCCATCTTTTCACTCTTCAAATAAAGCCAGTAAAAGCGATCCTTTTTACCATTTATTTAGGTGAAATAGAAGAGCCTTGGTGGAACAACAGAAAAACACTGTAGATATTTTTGGATATAAGTTTACAGAGCATAAAAGGCAACACTTACATCATTAACAACAAAAAGCAGCACAGATGTGAGTCTGGTAGCTGCAACGCCACAAGGTTCACCCATTGTATATAAAATCTAAGTATAATAAAATTTTGAAAGTGTTGTATTGTTTTCAGTGATCAAGACTATTACAGTCTTACAAATCAAATTTTTAGGTGCTTTGAGGTTTTAAAGTTTTTAATAGTTCATGTTGTGAAAATAGAAAAGGCTCCCTACAGAATCCGACCTTTGTGTAAGCTGTGGATACCCTGTATACGGGCAGTTTGATTTCCCAAAAAACTGCATTGTGCTCTATGGGAAAATTCTTTCTGGGTCCAAGCTCCTGGGAGGTGCAGCACCAATGAAGTGGCCACTAGTCAATCTCATCCCAGGACATAGGGGGTGAGATCCAGTTCTTATTATATATCCTTGTGTATATCATCTGGGCACTGTTTGGGCATGTTAGCTTTGCTCAAGTTGGCCTACTGGTGGAAGACAGGGGTCACGTGACAAATGACTCTTGGGTCACGGTCATAGTCTGTATATATAAATGAACATGGCTAACCTACTAGTCGGCACGTTCCAAATTGGAGGTGATCATGGGCTGCTCCATCGACTCCAATTCCTTTTACATTAGAAAACTTTCACCCCTTTCTCTGTAACTGCTGCTGTTACTCAGGCTCATCATTTTGATCTTAAAATGTTCGTATTGACCCATTCGATGTGATCCTGGTGTATTTATTTTGCTATTGTGCCTGTAAGTCAAGATATGACATTAATAAGTGACAAATCAACAACCTTCTTTCCCCGAGGTTGCTGCCGCTAGGATTAGCAACTGCTTTGACTGACAGCGGTGCTAATTGCCCATCCCCTGCTAAACCAGTGGTGTGGGCATAAAGGGGCATTACCTTCCACAGCTTCGCTGCAGATTGGCTCTTTAATTACTATGATACTTGCACTTGGAAGTCTGCTCCAAATTTGCCTTAGCCTCGATGAGCTTCATTTGACTGGAGCCGAACGCTATGGGTGAGGTCACACTGCTTAGCCCACTTTTTTATACACTTGATGGTTACAGGCCAAACTATATATTTACAATTTTAAAACACATAATTATTAACATTAATATTTAATGAATAAATATTATATAATATTATTTACAATGAATCATGAACCGTCAATATTAAGTGTATAGTACTATACAATTCAGGTACAGAGAGCAGGATGTCAGGATCACTACAGGTTTTATTTTGTGTTGATATGACCAAAAATTCTGGAGAAATCCACATTTAAAGTTTGGAATGAGTTTATGCAATATAGTTAGCCTAAATATATGCACTGCCGCTATCGGCAGAAACCCGAGAACGATCTTGCTGATTTAAAATGCACTTGCTTTATCATCAAGATCGACCAAAGATTGTGGTCTATCAATCTTTTGATTTTTGGCACTGCCCTTTTGAATTAACATGACTTTGGACCTACTTGTAAAAATGTAACCAGTCGCTGATTAAGTTATCCCATCGCATCTTCACTTTACAGTGATCTGGTCAGCTGGTAAAAAAATGTACTTGTAGGAGAATGAATGATTTTGAAATAAAACATTTAGTTTCATCTGATTGACAGACCAAACATGAATTCCATGATCTGATCCTTTGATCTTCTGAAGCATATGACTTTTTTTTTTTTTTTTTTTTCTCTTGAGTTTTCCATGAGCCGAGAGATGGCCAGTCCTTCCAACAGAATATTGTTTCTGCCCACTGCACACAGACAATATACACAAAATACTGCACAAACTGATCTCTCACCTACTCCCTGTGTTGTCTTTCTGCTTGGATAAGTTTAATATGCTGTTCTTTCCAATAAAGCCACACAGATGGAGACCAAAAACAATGACATGAAAACTTTGCTGTATTTTCAATTCACCCTCTCTTATAAGGCAACGATATCCCAACATGAACTCTGCCTACAGCTGTATAACATGATTTAAATTCCTATGCATGGCCATGTGTAGGGATTGTTTCAGATCTGATTCCTCTTTGATTTCACACGGTTTAATAGTGATGACTTCAGCATGGGCAACTCTTTATATAATGCCGTTCTGGGAAGTGGTTGGTCTGTATTGATACTTGAATGGTGTCCAGATCGCTTGAGGAACAGTGCTGACAGTTGTCTTTGGTGTTATTAATCTAGGTGTGGACCTGTGTCGGTTGATATCAGTTGTTTTTGACTTTTGTTTTTGAATTTCAGCGCTTTCAAGTGCGTCCAAGTAGTAGATGGGCCCTGTCCATCAATTAATCAAAAAGGCAATCACTATCAAAACACTTTACGCACTCCATTCATTCTCCTTTCTGCTGTTGTGCATACATTTGTATAATTCTAATAAGGTAATTAGTCTACTAATAAAACATGCTGCTGACCGATTAATTGACTAAATGACAAATTGCAGCCCTACTTCCAAGCTCCTTATATTTAATTGTCACTGCTGGACAGAGGTGGCCACACTAGTAATAGCAAATTTGTTAGCTGATCCAAAAGTAGCTTGTGTTGCCCAGGCTGCACAGAAAGGCACTATTTTGCTTTCCTGAAAATGTTGCTCCCCTCCCCCTCTTCTGCTCTGCTTGAGCTTTTGCAGACACTCTTAGTCTTGCTCTTCCTTCTTGCTTTTTGTGAATAACTGAACCATATATATGCTGGTCTCTTTTCTCTTAATAATATAGTTGTATTTGTCAGTAAATGTCATTTTTTAATTTTATGTTTTTAAATGTATGCACCTGGGCAATGTACAGAAGCTTGTTGTTGGCTGATACAGACATCCTAAAGAACATTGTGTACTGTTGCTACATGGACTTGTTTATTAGACATATTAGCCACACAAATAATATTACTAGCTACATTCTTTAATGGTTATAATGTTCTACAAAAGAGAAAAAAATTGCACATTTGAATCTTATAACCAGAACAGTATTTTTATAATGCATTCATTTTTGTACATGACAAAATGCGGGCTCTTTTTCTACTCTCTTAAGCATTAGCTTGCTGGTTGGGGCAGGTCACTGTGTACACTGGAGGACCTATAGTAAATGTAAATGTTTTACTGCCTCGCAGCACATGGGAACACTGTGTCCTGAGGAGCTGACGGTAATGAGTTTTTTTTCTATTGCTGACGCATTCGACCAATGAGAAGTGCACGTGTATTGTAGCGTGGACTCCCACTATACCCAGACCAGGGTAACAGCAAATCAGCTAGTCCCTAATCAAATAACATTATATCACATGGCTGCGTCCTTTACCCCTTTTTGTCTGCACCATTGTCCCAGCTGCTGTTTATGATGTCATTTACCCAAAGCCGGTCCGATCCCTGTCTGACTCTGGTTGGTAGCGCTGTACATATGCTTTTAGGACTATTAGTCTGTTGTAGGCTTGTCAAAAATCTTGTCACATTTGTAAATCTCTCAATCCAGAATGATACTACTAAATAATACTGAACAGTGCAGCAGGCCCATTTAACCCTTTAAACAATTCTATTAAAAGTTGTCATTACAACCATACTTATTTTAATAGTCTTGGATAATTTTAGACATTTTGAAAGCTAAGTTTAGTCAGATTATTCCTGTATTATTTGACCTTGTCAGTCTATTGAAGGCACAACAGTGAGATGGAACAATCTAGAAGCTATTGTAATATGTGCTTGTCTGTTTTTAAGAGTTTGTTCAGAAACAGTTACCTGCAGACTCAAGATGGCAAAAAGAAGATATAAACAGAAAATAATAATCTCACCAAATGTTGACTTGATGCCGTATTTCCAGTTATGGCAATTTAAATGTTGAGTCGGTATGCCCCCCAAACAAAGCATGAATGCAGTAGCTGTGTTTTGCCGATGCACTCGCGTATAAAGTAAAAATATTATATTTCCGGTGCATAATGCATCTGACATGAGCCACACCCATTGCATTAAATAAAGAGACACTAAAAAGCGGCATAGAGGTGTAGAGAAATGAAATGAATGCAGAAAAAGCTCACGATAAACCACAAGTAGTTTTGTGTTTATGCTAGCTTTAGCCATGTCCCACAGTATTAAACATCTTTTTGTGAATTGCTAAAATTGGCTTTATAATTACAAGTATAATTCATATACAGTTTTTAATAATTTATTAAGAAAGCATTTGTAATGTTTGGGTATCATCAGTGTCTCACGGAGCAGAGCCCTGTCCCTGGACCCGGAGCCGTGCCTGGAACATGGAAACGCAACTCGGTTGGTGGGACCTACACCAATCAGACCCGCTCAAAGGCAACCTCATCCGAACCATGCCAGTGAACAAGCTTTATTGAACTCTAAATTGTTATGGTTATCCTTGAATTGTGTATGTTTGTCCACAAACGCAGCAGTGTTACTTTGTGACTCAGTTTTTGGAGAACGACATGTTTTCAAATAGGGGTGTGTGTGTTCCTTCAGTAGTATCAGAAAGGCCTGCTGTGTGGAGAGGATTTACACACGTCACAAGCCTTCATGCACAACAAACAACATATCCTTAAGTGAACAAATAGTGCATTTTAATATAGTGTCTTTAAATATTTAGAGTTGGTGTGTAATGTTTACACTAACATTTTATTAAGACACAAGCAGGTGGTAATTATTCTTTCAGGAGAACCAGGATGCACTTTTCCAGGATGTGCATTGCCAAGGTATTATTGGCGTCTAACTTGAATAATTATTTATTTAAAATTAGTATTCTGGAAATGCGGCAAGTGAGGAATAACTTTGAGGAGTTTAATGCAGTGAAGTAAAGAACAGACAGCACCTGTTTCAGTTTTTCATTAATTTATGTTTCCTCAAGTAAGAAATGTAGAGTCCAAATGGTGTGGATAGCTGGTTTTAGATTAGTTTTTACACTTAGTTTACATAAGGCATTTAAGAGTCACCAGGTTCAACTTCTTTGAGATACTATTAAGCCTTGAGGGGGAGGGAGCGGTGTTGACAAATGAATTGCACCAGGAACTTGTCTTCAGAACTACGCACTAGGCAACATAGTCATGCTTGGAGGCAACTTCTCAAACAGTTATTAACTGTTTTGTCTTGGTAAACATGCGTTGATGTGGTGACTTCTGAATCTGTTCTTGATATTATGTGTTTGTGCATGTTTGTTTAGGTGTGTAGAGTTGATGAGTTCTGCCCCGAGGATGCACCGGTCCGAAAGATTAGGAGGAACAGAAGCAGCAGAACAAAGGACAGCATTTCTGTTAGATTTGTGGTTACTTTTCTCACGGCTGTTAGCTGACGATCAGAAAGACACTGTAAACACACTTAGGGCTCAAATGATTATTCGAGTAAATCGAGTAATCCAATTACTAAAAAGCTTTGATTCTTATTCTAGTGCCTTGTTGATTTGTTTTAATCTTACAAATTAGCTAAAACCACATGAAACTGAAGCACACGGAAACATTGCAGCGATTGTTTCTGCACTTCTGCAGCGCTTCTGTTTTCGCATGAAGACTGTGGAGGACTGCACAACAGTGAAGAGAGCTGTACATTTGAGATCCATGAGAGAGTTTAGGTCCAGACTTGGACTTTGTAATCGTGCTTGAGTATGGCTTGGTTCAATAGAGTTTCACGGCCTGCACTCACACCTGAACCGAACCGAGCCACTGTGTGGTGACGTCATCACATGGCGTTGTTTGTTTGAGTCCTGCAGTGATCAACAGGGCTACTCAAATATGCTCTTAAAGAGATTTTATGGAAGGTAAAAAATGTATGGATTATCATTATTTACTTCGGTTACTCGATTTCTAAAATAATAGTTTGCTGCAACCCTAAAGTAGAATATTTTCCTTTGTCACGTTATTGTATGAAAACTTCTAGACTTTAAATGGTGAGAATGTTGATAACATTGACTGCAAATGTTTGGTACTGCTCTGTCTGAACCTCTGTTATTCAAGTTAAACAATTTTAGAAAGATCTGACAGTTTAACAGCACAAATCAGCTCACCTGTAGTTCAGATAAGTTTCTCTCACACAAAATTACAGTCACAACCTAGCTAGCATTAGCCAACAGTTTTTATTTTTTATTTTTTATTACTGTATTTTCCGGAGTAAACGTTGCTCCGGAGTATAAGTCGCACCTGTGGAAAAAAATGCATAATAATGAAGAAAAAACATAAGTTGAACTGGACTATAAGTCGCATTTTTTGGGGAAATTTATTTTACAAAATCCGAGACCAAGAACAGACATTTTATCTTTAAAGTCAAGTTATATAATAACTTGTTATAAATAATGACAATAAAATGGAGAACAGACTGAATAGCAGTACAGCACGGTAATGTAACACATTTCCCATATATATTCAGCTACATGAAGCATAGACAATGAACTGTATAAGTGTCTGGTATGTTAATGTAAGATATTAAGTTAATCAGAAAACTAAAGCATAAAAAACAAGCTAACAATTTTACTCTCAAACTCATGCCAAATCACTAAATCCATTGAATTCTTCATCCTTGGTGTCGCCTCTGAACTCCGTCAACTCCGGAAGTAGATGAAGCACCGCTTCTGCTTCCATGTGGCTGTCATACCGGTACACAAGACAAACCTTGTGTACCCTTTCGTGGTTGTCAGTGTGACAGTAACAAAGATGTGAAATTATATATTTTAACAATTTCACATAAGTCGCATCTGAGTTGCACCCCGGCCCAACTATGAAAAGAGTGCGACTTAGTCTGATTTTCAACAAAAAGGTGAGAGTGACTACCATATTTTCCAAACACCTAAACAGGCTCTTAAACGATTGTATCAGTCTACTGAAAATGTGTTGTTTAAAGAGGAGATATGGTTGTAATTGCGTTGTGTGTGTGTGTGTGTCTGTCTCTGTATAACATATTATAAAAAACAACAGTAAAACAACAGTATAACACAAGTATAGTACCCCCCCCCCCCCCCCCCCCCACATACACACACACAGGCACCTCTCTCTTTCTTTCGCTCTATCACACAAACACACACACATTTGCTGTTTATCTTCTTCTCTGTCTCTGACACACACAATAATAATATAATATTAAATTATTACACAAGCAGGCTCAGTCAGGTGTTTTTTCCAAACTACATCAGATTTTCTTACCTTGTTGGACTGATGGGATAATAATCTCAGTGGGATTTCTGGCATCTCTTGTTTTCTGTTCAATAAAGAAGTAACCATTTTCACATTCTTCCAGATATGTTCTGTGTTCATCTTCATATTTTTGTTTAGCTTTGCATTTTGGCATTTTGACGGCGACGGTAACAGTCTGCATGTGCATGAAATGTTTACTTAATTTTCCGGCATTAGATGTAACCTGCGCAAATGATTGGCGGTCAATTATGTGTCTGAAGGACAAAAAAAACAATCTGCCAAATCAATTTTTATATATTATTTATGATTTGTTTTACTTGATGGATTTGAATATGCATGTGGCTCAAGAGTGTTTGCCACCCCTGTCCTATTCAGACTCCTCCTTATGGTTAGGTGCAATGATCAACCCGCAAGCCAAGTCACCCATGCTCCCACACAACAATTCGCCATGAATATACAAAAGCATGATACAAAACTATACACAACTTGGCAAACCTGATGTGATGTGCAGTAGTTTCGTTAGTGGTGGTGCGTGTTGCGATAATGCTCTGAAGGGGGTGTGACTTTGCTCAGGGAGCAAAGGGAGGCTCAGAGCATCAAAAATAAAAATTGTAAAACATGTTAATATGTTGTTTTCAGCAAATATAACATATTTAGATCACTGTTTTACCTTTTGTTTTGAAAATGCTATGTTAACAGTTAATACCTCATAGAAGTAAAATACCCCCTCTTTAAATCCATTTTGTATTTTTTCTTGAGTTTTCAGGTGATCTTAAAACTTTTTGGCATTGGTGTTTGCTAAAATATGTATTGTGTGCATGGTAACAGCTAAACATTCCGTCATAGATGTACGGGAAAAAAAACACCCCTGGGATGATGTCACTGCAAATTATCAGTAAGTCGTTCCATTTTAGATTTAATCTTTATTTTGTCACTCACTAAATAATATACTTTCTTGCTGGCATGACTGAACGATTTAGTAATTGGTGATCTTCATTCCCAGAAGTTAAATGATTTTCCAGTTGAAAGTTAATCAATCATCGTCCTCCTAGCTGTGACAGTAAAGTCAGCATTGTTGAAGGGGAGGAACTTTTGCGTTTTTTGTGGTACTAGGATGGAACTCAAACTATAAACACTCTATAACATAAGTGGATTTATCTATTCCTTAACTGTCCTACTTTTAGATTTGCCAACATTTGAAGATTTAATTATTTGACTTGCTGTGTTATTGGTTGTTAATTAGCCTAGCATTGTGATGATTTGGGACATCTTTTCTCTTGCTAACCCACTGTGCCCTCTGCTCATAGGCCGACAGTGTTCTCAGTGTTTGTGAGGCAGATGCAGTGGCCTAGTTTCACAGGCGAGTCCTGGCACATCTCCCTGGCCCACACTCTGCTTGGGCCACGTGGAACTCCTCACCTCCTGCTGCTCTGCACACTCAGACTCATATGAAAACTATACTACTATATTCACATTTTCGCAACATGTTTATGCATGCATGTTTATTTACAGGTTTTCTCTAAGCATGACTACAGATTTAATTAGTGTCCACATCAGTAGGTTGCATGAGTCCCCAATATTTATTTTAATCACGTACCACACGTTTCACATCACAGTAATGTCATCTTGGCAAGAAACATCACATGAACATTTGAGCCCCATGGCCCAAAAAACGATTTCCTTTTAGTTTTACATAGACTTAAATAATAAACTCCATGTGACTTTGTTTATAGACTCTTACTAGGACTTTATGAGTTATGTGCAGAACTTTTACTTTCATTCCCGATTTTACACTGGGGGTGTTAATGACACCCTTACTTCACATGTGATTACTTCTTATGTAATATATTTTTTTGTAGTATTTACTTTCAACTACAAAAGTGATCAAACACAATTTGTTTCCTGGATATTGAGTAATCAATCTGCTCTTAACACTGCCATAAAAGTAAATGGGCAGATGTCACTGCTTGTTTGCCACTTGGGTTGAGTAAACAAAGAATGCCAGGTCATTTTTATTTACTTAATAAAAGGAAAAAAAAAACAACAACAAATGTGCTTTATATTGTAAGCTTTACCTTGTTACTGCAATTCATGGGTTTCAGGCAAATAATTCCTTCCTGTTTAAATTAAAATTCTGCTCCTCATACTTTTTTCTTTTTTTTTTTTTTAATCTTCCTAACGTAGTCCTGACTGTGCCTGGCTCAAGATCAGTAATTAGGAAGTAAATAAATGTGTCCCCAGACTGTGCTGCCATTGCTCACTGGTCCTGACTGATTGACCCAGTGGCATTGAAGGGCAGGTCAAATGCAGAGGACACACTTAATTACACATTTTTATATAGCATCTTTCACTCTTGTTCTACTTTCCCCTGATCACTCTTAACACAGTGGCACAGTTTAAGATGATTAAGCCCTTTAGCGTTCCCCACGTGTGCGGGCCTGTGAATAACAAACACTAAAGACCTCACTGGGCATTTAGGCCACTTACTGCTATATGCTCTGTCCTGGGGCAAACGAACAGCTCAAATGGTTGCTAACTTGGTATGAATATCCACCTCTGAAAGCTGCACTCCCTTATACACGAAGATTTTTGCATTCCTGTGATAATGGTACAGTTGGTTGGGTCTGGTTTATGGGCTGTCCAGTGATCCTGAACAGAGCAAATCCAACAGGACGTACCAAGGCTTTGGTGTCTGGGCAGAGCACTGCCAGCTCATTGTGTTCAGCCTTTCTCTGAGCACCACTGTTGGTCTATGATATCTCTGCCTACCGTGTGTTATTCATCCTGGTGCCAGTCTCCACACTATGCTGTATGCCACGTTGCTGACATCAACATTGTTCTTTTCGCATTTGCACATTTGACTTTTTTTCCTTTGGTAATTGCATTTGCGTTTTTAATTCAGACCTGACCTGCAAACTCATATTTTTGGAGACTTTTTTTTACATTGTATAATAACTTTGAATTGTAACAGACCGGGGAGAATCCTTTCGCCGTCTCCCCCAGTCTCCATCCCCAAGCATCTGAGCTCTGACTATTTATACCAGAATGACAAAGCTACATACATTTTAAAGCAGAGTGACTTTTGTTTCGCACCCATATGATAATGAACTTTTACACTTAGACGGGTGAACAACAAGTTTCCTGTGGGATGACAGAGCCTTCACACATGTTAATGCCACTGAACAAATGCTTTTAAAGACACAACATGAATATACTTAGATTTCTATCACGCTTGCTTTGGTAAAGGAACATGAAACTGAAAGATGAATGTAGATTTACATGTTGACTCTATTTCACCTGAAGCTTTATGCAATAACTTGGCTTTGAAACATGTAATACCTGTATCTTATCTATGCATTCGCTGATTTTCTTATTTTTTTTCTGCAGGTCACAGTATATTCCTTTCTGTTGTGTCATGATTTGAGTCTTAAATGTGGGTCAAAACACACCCCTCTGCTGCTCTTCTCAGATTGGCTGTCCCTCTTTAAGGCATTTTTTTTTTTTCCTGGATTTCCTCGAGTTCCTGACTTTACAGTTTCAGCATCGAGGAGAGCTATAGTCTCGAGTCTACTCAAAGATGTTAGTGACGCTATTAAATACATTTAATTATGTGAAACATATTGCTTAATATAATCCTCAGTCAAATAACTTTAGTGCTTTGATGGAACTACTACTTGAACACAACAGCACAAGAAAGCAAAAGCAGGACAAGTTTTACTGTCATGGTTAAGGTTGAATATCAAGCTGTTTTTCCTGGCTGATGTCGATGGCTACATTGATGATTGCTCTCTCAATACTTTAAGTCGGATATTTAGAGAAGATTGTATTGTATGAAATTAATATAAAATCAGGTAGTCAGTCCATCTGAAGTTCAAGTATCACACAAAAAGCACATATCCTGTAAAATATACAACATGTATTGCTGGATTTCATCACAACATTCTATAGGTCAATAATATTTAACACAGGCGAGGGCAGACAAAATCAGTATTGTTAAAATACATATCTATTTTGTAAAACAGTGAGTTCTTGGGTTTAGTCACTGAAGGAAATCATTAGGTTCAGCATTTGTGAATTTACCTTTGAAATATTTAATGGTAAAATACAATGTAATGAATACAAAAAAAAAAATGGTTCTTGCCTCCATTTGGAAGTATGACCCATCACATTCTAGGATCTGAAAACCACCAATAGACTCAAGTCAGCACTTGTCATGATATCTTGTATTTATTTAAATCCCCCACCACAAGCTAAAACTTGTGACATTGTGGCCATTACTACGAGTGGTAACATTTGCAGCAGTGGTGAGTTTTTTCATTTTGAGTAACTGGACATATAACACTGTTCTACTTGTGAGAGTAACTAATTCTTTATAACTCAGTTTTCACTTTAGTGTTTTTTTGTATTTCAGTTTTGCATTGAGCCTTTGGGGCTCTTAGCTAGGTTTTGTTGTAATTAACCTGTATTTAAATAAGCCTCTGTGTGGAAGTGAAGTAAATAACATTTCCACGCCCCTTAAATGGATGTTCAGTCTGTGTATCCTATACGTTGACCTTGTTAATAATTTGACATGGAGTTCTGTGTTGGACCTATACTTAGCGCAAATATATCAAGTATTGCCCTGGTAACTGTATCTCACGTATTCTAAAATATCATTAAACAACACATAAATATGCCCCCTATGTGGACTTAACGATTTGTTTCTTCCACACCATATTATATAACTTTGTCCAGTCTATCAGTGCTGAGTGATTTATGACCAAGACTGCCTCCTCATGCCCTGTTGGAATGGTGAAGTGTGACACATAAGACATAAGGACCACTACGTTCTCTGAAGCTATGGATCTAAGTTTAGAAGAGCTTATACCGGCTCACCCTCAAAGGCACTTGGGTCTTGGGTGTCCTTCACTGCCTTTGTCACCCCTCCGTAAGTGTTTTTCAGAGAAGGGTACATCACAGTGTGTTAACACCATAGGGCCATATAATTTCTTGCAATTCAAGCAATTTATGTGAGACATTATCATTATGCCATTATTATCTCAATATGGAATTTTAGGGGTATGCCAGTATCAACATTATGGGCAGGAAAAATGCAGCAGGACACCGACAATATATCTGCATATATAATTTGAGCTTACATTTTTAGACTAAATTATACTATAGAGAGCCTAGAAAAGAGGCAACCATGTTTAATTGTATTACTACACTCTTTGCAATTACAAAAGCAATACAATTTCCCATGTTCTAATGAAATGTTTCTACACTTTTATGCGCTCCCTATTAGACATTTAGTATCGTCGGAGTTCTCTTCAGCTGAATGGATGTGTGAATGGACGTGTGCGTGGACAGTGTACAGCTGGCGGGTCCGTCGTGATTGACAGCTGGGTGACATGCACAGATGGTGGTACAGTGTGATGCCGAGTATGTGTGTGCTGCTCTTTCTCTGACCGAGAGCTAACACGTCTCCATGTGTATGACCACAGAACCCTTCCGCAGCGATAGGTGTCATGTGATTGTGGAAGCAGAGTCTTTGCACCTAAAAGACACTTGATGTGGGATGTGCTGTCTTCATGTTGTATATGGGGTTTTCCTGTCAGGGTCTGTGTGAGTGCCTCGTGTCCTGGCTTGTGTTGCCGTAAGGAATCACTTACTATGTCCTTTGGACTGCAGTGCTGTGTTTGCTTTTATGGTATTGCCTAGAGGGACCCTGAGTGAAAGGGGCTTTGTGAACTCTTGGGACATTTTCCTAAACCTGATCTGTATAAAAGTCCGTCTTGCGCTCTGATACAATACTTTGACTTAAAGGGTGCATTCACACTTTCAACACACCACAACATCACCACATCCAAATTGGTTCTAAACACAAACTAAATCTGGAACAAAACCTGGACTAGAGGACTAGCACCAGGATTACAACCAGAACCAAAACCAAACTTGCATTAGAACTGAAATTAGACTCAAACCAGGACCAAACAACGACAGCGCGTCCCATTCCCGTACCCCAACCAAGACACAAATAACTGCCCAATACAAAAATGATGTACATGTTATGAAACTATGAATTATTGTAGATTACTATATACGGTAATCACATTGTGTTAAACATGAAACATTCTGGGCCAACAACATCCAGTAAATCATCAGTGCAGTGCCCTATTGCTGAATCAATATCCTGGAAATGTGGTGAATTCTCCTGGATTAGATCCATTATCAATATTTATTTTTTATATAATATATAATTTTATTGTTAGTTTTACATTTAAAGATAAATGGTCAATTTAAGTAATGTCATGAGATGTTGTGGCAGAAGTTAATCAAACAACCATAGGATTCACTTCCCTAGTAGAGAAAAAAACACAATGTACTTTTTGATCTTTACTAGGGAAGCACCAATCCAATACTGGTATTGGATGTCAGTGCTGATACTGAAAAAAATTGCTGGGTTGGATATTAACTTCCATATACCGGTTCAGCCGATATCCTGGTTGAACATATACATCGATGTAATAAAACTGTTTACTGGTCATAGTGCGTCTAGAAAGTATTTATACAAAGTTGTTCAGTTGTGGGAAAAATAACAGCTACATAACATTTAGATCACTTTTGTCTTATCTTTTATTTTGTTGTAAGGACATTAATGCAGTTTTTAGTTGCTGGACTGGTGTTGGTTGATATCAGATATTGGTCAATACTTTAAATCCAGTATCAAAATCAGTATCAGAATTGTATAAGTTGGATCAGTGCATCTCTAGTCATAATACTAACTGTTTTGCCAGGCACATATTAGATTTTTTTTTTTAAGACCAACCTCTCTGAAAATATATTATATTTGTAATAAACCTTCCTCACTTTGTATGATCTGTTTCAGACCCTATGAATTCCCCAGATGGCGAACAAACAATTAGTAAATACAATAATCAGTTCATTAGTTAGTGACACATGTTTGATTAACTGTAACCTGGCAACAACTATGTGGACATGGTAGCTCAAAAATATAGTTCCCTTGAGTCATTTTCAGTATGTTTTCAGATTTTTTATCCAAGTCTACAGTTGCTTTGTCCTTGCTTTCCACTACATTTCTCACATTAACTGAACTGATAAAAACTAACCTAGAACATTTTATCTCTTCTGTATCTGGTGTTTCTGCCTCCATTAAACACCATTATCTCTTTGACTACCGCCCCTTATCTGGTCAAGTCTTAACGTTTTCCCATTGTCCCATGTATTATTCAGAGCTACAGTACAATTTAAGAACCACATATAAATTATTCAAATGTATTTAGGTGGTCGGCCTCTTGCTGTTGCTATTGGCCCAGATGTCTTTGAACAAGTTGTAGGTTGAATTGGCTTCACGTTGCTCTATGTGACGGTGTATGATTCAAATAACTTGAAAATTTTACATTTTATACCTAATCCTTAATTTCAAATATTGGAGCCAAGACTGTTTCTTGCCTTGTATTTTTATGTGACGATTTTCAATGGCCTTGCTCCCTTGAATGTGGGTTATCTGGCTCCACACTGTGGCATGTATCATTTTCAAGGGCTACATTCTGTATTTTGTAGTGTTTATCCTAATGTTAACCAAATTAAATTAGAGCTTTTAGCACTCTTTAAAGCGTGTGCCATTAGTCCTATGCCTAAGGGACCCGACTTTACAGCTTCTGAATGGGTAGTTTTAGCATTATCTATGTACCCTTACATCACTAGTCTTTTATAACACCATCAAATATATATGGGCCATTTCTTTGTTTTATTTTTATTATGTAACTACTCCTACATTCATCCGTGTAGACTAAATTTAGATCTGTGGCCTCTTTTTTGACAATGAGCCTGATCTTGCCTTGGTTTTGTGTTACAGGAACCCCAGTCATCATGTGTATTGTTCGGAGCAGAGCCTGTCTGGCCCGGGTCAGTCTGCTGGGCACACCGACCCGGATGAGAATGACCACAAGCAGGACCTCACACAACAGAAGGTGTGTACAAGCTCTGCCAACTTAAACAATAACACTATACTGTAGTTTGTATGTTTCTCCTTTTCTCCTGAATAATTAAGATTATAGCAGCCCCCCCTAAATACAAGCACGGCAGCAAACATTAATCAAAATAATTAATCGGAATAATTATGACTTTAATAATTATGATTCTAGTGGACAATAATCATATTTTTTTAAGCGCAATTGTTAACAGGACTATAGAGAATCTAAAACTCATCTTTTATCACAAGAACTATCTAGAATCCTTCAGTCACCATATTTTTATATTGGGTAAAATATATTTCAATGAATGTACAATAGAAATAATCATTCAACATTGTGAAATCAGAGAATTAATGGTTTATCTTTCTTCCAAATTATGGAACTACTGCAGTCATAATACACTCAACACTATTCACAAGAATACTCTTTTCCCTTTTGAAATTTTTATAATCATATAACACATACATGTCATTGTTTCTTATGAATTGGTTCTGTTGATATTCCTCCATATTAAACTTTGCATATGGGGATTTGCTGCTTCACCCTGGGGAATATTATTAGGTGTGCTATGGGTGAAATGGGTGAGTTAGCAGAACATTTATAGGACATAGAGGTTAGTGGGTCAAGAGTTCACAACCTATTACTCACCACCGTCCTGTATCATGGAGAAGCATGCACAAATGGGAGCACGTGTAAAGAAGTAAAATGAATGGTTAGTGACGCTCTATGCAAGGTTCAAGTCTCCCACACAACAAATAATGAGTCACCAAAATCAATATATTGATTGTTTGCTAATTGCTGTTATTGCTGTCATTAGTAAGATAAGTGTGAGCTGTACATGTGATTGGTCTCAGAAAGCAGGGCAACCTTCATGATTCATATAGAAACATTGTGAAGTGCATTCAAACAGGCATCAAGTTCGGCACTGAAGGGGGGGGGGGGACTGCTACTACTTTGTTTTTAAAATCCAATGTTTATTTGCACTCATCTTCCAGTGCGATGGATGCTAAGGCTTTATTTACGCTCCTGTAAAATATAGCAGCCCTTTGCTAGTATGCCATAATAGACTGTTGCAAGTCTATATGAATACCTAGATGTCCTAGATGGAAAATTCATTGTAACCATTATGATTGCATTCTGATTTTGATTGCGTTTATTTAGTCAAAGCCACTCTAGATTAGCCATTTTCATTTTGCTTCCATCTCGCTGTAGGAAGTAATAGAAATAATCTGCTTAATACCTGGCATTCTTCAGTCACAGAGCAGAGTGTGGTGCTTCTACAAATGTTAAACTGACCAAGACTCTAAAGACTCTGGCTGTAATATCTGATTGTGTTTTTATGAATGAGCTTGAAATCTGGAGATTTGTGTCAACGTGAGGGACAAATGAATGAAATTTCTGTCCAGGCATCTAAAGAAGGAAACTCTTTGTGCTACAAACAGGCCTGCCCGAGCAGTTCGACAGGCCTGGCAATCTGTCACCAGTGTAAAACGCGCTCTTTGTCCACAAACAAAAGACTCTCACAAAACTCGGCTGTTATCATCTTCATATGAAAGCATATTTGACAATGTGTGTGTGACATGTGTGTATAATTGTGCTTCTAATATAATAATAATTCTATTATAAAATCTTATGTTTACTATTTTATGTGATTTCATAGGTGGAGGAGGAAAGGACAATACACACATTGTACAAAGTGGGACTGGAGACGGAGAGCGCAGCACTAGAGGAGCCAACAGCACACAATGAAACCCCAGACCAGGTGAGAGATCTGTGCTTAAAAATACAAACCAGTCTGACTTACTGGTTTGACTTACTGATAAATGTATCTATTTATTCTTCTAGTTTAATCTTTAACATTGTGGTGCCCTTTTACAAAAGGGGCATGCATAAAATAGTTGTAGGCAATTGGTCTTTGAACTAAACCAGACTTTGACTGGAATTACTGTAATTTCCGTTGCTTAAAGAGTATAGAGATCTTGTGCATGCATATTTATAACAAAACAACTATGGCTATTATATGTATTTAATTGTGGGTGTGGGCTCTTCTCCAGAATGTGAACACTATAGATGCAGAGGCTGAGGAGACTGGGCCTGAGCCAGAGTTGGACCCTCAACCCGTCACTGCTGAGCCAGAGCCCCTCCCAGACCTCCAGAATGATGTAACTCCACAGCCCGTGTCCCAGGATGAGCCTCAAGACGTGCCCGAGTCCCCCTCTGATCTAGTCCTGGCTACAGTACACATGCCCTCAGAAGCTCCACCTGCAGCAGCAGATACCCCCAGTGACAGTGAGCTCATAGACCCTCCCATCCCGCACCCAGCCCAGAGCACACCCCCACATGAAGCTGAAAACATGCCTACCTCAGAGATCGGCACCCCGCCTCCACCCAACAGGTAAGACCACACGATCCAACTGCAGGTGCATGGCTGGCTGTGGAGGTTGGCTTTAACCTTTAGAGAAAACATTTTTAAACTTGCAATGTAATAGATTTGGTTTTTCATTGCTGTGGTTAAAGCCAATCCCACTTCCATTACGGCACTATAAATGTTATTTATTTTATTTTTATTTTTTGTTTTGTTACATTGTGTTACATTTTGTTTTACCTTTTTGTTGGTATCATTTTTTCTTTTATTTGGAACATATTGTGAATTTTTGTTTTACCACTGTATACTTGGCCAATGGCCAAAATTCATACCCTTTTGATGGAACTTGTGACTTGGCTCGCAACATTACATTGGAATAGTCAGAATATCTTGTACACCTCAAAACCTGGAAACAATGGACCAGTTGAACAACACTGAAGATCACCTAAGGACTTTCAACTTTAATTGCCTGAAGATTTGTCTAATTACTAAGAAGTGGACAATTTATGGACATGTCAATCAACATTAACGGACATATTCAGCTTTGCCTAGAATGGACCCTCTACTCTATCTATTTCCTTCTATCTATCCTGTCTCTCTTTCTCCATGTCTTTTTCACTCTTATGCTTTCATTCCTATCTTATCTCTCCCTTGCCCCCTCACTCGCCCGCCCTCTCTGCCTTTCTCAGTGTACAGAGGTGTGGTAAATGCCATGTCCTTTCTTTCCCTCAGCGCAGAGCGGGTTGCCAGTGAAGGAGATGATCTCCCAGTAGACAGCTTTGTCTTTGCAGAGCTCTCTGACTCACAGTGCAGGGTCAATGCCCCTGAACTGGCAACCTGTGAAAACCTCCCTTTTGGCAGCCCTGTGCTCAGGTGAGTATCTAACTCTGGGAAAGGCCAATCAAAGCACCAAGGTAAATGAAGGGTAAATCCAAGCAACAGCTATGGTCAGATTACATCCACCAGCCTTGTTAATCATTTTTAATTTGTCTTCATAATTTTGTTTTTCCTAAGCAAACTCGTATAGTACTTTTATCTGTTGTTAACATTGCACATTGAGCTAAAAAATCTCCTTTTGTGTACATAGTGTGGATGAAGCTGGAGTCGGCGACGAACGTGAGCAAACTTCTGAAACTAAGTCTGAGGTGCCGCCTGCTCCAGGCCCAGAGGGTCCCGAGCCCCAGCAGCAGGAGAGCGACACTGGGCTCTCAGAACACCACCCGGAAGCCAACTCATCACAAACCCCCACAGAACAGAAGGTCAGCATTTCACATCATTCTAAAGCTCTATAAAATGGATAAATGATGTCAGCGTTACTATTTGTTGTTAATAGAATGCACTATGTAAGTGGTATGTGCATGAGAAATATTTTTTCGTATTTATTTTATCACTTCTTTCCATATTATGTTGGTATATTTTAGGCTGGAGATGCTAGTATTGCCAGGGAAACGGATCCCTCTGTGCCCACCAAAGAAGACATCCCAACCTTTGACGAGTGGAAGAAACAGGTTATGGAGGTTGAGAAGGAGAAGAGTAAGTAGTTTTTGTATATAAAATATTGTTAATTTATCTTTAGTTACTTCAAACCACAGATTGTTAAAAATATATTTGAATCCTCACTCTGCAGGTCAGTCTCTTCACACCTCGACTAGTAGCAGTTCTCATCCAGTGAAGAAAGTGCAGAGCAAATTTAAGAATAACTATGCCTCAGTGGAGTGTGGTGCTAAGATCCTTTCTGCCAACAGCGAGGCCAAGGTCTGACAACTTTGTAATTATGTTCTGATGTGATTATTGTAATTATTCTCCCGTGATAATTCTACATTGGCAGTGTTGTTAATTATTTCAATTATATGACGTAGTCATGAGGACATTGCTGACTGATATAAATATTTATGTTCCAGAGCACTTCAGCTATTCTCAAAGAGAATATGGATCTGTATATGCTTAACCCCTGCAGCACCAAAATATGGCAAGTACATCTATATTATTACATTTGGAGTTTTCCAGAGGATCATCGTTTTAATGTAGTTTTGCTTCACTGCTACAGGTTTGTGATTGAGCTCTGTGAGCCCATTCAAGTCAAACAGCTGGACATTGCCAACTTTGAGCTCTTCTCATCCACCCCTAAAGACTTCCTGGTTTCCCTCAGTGACAGGTAGTACACTGCTTCACCAGTTTAATTCAGTGCTCTAGTGCACCTATAAAAATGATGACTAACTAACATGGAAGCAAGAATTTGAAGAAGTGGGTGATATACATTTTTTTATATCGTCATACTGTCCCCTAATTATACCGCGATAGACGGCATTATCGCTGTCCATCTAATTAAGCCAAATCCACAAAAACTAGAGTAAAATTTTTATCTTTTCTTAAATAGCACAGACACAGTGTGTAAAATGGATAAAATAATGCTCATTTAGCTTATTTAAGTGTGCTCCTGTCCACTGCCAGCCATCTCGCGTTGCTTTTTTTCTTTTTTACCATTTCAAACTCCAAACTCCGAGTACAGGTGTGAAATTGTGACAGTAAAAAATGTTGGAGGTTTGATTGTGAAACGTAACTCACAAATATGCATTGAGGAAGTGACTGTTTGTTCTCTTTTGTGAGATGTACAAAACTCATTGAGTCAGGGCCACACAGACAAAGCACACACTCACAACCAAACTAACACTATACTTAAGGTTTAAAGTACCATAAGACAATAAAGACGAAGGCAGATGAAGGCAAACAGCCCAGTTAATATCAAATACAACACTTTATAATATGGAAGCCCTGCTTCATTTTGTGCCAAAACATAACATAAATATAAACTTTGTTTAAAAAAAAATCCTCTCTAGAATATGCAAACGGTATTGAAGGTGACACCGCCACCTTTTCAATACCGTGGCATGCGATATTATCAGCATATCGCCCAACTCTTTGAATTGTACTATGTAACTTTTCTGCTGGAGGGTCTGCCGCTTCCTTGTCTCCATGTAGATGTTCTCCTAGAATGTTTCTATTCAAGTAAAGGTGTTCTTATGGCTAAAGAAAACTTTCAAAAACATGTATTACTGTGAGCGGGGTTGCCAATTCACAGATCTGGCCTATAACTTGGCCTGGTGGCGTCAGCTGCTGGTCTCCATAGAGAGAAGTTTAATGCCATACTATAGACCGTTCCAGGCAAAGTAATAACATATCCATGGACTTTGGAGATAAGCAACTGACATACCCTCAACTAGAAAAGTTGTGTAGTGCATCTTTTATAATGAGTAACCCCATTTCACTGCTGTTTTTGTAACAAATGTTTGTTATTTTTTTTCCTTGCAGATATCCTACAAATAAGTGGGTGAAGCTTGGCACTTTCCATGCTCGTGATAAGCGCACTGTCCAGAGTTTCCCTTTAGATGAACAACTTTATGCAAAATATGTGAAGGTAATGCTTTGCTGCCTTTTATTACCTTTGTTATCTTTGATCTTTCTTTATCTCTCTAGACAGAAGGATAGAAAATAAATCAAAACAGTAGAGTTCTGTATTTGTATTACTGTATCACACTTCATAAACATGCTGAATAGTGTGAAGGGTGTTTTAGGCCTAGGGGACCAGCTTATGACTTCATGGTGAGTTACACATCAGCTCTGCATCAAACTGGTAAACATATTTTTATTTTATTTTATTTATTATTCATTGTTCATGATTCATTGAGGAATATTTATCGTTTCCTTATTTGAACAGGAAAACTGTAACTTTACCAATACAAATTTCAATGTATATTGTACTTTAACAAGATTCTTTGTAATCCTTTCTGTTCATTCACCTTCATGTATTGAGCTCAAATGTGACTGTCCTTTTCCTAAACTCCTGTTCATTTCAGACTTGCTCACTTGTTTGCTTTTATCATGACATATAATTTATTCATAATACAGTGGGTATATTACTGTATAATTATGAAATTGTTGAAATGCTTTCTTCCAATTTGGTTCTGTCAATTTCATAGTCCACTGTTAATTAAGCATAAAAACAGCAATGATGGATGTCATTCTCCATTTGCTTGCATCTAAACCGTTCTTCACTGATTTCTGTTTTCTCTTGCCTCCTGTCCCTCTCCTGTCTTCCTCTTTCCTCAGATGTTCATCAAGTACATAAAGGTTAGCACATTTCTTTCTGTCAGAACCTTCTAAAATGGTCACAGTCTAAATGGGAAGGGTTTTAATGCATGCACATTAACCAAAGTGAGCACATTTTCACGTGTGGGAGATTGTGGGTTGTGCGTTGGGAAACAGTATTTTGGGAGTGACACCCCAGAAACATGGCTGAATAAGAGTTTTCTTGAAAGTTAAATTATTTCTGAAGTAAAATGCATATTGGTTCAGTACACACAGAGTGAAATATTGTGAGGGGATAGAATATGCCACATTATCTTGAAGTTTTATGACAAAGTTTGATACATAGCTATTATAAAAACTTGTAATTGCATAATGTAAAGGCACATATTGTTTTAGATCATATACTGTACATATTGTACTGTGTGTGCTAACTCTATGTATGCATTTAGCTTGAAGTAATAAAATTTTCCACATTGTTGTAGGCTATTGATGTATGCCTGTATTTCACTATATGTTCTACTGTGTAATGTTGTCCTTTCTGCAGGTGGAACTTCTCTCTCATTTTGGATCTGAACACTTCTGTCCTCTCAGTCTCATTCGGTAATTTGATTAGTTTCATCTTGTTTTTTCTGCCACATTTAGTTTAGTTACACTTTTCAGACTAAGCCAAGTAAATGGAAGTGAAATACTCCCTCATAAATCATAATTTACATATGTAACATACCATACACTGTTAAATGTAAAATGTGACTTTGCCTTGAGCACATATGAAGCTGTTGTGGGTTTGACAACAAATGGAGGGGAAGAGGCCAGGAATGTGGAAAATAAGCTTGTGTTGATAAGCTCAACAGTCTTTGAAAACTAAACAGCAAAACGTGAATACATGGATTTGTAAAAGTGATTTGAATTAGAATTTTAGTGTTTAGCGTTTTACATGAAATAAGAATGCAAAATACTGAAAATATAAAGTTAGAAACCTCTAATAAGTAAATAAACGGAAACTGTTTGCCCGTGGAATGAAATGGGCAAACAGTTGAACATAATACATATAACCTGCTCAAGATTAATTTTCTGAATTCAAGTAAATTTCTGTTGATCAAGTCATTTCAGTTCATTTTTATCTCGGTTAACAATTATGATTTTAAGTAATTTTCAGAGCAGTAACATGGTATATGTGTTTGTAGAGTGTTTGGTACGAGCATGGTGGAGGAGTATGAGGAGATTGCAGATTCCCAGGACCCCTCAGAAAGAGTGGATTTTCTAGACGAAGACTATGGTAAGGCGTAAGGAAGTACGCTGAAAAGTTCTTTGTAGAAAACTTGTACACAACTATTTGGGCCTTTTTATAAGCCAAATGGGTTGTTCTATGTTTTAGTTTGACTTTAAATGGTTTCAAAATCTGATACTTTAATGCCCCCGTTTGTCTTCTGGAAGAACAATGCACATGCAGCATATCTCTCCTACAGATCCAGTAGAGTCATGTTGCAGGCCCTGTAGCCACATGCTTGAGGCCAGGGTTCACTATAAATACCAGCTCAGCCATTTCCTCTGTTTTTCTCATATCCGATACATTGTGCATTTGTTTTGACCCATATATGCAAGTTAAGTTATTTTAATGCATAAGTAAGCAAGTAATTTCCCCTTTGTGCGTTTTGTCTCATCAGATTATCCTCCAGGTTATCAACCATCAGAAGACAAGGCTTCTAAAAACCTCCTGGGCTCAGCAACCAGTATGTACCCATGCATGCTACACGTGCCATGTAATACAATTAAAATGTATAAACCACTCTAGTACACGTTACACAACTTCATCATTTGGTTTGACCTTATATATGAGAGAGAATTATTCAACAATGAGATAATTGTCAACACTCATTTTATGTAGTTAAAAAAAATGTAGCAATAAGTTTTATGACGGGTTTTGTCAATTTCTAGCTGCCTGTGGTTGCAACTTCAGTTTCAGATTCATGCCAATTTTTTTTTCCCCAATTGGTGTTACTATGAAATGCTTTCAAACAAGAGACTTCTTCAACATCTTCTTATTGTTCATTGTTCAACATGTTGTCCATGTCCCCATGTCCAAACACACATGAAAGGACAAACATGAAAAAACTACTATATTTCAGCCTGCATATTTTTGCACAGAGGAAGAACGGACAGACCTACATTTATAGCTATACAATCAATGTAAATGAGTTTCTTTGTCTTCTTATAGATGCCATTTTAAACATGGTGAATAACATTGCTGCTAACGTTCTTGGTGGAGGGCCAGAGATGGAGGGTGGAACAGAAAATGGTATGTATTCTATGTGAATTTTTTATCCTTATTTATTTAATACACTGTGGCATGGAGCCAATTTCCAATTCATAGTCTATTTCAATCAATGCTTTTCTAAGGTGAGGCATTCCAAGGCTTTGTTGTATTGTAATATAACAACCACACCCTCATCATGGGTGAAGCACTGTGTACCAGGTTTATATCAATCTAACATGAACATCATTATAACATCATGAGCACTTCAGGTGTGAAGAGGTGCCTTAAATACCTCCTGATGGGATTATTGGGTAAAAGAAAGTATAATATTTACAATTATCAAATGTATCAGTACCTGTTTACTAATAAATACTAAAAGTAGTATTAAAACTAAATACTGATAATTGAACAAGTGAAAAAATAAAACGACAAAGAGAAACAGGAAATATTTAGACCTTTCCAGAATAGAATGATATTCATCTATATCAGAAATGACGTAAGATCACATGATAACATTGCTTTTCTTCACATTGTATTGCTAGGATGGATCTTATCACAAATACAATTGGCATTCTGTATATTCTCACTTTTGCATTTTAATTCACATTTGGAGGCTTATTTTCTCAGCATAGTTCCTCCACAGTGAAACGTTCTTTGACTTCCTAGAAGCCTTTTGGAGCTTGCTTTTGCACACAATGGTTAGATTAACCGGTTCTAAATCTAGGTCATTTTTTCTGCCTTAAAATGTTTGCATATGCACGGTCCAATCCCAGGCCATACATACAGTACATATTCTGAGAAAGCCAGATGTTTATGTGAATCTTGGCAGGCACTATCGGTCCTGTGGTCTGGGGGTGATGAAAAAAAAAAAAAAAAACTTTACCTCACAGGCACTCTGTGGAGGGACAAGGGGGGTATACTGAAGGAAAGAAATCTGCTCAAACTGGATCAGACCGGTTTTATTTTTTCCTATATCTAAACCCTGGCCTTCTAGTATCCCAAAACAGGGAAAGATTGTTCTGTATTGTATTGTACCCTGCCTCCTACAGCTACTCCAAGACTTTCAATGTACATTGTTCTACTCCCTAATTGTGTGTTTTAGCAAAGTCGAATGTAACGTTTGTAATGTTTGTTTGTGGCAAATAGATTTACTTTCAATATTTTTTTTTAGGTAATGCATCAATTGAGGCCCAGAATGAAGTTGATGGAAGTAAAGAGGTTTCCTCTCAGCATAATGAAAGCATTCAACCGTCTGCAATGTAAGTGCACATAATCCACTAAATTAATTATCATTATTAACAATATGAATTTTTTTCTGACAATAAAATGTAATGTCTCTTTTGTTCACTTCTAGTCTGGAGCCTGGTCAATCAGGGCATCCAGAAGAGAAGATGAATTTGACACAGTCCTCCACCCCCCCGCTGACCCCCCCAGAGCCTGTGGAAGAGAGGCAGATCGTGACTCTAGTTGAGGAGGAAGAGGAGGAGGAAGAGCCACAGCGATCTACAGTGACGCTGATGGAGGAGGAGATTGAGGAAGAGGAGGAGACGAGGGAGGAGCAGGGCAGGAAAGAGGCTGGTCGAAACCAATGGGAGAGCCAGGCCTACTGTCCCTTCTCTTCGTTCACCTCCCTCTCTCTGTCTTGCATGGCTACACTGCCCGAGCTGCTGCACCGTTGGTGTTCAGCCCGACTGACCAAAGAAAGACTCCGCAGCGTACGCCGGAGAAATCACTCACATACTCACAGCTCCTCTTCCTCCACGCACACCCCTGCCCTTGTACCTATCACCCCCCCATCACAAGACATCCTCACTGTCACAGAAATTGTCCCAGAGCCAGAGACACACGAGAGCAAAGTTACGAATGATGTACTCACAACTGAAATCAACGACACTCACACTCCAGATTTCAACCTGCTCCTCGAACCCAGTCAGACCTCCTCCATCCCGCCGCAGAGCTTTTCGGACAGTCACAGCTCCCTCACGCGGCCCACACCCACCAATGAGGACAAGGTTCTATCTCCGGTCAAAGACTCCGCCCTAGACCCTCTGCCCACCCCTCCCCTCCAAGCTGTGTCCATCCCAGAGACACAGCAGGCCAGCAGAGCCACCCCGACCCCCATTCTCAACTCCACACCTCAATCCGTGGCACCAGAGGCACCTTCGTCAGCTTTTGCTCCTTCAGTGAAAGAGCAGCCGATCCAACCTTTACCCACTGCCTCGCGACCTGAGGACATGATAGCGCCACCTACTGGACTCCCATCTCACATACTCACAACTGACTTGCATACAGATGCTGACAAGGCAGACCAGTCCTCTCAGAGCCACGGGGAACATGGGGACTCTATCACTCAAAATGGAGAGGCCCACCACAATGATCACACAGTTGAAGATGACCTTCTAAACAGTGTGGGCAATGGGAATGGTCACCGGACTGCCACAGACTTCTATGCAGAGTTGCAAAACGGGGGTGATTATAGTGGTGGGCCAGTGAATGGCAACGGAGGAGCAGTGCATGGGTCCAGTCAAAAAGAAAGTGTCTTTATGAGGCTGAACAACCGGATCAAAGCACTGGAGATGAATATGAGTTTATCCAGCAGATACTTGGAGGAGCTAAGCCAAAGGTAAATCCTGTTGTATAATACAAATTTTGACATTTGACTTTACTAGGTTAAATATATTCAGTACATGATTTACTTCTGCGTTTTAAAGGTATCGCAAACAAATGGAAGAAATGCAAAGAGCTTTCAATAAGACCATCATTAAACTGCAAAACACATCACGTATCGCAGAGGAGCAGGTCAGTGCTTTGTTTATTCTGACCTCAAACTGAATAATAGTAGTTTTTTTGTTTTGGATTTTTTTTTTTGATTCAGTATTTTCCATTTACATGTTGCTTTTTTTTCCCTCCAGGACCAGAAGCAGACTGAGTCCATCCAAATTCTGCAGAGCCAACTGGAAAATGTGACTAAAGTTATGCTCAATCTGACCTTCACTGTCAGTCAGTTACAGAGAGAGGTAACAGTACCACACATGTACAAGCTGCAAGGCAAATAGTTTTTTCTATAGATTTTCATTGAATAGTGATGAAAATAATTGTATGTTTGCCTGCAGGTGTCAGACCGACAGAGCTACCTGGTGGTGTCTCTGGTTTTATGCTTGTTTCTGGGTGTTCTGTTGTGTATGCAGTGCTGCAGGAGCTCTCCTCCGAGCCCCAACATCAGCACTGTGGCCCTCCCCAAGAGCAACCACTACCCCAGCCCCAAAAGGTAACCTTTCACCACCAATATCTACTATCTATATACTATACTATATCTACTACTACATAATATTAATTTATCGAATGAGAAGAGCACAATGCTTTGAACATAATCAGTATATTCAATTACTACCAGAATTTAAACCGTGAGTTTTAATTATTCACTCTGTCCACATTTGGACCCTTTTCTGACTCTACTGTTGCACCAGAAAAGTTACACATGGTAGTTTATGGTTATTTTCATTTTTTTGTTTTTTGTTTCTCACTCAAAAATGCTTGCTAATATGCAGAGACGATATCATACGTTCTCATTTTTATAACAAATAGCTTCACAACACATTGTACGGTGCAAAGGGTGTTTTCCTGAACTACAAGTCAGGACCTTTACATTTGTGCATAGTTCAATTATTGACCTGTTTGATATCCTAAATTGCAAGGTCTTTCTTTCAGGTGTTTTTCCTCCTATGATGACATGAGTATAAAACGGAGAGTGGCATGTCCACTTGTCCGCTCCAAGTCATTTCACTTGTCCTCAACAGAAGGTACAAACTTCCGTCACCTTAAATATGCAACCCAAGTTTTTCTTTCTGTATCACCCTTTTCTATTGTGTTTAGGATTACCTGTGTACTATGTTCTGTTCATCATTGCAGTTATCCAGTTTGACCTTTTTGGTAGTTAATCTTTTTTTTTTTTTTGGTCGTCAGTTTTTAGAAGTAGTACATACATTTTTCCCAGTGCCTACAGCAACACTAGAGTAGGGTCTGTCCAGGAAACAAAAAAGGAAAGCATTTGTAAATTGAAACCTGAAGCTTCCCCTGTTGTCCATTATCCTCCGCATGATGTGTACTGTGTATGCATTTGTGAGTTTGTCCTTCAGACTGACTGGCTGTCATTGCCAGCTTGTGACCACATGCGGGCTTAAGGAGCATAATAATAGAGCTCAGAGCTTTGCAGCCTCATGGTGGACATTTGCAAGTAGTAATCAAAGACAACTGGATTTTTTTGTCCTGTGTATAACTAGTATAAATCCTGTGAGTGTACTACTTGCAAGGTCCCTTCATGCTTGTTATTCTGTTCATTTCATCATTAACCTGCCCCTCTCTCCCCTCCCCCTCTCTCCCCTCCCCAGTAGGTCCAGATGACTTGTACATTGTAGAACCTCTAAGGTTTTCTCCAGAGAAAAAGGTACAGTGTTTGCTCTCACTGTTACAACATAAGCTGGTGTTTTGATGTAAAGTCCTGTACTATGTTAAAGCTGCGTTAAACACAAAGGCTAAAAGTAGTTTAAAATATTTTTGGTGATGCAGAGAATGACAGGAGGGCTTTATCTTATTTTGTGTCACACTAAGCTTATTATTGCCATCATCAATCCCAGTCTTGCCATATCTTTCATTTTGAACCCTGCCTTTTATATTCTCATCTCGATATCAACTCCAAACTTTAAATTACTCTTGTTTTTTCCATAGAAAAAGCGCGGGAAGACCAAGTCTTTGGACAAAGTGGAGACACTGAATGCTGACCATCCCACTCCACTGACTAATGGAATTCTTAAGTGCAATGGCTTTCATCCAGCTCTACCTGCCCCTGTGGTGCCTCCTGCTCTTCCTGCTCCGCCCCCAGCCCCACTGGCACTGCCCCCCTCCTCAGTGGAGGAGGTACTGTTACTGCCCTCCTGTCCCACCACCGAGAGCCCATCGGAGAGCACCAGCTGCAGCTCGTCCCACTCAGAGGAGTCCTACACCAGCCGCCTGCCCCCTCCCTCACCTGTGCTGCCCCCTAATGGCCTCTGTAATGGCCACAGCCTGCCCTTCACCCTGCACCAGCCCTCTAAAACTCGACAGGAGAAGCGCTCCATGAAGAGACGAAAATCTAAGCAGACAGAGCTGCCGTTCCCTTCACTGCCAACAGGTGGCGTCAGCTCTCTGCCTAGTCTGCAGACACTCATTAAAGGAAACAAGGACATAAGTGTTGGGACCATTGGAGTGACAGCTGTCACTGGACATGTCTGAGACTTCTTTACAGATTTATTTGATGAAAACATGAACACTGTATGGTAGCAGACAGCAGATAAAGGTCTGTCTGCGACCAAAGACCCACAATCCCCTAATCACCCAGATAAACTGTGAGGGTGGACACAGTAGCTCAACATTGTATTGGCCAAAACATGTCACAGTCAACAGTTCATTTTGGTTATGTGCCTTTATATCTACTTAGTCGTCTTTGAAGCTGAAACATTGAAAATGAGGTGAAACGAAATTCAACTGTGGTGGGGCAAACAACATTCATTAAGTCAAACCCATTGATCTCCACAGAGGCTCAGAGAGGACGCTCTGGATTCACAGTTGTGTCATTCCTTCATACATGGGGGTGTAGACGTGTTGGGTTTCTCTTTTTAGATTCAATGTGTCATACCTGTTGCATGGAGCTTAACTAGAACAACAACTCTTATGTTTCTGACTCTTATCTCTTTCCTTCTTCCTCTCATTTTAGTGTTACCTCCTGGCACTGCTCCAGGGCTGTATGGGACCACAGTGTCAAGTCTATCTCTATGTTCTGTCAGTCTTGTCCAAACCTACCATAAGAGCTGAATGAAGAAAACTACCTTTGTGTGAATGTCTTAGCACTTGTAGTTTAGCTTTAACCCTGTGTTGTAAATACATAAGCAGCAGATATTCGGTTGTATAGTTGAGATTTTTTTCACTATGAAGGAAGGCAAGGTATATTTATAAAAAAAAAAATCTTTACTCTTTTCTTATTGTTACTCGGGTGGATTGTTTGACGTCTCACTATAACTGCACTTACAAAATGATTTCATGTTTACACTTTACTTTTTTACACAGAAAAGCTACTGGGACCCTGCAGATGAGCTAAAGAGACCACAGTTATTTATTTATTTATTTACAGAGGATTCTATAAAGTAGGCGCTGGCTTGCCAGTCTCCTAGACCTGCAGGGTCTCAGTAGTTCAGCCATTAAATATAAAAAATATGGTACTCAAACAATGTGAAGAGGAGTGGTTTGTTCAGCTTTCTGTCTATAGTCCTGCTGCAGCTGTATGCGTCTCCTTGCATTGTCTGGAAAGGGCTAAAGCTAGCATCTTCTCTGAGTGTGTCTATCATTTTAAATCTTTAAACCATTTCTTGGGCATCTTACAACAACATTCATTTAATACAGTAAGTTGGCCATAGAAGGAATACTTCTTTAGAATAATAACCTTTTAAATGAATTTTATCTTTCTAACTAATTTCTAATTTCTGATTGCTCTATTTGGTTGGACACGATATATTTCTGTTATAAATATTTCTGTTGCCCCGGAGACATTTCTTCTGATGGTTCCCATTCATGTTTTGTCTTTCTATTTTTCTTCTACTTATCTTCATCTATAAATCAAAGGTCCATTGCATGAATTCTCTATTACTGTGAAAGATTTTAACAGATGTGCTTTTAAAACCACTTTTAGTTTTTCAGACTGGTCCAGTTTTCTCAGATACTTATCCAAGCTTTTATCAACCCATCATTGCTCTTGTCTGCCCCACCTTGAATGAAATACTATGTTCTTGAATAAAGGGAAAGATTGAGATTAATTAGGAACACTATTAACATGATTTTAGGTTCCACAAATCCAAATGTTTTACTTGTTTTGAATGATCTTTTAAGTGTATGTTTGTTCAGATTGTATGTCTGCAAAATGGTTGTCAGGATGTGTGTTTCTCTGTGTTAAGAGAAGGACTACTTTAAAATGTACTCATTCTGAAAAACTTTGAAGAGAAATTTTAGGAGTTCTTTGGCACTTTGTATGACTCCCCATGCCTTTTGGTTTTGTTTAAAAGCTTAAATGCTATCATTTCTTCCTATGTGATTTCTGTCTTCTTTTGTATGCATTTTTATTTCTGTCTACTCTTAAGAGCTGCACAGTATTTTGGAGCACGAGTGAGTTACTACAAGAACTGTAGTGCCATTAGAAACTGTGAATTTCTAAATAAAACTCTTTTTTTTGTTGTTGTTGTTGTCTTTCACATTGTTGTTTGTGTGTTCCTTATCTATAACACCAGGCTAACCACAGGTTTCAACTTGCAAAGTAATAAGCATAAGCATTTAGAAAATTACTCAACATCCATATTCAATTGTGCTGACTTTGACTGACTTTACAATAAAGGTTATTGTATTAATTATTTTAATATAGTGTCATATTAACCATAAAATCCACTGTAAGAGGCACTGTTGGCATTGCAAATTAACTAGGCTTACTCTGGATTAGTTTTATAGCTGTAGCTATCAAAAAGCAATCAAAAAAAGAGAACATTCAATTATAAGTAGGTAAAACAGTGAAAACAGTAGTGACCATTAAAAACAAGTACATTTTCAACAAAATAAAGGCTAAAATTAATATGCTACTTGAAGGCTTCTATAATAGAGCATATTTGTGAATATAGTGTATTTCTGATGGATTTTTTTTTTGTATCACTTTTTGACTTTTTTATTTAATGCCATTGTCTTTGTTTTAAAAAAAGTGATTATGAATATTTTATTGGTCAACTAGTCAAAACGTATGTAGATATAATAACTATATGATTAATGTAATTCTAATTTGATCTTAAATAATTAAGTAAGCAGTATAAGCCAGTTGCATATTATTTTACGCCAGTGTCGTACACGTAAAGGACGGTAGGGGGCAGCAGCGCCACGAAACCACCCGATGGAATGTTTGTTAATGCGCTGAAGAAACAGAAGACAACAACATGGAGGACGAGGTTGATGTTGACATCGAAGGAGATGCTTTTGACAGCAGTATTAGGTTTGTTTTACCGTCAGTTATGTGCATATATGACCAGTTTATTTTGTAATTTCGTTCTACATATGGTGCAAAGATTTCCGGTTCAAATTTGCGTTAGTAGTTGTCGCTTTTCTAACTCTAATGCTAGCATATATGTGGACTTGAATTAGTTTCTGTCTGGCAGCTGATTTTGCTTATGTTTTAGTGAGATGGACGGTGGGGGGCTAATTCAGGAGCAGTTTTTACAGTCGACCTGGAAAAGCAGTGCGGGGATACTGGTAAATGGTTTCTTTATAAAACTGTAATAACCCGTGGTCCTGATTGACATCAGTGTGAGTGATTATGCTTTTTTTTTTATTTTTTATTGTGTTTTCATTTCCATCTTACAGCCATGGGAACTGGATAGCTCCATCAGCGCAGAAAACAGAGAGGTCATAGAGAAAATGCTCTTGGAAGAACAGTATCCTTTAACTCCCTACTTCATAAACCATATCTGCCTGCGCAAATAAGATTAAATTGAGATAATCTAGAAAGTTTTATATCTGATGTTGTAGACTCTAAAAGCGGTTTTAATGTGTTGTATTCGTTTTACTTTTCCTGTTAGTTGCATACATTTACAATTAAAAAACCTTAATCATACATAGATACTACTTAACAGGTCAGGAAATCCCTAAAAACTTTTGGCAAAGTGAGTCTAACAAGCCAAAAGTAAAAAAGTAAGTTACCACACATTTAAACAGTTATTAGAGTTTAATAATAAGTTTGATCAATTGTGTTGTTCTTGTTCATTTTTCTTTTCTAGGTCTCCAACCAAAGCGTCCTCCGCATCCTCCTCTCGTTGGTCTTCTGAGGAGAAGAAGTGCTTTGAGGAAGGACTGGTATGATTTTAAATTGTAAAGCTGTTCTTTACTAAACTGCTTTTATTCCTCTCTGGATGTATTGTTATTCATTTTTGCCAGGCGCAATATGGTCGACGGTGGACTAAGATTGCTAAGCTTATGGGAAGCCGTACTGTTCTTCAGGTCAAAAGTTATGCCCGCCAGTACTTGAAGCAAGAGGTAATTTGTCTGCATATACTTTATTTCCTCATTCTGTCTTTTTGCACATTTAAATTATTTATTATTATTTAAGGCACCTTGTTTTGTAAGGGGTTCTGTCACCTGCCTGTCTTCATGAAACGGTTATAGATTTCCTTGTAGTTTTATTTTATTACATGTGTTTGATTGCCAAAATACTGTGTAAAAACATGCATTCTTGCTGTGAATGGGCTTGCCTCTCTCCTGTAACTTGGCTTGGTGGCATCTTCGTATTTGACTGCATGGAGATAAGGAAGTTTGCTGTCATACTGTGAAACATCTAAGCTTAAGTAAAGTAATAACATCGCTATGGATGTGCCAGACCCTTCACCAGAAAAAAATTACCTATTGCATTTCAAAATGCTCTAACTCAATATCAGAGCGGTACTATTGTAATAAACATGCTATGTTATACATTTTCAGGCCAAATCAAAAGTCAAAGCTGCTGCTCCCTCTACAGGCACATTGCTGCCAATGCAACCTCAGACTAGTTCCAGTCATCCATACACTTTGACCAATGCTGTGCGGATAGAGAAGCTTTCTGATGACGAAGACGAAGAAATAGACATTACAGATGATGATAGTGAACCAGCAGAAGACAAACCAAGTGATATCCAAGTAAAATCTGAAGTCACAGACACCCAAATAGACAATACAAGACCGGAGCTGGGAGATTTAGGCTTCCTCATAACGGAGAGTTTGAATGAGACTGAAGATAAACCTGGTTGTAGCCTTATGTTTTCAGATGGCCACACATCCTCCATGGATTCCACAAATCAGACTTTCGTTGATGACCAAAGTGAACCAATTCTTGCTAAAATAGCAGAGGAAGAGGCAAAGCAAATAAAAGAAGAGGACCAATGCTACCAGTCTGTTGGTCCTGAAAAGATGCAGCAACTGGTAGAAGAATGCAATGAAGACACAGGTAGGAGCATTGAGCATTGCAGACCATTCTACCATCTTTAATACAATCTTTTACACCAAATAATGCATACTACATTACTTTGTTGAATTAACATGTTGCTCCTAAAATTGTTCTGTCAGAAGAGAAAAACATGGGACCAGAAGATAACCAAGAGGAGGATGATGAAGAGGAAGAACTGAAGCCTCCAGAACAGGAAATCGAGATGGACCCGGAGGTCATCACTGAAGATGAGAAGCAAGCTATCCCAGAGTTCTTTGAGGGACGTCCTTCCAAAACTCCAGAGAGATATTTAAAAATCAGGAACTATATCCTGGATCAATGGTTTGTTGGGTTGACTTTTTGTTTCTATCAATTTTTATCTTGAACTGATCTTAATATATTTTAATATGCTGTAACAGGTCCAAGAGCAAACCCAAATACCTCAACAAGACGTCCGTCCGGCCAGGGCTGAAAAACTGTGGTGATGTAAACTGCATTGGGAGAATCCACACATATCTGGAGCTTATAGGAGCCATTAACTTTAACTGTGGTAAGTAGACTTTTTAAACACTGTTTCACTGTTTCAAATGATCAATTAATAGCTTTTTAATAACATTTAATCACTTTCAATTAGAATTGTTTATACCCTTAAAAACTATAGTTGCTGTCCCTATGTATTGCATTTTGTATTATTAACTGGCTTAAGTTCTCAAATTGCATTTAATTAGGTGTACTCAATTAATTAATGAATACAGACTTTGGCAATGAATTCTTTAATTGATTAACCATAAACAACCCTATTTTCTACTTTAAGAGCAAGCAGTATATAATCGCCCACGAATCGTAGACCGGACCAAACAAAAAGAGGGCAAGGATGTGCTGGAGGCCTATCAGCTAGCTCAGAGACTACAGAGCATGGTGAACTATTCAAAGGCACACATGACTGACACAAATCTACTTTATATTCATTTATTACATTTTGTTTGTTTCAATAATGAAGCGAACGAGGAAGCGGCGTGTGAGAGACATCTGGGGAAACTGGTGTGATGCCAAAGACTTGGAAGGACAGACATATGAGGTTTGTTGTGGGACATTTTTGTAATACTATTTAAATTATGCTCCACAGTAACTATTGTTTTTGGTCAAACTAGCATCTCAGTGCAGAGGAACTCGCTAAGAGAAGAGAGGAGATGAAAAACATGCCCAAACCATCCAAGATGTCCAGGTACAAAGGGTAAGTCTGCTGGTGCTTTATGTCCGATTTAAAACAGTGTATGCTTTATTGAACATGCATTTTTCTTTTACAGGTCATTTGATCCTTTCAAGTTAATCCCTTGCAGATCATTTGGAGATGATGTACAGGTTAGTGGCATTTCACACTCCATTTTCCTACAATGCAGTGTGAAATTCTTTTAATAAGCATATTCACTACATTACAGAGTATTATAACCATAATTATTTATTCATTAATTAATTAAATTCAACCATTTTAACTTTATAATTGAATACAGAATAAATAAAACAATGTATTACATATAAGCCAGTTTAATAATAATAATAATAATAATAATAATAATAATAATAATAATAATAATAATAATAATAATAATATTGATTTTAATTACTTAAAGTGTGCCTTCATTTTATTATTATTGAAACAGGAACCATTCCAGATTATAGTCTGTGCAGAGACACTTCTAATCATGGACATGGTAAGCTTTGACTGTTTTTACACATTTACAGTTTAGTTTGAAGTTTTAAGTACTGATTGGATGTGGTGTTCTCAGCATGCTCATGTGTCTCGAGGAGAAGTCATTGGTCTTCTTGGTGGAACTTACAATGAGGAAGATAAGATATTAAAGGTATGAGGAATAGCTAACTAGCCTCATGTTAAAAATATGTTTAATTTCATTATCTACGTGATTTATCAAATGTGTGATGATTGTTAGGTTTGCGTGGCTGAACCTTGTAACAGCGTGAGTACAGGCCTGCAGTGTGAGATGGACCCTGTGTCTCAGACTTTGGCCTGTGACACTCTGTCCTCTCTGGGGTACAGTGTGGTGGGCTGGTACCACTCACACCCCTCCTTCCACCCCAACCCCTCTGTACGGGACATACACACACAGGATCAGTTCCAGGTAAATCAATACCCTGTGGTGACAACATGTTCAAGTTAAAAAGTAACTGTGCAAATAGCGCTAAGCAATTGTGTTAAATGATATGATATGGACCAAAATGTCTGACTGAGAAAAAGACAAATCAGTTTACTTTTTCTTTTTGGGGAGACAGAACTTGTGTGTCGTTGGATGTTTATATTCAAAACATGCCAAATAGGTTTGGTTAATTAATTAGATTTTAATTACATTATTTTTTTGTTTTTCAGAGTTATTTCTCAAGGGGAGGTGCTCCATTTATTGGAATGATTGTGAGTCCATACGATCCTGCAAATCCATCCCCTCACTCTCAGACTACCTGTCTGTTGGTGAAAGAGACCCATGGTGAATCAGGGCCACAGAGTATGTCTTTTAATTCTTAACAACACAACTTGTACATGTTTTCTTCAATAATTTTTGTTAATTTATGTTTTTTTGTATTTTTCAGAGCTGCCCTACAAATTTGATTTTCTACCATCACAAGACATTCCAGACTGGGATCAGACTTTGCGAAGGGCACAGTGGATTATCCAGAAATATTCCCAAACACCAGGGTAACTGCATTGTGTATTCTTTTCTGTTGCATTTGTTCTTATGAATCTTTTCCTTTTGTACACTACAGTGAATCATCTGCCGTCTAATGTTTTGATTATTTTGCCTAATAATTTGACTAACAATATTTAAATAATATATTGTTTAATATATTAAGCTTAAAGATTTTTAAGATGTGCAGTGTGATCACAGCCTTCTCAGTTTAGCTGGGCTTTGAACTGGCATGAGTAGAAGACTGGTCTATATATATTGTGTGTTTATTCTTTTTTTTTTTTTTCATATTTTCCAGGAGTGTGCAAATGAACCGTTTTTTCAGAAGAGACTCACATCTTACCTGCCTTGAGAAGGTTAAAATTTGTGTCACATTTATGTCTTTCAATTTTTTTTTCTTTTTTCTTTTTTTTTGCTTTACCCATCGTCCCATTTCATTGTCTCTTTTTAGATGCTGTCTTCTTTGGCCAAGTACCTGGAGCCTCTGCCAGATGATGAAGGAGACCCTTTTCTTGTCCAAATTCAAGCTCTATTTCAGTCAGATTTTATTCCAAATCAACAAACATTTGACCAGGAGGCAGGAGAAACTTTAAATGTACCTGAACCGTTGGACTGTGATGATTCTGACCAAATATTCCCGATAGGAGACACCAGTCAGGACCCTAAACCAGATCACACCAAGGCCACTGCTGCCGAGAATGTAGTGCTTCACCTGGGCTCTGTGTTGCCCACTGAACATGACTATTTACTGTGATCCTGACACATCTATTCATTGTTATGCATAATATTGTTGTTCTAGTATTATTCAAATATTTAAGGCCTTTGCTGAGTACAATGTTAGTGTTTTTAGACAAGGCAGTGTTTATAGCCGCTTTATTGGTTGTTAATAAAATATTTTCCTATTTATTTCAGTGTTTGTTATTTGTGTACGTGACAAAATGCTTTAATCATTTGTAGGCATATATGGAATTCGTCAGAACATGAACGTCAGATAGAGCCGGAACTATCAGTGTGGACGTGTTTCCAGGGGGATCTTTATAGTTGAGGGACACAAAAACTATCCAAACAAATACGAACACCAAACAAAATGTAACATGTAGAATCAAGAGACTGTCCTCTGAATGATGTATGGAGGTTTCACTTTTCTCAAATGTTAGGAGGGCATTCTGACACCGGAGAAAACGTTGCTCGTGGTAACGGGACTGTTGCGCGTGGTTAAGTCGCAATGACATTGACAGCTGCATATGTCGATTCTGGGCATGTCAGCGTCAACATAGCGCTAACTTAACCTGGATACATCATTTCTATCCTTCTACCTACCTAGAACTACTTGAAAACATTGATAATGGCTTTGCTTCTAGGCAATTTCCTAAGCAAGAAGCGTCTTGTTTTGCCTGCCTTCCTGAAGCAAAACTTTCAAATCTCTCAACCACATCATGTTTCGAGACAACAAAGTTTTGTCACCTGTCATAGACTACCAAACCGAATTGGACCTGTACTACTTTGGAGAAATGGCAGCAGATATATTTGTTTCAATACTGTTGTCAGAAGAACTCCATCCCGGGACACAGCTGGGGCATTTACACGGTGTGGACCCTTCCATACCTCGGCTTCACGCCGGGCTCTGCCCGCCCCCCTGGTGTGGATGGTCCTCAAGCCACTGCAGAAACTTATGGCCATCATACTGGGCAGGTAAGGTCACACAAACTCATGGGTCATGGCCATCATCATACATGGGAGAATAATACTCAGAGACTCAGACACAGCACATTTATGAGGTCCAGTCTATGGTTCAGTCATAAAACTAAGGAGCTAATGTCTGTTTCCATTCTACTACAGTTTCACTTTGTATAATCTGTCTGTGACTAATATGTGTCACTCAGTCTATAATACAGACAAAATGATAATATCCACTTTTTTGTGTAACATTACATTAATGAGAGTGTCACTCTAACCAATCAGATAAATGGTAGCTTGGCTGTTGTAACACAACTCAGTTGTGCACTTGTTAAATTCTAAATTTGTTTTACTTTCATGTAGTGATTTGCCCAGGCTTAAGCCATGCCAAAAGAGTTTAACTCACACATTAGAACCTCCGTCCATCCATTTTCTTCCGCTTATCCGGGGCCGGGTCGCGGGGACAGCAGTCTAAGCAGGGACTACCAGAGTTCCTCCACCCCAGACACGTCATCCAGCTCCTTCAGTGGGACCCCAAGGTGTTCCCAGGCCAGCCGAGAGACACAGTCCCTCCAGCGTGTCTTAGGTCTTCCCAGAACACCTCCCCAGCGAAGCATCCCGGAGGCATCCTAAACAGATGCCTAAGCTACCTCAGCTGGCTCCTCTCAATGTGGAGGAGCAGCAGCTCTACTCCAAGCTCCTCCCATGTGACTTAGCTCCTCACCCTATCCCTAAGGGAGCGCCCAGCCACCCTCTGGAGGAAACCCATTTCGGTCGCTTGTATCCACGATCTTGTCCTTTCAGTCATTACCCAAAGCTCATGACCATAGGTGAGGGTAGGAACGTAGATTGACCGGCAAATTGAGAGCTTTGCCTTTTGACTCAGCTCCTTTTTTAGCACAACAGTCCGGTACAGCAACCGCATCACTGCAGACGCTGCACCAATCTGCCTGTCAATCTCATGCTCCATCCTTCCCTCTTGTGAACAAGACTCTGAGATACTTGAACTCCTCCACTTGAGGCAAAGACTCTCCACCCACTCTCCCCCCTCCTGAGGCGCTGGACTGTTTACCAGAATCTCTTTGAGGCCGTCCAATAGTCCTCCTCCATGGCCTCCCCGAACTCCTCCCAACCCTGTGTTTTTGCTTCTGCAACCACACAAGCCGCTTGGCCCACCAGTACTCGTCAGCTGCCTCAGGAGTCCTACAAGCCTCGATCGGACTCCTTATTCAGCCTGATGACATTCCTTACATTCTGTTTCCACCACCGTGTTTGGGGGTTGCCCCCGCAACAAGCACCGCAGACCATACAGCTACAAGCAGCCGCATCGACAGTAGATGCAGAGAACATGGCTGACTCGGAATCCATGTCCCCAGCCTCCCCCAGGATCTAGGAGAAGCTCTCCCGGAGGTGTGAGTTGAAAGCCCCCCTGACAGAGGTCTCCATCATACATTCCCAACTGATCCTCACAGTTGGGTTCCAAAGCCCAAGCTATGCATGGAGGTGAGGCCGACTATATCTAGTCAGTAACGCTCAACCTCCCGCACAAGCTCAGTCTCCTTCATCCCTAACGAGGTGACATTCTATGTCCCCAGAGCCAGTCTCCATTTCCGGAGATCGAGGTTGTCGAGGCCCCTGCCTTCGACTGTGACCCCTCTGCACCAGCCCCTCACAGATCCTCACGCAGGTGGTGGGTCCCCACGAGGACGTCCCCACGTCACTCCTTCGAGCTGCGCCCTACCGGGTCCTGTGGGGAAAATCCCGACCACGAGATGCTCTCTGTCGAGCACCCACCCCAGGCCTGGCTCCATGGTGGGGCCCTGGTAATGCCAGTCCGGGCGACGTAGTTGCCTTGGTCGTAAACTCATCATAAAGGGCTTCTGAACCCCTCTTGGTCTGACCCATCCCCCAGGACCACTTGCCATGGATGACCCTACCAGGGACATGAAGCCCCCGACAGCATAGCTCCCAGGATCATTCGGTTGCTCAAACCCCTCCACCACGTTAAGGTGGCAGTTCAGAGAGGTTCCTTAGAACATTTTTTTTATTATTATTATTATTTGTTTGTTTGGTAGGGGTCTTCCCTCAGATTATCCAAAAAAAAATTTACATTTAATGTAAACTTTGTAATATTTACTAATGAATACAACATTAGGCATTGAAAAAAGTGCAGTTTAGGTACCTATATCATATCAAAAACCAGGTAGGCTACCGGTGCTGGTAATATTGAAAGGTACCCAGCAATTCCCCTGCTTGAACCGAAGAGTACCCATTGCCCAGACCTGCAGAGTCCACTACTATGGACCACATAAAAAATATAAATACAAATTCAGACAAATTAACAGGGTGTTTTTTGTTAATTTTCCAATAATGTGTTTGAATTTAGTGTTTAATCTCTAACAATATTTACTCAGATGACCAGACAAAACTCTGAGGATGCCCTGCAACATCTGTGCAACCTCTGCCCCCCAGGTTGGGAACCACTGGTCTAGTGAACCAGATCAAGAAAGTATAATTAACTGAATTGAATGTATTATCAATAATTCTTAATACTGCCTCTTCGTATGAGGTGGTGACATTCAATGTAATGATTATAGAAGCCATGACCATATGTTGTAAATTTGGTCACTTCTGGTGAATGGTAGTTTAAATAAGAGAGCCTTGACAATTTTGTGGAATCAAACTAGAACGAAATGGAGCCTGACAGCCAGATAAAAAGCACTTAACATTTAAGTCTGTGGAATCCCTCAGTTGTCCAGGTATGATCCATAGTAAAAGAAAAAGTCAAATCTGTCAACTCGACAAAAAGCTGTATGAGTGAAGGCATTTTGCTGCTCATCCAAGCTGCTTCTTCAGTTGTGGTCAGATTACTGGTGGACACTGCCTTATACAAAGGTATAAGGCTACTATAGGTGTGAGAACACCCATAGGGACTTGAATGATTAAGATAAGTATGACTCAGGCACAGTTCACACTGTAGCTCATCAGATCTAGCCTGCAAATAGAAATTGATGTGATAGTTTCAGTGTAGTTAGCCCCTCCCTTCAGATGGATATAAGCCATCAGTAATCTGACAAGAACTGATGAGCAGCAATACATCTTCACTCCTACAACTTTTTGTCCAGTTGACAGATTTAAATTTTTCATTTACCACTTTACATTAAACATTTTTGGAGCAAAGATTGAATTACATTTTTTAGCTTCGCAAATTCTCAATTTGTCTTATTTTTGTTATTATGACCAGATAAAACATGATAATTGATTAACCAATTCATATTGACTTCCCTGCCCTTGAGCGAAAGGGATTTAATGGATTATAATTTGCTTCACAATGATTGCATGCATTTTTGAGTTATTATAATCATAGACGACAATACATATTTTACTGTGTGTGCAGGAGCATAAGGAAATGGTGGGTGGCACTACCAGACAACCGCAGACAACTCTTGCGTGAGTGGATGTGGCACAGACGGTGGAGGTTGGTGGCTGGGGCTGGTCTCGGTCTGGTGATTATGGCCATACTGCTCCTAACGCATCTGGACGAGTCACCACTGACAGGACGGACACGCCTCCTGGTGTTCAGTAAAGAGAACTACATGGAGCTGGCAGCCCTTGTGTCACAGGAGGTGAGAGCGACAGAGGAATCATTCTTTACATTGTGGGCACTGAGTTTGGTAAAGACATATTTTGCAAACATTACAGTGAGGTACAGCTACAGTAAGAAGGTTTCCTCAGACATTTATTTATTTGAGGATACTAAATAGGCATATTAAGGAGGGCCTCTGAATCCACTTAATTTGCCAGTACATGGAGGAGTTTGCAGAGCTGATGCTGCCGGAGTGTGACCCGCGGCACCAGGTGGTGGAGCGAGTCATTCAGCATCTTGTTCAAAGGAACAAGGACATCCCTGAGGTCTCTGAGATCGACTGGACTGTCCATGTGGTGCAGGACCCCAAAGTCAACGCTTTTGTTCTCTCGGTAAGTACAACAAAGAAGCACTCACCGCAAAGGCTCTGCATTATCAGCTCACATTCAGTTCTGTTTTTGTGTGTGCAGAATGGGAAGGTGTTTGTCTTCACAGGGATGTTAGATGCTGTCACAGATGTTCATCAGCTCACCATTGTTCTCGGACACGAGATGGCCCATGCTTTACTGGGACACTCAGTACAGTACAAAATTCTTTATAGCTTCAAGGCACTAATGCAAATTAGCAAGAAACTCCTAAGTGCAGCATTTAAATACATTAATTTGCATACTATGCATTATACATAAAGACTTGACTACAATATTATTATTACCGCAAAATTAGCTTGGCTTGGCTTTTTGCTTTATGTCATCAAAACATTCACTCATTACCACACACCTGCAGTCACTGAGAAAATTAGTGAGTAATACAGTTCATTACTTTCAACTAAACCAGTCCAGTTTATAATTAATTTCAATAAAGGTCATCCTCTGTGGCATATTGTGATTAGAATGAGGTTAAAAAATAAGTCTAATATATCTAATTTAGCACCAATTTCAACTTATAGGGAATTGTTCTAATATGTAATATGTAAAGTACTTGCTCTCTAAACTGTGAATATCAACTACATTTTAACCTGTCAGAGCATGAGCTGGCATTAGTTGCAGTGGCGTTGCATCAGCCAAGTCTCTCTCACTTGAACCTCCAAAGACACACTGTTTCTTTGTCTTTGCCTGAGTGGCCCTGTAGCAAGGTTGACCCAGGGCACTTCTGTACTTTATTAATACTCAACAGACAACTGTTTTTGCTCTGGACATAAAAGCCTATTCTTTCTTGTTCTCAAAAAGTGCTAAATTAAGTTAAGTGTATTCCCAGACTTTAAATGTCCTCAGAGGAAATGCTTGAAGGAGATTTTAATTAGACGAAGCGAATGAGCATCGATGGGCTCTGTATTACCCAGTAGGTGTGCTCTATTGGATTGCCTGTTAAAACCTTTAAATCTGCTACAGCGAATAACTTCTACTAATATAGATGGGAACAATCAATATGCTTTCTATGCTTCCCCAAAACTTTTACCTGTTTTCTTTTTCAATTTCATTTCTTTAGTTACGCTTCAGTCAGTCTTTCTTTATTGACCCCTTCTGCTGTTTCTCTTTTTAATGTTGCACCTTTCATTCTGTGCATAGGCAGAACAAGCCAGTCTGTCACATGTGGTGGACCTCCTGTCTCTGATTCTGCTGACAGCCATATGGGCCATTTGTCCCAGAGATAGCCTCGCACTGCTGGGGCACTGGGCACAGGAGAAGCTCACACAGGTTGGAGTTGATATAATATAAATTATATATTAAAATGTATGGATAAATGTCATATATTTTATAGTAATGGTATAATTTAACAAACTCCAGTACTTGTATATATCCTTATTCTTATACAATGTTTCAATACATTTGTTGTTTTTTTTAGTTGATGTTCAATCATCCTTATAGTAGGAAACTAGAGGCAGAAGCTGATGAAGTTGGGCTTCAGTTGGCTGCTAAGGTATCATTTATAATATAAACTCTCTGTAAAGCTGTACTTTTTCTTGTAGACACTAGAGGGCACTGTTCTCCCAGTAAAGGACTAGTCATAGACCTGTATTCAGACTGAATGTAGCCTTCTTGTCCTGTTCCGTTCAGGCTTGTGCAGATGTGCGGGCTGGCCCTGTGTTTTGGCAACAGATGGAGATGAGAGACCGGCTGACGGGGGAGCTCGAGCTGCCCCAATGGCTCTCCACACACCCCTCCCACAAGAACAGATACACTCAGATGGACCGCCTCATACCCCAGGTACAGGCACAACCTGAGAGCATTTAACACATGGGGAAATGTCTTTGACTGTTTTGGTACATTCTATAATGAAGCACCCTTGAACGAGAATGGTTAAAGCACAGTTCTGCACTGTGTCTTTACTTACCATTGTGAGGGCCTTGTAGGGCTGATATATATGACAGTAAAAATCTAATAATGATCTGATCCCTGTGACAATAAGTTATTGTGGTAATATTGTCATGTGATCCAAGGCTTCTCTATTTAATGCAGCTTTTTATTCAAAAACAGACACTTATTCCACATCCACTCCTACTGGTCAGCCCCCATCATCTACAGACAAAATTATATCTTGGCAAATATCTTTTATTGTTTCATTTTCTTCCTCTTTAAAAATACATCTAATCCTTATTTTATATATAGCTTACTTAGAATCTCACTAATAGATTCATATAACCTTTACATTACCTCTTGCATCCTGGTCTGTGAAGAAAATCAGTGTTGCAGCGCTGCTTGTGTCATTTAAAGTAGTCCTTGATGCGAGTGGGCCTAGCACCTGTACAGGAGGAAGAGTGTAGCTGTAGGAACTGTTGGAAGGATCTTAATGGAGCTAACGAAGCATCTGGAGAGACCTGGTTGCACCTGCAGACACAGGGAAGCAGCCACAAAGGAAGAGACACTGGGTAGGAAGGAAAAAGAAGATGCATAGTTTAGGGATTTTTTTCACTGCACTGGGACTCATATGCTTGAATTAATGAATTTACCTTTAGGCTTTGAGGCTGGGACCAGAGAAAAAGCAGCTCAATATGAGAAGTTCTGCTCTTGCTGTAGTAAGGCAAATCAATGGTGTCTTTAGGCTATAAGGAAATGAAGACACAGTTAAGACGTCCAAGGAAAGGGCAACCTCCCCAGTAATGAGAGAAGGAGAGATTAAGGGGGATACACACATTACAAGTAATATTTGAAGTAACCAATGTCGTATATCTTTTGATTAGTCACATTAACAGACTTGAATATGTAATAATCTTATGTGTTTGGTGTGAATGTGAAATTATTATGCATTTAAAGTTTGCAGTATGCCATATTGAATGCAGTTAAAAAATAAAATAAATGGAATAATTTTAATCTGCTAAGAGTAAAACTGAGCCAAGGAGTGATATGTCAACAAATTCAAGTGCAAAAGGCTATGTACAAAGTACACTCAAGTAAATGTGGGAAAAGAAGAGTTTTAAGTGAGTTAGTTTAAGAATTGTGTAAAACATTTTAAATACAGTGTAAGTAGCCAGATGTCCCAAAAGTGTCTCTCCATAATAATATTTTTAAGTGGCAAATGTAACCTTGAGCATGACTTGTCCTGTTGCGGCACTGTCAGACACTCAGATCATAAAAAATGAGCAGATGGGGCTGGCTCTAATTGTCCACCAGGTGCCGTGTCGTTGACTGTGTTATGTCCAATCCCTCTGAGCTGTATTGACCTGTACTAACAGCACTTGTACCAAGCAGGTTGTAGCCACAGGTAGTGCCCTGAAAACCAGATAAACACTTTTTAAAACGGTTTTCCCTCCCACTCCTCACTGCATTACCATAGCACCCCAGGAGTAGGAATCAACAGAGAAAATGAAGCATAATATGCTGTTTTTAACCTGGGAGGAAAAGGTGATAGCTTCAGGCTTCGTGTGAAGCGACTCCACCTTCACCATTGGAGGAAAACACATTTACTCCTCTTGTAGCAGGTCTTGTGGTCAGTCAGTTCTTCCAATGTTTTTTTTTACATCCCTCACAACACCTACTGATTGTAAATGGCATCAAAGAAAATGGGCAACGCATTAAATCTCTATCGGTAAAAATGTAAACACAATTTAAAAGTTAATTCTAAATTACAGAGATGAGAGAGTTGTTGAGGACATGAATAATCTAGATTTATGAATGAACTAGACCCTGTTATCTTCCCAAAAGAATCCATGCTTAGATAGGATACTTATAAAATAAGAAGTATCTTGAAAAAGAAATTTAGATGATTTTTATGTTTAATTTGCTCTCTCACATTGTCTCCCTCTATCTCTCTCTAGGCTCTTGAGTTGAGGGCAAGCTGTGTGTGTCCTCCTCTACCTGAAGCAGACCCTCGGGTTGTATTCTCTGTAAGTGTTCACATTCTGCTGGAAAATGCCAAAAAACAGACCAAAGCCCAGTCTGAGAGAGAGCCAAAGCCCAGGTCCCACAGTCCAGCCCCCTCACTCCCCACTGCAGCCATCACAGCCCTGACACCACAACCGACGGCTTTGACTTCTGATCAGGAAAACAAGATGTCAGTTTTAGACAACTCAAGTACATCTTTAGTGCTCACACCTGATGAGACGGACAGCTCTGATCAAAAAGTGCCGTGTCCCAGTTGAGAGGAAGTTCATGGGAAACTGGGAACTGAATATGTGATTTACTACTGAAAGAAAAAGGCTAGTGCTGCTTGAATAGTGTGAATTTTTATGTTTAGTATATTATTTTGTGGATTTTTAGATACAATTTCAGCGTTTTATTTTCTGAGTAAAGCTTTGTGGGGGTCTGGAGCATTTTCAGAAATATTTTCATTAAATATGCTACTTCTTCCTGTGGCTTGGAGTAGCTCAGCAACAGCTTGCATCATTTATTTGAGTCAAAACTGTGACCATTTGTATACAAGTAAGAAGAGAGATAGAACCTCTTCTTAAAGTGCTATACTGCTCTGGCAAATAAAGCAATAAATATTTAAATAGATATTACATGTTGTATGTTTTAAGCATTTTTTCATCTACTTCGTTTCAGCAATTGTTTCTTTTGTTTTTCTTTAATTTCTAATTTCATTGCTTACATCTTTTAATGGTCAAAATTATGATATATATTAATGTAAAAGGAAGGATAACTGACTGGGCTAACGTAGTCCCGAAGTGTTTCCAAAATGAAATGCAAGCAAACCACCCAGGTCTTATGTTCACAACAAGGCCAAATTCAATATAAAGTACACAGAGAAAATACTTAGAATAGACAGCTTGAACATCCAAGGCCACAAGAGTGTTATGCAGAGCTGACTACAAAGATACCACATTAATGAGATCACCTAAGTGGGAAATGCTGAATTAATTAGTAAAGTCTACATACATTGCAATATTACAGTGTGCATTATTCATGGACTTCAGTAACAGGGGAGAGTGAGCACTTCTTTGTGATTGCATGAGAGAGACTTGTCCATGACCGAGCGAGGACTCCATCTATAGACTCATGCTTTACTGACTTTACATGCAGCACAGACAGCACTTATATCACAGCATATCTTAGCCTAAGGAACTGGGTAGTGTACATGTATGCTTTTTATGTTATTGGCAGGAATGCCAATAGCCATCATTAGAAGCTGCATTTCTTTCAAGGGAGTTTTGTGAAATCTTACTTTACATGGCAAGTTCAATAAGAAAACATTTGTATTTACTGTATGAGCCTGAGGGAGCAGTCTAGCAATGACTTCTTGTGCACTGGTATCTCTGTATTCAGATGATGCAACCATGGCTACATTTGGGGATACAGTGTAATGCAGTTTTGTTATTTATATTATATTCCTTATTCTAGAAACTTAAGACGTGTGGTTATGGTTTGCACTGACTTGAATTTCATCTGTTTCATGTGATGTGTGCAGGGTTACACCTATAATGGCAGGTATGTGTATGTCTCTTGGTCAGTCTATATGTGGTCAAAGGTAGAAATACTCAATGGACCAGTTTGTTGGTTTATCAATGTTTTTATCTTATTACTGGCAAACCCCACTCATGTCATGCATTTTGTTACTTGTTACATTTATATTAGGAAAAAATGTACGTATTGAAATTGGATCTACAAAAAAGTCAGATGTTTTAAGTATTGCTTTGATTTCACTGTGCTGGTTTGCAATTAGCTAGCTCTACAGACCACAAGCACTTATCTCATTAACAATCATAAAGGGGTAACTAGAAACTTTATGGAAGAGAATAATTAGTTCTCTGCTGACCTTGGTTCAGTCTGTTTTATGTGTGTTTATTTTTCTAGCATGCAGCTTCAAAAGAACAAACACATTAGCATATCAAAAATAGGTTTAAAGTGGTAGCCAAGAAGATAAAATGATTGGAAGGAACTAGGGATGTGCATGCAGATCATGTTGAGTAAAAGAGGATTATAAATACACAGGTGTAGATTTTCTGCATGTGTGAGAAAGAATTAAGAGGAATTTACATTACATAATATTGCGTCTTCAATGAATTAAACTGCCAGGAACAGCTTTATGAGCCAGTCATGATGCCAGACACCAGGGAAATACTTTTGTGTACTACTTAAAGCCGATCAGAGAGATGTAGTAAAGTTTAACATTTCATACAGACAGATTAAACCAATGTAGTCATATTCAAATCAAGCTGGGAATCCCCTGCTGTATACCAAGTCATGCAGCTTGTATAATGCAGCCAACTGTTACAACTTGTTTCACACCTGGAGTATTCAATGTACAATTATACAGAAACACAAACCAGGCGCAACATTTGGACAGGACAAGCTTTTCATTCTGGCACTTGAGAGCTGAAGAAACTAGGCATCAAGCGGACCTTTTTTCCCCACAAAGTGTCCAAACAGCTTTCCAAAAACAGCACGTTTTCCATGTTGTTCCCAGTTCCCAGACTTATTATAGACAAAGACATAGCATTGGCGTGACATAAGGTTATCTGTTAAAGTGGCTGCTCTGACCCCTTTATAGATTCACAGTTCCCTCTGGTCCTGGATTGAGCGTTGTCCTTTTGTTTCCCGGTGACGACATCACAGCACCATCAGCACGAGTCTCTCTCTCCACTCAGACAGAAACAAAACCTCAACAGATGACACAGTCGCCGCAGAGGTAATTGTAACGAGTGCGATACAATAGACTTTCTGCGCTGACTCTAAATGATACTGCAACAGAAGGAGGCCTCAAGAAAACAAGCACACCATTAGTGACAATTTAAATATGAGCACATCCAATTCTTTGTATGTTTTTAATAGCAAAGATCTCAGTCTACAAAATACATAATTACATTTGTCAACCCTAAAGCCATGAAACTTCCTAGGTGAAGTCTGCACGTACCCGACTGTGAGCTTGATCCAGGTCCGTGTCCCATTTCTGTTCACTTGGCTCCTTGATTACTCAATTCCTCTGCTGTCAATCTCGCTTACAGAACAGAGAGTCTATTGGATACACCCCTCTATGGTCTTCTCTCTTCAGTACGTGGGATTTACAACAAAGGAAGCAAGTGGAGTCTAGGTACAGAAATAGGAAGCACCCATTATACAACTATTTAAACCAACTTTCCAAAGACAAGCATGTGCTACATAAATAAGCAGCTTTGTATTGCATTGTTCTGTATCTTTTTGTGTGACCGTTATATCCATTGTCTTGGAGTTCCTCATCTTAAGCCCAAACTGAACTATTGACTTCTGTGATTGTGATAGCTGCCTTCTGGTGAAAAAAAAACAAACAAAAAAATACAAAGACAAAAAATAGAAAGTCGACAAAGTGGAAACAAGGGATTTGACAGGAGAGAGGGGAAAGACTTGAAGAGCACTCCTGGGTCATTTTTATTCAAAGATAGAAATGTGGCATTGTCCAAGTCTGTCCGTCTGCATTTACTTTACTTTCAAATGCCTCAGGCGAAAGAAAGTGACTCAGAAATGTAATGTCTACTTTGTGTCTGTGAATTCACCTTTAAGTCTCTGATTGTTTTGTGTTTGTTTATTGTGACGCCCACCAGAGACAGCACAATGCTGCTGAGACCTATGACTAAGTGCTGCTAGGTATTCCTGAGTATTGACAAGCTCAGGAGAAGTAGAAGAAGGCGCTTTAAAAAGGCAGCCCTCCCACAACAAGAGAAAAGTAGACTCCATGGTATGTGACGAACAGGATATGCTGAATCCCCCAAACAAAATACTCCCACAGCGCACCAGGGCACAGACAGAGCAGCCCGGCGCATCTGCTGTGTAGGTGTCCCAGAATGCAGTCTGCCTCACCTTTGACCTCCCTGCGCACTCTTTTTCAATTTCTTTTCCTTTTCAGCCACACAGACAAGACTAATATCCACAAACAGCAGCTGGTTGAAGCCTATGGAGGGAATACACGGAAATACCTGGTGCTAGAAGTTGCTGTGTCCTTCCGCTGTGTATTAATTATACATGTGGCATGTGGGTGTCTGATTGAAATGAATATTTTACTGCTTTTAATCACTGCCTTTGCCAGAGTGATGGAGCATCTGGCTGTGTTACCTGGGTAATTAAAGATGCTGTCTCTCACGTGCACACATGCAACTCTCGGAGGTTGTCTTCACCACAAGACCGGCCCGCTCCACATGCTTACTAATGAATCGAGATTAAATTTAAAGAAATTGAGCTCATGGTAAAATGAAGATTCCTCATTATTTTTTTTAAGAACGATCGGTAAAAAATAGGATTGTTACGCTGCATACCAAAGAGCTTTAATCTGAATGGAGATGAGGTCCAATCACGACAGCCCGTGCAGACACTCGGTGATTTATTACTACTGTCTTCAGCTCTGTTTTCCATTAGCACCTTAATTTAAATGTGAGCATACCCTACGCTGTATGTGATTTTAGAAGTTCTGAGTAGAGTCATTACAGCCACCACAGACGCTAATACAATGTTTCTGTTTCAAAGCAATATGCACAGAATGTCTGGACGGTCCTCATCTTGAATCGTTACAACATGAGGCATATGAACTTGCCCTTTTCCCTTTTTAATTTTACTTCTAGATTATCAAGCATTCAACTTATCTATACCCATGAAGACAAACAGGTGATGCCAGTAGGTCAAGTTGCAGGTCAGATCTGTAGAGAGGTGACCCTTGCTCACAGTTAAATTAATTTTCAAGATGTTTTTGTGTAAATTCACCTCTAATTAAATAAATTCATAATAGATAAGCTGAATGTCATACTGTAGAAGAACATTCCAGCCAAAGCAATAACTTCTCAAATAAGACAAAATGTTGGCAGCCCATAGTGCACCTTTAATTTGGCTGAGGTAGCACATGGACCATTTTTGCATTTTTAGTGAGTGGCATATGTGAAATATCTGTCAAAACCTAATCTCTCAGTTGTTGCATGGGTTTCCAAAATGTATTGTTTTCAGCATCTTCCCTCAAACCACTTAGTATACATACCATCTTGTTGCTAAACTAAGATCAAATCACACACAAGAGATTATTCAAACTACACACAAAAAGTTTTCAAAGTGGAAATGGAACCACAGATGTTTTTTTGTTAAGCCAGTAAGTTCCAGTAACCCCAATAAGCCTGAGTCCACCATGTGGTCATCGAGGCCATCTACAGATCCTTCTCAACACACAATTAGTTCCATGTGGCCTTCACTCTTCCTTATCTTCTATATGTAGCTCAGCTTGTGTGCAATTGTATGTGCTTGAAGAACTAGTCCAGGTTTTATAGTCTGGCTGCTCTGATGCCATTAGAGATTAGGATGTTAACACAGTCCCTCATCTGCCTGCATCGATCCATCCCTGGCAGTGGAATCACATTAATACTAACAACGTCAGGTACAAGCTCTGTAGCTCCCTTCATCCCCCTCTCTCTCTCTCTTCTCTCTTCTTACATCTGCTTCTGTGTCAGTGTTGATTTAAATTTGAATAACCAGCCTTTATTCTCTGTCGTTCAACAAGCACAGGGTACGCTCTAACGAAGGGAGCGAGAATGGGAGAGGGCATAGGAAACTAGAGAGGATGAAATAGTTGAGTACGTGTTTCTCAGTGAGGTCTACAAAGGCAGCCTCTGGTGCACAATATAACTTTTGTGGTTGTCTCCACCACTAGGTTTACAAGCAAAGGGAATCCAAGTGAGCTAAACAACCGAATCAAATTATTTGCCCCAAAACCACTCTCATGAGATGCTTCACCTTGAATGTTCCACAATATGGCATTAAACTAATCTAGAGATAAAGGAGGGGATTTGGGGAGAAGCGTGCAGCTCACACTAATAATGTATGTTTTAGCACATGCAATATAATTCATGCAAGACAGACACATTTAATTAAGCAAAGCAACAACGTCTCAATGGAGACATGCAGCGGACCCTCTCCAGTTCACTTTTTAAATAAGTGGAGAAAGAGCCTTTATAGGGCACCGCTCTTAAAATAAAGTGAAAGTACAAAATTGGCTTCCAGTTGTTTTACACACAGAGGACCTGCTTTTACCATTATTTATGCTACTACCATGTCTGTTGCAGGGTATTTTTCTTATTTTTCTGCTATTCAGCTACTACAAATTTTTGCCCTCTTAATGCGTTATCTTTCCTATTCCCATATGTCTAGACTTTGTTTTAGGAAGTAGCTTATGTTTTATAGTTAAGTAGCCTAGAGGCTAGTATCATTTTTATTTTATATTTTATTACCACATCGAAAGCCAGTTGTGGATTGATCCATTCTCCTCCTGTGTTAAAACAGCAGGACCCAAACAGACCCAAACAGTCAGTCAGTGTCTGATTCTTCAAACTGCCACTGTCCTGGTGAGAAGTCTCTTATGTCAGACAACTGCGACGTTCTGTTATTTGTCCATAAAAACTCTTAAACTAACAGAAGACTCTTAGAAACGATGTGTGAGGCATGTCCAGTCTCCATAGCCTCATGTGGCATGTGCTGCTTATTAAGACAAGGCACAATATTGGCTCGACAAGAGCGTCATCTTTTTCAGTGGTGCCAAAGTGAGACTGTCAGCGTACATTTGCCTAGTTGTATGGTTGGCATTTAAAAGCTGTCCTTCTGCTTCCAAGAGCAGGACAGGTTTATGCAGAGGCAGCAATGTGTTAACTTCTCATTTATTTTATCCTAAAATTGGTGCATCCATGTGGACGTTTAAGATAAAAAGAAGGTAAGATTTGAGAGCCTTTTACTTGCAAGCGGCCAAACAATATCAAAATATTTCAAAATGTTTGCCTTTTACTAAACATGGCTGGGCCTATACAGCCTTTGGACAGCATATGATTTATGAAGCACTTTTCTACAGGTGGACAAAGCAACAGGTGAGTTTCTCCTGCAGTTTAATAAATGAGCATTAAGCTACTGCATTGTCCACAAACACGATTTATGCCTCGAGTGTGTTTGTGCCTGCTTACAGCTACTTAACAGGGATATTATTGGAGATTAGTCAAGGAATAAATTGGAATAATTTAAATGTAATCCCTGTTCCTTTGTTTTTCAGTTTAGTTTAAACATATGAGATTACAATTCTGGTTTATCTCTGCCTTTGAGAAAACCAAATATGAATGTGAAGAAACTCTACTCTCTATAGCGCCCCCATGCCCCAAAGATACTGTCCCTGAAGAACACATTGTTCTTCAGAATGGATAATATGAGAGATGTCTGCACCTATAATTAAACCATAACAAAGAGTAAAAGCAGAACTGACCCGGTCCATCTGTGTCTCCAGACCTGTTTAGTTGCAGTGTGACGACACTCACACCAGAACCGGAGGCTCTCCAGCTGCATGTGTGAGACCACATGTTCGCGCGATAATTATTTACTTATTAAGGAAAAAGGCTGACGGACAGCTCTGGCATTCTGCAAAAACAGAATCCATCGGATTTGAGCTGGAGCACCGAGGCACCTCTGCCGGCACCACCGCATTGCTCAGCGTGCCATCTGAGCTCCTGTCATATTTTACGCTATACTGAATACTCACAACCACCGGACTGCAGCTGCACCGTGTGCAGTGTGAGTGCAGTCTGACTACAGTCTGACTACAGTCTGACTACAGTCTGAGCACAGTGTGAGGAATGACAGATCAGGATTTCTATTTGATTGTACTTAATGTAGGACTGTCTCTTCTTAATGCCTTTATGTGGTGAATAAAGGCATGTGCCTGTCCTCAGAGTTCATACTTCACCATGATTGGTTAATTCCACATGTCACTCACTCAGAGCTTTAAGAGGCTTGAGGAGGAGTGGCTAAGCACAGAGGGACATTAAACAGAACAGCACTGAATCATGATCTAACAATATACCAAAAAGCATCTTGTCACATGGATTAAATCACAGTTAGTGTTTCTCAGCGTATCCACTAGCCTTACCTGTGTGTTACATGTTTTACAATGTTCATCTATATACGTGTGTCTGTCTCACCATAACCTCACTCAGCTTTTACAGATTTGTCCATCCGACACGTTGCTATGGTGTCTATTATGTTAGCTCTGGTTTGAAGGACACAATATTGATGGCTACAATTTAAGAAAAGGAAACACTGAAGAAGGTGTCTGCTATGATAGAAAGGTGCATCTGAGCAGCAGAGTTGTCATAATTTGTCTACAAGGTTGTTGGTTCCTTCCACTTTGTCATCACAGCAGTCAATACGCCTCCAATTATTTAGCTGACATTCGGTTTTAATGCATGTCCTTCTTGTGCAATGAGGCTGTTGGTACCCCTCCCATTACATTTTGAGGAATATGTTAAATTAGAAAGAACTTTTCAAACACAGATTAAGCGTAACATTATCTGTCACAAATCAAGCACTGACTGCATCCACAAGTGTAACATAAGCATTGTGGGAAGCGGGAAGAGAACTAATTGCGATGTGATCATCTTTTGTGAACTGTTAAGTGGCCCAGTGGCTAATACAGCTCAAATTACAGAAGAATTGCTCTAATCAGAATAGCATCATCAGCACTGTTACATAAAGAGTTGATATTAGATTTGTCATTTCAAGCTTTGCTACAGTTTAGTTTTGTGTTGTACCATGTTCATCTCAGACACATGCACACAACCGCACATATACGCACTCACACACACGCACACACAGGTTCGATCTGCATCCCCAAAGGACAGGCAGACAAGCAATTGTACAACCGTATCCCCTTGGCTTCAGCCGTTTAGCTCCAGCGAGTCTCCACAGTGATCAATAGCAGCAGGAACAGCACTGCCCCATGCTCTGCACTCAGCGAATATCATCCTCAGTCACTCCATGTCAGGCTCTCGTTGTCTGGAAAAAATTTGACAATGTTTAAATTTAAAAAAAAAAAGTTGTTTGGAAGATATGTAAATCCTATAATTTAGAGTACATTGTCTCTAATAAACAAAATTACACTTTTGTCGTCGATTTTAGATTTCATTTGCAATTTGTACAATATTTGAACCATATCCAAGACATTTGAAGCTTTTAGCAAATCCCTGTGCTGTAATCTTTTAGTTATTATTATCAAATAAGCCAAAACATACTGCATTTATTTTTGGCAGTTTTATCAGTCTGGAGTCCTACTGAAATTGTGATCAGCGGTATACTTTAGTAAGCTGATCTAGTGAAAGTAAAGCATGATGGGAAAGAAAGCTTAGGCTAACCGTAATCCTCTCCCTGCCACACAGTATTCTCTGGTAAGACTCCGAGGAGCTTCCTTAACTTTAATAGGAGCCTTTAATAAGTCCCCAGATCATGGCTTGGTTGTTCAGGTTTCCATTTGAACAAGGCTCTGTGCTCCAAAATAGATCTGTCTAGTTCTTGCCATTTCAACTTTTGTTTTTTTTAGCATGGGCTTATCCCAGCTTGGACCTACAGGCTCTTGCTTTGTCGTTTGGCCAAGGCGCCTCATTTAGTCAACTGGCAAGGATGTGCCTTTCGACCAATACGCTTATCTGAACAAACTTCCAGTGCATATACCGGTAGCTTATTAGCACGTCCAGCTCACATGTAGACTGAGTGACGCTGTGTTGGACTTGAGTTTTGCTCTCTTTGGCCTACTTGGGTGTGTTGTAAGTAGCACACGGAGCCGTCTTCTGATCCCAGCGGACACAGGCTGAATAATTGAATGGTGCTGAGGCAGGGTGAGGAGCTGCTGGACTGGCTGTGAATAGGCATTAACATTAGCCCAGAACTTCTGATTTTAAAGAACTGGTATTTTTTGAGTGACACAGGAGTCCTATATAGACATTTTTCACACAGATGGAAGGAGTTCATAAAAAGTAGCACAAATTCACAGTTTGCAGATAAAGTACTTGCAGTTACGCAACACATTGTTAAATATATTAGCGAAAAGAATGAAAAGAATGAGCATTAGAACATACTTTGAGAGGTAAGATACAAAAACATACAAATAAATAAAATTTAAAGGTGCATAATAACATAATAACATAATAACATAATAATAACAGTAATAACATATTAGAAGATGCTTTTAAGGTTAATATTTTTATTTTTTTTGTCTGTTCTCATATGTCCTTATATTGTTGCTGTGTGTTTATCATGTACATATACCTGTCATGATAATTACTATATCGACTTGTTATTCAGTATATGGAAGTTGGAATTTTTGGGGGGGTCGATATATATTTTTTGTACCTTTTATTTATTTATTTCTGGTACATTTTTGGCTATATGTTAAGAGCTCTAAGGCTCTAAAAAGATGAATTACTAACTTCTATGACTCATTATAGATGCAAATTAAGTATTAAAAGTGTTTAATTCTGATATTTAGTTATTACAGCTCATGATTTTTAACAGTATTGTAGATCGTTTTTGGGGTTTAAATCTGCTCTTGGGTTTTGTGTCATAAATTTCCTTCAATATTACCGTTTATTGATTATATTTTCAGCCCACACAGGCCTATTTTTTGTGCAAAAATGTGATCTTGATTTCTCATATTAACTCTTAAATGCAGTGTTTTAAACCCGCAAAAGTCTTTCTAGGCTTTGCCACTACAACAAATGCAAACTGAATAAAACCCCACTTGACTAATTAAATAATTCCACTCAGTACAATTAGTCTGTCCCCAGATGAAATCCTACTTTTTGTCTTTTACCTCTGAAAGCTCCTGTTTAAACATGACGAACCAGAGGAAGAGGAGAAGCCATTTATCAAAGTACTGGAGACGACAGTGGAGTTTTGCGGCATGTCACTTTCAGACTGACAGCTCCTTTCTGCTCACAGCTCACACTTAGAAACAGATGTCACTCCTCTGCTGCTGTACTGTGATTTGGGGACTGTACCTTTTGCTGTCTCTTGTGTAACTTTCAACAGCATTTATGGACTAAAGCACTTAAAATAACATAATTTATCCTTCAGGGCAAATCAAAAACATGTACCAACGTTTAGAAGCTGCAATACTGAGGACCATATGTTGATTTATACGGTTGTAGATGGGAGTATTGTCAATATAAAGCACTGTTAAGTAATGATTTTGTACTTGATTCTCAAACTCTTCATACATTTGTGGTATGTTTTCTGTGTACCACATGTTTACAATCACATAGTTTGGAGATTTTGAGGGCTACACTGGACAATTTTGAGTGTTGAATGTCACTAGTGGGACTCTAGAGGGAAGTTGACTATAGGGGTATCAGTGGAGCCCATTCTTTCTTATCTAGTCCTTGGTTCTTGAGTGAAATGTGGTTTTGGTCCAGACTTGGTAGAATAGTGTTGTCGTGGTGACAGTGAGTTAGAAGTGTCTGTGTGATGGATGTGTGCTTCAAACAGAAGTGCTGCGTCGCCTCCTCCTCCAGACTCACCTTCAGGCTCAGAGTACAACACAAGTTTAAAGGAAGGGTTTGGGATCTGGGAAAGGATTATTATCATGTACTGTGCTAATGTTTGTGTGAAAACATGTTAGTGAACTGCGCTTCACAGCATTACATTCAATATTTCTATCTTAATTCTTGCATTTATCCAATTACGGGTGTTTTATAGCTCAAAATAACTTGAAAAACAGGCTTATACTGTGAGCAGGGTTGCCTCTCCACAGATGGGACCTGTATCTTGGCCTGTGGCATTACCTGTTTGTCTTCATATGGACCGAGATCCATCCAAGCTGCTTCTTCAGTTCACACAGACATATTGTGGAACTTTTCAGGCAAAGCAATGCACATCATCATGGAGACAAACAGGTGACGGACCCTCGATCAGAAAGGTTACATAGTTTTATTTGACTTTTGCTCACCACAATTAGAGTTTTGTAGATAGTAAGTGTTTAGTGTACTCTGAAATACAAGCTCCAGGTATGGGCACCTTACAATTGCAATAAAGTGCCTTGGCAGGAGTGTCTGCTTATTTGTTTATTTAGACTTTGAGAAAAAAATAAATATATTAAAAGTTTGAAGGCTTGCTCAGAGCTAATCAGCCACGTGCTAACTAATGATCTGATGAAAATATGTTTCTGAAATCTTGCGTTTTAAATGTGTTTTTTTTTTAAGACTTATAACAACAGTGTTATGGGTATTAGTTAGCACATAGCTGACTAGCCTCTGTGATGTTTTTAAACTCTTAATATTAAAATTTTTCGTAATCTCTATGGAAAAAATTAACGGAAATTTTATTGCTGGAACCAGAGTGGACTTTGAAGTGGATGGGACTGTGCAGCTCCACAGAGGGGGAAGATGCATCATCTAAAAGTACAAGATCATTTTAAAATAGCTGTTTTGAAAATATGCAAACATATGATTTACAGGCACATCATTGCCCACCCTCCATTTTGTAAACTATTTTTTCACATTATGTTCATGGAGCCCCGAGCACACACTACTGTCTTCTATTGGCTGGTGATGAAGACCTTTTTGGCAACAGCTCCTCTCTGTGCTGTGGTTCATTAATGCTCTGAGCGTGTCCCGTGACTGTGGGGACTAAGCCCTCCTCTCTTATCAACAACAGCAGCAGGCTTGCTCCCCCATACACACACAGACACACACACAGACCCAAACGCACAACACACACACACAAACACACACAAACACACACTAAACACAGAGAATGGATTAAAGAGTGTGGAAAAGTCACCACCATCAGCTGTGAGATCCCCTTACAGGACAAAGGCACAGACCCCCTCTCCTGTCACACTGTTACTGTCCTGAATCTCCAGTGTAGCACAAAGCTTTTTGATGGATATATTATAACTCCTTGTACAGAGATGCACATGTGCAGTACATTTAGATGTGATATATATATCTTCAACAAAATAACACTGAAATTGTACTATTTTCTGCAATTAAAAAGATGAAAAAGGAGTTGATACACACAAAAAGAAGAGGGACTTGCAGTAAACAGATACAAGGTCATATTTCTGCAAACTTGTGTTTAATTTAACAGTCCAATCACTTCAACCAAGATTTTGTTGTCTTATTTTTGTTGTCATGAATAAAACAATATTAAAGTATTAAGTTTAGCCTATTTCCCACCCACCCCTTAAGTACACATGGTGTTAAATGTGTTGGTAACAAATAGAAGTTTGATGTGGTCAACATCACTAGTCCAGGCATTTTGATTTGAATTGTTTTATATGGTTGTTATATATCTTTTACTCTGAACCTAATTTACAATTAAAAATAAAAACATCAGTCAGCATCTGTGGTTTGTTTATGGAAATATTTTCTATAAATACAAGTACAACAACAATCAATCATTATCTCTTTACGAAAAAGAAAATGCCCCCATTTTTATTTAGTTCAGTGGTAATTGGTCTGTTAGGATGGCAGCACTGTGGTAAACAGGCTATTTCTTCTGCTATGTAAACGGTATAAATTAAATCCTCTCTGTTATTTCTCCCAAAGAAACAGTGCTAGTTTCTTGTGTGGCTATGGTGTCATTTAAGGAACTTATATTGAATTTGAGAGATAATTTGTATTTTTGAAGCTATCTCCACCTCTGTGCCATTTGCCTTGGGCTGTTTTCAAAGATGCAGAGACTCAGCACAGGGACTCTCTGTCCCGCTGTCTCTGTCATACCAGTACTGCAGACATTCAAATAGAGAATACAAACTACTTTTTACTTAATACTGTGCTTTTTAATCTAGGATTTTTGTGGAGAAACAAGTGGACTGGATGTCCTTTTGTTCAGGTTGTTTCTTTTGGTTCAGATCTAATCATGTTGAAAGGCAACCGTGCAGCCTGCAATGCAACAGAATGAGCTGACCTGAGATTCTCTCCGAGTCTTTCCCTGGGTTTGATATTTGACTGTTTTGATATTGTCTGAAATAAAGACGGGTGGTGCTAATGATGATCCTGCTCCTAATTCATCAGGATCCTTTCTCATTTGGAACTCTCCTTTGGACTTATTACTACTAAAAAAATGTACAAGGCCTGAATGGTGATAGTAAGATATTAGGTTTCATACTATTATCGTGTAGGAAATATTTGTCTCTTTCTTCCTCAGGATGCAATGCAGACATGTACATCAACTCCAGAACAAACCCAACACCTGCTCAGAACTAAACCAGGTCTATAGAAGAAGAATGAAACTGGTTCTAGCCCACCAGATAAATCCAACACACACCAGATAAACCTAACACACACCAGATAAACCCAACACGCACCAGATAAACCCAACACACACCAGATAAATCCAACACACGCCAGATAAACCCAACACACGCCAGATAAACCCAACACACGCTAGATAAACCCAACACACACCAGATAAACCCAACACGCACCAGATAAACCCAACACACACTAGATAAACCCAACACACACCAGATAAACCCAACACACACCAGATAAACCCAACACACACCAGATAAACCCAACACACACCAGATAAATCCAACACACACCAGATAAACCCAACACACACCAGATAAATCCAACACACACCAGATAAACCCAACACATACTAGATAAACCCAACACACACCAGATAAACCCAACACACACCAGATAAATGCCGCCGTGTGAGAATGGCTGATGTGACTGTGACTGAATAGTCAGATGTTAATGCTGATGGAGTGGACTGAATGATGTCCTTTTTAATGAGTTTGTATCAGTACTTGTCAGTTATGTTTTATTTTCTGATTACAACATGTTACATTAGCCTGTGGGCGGGTATGAGCCTCCAGTGTGCATGCTCTTGTGTCTAGGGAAGGAGCTGAGAAGCGTCTCTTTAATTTAGTCCATAATTGAACTTGGCCCATGGGTTTGCCCAATTCTTCTGAGAGATGGCAGCAGATGAGAACGGAGCAAAAAAACAAAGGGTACAAGATGAGCGACAGTGCTGTGGTGAGGAGGGGCTGGAGGAGGACAGCCCGGCATATGGGAGGATATGAGGATATACAGAAAAAAGAGAGGAGATGCATCCTCACTGATCTGTGAGCCTTCATAAGTGCAGGCTGTATGGCTCAGTGGCTGGCAGTCAAGTCAATATGACATATGAATATTGCAGGAGCCATTCTAGCCCCTGCTGCCATCCTCTATTATTAATGTCCCAGAGGCGACTCAAGTTTTGGGGCACTGCCTCTGCAAACAAGTGCCTCTACGCAACCTGTGCTTTTCATGCCTTTAGTTCGTTTAGAGCGGCATGAGTTTAATTTACATTTTGTTGATTACTTAAAAAATAATAATTTATTTTAGGTATTTACATTTGTTACTTCTTATAACTACTAACTATTGTAACTAACTATTCTTTGAATATACATCTGATGCACAGTCCTGTCCCCTGAGCAGGTGGGAGGCAGGGGTCAGATGAGGAGGCCTCTGCAGACAGACAGACTGTTGGCATGATGTCACAGGTAACAGCAGCTCATGGACAGGATCAGGGTCACCCTCTGTCCTCACATCCACGCACACATGCACACTCATGTTGACCTTGTAGTCTGATGGACTAACACCTGGACCAACTGCACAGTGTTTATATAACACTGTCTGTTAAACTCCAATGGGACTGAAATGATCCTATACATACCCTCCAGTCCAGAATATCACATTTACCACTGGGGATTAACACAAGAGGAGAGAGGAGCCTTGGGCCCACAGTCACGGCCTGATACTGGGTGTTGATGTGTACATTGGTGTGCACTGTTTAGCTGTATTTTGGATGACAGTGATGAGATTAAAGCCCCACGTGCACATGTAAAGCCAGCCTGTGGTTTTATAATAGTGTGTAAGTGCACAGACGGGCTCTGTGTGTGTGACTGTAGTGTGGTTCTGATGATTGACGAGGAGCTGCAGCGGGCACAGGTCCTTCTGACTCATCTGTAAATATTGTGTTTGTGCTGCCTCAGCATTCTGCAGCACATGGATCACAGAGGCAAGCAGAGAGGCAGGGAGGCAGCGGGCACACGGGGGTGGAGGCTCAATACAGTTACACCAGGGAGAGAGGGAGAAAGAGAGATGCTTCATGTGGACCTCAGTTTTGACCCCACTCTGTGGTCTACTCCCTTCTTAAACTCAAACAACCATCACAGTTAATCAGAATCGCTTACAATAACCAAGAGCACCAAGAATCCAGTCAGGACTCTAAATGTTGTACTTCCAATGTGCTTAGGGCCTAATCGAGCACACCTGGAGTCTTATAAGGCATACGACTGAATCTGTTTTGTGATACACTGATCCTGTAAATGTCCCAACTCGGCTGTGAGGGTTTTGTTGAAGAGATAAATCTTTAAAATGTTGGTTTGGTCCACTGTCTAATTCCTTCAGTGTGAAATGGAATAGTGAAGGCTGTTTGTGCGGCTGAGTCTGTGGCCTGCAGCTGCTGTAAAGAAGGGCTTAAAGGAGGAAAGGTTCCACACAAAGTGGCTTTGTTGATTGCATGAAATTAGGTTCGTCGTATGAGCTTTTTTTATTTTCCTCTTCTCTACGACTCCGTTCTTCTGTTTGATTATTTAGGGCCCGCTAGAATTTCCATTTCTCTTTGCAAATGACAATAGCTTTGCTGTGTGGTAATATGATTGCATTAGCATCAGGGAGTGGAGCCAGTGGCGCCCAGAAATTTCAGTTCCACTCTGAATGTCCTTTCTCCGCTACAAAATACATTTAAAAAAATTGGACACAGGCTAAACAGAGAGAAGTTGAAGGTTAGAACCCATGTACAAAATGGGCTAAAAGTTTCTCCAATAAAAACATCTACTTCAGACATTGGAAAAAGCATAAGCGTTTATGGCCTCATTCTTTCCTTGACTTTCACATTCTAAAGATAACACAGTTGTTCCTACATTAGAGCCTATAGGAAAAACTAAAGATTGCCATCAGCATCATGTATAAAACCTTGGACAACACTATGTGTCTGATAAATGATATTGCTGTTTTTTATCTCTTCGGCCTATATGTGTGCACAATCTGATAGTGGCCTTTAGCTGCAGTTCTGTTTTATACATTCAGACATTTGTTATACAGTGCTGCTGAAAATGCCACTCTCAGCCTAGGAATTCTATCTCCTTTTATCACTTTGTCCCCTAATTCCTCTCCATAAACTTTGTGTTTTGCATGCAGCGCTCTGTCACCTCCATGTGACCTGAAGTTGTTCTTATAATTAACAGATGACCTTTAATGAGGCGACCATGTCCCCAGAAATGTCACATCTAACAAGACACATGCTCGTCCCACCCTTACTCCGTTCAGCTTGTACAGACAGCCCTATAACACTTAAACACTGCACAGCTGCAGAGGCGCTCACAGCACAGGGTGTAAATGTCATGTGACTGTAGTGTTCACGGGCTGATCTGCTCACTGATTCTTGCAGATGGATGGTGTGGGGGAGATGAATACAGGCTCCAAAGATCAGCCTGTCACTTCCTGTTTGTTATTGTCTGCTGAGGAGCACCACTGCTTTTAAAGGGGATTCACATGGGAATAACGAGAAGGCAAAGTTTACAGTCCTGCTTGTAGCTGTAATATATGGTGTAAACTTGCATGTTACTGCTATATAATTACTTGTTAAGCTCCGTGTTATCATAATGTAAACTGTGTTTGTCTATAAATATAAATTGTAATAGCAACATTTGGTATGTCTACATGGGGTAAATTAAATCACCTAACAGTGTATGCAATCTTGATTTTGGCCAGTTACTCCCAGATGGGGAGTAACTGGACATTATTGGTCTATAAAATGGTGTGATGTCATCTGAAACCCAGCAATAGATTAGAATTATCCTATTATTATTATTTGTTATTTGTTACTACTTACTACTAAATATTTCCATCCCCATTTATTTCAAAACAAGACTTCCCTCCCAGTACTTTTAACTTTGTCTTAGTCTTTCATGTTTTCTATTTAGTTAATGGTATTGGAGTGAGAGCAGTTCTATTTCATTGTGTTTCAAAGTCCCACCGAAAAGAGCAGAGCTCAGAGCTGAGCCCGGGCAGTGCCACCAGAGAGCTGTTATTTGTAATAAGGTTAAAGCCTGCGCCGCATCAGCTCACAGAGGCACGCTTCACACCACTTTGATTTTATCACTGCTTCTAAATGGGACTTCTGATGTGGAAAACAATAAGAAGTCACATGTTTTATGTTACTCCACAGAAATATTTCATTTACAAATCAATGTCAATAACAGTTTGCTCCCATATGTCCGGTGATGAAGCAGGATAGTTGCCATCTTTATACCTGTGCTGCTGGGACAGGCTCTGGACATGGACATTAAATGAAGTAAATAATGTTATGAAATGTATCTACCTTATTGATTAATGCATGATTTTAAATTTCCAGCCAGTTCAAACCAATTCGTTTTTGGACAATAGACATAACACATGCATCAGATAAAAAAAAAAAAAAAAACACACAAAAAACATGACATTGACATTGAACTTCGGACAAAATTGGTCCCTTCTTCAAGTAATTACAAGTTATTACAAGTAATTATTTTTTTGTCCAAGTAATCACATTCTACTCTTGTTTTTTTTTTTTTTTTTTTTTTTTGGCTTTTATAATTATGGTATCAACATCAGTATAGGATATCAAGTCATTTCTTTAGTATAGAAATTGAGTTTAAATTTTAGTATCATCACAACACAAGTAGGTGATATGCTTTTGACCCTGGTAAGACCTAGTTCACTTTAGTTATTCATTCTTACACAGCGTAATTGATATTGGCAGGGTGATAACATACACTTTCTTTTACATGCGGTTACTTTTCTGAGCTGTAGGCTACTGCTCTAACAGTCATTCTCTTTTGACAACACAGCAACCACCCTGCAATAGTACTGCGATACAGAACTGACTCTTCCAGTTGAATGTTTAACCCTCATTTGTCTCAGAGCCTGGAGCTGCTCTGTTTGGATCTGACTGGAAATGTGTTCAAATGGAAAATGTCATCTTGCATCAGACAAACACATGACGGCTGCTGCGTATTGTGAGCTCTACTGCACTCTAGCCTAGTGTACGAGTATGTGTGTTGGTGTATAAGCAGACTATAGATATTCCCCTTGCATCTGCTGCTCCAGTCATGCCTCCGTGACTTTCTCTCATTGTCTGAACTCCAGATGAATACACAGTTGAACACAGGCTTCTTCAGGTCCTGCACAATTTGTTCAGCATCTGTGAAATTAGACATGGCTTTACACTGTTGGCCTTTCAGTACGCGTCACTGTCAGCCACTTACAAACTTAACATTCTGCATGTAGATTTTCTATTAACAACATCTGAACACGAGCGCTGGCCTGTGGGTTTTTACGATACAATTTACAATACAATACTCAGTTTGATTCAATTCAAGTTTGTTTATAGAGCACATTTAAAACAACTACAGTCAAACAAAATGCTTCACAAGTAGCAATAATAAAGATGTTACAGGCACATAGGGAAAGGACAGAGAGCATGTAAAATAGAATAAAACTGTAACATATCCTGTCTAGTAGGGTTGTCAAAAGTATCGAAAATCAGATACTAAGTGATACTAAAACTAATATGGTGCGACAGTAGCTCAGTTGGTAGTGTGTGTGAATGTGTGTGTGAATGGGTGAGTGGTTCCTTGATGTAAAGTGTTTTGAGTGTCTTGGAGGTGGAAAAGTGCTATGTAAAAATGAGACAATTTACCAATATTGGAACCAGTTACTCATTTGAGCAAGTATCAGTACAAAATCACAGGACAAAAACATAAGCTTTCCTTGGTATGCTTTGAGCTTTATCAGAACAGAATATAAACCCCAAACTAAAATAAAGAAAGTACTATTATTTTGTTAGTAGTCAAAAAGTAATTACTTAACCATTGTGGTATTGGTATCAAGTATTGAGTGAATTCTTTAGTATTGAAATTGAGTGTGAAATTTTAGTATTGTGACAGCACTTTCCAGTAAATACCAGGGAGCTGACAGATATTACTAGAGCGTCTGCAGGAATCCAAACTACTTTTGTCCAGTTGTATTAGATCATTCCAGTCACTGCAGGTTAAGAGGTTATATGAGTTCACATACATTACATTTTCAACTCTAAGCTCATTGGGATGAGTTGCCAGTGCAGGCGGTGCACCTGGACTGAAATCAAAGCTACCTCAGAGCGTTCTGCTGAATCCCTGCTGGAGGAGCCGGTTTGTCTTGGAGTGAAAGAAGTGCTGAATTATTAAAGCTTGTTGAGGCCGCAGTCGTGAAGAACAGCCGACCACAGAGACGTTCACATACACGGAGAGGTCAGGCCTGTAATACCCTCCTGGCTCAGACTCAGTCACTGTTCACACTGAGCTAAGTCACTGCAACAAGTCTATGGGCAGCTATTACCACAATGCACTACAATATGCTTCGTAATTCTGCGAGACACATCCTCACAGCTCCCAGTTCTGTGACTTGTGTTCAGACTCCCAAGTAACAATAGTGCAGCGTTGTGTTTCTGTTTCTGTTTTTTCTACACTTACACTTGCCTGTTAACAAAACTACTGTGGAGCCAGGTGGTTAAACCTTTTTGTGAATGAAGTGAACCAGCTGCTCCTGTGAAGAGAATAGGAATAATAAAGCTAAACTAAAATCTTGTGACTTTCTACTAAGGCTCTATTTTTAGTTCATTTCTCAGCCGCAAGTTTATAAAAGCAAGTCACTGTTAATGTAGAGAAGGTTTCAACAGTGCTCATCTGGACATTGTTTTTGCAATCAAGACGTTTCGGCTGTCGTCCAGATGCCATTTTCAATTTGATTGTACTGTAAACTTAAGTTAACTCAGAGTAGATAAATCCTAGCGCCTCAAGCCAGTACTATCAAACTGAAAATGGTTTCTGGATAGAAGCCGAAACGTCTTGATTGCACAAACAGTCCAGATGACCACTGTTGAAACCATCTCTACACTAAAATGAGGGATTGCAAAGTCTCAATGTTGATGTTTCTTATGGTCATGTTCAATGCTTAGGACTAACAGTAAGATATTAGGACATTTTTAACTATGATGTGGCCTGTAAACAACCTCAAGACATTTAAGCTCATGAGTTACATTCACATTGTATAAATAGGTGAGCTGATGTTGTGTGTTTCCCTTGCGCTTCTCTCCAGGACCAGTCTGTGCTGTGTGTCTGCGGTGAGAGCCTCCAGTCACGCTGCATTCATTATCAGGCAGGTAATAACAGAGCACTGGGCCCACCTCAGCCAACAGTGCACTCATTAATATAAACAGGACCCTAAACCCAAACTCAATTTAGCTGAAAGCCTCTTTGGAGACAGGCTCCTCTGAAGAGTGTGCATGTGCGTGTGCGTGTGTGTACAATGTGTATCTAAGAAAGTATTTATCATTCCCCACAGCCCAACGCACAGAGAAGCCGTGCACGTGCATCAAAAAGCTCCAATTAGACTGGCCAATCGTGAGCTGTGGTCCCTCCCACTCACATCACTGCCATTAATGAGACCAATTAGCACATGCAAATATTTACCTCAACTTCTATTCGTCATTTATCACAGTTCAGGAACACAATCGTAGTCATTCGTGCACATGAGTTACCGTGCGCCTTGTCTTTATAAAGTGCCGTTGGCTCATTAGGGCCTCCTGTAGAGTGGATGATCAGCACAAAGACGTTATGGGAGAATGAGAGAGTGGAAGAGGAAGAGAAAAAGAGGAAGAGAGAGAGGGCAGCACATATAATACTCTGCTGTATACACACATACTTTATCAGGCATTGATTTAGGTGAGCCCCTGTAATGGTACCACTCCAGCACCATCAGATTAATGACAGCCAGACGGACCCTGCAGAAGCACACACAGGGACAGATGGGGGAGGGGCCAATGCTGCTCATTTGTACACTTATCGCTAAGGGCCACTAAATATGCTGCACGTAGCATTTTCAAATACTAATATGCTATAGGCAAACCAAAAGTGTTGGTTTATGTGCTTTTAAATGACACACATATGCTTTATGTTTTCAGCAGTCATTTTGCTAAATAATAACCAGACTTTTATGTAGCATTTTCTGTGATGACACACTATTCACTAGCTTTTGTTTACAGTTTAAAATTTTAGATATTATACAGTCTTGATTCAATTGACTACAATTTGCATAAAGCACAGTGTAATTAAGGAAAATGTTAATGTCTCACCAACATTTTACCTTCAAGTGAATGCAACAGGAGAGAGATGGATCCTCACGACAGGTATGTGACAGCTGCTACATCTGCAAATCACTCAACCCAAGGTCAATTTCCTGAAGCGGGTTTTCCTCCATAGTGCCTGCTTTTCTGTGTCTCCTAACCTCACCCTTTGCCTCTTGCTCTCTCCACATTTTCTCAGTCGCGCAGCAACCGTCCGTAATTAATGAGCTTTTACAGTTGGATCTGATCTGCCTCCGGATTGGATACGTCTGATAAGCCCAACGCAATATACACACATAGGCCTGCCCCTGTCTGTGCTGTGCAGCCTAGAAATATAATTACTTGAAAGAGAATACGCACACACATAGAAAGAAAGGCATTCAGACACACTGCACACTAAGCCCAGGTTAATTCCCCCCCCCCCCCCCCCCCCCACACACACACACACACACACTCTCTCTCTCACACTAATTAGAAATGTTGGGATGAGAGTCATTTGTTTGAAAGTTGAACACGCGGTGCACTTTTTTCACAGCATCAAAAATTGTCTAATTAAATCTATTTAATGATATGGTTTGGTGAACATACGTGTGTATGTTAATGACATGCTCTGATGATCTTAATAAATGAGTGACAACAGCAGGCAGAACAGTACCTAAAGAGCCAATCAGGACTAAACTCTGTTTGCAGCGAGCTACGAGCAGTTAGTTCATCAGTGTGCCCCCTGACCACTCTGAGCTGCTGTCAATATGAGCTTTAAGTGGCTCTTTATGAGAACTTCATCTGCAGAAAATCACTCAAAGCAGATTCATAACCAAGCTAATTTCCCCAATGTTGTTGGCCGGAGCCCCAATAGTTAATATAGTTTAAATAAATGTTCTTGTTAAGCCCTGAAGATGACTGCTGCTGTGATTCTGGGCTTTACAGAAATTAATTGAATTGTATAAACAGGGTATATTCTTATCTAATTCTTCCCTTATGATGTACTTTACTTTTATTTGGACAAAGTAGCCACTTATAAGCCACATTATTACACAAAACAAAACATGTAATTTCATATAATGTTTGTTTGAGCACTAAAACAATCTCACTTTATGAAATGTCTGGGCACTTTTATTTATTTAAAGGTGCACTATGTAACTTTTTTGGTCACTTGCTTGATGTTGCTGATGATGATTGCTTGGTCTGGTGATGTTTCTCAGCACATTTTTTTGCCTTGTCCAGTTGACAGATTTCATATTTTTCTTTTGCTATGGATCAGACCTGGATGACTGAGGGATTACACAGATATCTCTTGAACTTGCTTTCTTACTTTGAGCTGACTCCACAGATCTGACCTGTAATGTGACCTGGGAAAGATAAGTTTAATGCCTTACTCACATCCAAGGCAAAGCAATAACTTCTTGAGGGAGACAACCAGGTAGCAGACCCTTCGCCAGAAAAGTTACACAGTGGCCCTTTAACCCATTTCTGGTAGCGTATGCTCTGCTTACATTGACCTTCATATTGTTTTTACCATACATTTAAACCTACATCCATACAGACCCATTTAGTGAGCGCGCGGCTCTGTGAGGTTTATTGCCGTGACCATAGCAACAGCCATGAGTGGTGATGGAGATGACTTTTTTTTTTTACAGCGATGCACTGGATGTCCTTGTTCAGGAGAGAGGAGAGTAAAGAATGACACAGAGGCAAGAGCACTGAGGGGTATGCAAATGTATAAATATATTTTACAAAACACACTCATATATATAAGCGCATATGTCTCTCTGTCTATGTGTGATGCAATGCAAACAAAAATGTCAACACGCTCTGAAAACCTCTTTAAAATTACCTTTGTTGTCTTTTCCCCAGTGGATGGCGCTCTACTCGATCCCCGTCTTGCTGTTACCTATGCAGTGATTTCTCCTCTTTCTTGTGCAGAGTCTAATCCCTGTGTTAAGGCGGGCTGAATGGAGCTGTTTTGTCAAAGCTTTATGTTTGGAGAGGATGAGTGCCTAAAATAACACAAGGAGCTGGGGTTTCCATTCAAGTAAGCTCCAACTGTGCACATAGGACTCATTCAAATCACAAACAAATATGCTAACTTTTCAAAGCTGGACATAGAATCATAGAAGTTTGGTGGATCTTATCTCAGGACATCAGGTGTGCAATTAGTTATTGTCATTACTAGGCTCCTATGTATTTATTCACTATAGATTTGATGCTCCTTGAAGAAGATCACTTGTTTGCACGTTCCCTTTCCATGTATAATTTAGATTGAGAAGAAGTCTGCAATGGTCTCAGTTAGTCCATGATGTTGTTGACTCATGCTGTGCTATTAGGTGTAATGTGGTAACTGAGGAGAGGTAGAGACAAGGAGTTGGAGAAGAGGAGGAGGAGGAGGAGGGGGGGGTCTGGTTGCTGACTCGTGCTCTGCTGCGGTGTGCGTTGAGCTAACGTCTCCCAGTCTGTGTGAATCTGAAGCTGCTGCAGACCCTAGCCTAGCCACGTTAGCCTCCCTCCTCCTCGACCAGCGCTTAGTCAGCCGGCAGCGCTCCACTCCCCCCGTGCACTTTGAAGTGTCTGGCAGCAGCCGAGGATTTCCTGCCCCTGCTCGGATTCTCTCATCTTCAAGCCAGCGCACGGGAGAGGAAGAGGGAACAGGAGAGGAAGAGGAGGAAGAGGAGGAAGAGGAGGAAGAGCCGGCAGTGACCTTCGAGCTGCTGTGGAAACGCAGAGACACAACGGGACATAGGAGCCATCAGGTGTGTGTCAGCACTCTCTCACTCAGCCTCAGGGAGTTACTGTAAGGAGCACTGTGGGGCTATTACAGTGATATACAGATTATACAGAATTCACATTATATTCCTCTGACTGGTGAATTCATATAGTTTGAGATGCAACAGAAGTAGATAAACCCTAAGAGATACAGTTTAGTATGACACATTTGAGATAGATACATTCTGACAGAGGCCAGATAGAGAGATGCTGATATGGAAGAGAGTGGAAATAAAAAGTGAGAATCCAAGTGACAGATGAACCTAAAAGTAGATTCATGTGGTGCCAGCTCTGTCTCTGCAGAAATGATAGAAGTGTTTGTGTTTCTCTGTTTGGCGTGGACTAAACGCTGCTATCCCAATATCAATCACGGTGGGCTGGGCGATGCCTCAAGGCTGCAGCCTCTCCAGCCTCAGGGAGCATCAGTTTAAATGTGTGTGTGTTTGTGCTGTCAGTGGGGAGTGAATCTGGTATAATATGTTGTTTTACTTTACAAATCATCAAAAATGAATCTATGGCATCACTGATTTTCAGTTGAACGTCACGAGAGAGCTTGTCCAACACTGTGAGCTGATGACTAAACCAACAATAGCATGAGTCAATTCCATCTCCTTCTGGCCTTGAGTTTTTCACACTCCTCAGCCAATCACATTTGTTTTCACTGCACTGGTGACTAGACTTTTGTCAGATTATGCGGCTTGTAAATGCACAAAATGTTCTTGAAACTACTAAAGTAAATCAAACGCTGCTTTCTCTCTAGTACATTCAAGCTTCAAGGATATGTGTCTTTATATCGATTTCATGAGGTTTGCTTCTCTTTGTGCGGTGTCCATCTTGTTGTGCTGTCCCTGACCTGAGAATGAAGCCCACCGGGTTAATTCATCCCGGACAGTTCGTGACTCAGCAGCCCATAGACTCCCAGCTTGTGGTTGTTAAAATTCTGCTCTTGCCTCAGTCTCGCTACAGCACAGGCTATTGACTTGGAATATTGGACCTGATATAGAGTGGATATGAGAAGGCATTATTGCTGTGTTTGGAAATAACCCAGACCTCCACTGTTTTAGAGGCAGTTGTAATATCTGACTGTTTGTTGTGGAGCATTTTTGCCGTTTGGAGTGATCTGAATGTGTACAGGTGCCGTGGCAACACTCATAAGTTTGTACCCACCACAGTACAACGCAATATCATCTGTTAGACCAAGAGCTGAGAAATCCAATTACATTGTCCTCACACGCTCCGCCGACAGTGGCACAGTGGAACACAGGCTTTTTGTATTCATGATTGTACAAATCACTTTATCATCTAATAGGCCAAATGTACCTAAACAACATGCTTTTACTTGTATTTATTACACGCTGCAAAGGTTTGGGGTAGAGGAAGGCACTCCAGAGCTCCTCCGTGTTATCCATGTGGGAATAAAAGCTTTTCCTTGATGGATGCTGACAGAGAATTCCATTATCTTTGGAGCTGGTGGGATGTCGCTGTATGGATTGAGTTTAGTCTGGAGAGCTCCTCTGTATGTGTGAATGAGCAATATAAATGCACATATTTCTTTTAACATGGCCGGAGTGTGTTTGTGTAAACTGTGCAGTACTCGCCATAGAAATGCACATATTTAATCTATACTCACAGTGCACTGGCCTGTCCTCTCTACATTAGGGGCTTAGACAGTATAATGTGGAATAGAGAGAATGAAGGGGCCGACGCTGCCTCCTCCTGCTACCATCATGGCTGTAATGAAGCCTCATTTATCTCTATCACAAGCCGGGCTCATCAGTCACACAGAGCTGGCACAGGATGGGGATCAGCATCATTGGAGAGCGCTTTGGTACACTGGGATGTTCATGTGTACTACAGTGGCCAAAAGTATTAGACGTATCTGACGTGCCTCCAAAATGTCATTTCAATTTATTATGGTTCATGAAACGTGCAGATGGATGTATCAATTCATGTAACTTTTTTAAAATTTCATTCAAATTGCTTTTTTGTGAGCAAGCCTGTTTACAGTAAGAATGTTTTTCTATGTGTCTTTTGCAATGAAGATATTTATTGACAAACTGTAGAACATTCCCGGCAAAGTATCTCCTTGTATCTCCCAGACTTTGCAGGATTAGATTTCTGCACAACTTTTATATATTTTTTGAGTAACTATGCACAAATATGTTACAGGCTGATTTTATATGTTTGTGAGGCATTTATAGCATCACCTTTCCTCACTGAAATAACAGGGGAATCTGAGATCAGTGACCATTGCCTGTATGTAAAGGTCAGGTTGACTAAGCACAGATTTGAGCTTTAGTGACATTGTTTGTCCCCGGAGCATTTGGGAACAAGGTAGGAAGATACACACATGGCAGATAAAGTCTAAGTAATGCCACCATATTGTCCCTATCCCCCAGGTCTGATTAAGCGCTGTGATAGGCCAAGGTCACAGCCAATCATGATGCAGCGCTGCAGATTGATGCTTAAATTGGTCAGGGAAGCGGTGGAATCTAATCTGGCCAATGGGCTGCCTCTCCACTTCAGATGAAGAGGTTGATTCCCACTCGCCCTCCTCATCTCAGAAAGTTTGAATTAATACCCTTTCCAAGCCACTGTTTTAACTTATTTCTATGTGATACTCTTTTTGTATGACCCGACTTGACTCTATATTGTAAAAAGTGGATTGAAAGTAATGGAGGGAGAGAATGATATTAGGTTGGTAATAATAAGAGGGCTGTAATAACTTGGTGTTGCCCTGAGACAGAGACTTCAGATAATCACATTTTCTCCACAGTCACTGTTGTGTCTGTGGCTGGAGCACTCACTTTCATTTGCTCCTATGAAGAGCATATCTTTTTTACTTTGTGACTCCATTATATAAAATGAACACTTTTTTGGGAATCTCACCGTATGCTGGAAATAGGAATTATTTTCACAAATGCTGTATATGTTGAAGAAACATTGGATTTTTCAAAAACTGGATTCAATGGCTAGGTTTCAATGTATATTTTTATACAAACATAGGTCTGATCAGTTATTTCCAAAGTCAGAAGTGTTTACGCATCTGAATTTCTATGAAAATTACCCCAAAAACCTACAAAACCATAATGTGAAAAGTGCTTCCAATGAATTTATTTTCCTGCTTTATCTGGACTGCCACTGAGCTGTAGAGACCCTATTTTGGGAAACGCTTTATGTTTCCCTTTACTTTAAACCTAATTACTTAATTGGGTCTTGTAGTTGAGATTTTGTCAGAGGTTTTGTGTACTATGAAACTGCAGCCTGGAGTCCTCAGCTGACTTATTGTTATTGTACCAGTCTATAGGTAAACACTAACAGCCTGTCTCAGTGGCAGAAAAGTTTGGGCTAAAGATAAGTTTAGAAATAATGCGAGTGCACAGCCCCAAAGTGCACAGTCACTGTTTTTATGTGCAGCCCATCCAGGAGACTGTTAGTGATATGCAGCGCAGCACAAACCTGGGCATCCATTACTGTGATGGAGCGTTTGGTCATGTCGATGAACTTTCTCCTGAGGAAAGGATATCTACAGTTCAGGCAATGCTGCTTTAATGGATAGGAGGTGCTAGACTTGTTCCATTGACAACATAGTGATATATAGTGTTGGAGTGATTAGCCAAAACATTATGACCACCTGGAAATCAAATATTATACATTAAGGGGTCTTGTCTTGAATAGTATGCATAATAACATTGAGTATATTGTCTAGAATCTATATAGTCAAGAAACTTTAAAGTAATAAACATGCGTTGCAATCTTATAAAGAATTGCATGTGTTGCCATTATTTTGTGTCACACTTCAACCTCAGCAGGCATGTACAGACTCATCTTAACTTCTGAATGCCTGAATCTTCTTGACAAATATCAAGATGTTAACTTAAAATCTGTGGTGTCACTACGAGCCTTACATACAGCTCCATAAACTCTTGCTGATCAGACAGGAGTTGAAGGACTGTAGATTACACCCCTGATCAGACCCTGTTATTAAGCAATTTCACAATTTTGGCAATTTTGACTATTTTGATGATTTTTCAATAAATTGTTTACTTCACTTGTTGCCTAAAAATACCTCTTACTATCCTGGATAAGTTTATGAAAATGGAAAAGGCGATAATCTGTGGAGTCCTCCTGCTGGTGGTCATAATGTTTTGGCTGATAGGGTCATTGTATACTTTTCTGTATTTTACTTGTATCTGTGGAGACTGATATATATTTCATATTCTGTAGACTGCATAGTGCTGCAGTCGCAATGTTCTCAGCTGAACTCTGGGCCGTGCTCTGGCTGCATACTGTACTCTGCAGTGAATCAGGTGTGGATAAAGCCTTGCCTGTTTTATTCATTGAGAAGAAGATTAAATAAATGTGATTATTCCTATGGATCATTCTCAAATTATTTTAAAGTAGGGCCTAAGCAGATAGCACATATAGCAAACGTAACTATCTTTATGAATTTTAAAATGGAATATAGGCTTGGGTTTAAGGAGGAGTGTCATTAAGGTAGAACGCTCCAAGGATTGCACCACAAGTAACAATCTGGATGAGCTCGTGGATCGATAATAAAGTCCCTGATCCATAACGTATTAATAAGGCAGATTGCATTATTACTGTTAAGAGATGTCAGGTGGACAGGGCAGGAAAGCACATGCTCCTGGGAGGATTTTCACTTAAGCCAAGGTGAGGGACACAACACTGCGTCTGGGCACGTCGCCAAACATTAGTCTCTTCCTGGGACGCTTCATAGTGCACCCCTCTTTTCCCGCCCGTCCGGCTCATTTCCTGTCTCACTATGCTGATTGAAGTGGTCACCTTTCCCTGTAGTACTTAATGAAGAGCAGGTGTCTGAGAGAGGCTCAGTCAAGCGGAGAGAGAGAGGGGGTCTGTGATCGGCCAAGTGACAAAGTGGACCCTGCAAACCTCCCTCCTCTCGCATGGTAATACTTTTAATTAAAACTAGGATGAAGAGCTTGAGGTGTGGAGGCTCCAACCTGTAAAATTAATGCCATCTTTAATATCAAGTCTATAAAGTTTTTCTCTACACCCACAATTCATTATACAGCCACAACATTATGACACCAATTGGATGAAAATTTCTGTTCATCATGATGTTGCATAATAGACAGTGGGTCAACATTTTGTCCCAAAGTTGATGCAGATTTGAATGACTTTACAATAGAGTTTAGATTCTTAGCCCAAGTGTGACTGAGGCCCGAGCCCAGTCCAAATTCAGGGTGGTCTATATTCCCTTGGTCTGTTGTCAGGGCAGGCAGAGTTTGGGTCGAGGGTGCAGTGAGCGTGTGAGTTTTTTTAAAGCCTCACACTCTCTGGATGATTGACAGCTGCCCCACGTTTGCTGAGGGCAGCCAGCACAGTGTTCTCTTTTACTATCAAGACAACGGCTTTTACTCCCAACTAAATAAAGTGGTCAAATAATCAATGTGAGGCTAGAAGGCACATGAACAAATCTTCTTTTGAGATGATAGAACACACAAAAATTAGAAAAACAAAATCAGATCTGAAGGATCTGAAGGAAAGAAAGACAAATGTTCAAATTATTTAAATTCAGCCAACAACTCTATCTTTAGACTGCAGCATTTTGTTAAGGTCTCCCTTACTGTGATGTTGATTTCTTTCATATTTGGTTGTGTGAAGTCAAAGGCAGCTCTTATTAAACTAGGTGCTTAGATTGTCACTCGACTGTCTGAGTGAGATATGACACTGTGATCTGTTTCTGATCTCAGTTTCTGTTATAACATCAAGGTTCAAAGGGCCTTTATCCCAGAGGTGCAATTTGGTTTGGGTTTTAAGTAATGGACACCATTTTGAGGACTTTTGACCATTCAAAGGTCACATTTTAATCAATTTTAGTTCATTAATTTTTTATAGTGGCATAAAAAGCTTCAGTATCACTGTGATATTTTCTGTAGCAGGGTCAGATTAAACTATTTAAAAGGGAGAACAGTAGATTTTTAGATTGAAACTCCTTCCATGTAGAACCTAGAAAAAAAAAAGGTCACACCCTCTAATATTTTGTTGTTCCACCTTTAGCTTTGATTATGGCACATATTCTCGTTGGCATTGTTTCGATTTGGCTTGTTCAATGTCACAAGATTTATTTCCATTCAGTGTTGCATTAATTTTTCACCAGGATGTTGCATTGATGATGGTAGAGTCTGACCGCTGCACAAAGCCTTCTCCAGCACATCCCAAAAATTCTCAATGGGGTTAAGGTCTGGACTCTGTGGTGGACAGTCCATGTGTGAAAATGATGTCTCATGCTCCTGAACCACTCTTTCACAATTTGAGCCCGATGAATCCTGGCATTGTCATCTTGGAATATGCCCATGTCATTAGGGAAGAAAAAATCCATTGATGGAATAACCTGGTCATTCAGTATATTCAGGTGTCAGCTGACCTCATTCAACTGCAACTGCAGGAGGATCGGACCTATTTGCGTAGTTAGTAAAAATTCCCCTGAAGCTGTATATTAAGAGTGTGCTATTTTATTTTACCAAGCCATTACCAAATATCTGGATTGCAGATGACAGATGGGGGACAGCTAGACTTAATATGGTTAAAATGCAGATTTTTGTTGTAATACAATAAGTTCTTGGGCCTAGCCAAAAACAGAAATTATGCATTTACCTTTTGGATATTTCAAGGAGCAAGAACTAGAACACTGTTAATGGATCTAAAATGTAAATTCACAAATGTTGAACTGATTATTTGTATTAATGGCTAATCTCTAGAACTTAGTCACAGTTACCACAAAAATCTGTATATAAACAATGTTCTTTTTGGCTGCTGCTCATTTTGTATTATATATTATTGGACTGTATGTTACTGTAACGCTATTCGTCACGTGCCAAAAACATTAATGTGCTAAATGTTAGTTAAATAATAGCGGTCGACTCTGGGGTGCACAGTCTCTTTGTGAGTTTGGGTCATGAGGAGAGTGATCTAGTGGTCCCAGTGTCTGCAGCCCCCAAACCCGGAGCCATACCCTTGAGAAAGTCACTTAACCTCGGCTGCGGCTCATTGCACAGCGGGCGACGGGCCGTACATACAGAGAACATCAACATTTGTCTGAGCGCAGCAGGCCATTAGAAATGCAGCACATTAGATACATAATAGTAAATCATCTGGAAACTAGGCCAGTACTGCAATACAGGTGCACATTTCACAACATATTTATGCTATCTAAGAACAAATATACAAATACTGAAGGAATGCAGACTGCAAGATATGAAAGATTTGAGGATGACAGTGGCACAAAGACAGGTTTACGTACAAACCACCATTTTGCTGCATTGGTCTTGGCATGTTTATGTTTAGCTGTTGATGTCCCATGTATGGCCTTGGTCTACGGAGTCCAGAGCCAAACAATGCATAGGAGTTATCTGTACACCACAGCTGAGATTAAACTGGCCCTGAGGAAAACAGTTGGACAGAGGTGCAAGGCAAATGCCAGGATCACTGCGCTCCTAGAGTCGTATTTTCTATTCAGTATGATACAAACAGTTTTATAGCTTTGTATTGTCTCAGCAAACTTTCAGTATTGCTGAGACGATTTGTTCAGGCTTGGGGCTATTGATCAGTACCATTACTAGATCTAAGCTTAGTCTAAAATAGAACTACATTATGAGGCCTAACCCAGGGATAACAAAACCTGAAAATGAAATCTAAATGAACTCTGTAAATTAGACAAAGACTAAAACTGCAGCAGAACCTCATACCACAGTTTGAGAAACACTATTGATGGATAAAACTCAGGGATCTCAAAGATTTTTTAAAATTTTACAGATGATTCATGCATCACGATCATCCTCAGTGTACAGTCTAACCCAGGACTGGCCCAAAAAATCTTCATCGAGATTCAGCCATGTCTGATTTTCAATGATAAGCTTTGGGATTTTGAATCAAGAGGTCCACAGCCTGTCAGTAAAATGTGGTTAGGAGCAGAGTTTAGACTTTGGGATAAGAATTTCAGCGATTTTTTGTGTCAAATGTGTTAATAATTTGTGTTCTTCATGTTAATTTAATCAATACTGAAAGCCGTTTTTATTTTGTCTTTTAAACAAGAAAAAATATATATATATATGAGGGGGGGAAAAAAAATCCTAATTCCTTTTTTTTGCCATATCACCCAGGTCTACTGTAACCTCCTGACTTTTCTTTAGGCTTGCATCACTTTTCCCTTCCTTTACCCATATGTGGCAGTTTCCCTTCAGAATCTCCATTAGTTTTTTGTGTCAGCACCATGCCAATCTTATTTGAATCTCCTGAAGTGTGGAGTTGCCGCTGCAGTGGAGAGGCAGTCTCCGATGAGCCTGTGTCAGAGCCCATGCTGCAGTGAGGGAGGCGAGGCTTTATTTCTCAGTGAAAGGTGTATTTTTCTCTTGTCAACAGGCATGGGCTGCATCACACTCCAGCGCTCCCCCTCCCTCCGCGCCTTTTTCCATCTTTTTCCTTACATTTGCTCCTCTCCTCGCCTCCTACCTCTCTCTCCTCTCTGCCTTCTATCTGAAGCTATACAGAGGACAGATTGAGGGTATTATTTTTCCTGCCCTGAGTTTTTCTGCCATGCACTGATACTGAAGGTTCCATTCTGCTCCGTTGTCCAAGATAAATCAAAAACATTTTTCTGCAGCCACAATCAATGGAGAGGCCTTTCCCTGTGTTACTCATAGGCACGGGCTCTCCATGTTGTGTACTGTGGGGCTGTGGGTAACATCAGGTACCCTCCCTCCAGCGGTCTGCTCTTCTGGGAGGGATTTGCATCTAATTTGCATCTCATTACAGGTTTAATAGAGCAAACTACGTGCTCCCCGAAGTGAAGAAGACTGTGGGAGAGTGGAGAGGTGAGTGCTGGTCTCGACAGTGTCTGCCTTCTGGCACATGAGATGCCCTCTGAGTCACACCTGGTTCGTAATTAACTATGGCCTGCAAGATAGGAGCCAAACACATGTAAAATATTGCCTGGAAAGCCTGGTAATTACAAGATAATGCTATTTCTTTTGGAGACATTTTGTGCCTATGTTTTGAATACTTATCAGGAATGACATGACCACTGACAAGGGAAGTTAAATCTACTGTATCTGCCTGTTACTGTCTTAAAACAGATGAATACTGCCATTGTGTCCTTGGACAAAACACTTAGCCCACCTCGCGCCCAGTATCTGCGTGTACTAGTGAATGCATGTGTACGAATAGGTGAGTGGTTCCTTGTTGTAAAGAGCTTTGAGTGCCTGGAAGGTGCAAACGTGACCACTGACCGAAGTTATTTCTCACTTACTTCATGCATTCCTAATCATTTACAGTGCTTTTTACAACTGCTTTTCACAACTTTCACAGGCCAAAGTGGAGTTCACTGTTTTATTTTGACCTCAAGAACTGCTTATACAATGTATATGTACTTTGTGGATACTTTAATAATACTATAGAAGGTGAGATTCATAAAGAGACATTTGCGTTTGTGTTTTCCATGACCAGTGTGACATGACCAAAGTGTTTCCTGAAATGCAGCTCGTGTCTGTCTGTCTGCACCGGTCAATAACTGTTGGCCCTAAAAAGGAACTATATGAGCTGGAAGGCCCCTAGAGAAGGAGCACCACATCTCACTGTAAGGTCATCCCTCTGTCACTAAAATGTTAGCAATTCATATGTAAGTTGCAATCTTGGAAGGCTTTTTAGATGAAAAAGTTTGCAGTGGGCTCTTTTATTGTGGCAGACACTTTCTGCTTTTAACAGCATTTGAGGATTGAATTAGATAGGACAATTATGTCTTTTAGGCCTTTTAGCTGAGCATTTCCATGCATTGCCCACTCTATGGTGACAGCCCTGTCTGGATTTCTGCATCTGGTTGAAAGTGAGTCCTTGTTGATAATGGCTTTATTGGAAGCTAATGCAAGATAATCACCAAAGCTCTATAATAAGGTTTTCTATCCCTTAAACATCTATAGTGACACTGAGTGACCATAGTGCTCTTTGTATATTGTTACTGTTTGTTTGCCTTTCTGGACACTAAAGAAGTACTTTAATTGCACAGGGAAACAATACAGGATGCAGAATACACATTACTCAGTTCTAATTATATATTCCATTAGAGTTGTGTACCACTGATTTTATTTTGGAGCAGCCAGCTGTGAAAATGCATTTCTTTCTGTCACGTCAAAATGTGTGAAAAAGGCCCCAGGAAGCCAGTGTAGGGTTTTGTCAGACAGCATGCAGGAAGATAAGGCATAAGTAGACAGATGATGGACAATGAATGCTTTTTAATCTGTAGGAATGAATAGAGATACCACAGTGAATGAGTGTTATTAAATAATACTTATGCAGGGGGCACCAAACAGTCGCAGTAGTTCAGTGACATTTTACTTCTTCGCTTTTCTCTCGCGAACTGAACCCAAACAAGAACACATGCTGGCGTCTAGTTAATAAGCCTTGAAATATGATTTGTTTATGTAAAATATCTATCAGTCAGCATACGACACTGCAGATAAAAGCCGCCATATCGCACCACACTTTTTAATTACCTTATTGTGCTGTCTCCACTCCTGGAAGGAACGCACCACTGAGTCTTTTTCAATTAGGACCCTGCCCCCCCTCCCTTCCCCTCCACATCTGAGCTGGGACACACATTTTGTTAGAGCGCCTGTGTGGATGATTTCTTAACCTTTCTAATTTCACACTTGTTAAGTTTCCATGTAAAAGGGAACATTTTAGGAAGAAGCCCTCCGGATGGGTGAATGTCATTAGCGGCTGTGTGCGCTTTCACTGCGTTTTTATTATAATTCAGGGGGAATTGGGTGCAGGCTTCACTTTCTCAAGGGCCTTTTTAACCTATCAATTGCCGTAGAGCCATATACCTTACAGTGAAATATCTGCAAAGATACAAAGAAGAGAAAAATGGTACAGGTACTAGTGTCAATAGCAATTATTCTCAAGTACAACTCATGGCCTTCCACCATTGGGTCAGGTCAAACGCCCTTGACTTTCAGACCAGGGCTTGCTAACAACATAGTTTTACAAGACACTGAGACTTGTGAGGTTGTTTTCACACATGTTGCTGCGTTGTGTGGGCCGACTCCAGTGCGAACAGTTTACTTCACTTTTGGGTCAGCCTTGTTCACATACATCACCCATTATATACCCCAAACACGCACCATGAGCCACGTGAGTCCAGCAGATGACCAAACTTATTTCTATGACAACACGCGTCAAGGGACAGAGCCCCGTGAATACACGCACACTCTTCTCCCCTATAGGAGGTGATCTTTTCATTCACCTGTGAAGACTGAACGACACACAGATAAACCCATGCTCACCCGTGCAGACAGAGGAAGTTAATATTAAACTGCAAAAAAGTGCTTGACTCATTCATACAAATGTATGTGAGTCAAGCACTTTTTTTTGCCCAATTTCATGCACTTTTACTTACACCATGGACTGTACTTACCAGATATTAAAAGATTGTTATCCAGACAATGATTGATACTAAAACTGAACTTGAACAAGTACTGATGCTTGTATTGATGAACAAGTATCAATACTGAGTTTTTAGAAGGATCTTGACAACAGAATAGAAAAGAATATATGCCCACTTAATAATAATAATAATAATAATAATAATAATAATAATAATAATAATAATAATAATAATAATAATAATAATAATAATAATAATAATAATAATAATAATAATAATAATAATAATAATAATAATAATAATAATAATGTTTGCTGAAATGACATATGAGTGTCTAAGAAAAGTATTTTCATTATCATTGTGGTAAAAAATCAGTATTAAGTATCGAGCCTTTTCCTGGTATCAAACTTGAGTTAGAACTTTTATTATTGTGACACTACTCCTAATAGATGGTCAACCACAAAGGGCAAACTTCATACACAGGCAATTATAAGCAGACTTGTAAAATATATTTTGTTAGTAATGGGTTGGATAGCCAATACTAAGTAAAGTTACACGCCATAGAAGTATTTAAAACTTGCTTCTTCTTTCTCTGTATTTCGCTGACCTCCATATTGAAGTGACTATATGATGATAATGGCTAGCTTATGTTTGTTGCCTTGTTCCTCTAGGCTTTGTCCTTAATTTATGTTGTTGTTGGAGTGGGTGCTGATAGGCCCAGAGATGGCATTTAGCTAAAGAGCAGAGAGGCTGTTAGCTTCTCCGTTCATCTAATCAATCTCACTAATGAAAGCACTGTCCTCTCCACCTCCATCTCCTCTCAACCTCCTTCCCTCCGATCATTCGCTACGCTACGGCATTTTATCCATACACCCTCTCTGCTCTTTCCATACCTCCTCCGTTCCTTGTAGCATCTGTCCTAGATTCACCAGTTGTATCGTTGTTCCCAGTGAGCTCGCTTGTTTCTGGTCTTGGCTTCCTCCTCCATTTTCAGCAAAAACGTGCGTCTTTACCCTTCCCCCCCAGTAGAATAGATGATGGATTGACCCAGTTAGGATGGTGAGAGTGGCAATTGTCCAGGAATTCAACATGGGCCATGATATGTAGATGGTCTCACTACAGCAATCAAAACAGAGTACAAGTAACGCGGGGTGGTGTACACATTGGGTGGTGTATGATAGATAGTATTAACATGTACTAACAGCAGTCATACGGTATTTGTTGAGAAATTAGTAGTTTGTTAACCTATCGGAGCTACTGTGGATCAATAGATAGGCCGTTACCCTTGAAGAACCCATCATCATTTTTCTTTAAAGCATCACAGTCTTGGGTCCAGTGTTAATTAATGAATCAGCCATAACATTGGCGAAGTTATTTGACCTATACTTTCCATACCTATACCTCTACTACACTATTCTTTTGTACCTCTTTGTCTTCACCACTCCATAATCAGTCCATCCACACATTTCTAATACTTTGACATAGTCGGAAAAGTCAAATATTCTGTCTATTGGTTTGTGACACTCTTACTTAGGTATTCATCTGTATTACTGTCAGTTACAGCCCCGGAGAGCCTGACTTTCTTCTCTCTCCCTGTAATGTGAGTGGGCCTGTATATGTGCTCCCATAGTCACATACTTCATACATGTGTGTTTGGCCCTGGGAGGCTGCCTGTGTTGATATGCTGGATAGAGACCTACAGAGCTTTTGTGGAGAGCTGTTCCCTGCAGCAAGGACGCTCCTTTGCACCTCCTCCTCTTGGTCCATTTGAACTGCAGCTGTGTTTATGTACCTCATTCACAAACACACCTGGACACACTCACTCTTCATCAGTGCTACATGAAAATACTGTGTAAACAACGCTGTCCCCATTGTGGCAACCCAAATGTCAGGAAATACAGTTTTGCATAGTCTTACGTCCAGTTTTAATTAATGAATCTACCATAACATTACCTAAGTTATTTGATCCATCCTTCAGTGAAGCTGAGGCAACTTGCCCTTAGCGGTGGGCAACCACAGTCCAGTGCCCCGGGACCCTTCTCCAGATCTGAGCAGGGTGTAGTCAGTCATGTTTTTGGTTCAGGAGGGAAACTGGAGCACCATAAGGAAACCCACACAGACATGGGGAGAACATGCAAACTCCACTCAGCTTAGAAGAGTGAGAGTGAGACAAGAGACAAGAGTACTATCTATGCATACTCCATAATAACCCAGACATTAATACTGAAACTAGTATCAAAACTAGATACTCATTTGAACATGTATCAATACTAAAGAAAAATAGGACAAAATTGGACCTTTCCCTAATAATTTCATAATGGTTCAAAAGCTCAAATCATTTTGTAGCTGACATTGATTTGAAACGCTCTCAGTTACAAACACTTTCCAAACTTTCTGATATAGATTTGCTTCAAAAAACAAAATTTTAGGAGATAATTGAAAGAGAAGATTTTTGTTTCATAATTCAGTTGTCAGTTATGGCAGATTATACTCTACTAATCTTTAAACTTCACTTTACAAGGGCAGGGAATGTCATAGTTTATTAGTTCAGTACATTATAGGCAATGCACCAGCAATTTAACAAGACAGTGGGTTTTTCTATTGTGGTTTGAAATTGTGGATTATCTACACCTGCCACGACATCCCACTCCTAAGGAAATAAATGATGAACCTTCAAATGACATTGTTTCAAAAGTGTGCGTGTTATCAGATCACAGATAGTAGATGAGTCTAGTATTTGTGCTGTTCTCAAACTCAAAGACATATGTTAAGTGCATGAAAAGTCCGAATGTATGTGTAGAAGTATGATCTCTCTATGTGGCATTGTACATTCATTTAAACATTTTTTTTTACCTGTGTTTAAGTTGTCATTTTTATGTCGCTAGTACTGTACCCAAGATGGTCATTTTACTTTAGTTTCTATTTACTTTTCTGCAGTATGACACATTCCCTACTGTCCCTCAGAGAAGAATACAGTTTCACACATGCGGACACAGATACACCGGGTGCACATCAATCATACCTCCTCTCTCACCTGTCATTGTCTGTGCAGTGTCGCTTTCACAAACTTCCCTCTGCTTCGGCCCACGGAGGAAAGACCCCAATCAGGATTTACATTTGCAGCGCAGCACCTTTCTGCTCCCGAACACTGACTCTCACTGGGATAAAATATCAAAATACAAAAAGCAGAGAATAGCTGTGTTTTGGGTGTGCTGTGAGCCATAGGAAAGTGAGAGTACAGAGTTTTATGGTGATTTGTGCGTATGATAAAATGGAGGATTGGTTGCAGCAGCAGTGAAATTGGTACAATCAAGTCAGAAGGAGGGACAGGTGAGGTGTGTGCGTGCGTGGAGGCTGCGTAAACACGGCCGGAGCTGAATGCTGATCAGCGACAATAAAAACCGCCATTAAAGATTTATTCTGCAGAGACACAAGGAAATAGGAGGAGGTAGAGAGGCACCACACAGGTTTGAGATTGGATTATAGCCAAAAGACATACACATACCCACACATGCCGCCGCGCTCAGACTATGCATTTTAATAGCCCCGTCACCTCCAGCTATAATACCAGACAATGGCCCTTTGAGCAGACACTCGTCTTAAGAAGTGTCTCTCCTGCTTCCTGACTGTCTCCGGTGGAAGCTAACTGGCTAGCTCCACACAATTATAGATCCCATCTGTGTAGTCAGCATCACGGCAAAACTTAGCACAACAAGCCCGGGGCCCACTCTGTCAAAATGTCACCCGGACGCAAGCGGCGCTCCAGGCAAGACACCGCAGCGCTTTTTAGTTAATGTCTACAATAGGATTTTGAGAGATAGGGGAGAGAGGGAGGGGGAGGGAAATGAAATGACATAGAGAAAATGCAATCTAATTCAGCAAGCTATCTCTGCACCCCCTTCTTCCCCCCGCTACCCCATAGTCACAGAGCCCCCATCCCACTGCTGTCTGAGATGATTGAGATTCACAGTTGATGCTGATGACATTTGAGAAGGTCCTGGTAGCAGTGGAGCTCTATGGCCAACTTAGCATAGACTGGAGATGAGAGGAGGAGGAGGTGGAGGTGGAGGAGGAGGAGGGGCGCGTTGTTAGAAATGGGGCTAGGACGCAGGCAGGGTGTAGAAAGGAGACAAATGAGCAATCAAAGAAGAACCATCACAGAGGACATGTAGACAAGACAGCAGAATACCGTCAGGCAAGGTTGGGAGATCGAGAAGATCTAGAGAAATGGCAAAAGGGCGCGCAAAATAAAGGTGGGATAGTAGAGAGCTGGCCTACAAAATGAATAGTGCTCCAAGAGGCTGGAATTTAATAAAGGAACGCAACTGAATCAATAGTAAAAATCCCTGTGTAGGCTGCCTGGATTAGTTTGTGGGTAAATGTATGTGCGTGGATGGGAGCGTGATTATCAGTGTGTTTGCGAACATGGTGACAAGGATAATTATGTTTGATTACTAAAGACCCCACTGAGGGTTGGTATTATCATCTGCAGTGCTCCTTTGGTATTTTACTAAGCTGAGATGGTGAGTCTCTATCGCCCGGGTTTTGCTGATAGTCTTATCTTTTTTGGTCTTTTTTCTGTGGGCTGTGTTAAACAGGAAGTTCTGCCTGATAAATATAAAGTTGGAATTATGTTTTATTGTTGATAAAGGAATCAAAGGCATGCTTCAGTTTGGAATAACAGAGCCTGGTTGTCTTCACTGATGGAAATCACGTAATAGTTTTGGTTTTTTATCAGCTGCAATGATGTAAACAAAAACCTTTTATTTTAGGGCTTTTAATTGCAATCACAAAGGCTGCACTTATTTAGATAATAGAATGTCCACTGCAAAAAACAAAATATCCTGTCTTCTTACAGGAAAAACAAATCTACTTGTACGTCTAATTTTATGTTTAGTTTAGGTTTATAATTCATTGCTCAAATGGTAATACTCCTGGAGATGTTTACAATATGCATTCTGAACACATCATAATCGCAATTCTTGTCAGAAAAGTCGCTATTAGAAAGTATTAAAGTAAGTATTAGAAAAGTAATACCAAAAAGATTAGTAATGGAGCACACAGCACTTCCTTTTGTTTCTGTGTCATTCAAAAACTGTCTCAAGACACGTGTACACTGCTTAATATTGCACACATAACAAAAAGCCGTAGAGATATACAGTATTCCTTGTGTGGAGCTGTCCATGGTGCTGATTTGGTAGTCTGCTGCTGTAGCTCTTGTGCCTTGTGGACTGTAGTGGCCTCTTCTCCCACACATTTAAAATAACTCTCCTCTTTCCTCTCGGCTGTCTCCTTTTCCCCTGGCCCTTCTTTGTCTCCTCCCTTTGTGCAATATAAGCTTTGTGACAAGAAATTTCATTACTGGCCCCCACTTTAGCTCGCAAAGAGACATTAGCCAATCGCAAATGTTTTATATATTTCTCTGTCCCTTTATCTTTTGTTTTGTGGTTTGGCAGATCAGAGAAACATCCTAAACTGTGTGTATGTAGTGGATTGTACCATTCTGTGACTCTTATCCAAGTTATTAGTTTATCTACATCTCGGCTTCATAGCACCACAGTGCTTTTCGACTATCACCCTTCCACATATGAACTGTCTAACTCCAGCTTTATACCAGCACTGTCCAGATAAGCTTTGAGTACTCCCATCTTTATTTGAACTAATTCAATCCACGGCAGTTGTTTCTGTATCGTTCTATCTAACTCATCCCTGTGTCTTTTTCCTTATTTTTAACCCTGGTTTTGCTCATGGCACTGCTTATAGCGCCGTGACTGACAGTGAGAGTAATTTGCGCGTGTTAAAGCGACTCAGGGTCCTGTTAATGTGCAGTGGGTGAGCCCTTGTGAGCTGGGAAATCGGCTTATTTCCAGCAGCCTCTAAAAACACCTCGGAGGTACTTTAATGAAAGAGGGGAAGAGGAGGGGAGAACACTTGTCTAATCCTCATTTGCGTCTGCCCCACTGTATATGGCATCCTCAAATCAGTACCACCAACTCTGCAGTCCCATGTTGTCTTTTAGTCTGTCAGCTAAATTCAAATGAGCAATATTCATGGGTTTTTAATGGCGTAGATGCGTGTTTATTTGCATTTGGCACACTTTTTTACTGGTTAAAGACGTACAAAGCAATACAACTAGGCTAAGTGTTTGGCAAAGATGTAAACGGAGAACTGTAAATGTAAACTTAACTGCAAAATAACACTAAAAATAAACGTAACTGTGATAAATGTTCACGTCCTAACTCTAACATCCTCATTTGGCACTTCCAGATTTGCCCAAACCCACAACAGATAACTTCTTTACTCTTGTTTGCAGACCACACAGACAATCAAATGTTGATACGTTTGAACCAAAGGCAAAGTCTGCTGTTAGCCTGCCTGTAAATAAAGAATCATGGAGGAAGGGAGCGCTTTAACAGTGGGGGCTGGTGCTGCGTGGTGAGCTTTGGGGCAGGCTTATATTAAATGGCTGAACTGGGGCTAAATGAGCTGAATTAATGGGGTCTAGTCTGAACACTTACATGCCTGCTAAACATCTCTGCATGTGTGCGCGCCTTTTCTTTCTTTAATAATTAGGTCATCTCGCATAGCCATTTTTGTACCCTGTAAACACGGAATCTGGGTTTGTAGGTTTCCACACAGCTGAACAAAATGCTTACAAATCATCGGAAGAGTGCAGTTACCGATGTTTTTTGTTGTAATGAATTTTTAACATTCGACATTATGAGTGGGGGAGAGGCGGGTAGAAATTTTTGCCGACCGTACAGAATTTCAATCACGGTCGTGTCCCTGGCGATGCTGTGTGTTTTGAGTCCAAATGTTGGCGTACTATTAAAGGGTCATTCCCCTGTGTGTTCATTGATGTAGTCTTGGGCAGGATCACTACAAACTACCCCTTTCTCCTTCTTCTGCGCCTTCGTCTTTCGCTCATTAACCCGCGCTTTTACTCCGACACCCCAAAACTGGCTTCATCATCATCTTTCATCTGTCATATGGCATCTTCTTCCCCAGTTCTGCACCCCTAACCCCCGCTTCGTTCAGACAATGTCGGGCTCAGCGGGGAACCGACTCCCCGCAAATAAGGCCAGCCATCCTGATATAAAAGGAGGAAGATGCATGAGAACAAAGATGCCAGGCTGTTTGGCTTTGCATTATGTATTTCCGAGTAGTGTGGAGTATGTGTTAATGCAGATTAGTCTTGTTTTTGCTTTTTGTTTGTTGTTTTTTGTTGGTTATCTGATATCAACACTGGATATATTTAGATTTAGGATTCCCAAACCTAATTGTGTTGTTATTTCAGTGTCATCCTTTTCTGCTTTTATAGGTTACAGAGAATCTATTATTACTGATCAGATCTGTGAGTCAAGCGCTCTCACAATTCCTGTTTTTCAAGGTATTATAATAAAACCATATGTAATTATTGCGAGATAGATGGTCAATATGTGTAAAATGTCATCTATTTTATCATTGTTCACTTTTAAAAGGCCGGCATGTGTATCTAACTACCAAATGAAACACCAAACAATGTTGCATTCCACTGGAAGCATGTGTGCGCTTGTTGTATTTACTGAAGAAAACCAAATGCATATGTTCTTCTTTAAGTCAGAGCGTCACCACCTCCGACCTATCCACTGTGAGAAATGTAAGCTGAAAATGGATTTAGTTAAACATACAGGCCCTGGCAGCTCCAAACAGACTGACTCCCCTCTCCCTCACTGAATCTCCTCCCATCTGCCCCTCTGTCCATCTCGTCTCCTCTTTGTTTCTATGTCGCAGTCAAATGGATGGAGCAGTGTGCAAAGCCTCCAGGGCTGGGACTGGACACAATGTTTTCAGACAGATTATTAAGACTGTGAGAAGGCTATGTTCACGCGCAGGAACATCCAAACTGTCTGCAGCTTTCTACCACGCAAAACAGCACACAGGGACAGCCAGGGATCGCTCTGGTTTGCAAGTTTAAATTATTTTGGCTGTAGCTTGTGTTCACAGCATTACAAATCTGTACTGTTAAGTGAGAAGGGAGAATATGCTGTTTATGTGCGTCTTTACCGTCAGGATAAATTGTGGATATTGCTGTAACTGGCCCTCAGGCCTCTAAAGCTCGTGAGTAATTAAAAACATGGATACTTAATGTTAATAGTATGGTTATTTATTTAGAGCGTCTGTGCATGACTTTTGCTTCATTTAGTTCAAGATAACGCCTTTTACTTTGGACGGTATATCATAGAAAGCAGCTATCTGTGATGCAAATTACACTGAATGATAATGCCGATACATTTTGATATCATAAGGAAACAACAAACAGGAACAATTATATCTGACATGGGATTTTGTTGGACAATAACCATTATCGTTATTATTATTATTATTATTATATTATATCGTGGACATTTGTTTCTCGGTCATGGTTCAATGTCAGAGTGAGAGGCGGGGCTACAGCTCAGACTAAAGCACATTCTTCACTCATGGTTCAAAATTAAATAGAAGCCCTTAAATATACCCAAATTTTCTCCTGATGAAATTAGGGGCTGCAGTCTAGGCAAAGAATCTAGCATAATCATAACCATCAGTTTCATGGACTGTTGCCTCAATGATTAATAATTTCAAGATATAATATAATAATAATAATAATCATTAATTCTTCAAAATCTTGCTTTTAACAGGTACCTGAAACCCATGAATAGCAAAATAGCTGGGAATGGAAAAGTTAACATTACCATCTGACCTCACAAATCTCATGGTCAAGCCTCTGTCAGGCCTTTAAATGTCTGACATATGATTATTTATAGACATTTACTTCCAGACGTAGAACTATGAAGGCATTTTTTGTCTTTTCTACATTAACACTGACTCCTCCCCCCTCGTGACATCATCAGATTCTTAACGTAACATATGACCGCACCCCCCCGTCCTTCACCTCCACAACAGAAATCCATCCACTAAAAACACTAAGCACACAGCGGCCGTCCTGTCCGGATATCACAAGTGTTTTCTCAGCGTTATATGATCTGATTAGGCTGAATTAATGAGGCCCAGTGGAAGAAAGCAGCCCTGTTACATCCTTCCTGTGTCTTATCTCACGTCCCCTCCTCTCGCCCCTCTCTCTTTAAAAGCTCACACTCTGCTACATTGTGAAATTTTCCTCGTCCTCCGCGCACCTCTTTGCCTCTTCCTGCCGAGCCTCTCTTTTTCAAAACCAACATTATGAAGGATTTATTGTAGAGATTTCAAACACTTGTGCATTCAGGAACAAGACTATAGGGGCTGGTGCAACAAAATAACACTCCAGTAATGCACAATGGGCACATTTGATTGTATACAGTACTGTGAAGAAGTCTATTTCTTAAATTTGGTAAGACTTGGTTCTCAGACTGTGGGATTGGTACCACTGATGGTTCACTTTTTCTGTTACTCAAGTTAAAGGTTTGATTGACTCTCGTGGGTTTTAAGCCAAAGCAAATGCTGTTACCTCTTCAAAAACAGATGTGGAGTTGTGTTTTGTTTCATTCACACATGTTTGAGTAACACTTTTTTGTTAGTATGTCTACATCTCCAAAGCTAAAAAGGCTTAGTTCCACCTTGTGATGTCATATAGTGGTAGTTTTCAAGTCAACAGCTTTTTATAGGGGTTAAAACCATCTAAATGATTTAAGAGAATGACAACTTCCTGTATTACCACATGACATCACAAGATGGAACAGACTCTTTGTAGTTTGAGAGAAGAACTCTAAAAAATCTGCAGGGTTTGTGTGTTAAACATGTGTGAATGAAACAAAAAAAAACACAACTCCAGGTCTGTTTTTGACGAGGAAACATTACCGCAAACATCAGAAAATAGTTAGAAAATAACATTTGCCCTTTAATTATTATCAGAGACAATAAAGTTGTTTCTGGTGGTTATGCAGTTCAGTTTTGGTTAGACTTGAATGTGCAACCTGCAGACACCCAAATTTGCAATAGTTTAGTTCAATTTTTTTCTTTCATACCTTACCTGATTTTCAAACTACGAAAGAACAAGCAAGTATTCAAATCTACATAACTTTTAACATTTTAACATTTTTTGGGCACACATACAGCTTCAGAACTGCATTTTCAGATGACAAATTGAAGCAGGGGTGGATTGCCATTAAACTGAAGTGTAGTCTTTTATCATGCCCAATTTCATTTCATTTCCAAATCACTTGTCTTTGCGTAAAATGGTCCTCCACATGTATGAAAGTCGTATAGTCATACCCAGCCATCTCTCTCAAAGCTACCAGTCTTTTAATAAAGTCTCTCTCTTTGTCTGCCTGTTTATGACTTGGTGAATATGTGATTCTCCTGAGCTCCAGAGGCTCCTGGTTTCATCTGTGTTATTATGAGTGACACTGTGTACACAAGGACACAGGCACCACCAGTATGACATGATCCTGTCAGGAAGCATTTGTATCGCCTCCAGGCTGCTGTTCAGGATGCTCACACCGGGTTGGGGCTGTCCTGTCACCTGTTTTTTTTTTTTTTTTCTCTTTGTTTTCTCTGCCTTTTAATAATTCCTTGATATAATTGCAGTTTTTGACACAGTATCGGTGGATGATGGCCTGAACACTGCAGGCCTGTATTGAGTCTCTTATTGTTTTGGACTTAAGTTATTGTTACAGGAGCACAGGATCCAACTTTGACCTATTTTTACATAAAACAAATTACTTTTATGATTGATATTTCAGTGTGGACTCCCTGATTAAAGATTTAAACTTGATTTCGAAAGGAAAATTTCTCAATACTGATAATACTCCAAGACCATGATAATAATTGAAAATTCTTTTTAAAAATAATAAAAATAATATTAGCTTCTTTAAAGGAGCTGTACCTGATTTATTTTTAAGTAATAAAGTAGGATTTATTTTGCCTCAGTACAGATACATTGTAAAAGCAGCTCTCTTAAGGTAAAAATGAGACTGCTGTGTGCTGTCTGCATCTAACCAACGCGCTTCCAAACTTATCACAGGGAATAATCATGATGAGGATTTACTTTGGACCATAGCAAACTGTTTAAAATGAACAAGTTTCATTTTTCCTGTTTTTAAGATGCTAACAATCGGGTACACTGCCTTTAATATCATCTTAGTAGTCTGAAAAAGACCCAGACCATTCTAAAAATATTCAGGAAAGGTTCAAATGTGTCCTGTACGTACATTTATTCCCTACTTGTTGAAAATATTTTGGATACTCGCTTTTGCCGAACTTGGTCCTCAGTGAGCAGTCCACATGAGCACTAGACTTTAGAGTACAGATGATTACAGCTTAGTGTAAATCTATGGCACATCCTCGTGGCACTAAAGCAGTATTTAGTTTATATAGGGGCAGTGAGCTTTGGGAGCAGAAATTGGCAGGTGTGCTGATTGCTCATTATCCTTTCACCCCTGCATTACCGAGCTCGTACCTTTTTAAAGAGCTGGCTCCATTATTAAGTAGTCGTAAAACAGGAAGCTAACTGGTTTTAAATGAAAAGCCATTCTCACTGTGTTTATGTGAGCACTTGTTTATGGTTATAAGATTGCCTCTGATACACCACTCCTGAAGGATTTCGTAGTCTTGTGTTGGTATACCGATCTGTATAGAGCACTGCTGGGTTTCAGATGACATCACAACATCCTATAGGTCAAAAGTATTATCTACACATGGGGGCAGCTAAAATTCATATGGTTAAAATGCAGATTTTTGTTGTAATACAGCGATTTCTAGAGTCTAATACCAATAATCACGTTCAACATTTGTGTATTTACCTTTTGGATATTTCATGGCTGTCATGATACCTGTAGTATCTGTCTCCCTGTGTGCTCTCTCCCCCTCCCCTACCTGTCTGCTTGGAGCTGGGCGGAGTTCCTGACTCCTCCCACGCGCACCTGGAGCGCATCAGTGCAATTACCTCCACCTGCTGCCGAGTATTTGAGGGCTCGGCAGAAGACACTCAGGGCCAGACCGTCCGCGTATTCCTGCTCGTCTTCACCCTGTTTCCAGGACTGTCTTGGACGAGATGCTCGGGCCAGACCGTCCGCGTATTCCTGCTCGTCTTCACCCTGTTTCCAGGTCCGTCTTGGACCAGAGACTCGGCGAGACCGTCCGCGTGTCAACATTCCTGCTCTCGCTCGTTTCTGCTCCTGCCTCTGCGCTCCCGTTCCGTTATAGTCCACCCCTTTGCCTTGCCTCCTATCCCGTCTTGGTCTCCAGCTTGCTTGCCCTGGCTCCCGCTCTCTGGACTACTCCTGCTCGGCCTGCCCTGGCATCATCCCGATCCTGTCCTCGCCCTGGTCCTGGCTTTCCCGTCCCCGCTCTGCACTACGCCCGTCTGGTCTGCCTTCCGCTTCATGGCTCCCCGTGTGTGTGTTAAATTAACTATTAAAAACTGAATTTCACCATTTTGTAAATAAACACTGTCAACTTGCCCCGAGTCTACACTCCTTGGTCCGCACCCACACTAGCCGTTACGACAATGGGAAAGTGTGCTGTACCTGGGGAGTATGACATCATCACATTATAGAGTTTGAAAACCAAGTAAAGATGCTCCTTGTACTCATCACCTGGATAAATAGTTTGTCAAGACGGACTTTTAATACTGCAAATATTACTATTACTACTTCTACTGCTTTCTTTTCCCCATACACTAACGCTCACACTTAAATATAATTGACTATTTTATCCTCTCCAGTGTAGAACGTTATGTCTGTTTATGAAATTCTCTCATTACAAAAATTGAAGAAAATTTATGTTTCATCCTATAGTGCATCTGTAATTTATATTTATTGCAATGTATTTTCCCATTTATTGTGACTTTTGGATGTGCGGGGCTTTAGTGGCTGCGTTCATGATGTGAGTGCCTAAGAGCCTGTGTGTATGAGACAAGTTAATTTGAATGGCAGCCAACAAACATTTAATTCTCCTCGATGCTCCACCTTTGCAGTTGCTGTGAAAGCACTGTATCATTAGCAATATACATTAGTCTCCCCCTGTCTGCCTGCCAGCAGAAACGCCCATTAATATTCATCCCATTTAGAAGCAGCTCAGGAGCTAAAGACGGCAGTAGAATGGGGAATAGAAGCCCATACTGTCAACTTATACAGTACACAAGACACGGATACAAGAAGGATATTTATTATTTATGAAATACCTTGTCTCACTAAAAGATGTGGGTGAGAGCAAACAGGCTTACATTCGTGTGGTACAATGGAATTTTAATTATCAGTACATCCTGGGATTAATTGCGTTTCCCATTGGTTCTGGTGTGGGGAAATCGGGTTCTGCAAAGATAATTATTAGAAATATATTCATCAACCTCGACTTTTATTTTCTCTTTTTGCTCTTTACTTCAAAAACAATGAACATAGGATGTAACGCTTTGAATAAAGATTAGAAATTTCACTGGATGCTTTAATCTGCTCTAAGTGTATCTGGCTTTGGGAAGAGAGAGAGAACAGTATCTTATGACCCATGTGACTATTAATATTTCTGAGTGTTTTTGCTACTTAATTACAAAATACTCTCAAATACATTCTTTTTAAGTGCTTTCTGTGAAGTTATGGGAAGGGAAAACGCTAATATTTTGTGCTGTCTCTTAAGAGTGCCTTGTCCATCTGCTGTGTAAATGTGTTTTGAGCACTCTCTGTACTGTCCAGATCTCCTGACCACTCACCTCCTGGACCTTAACACAGTTCTGCCTCCTCCAGCCTCCTGTGTGGACGTGTGCTAGTCATCATGGCACTTGGCTTGAGTTTGACACTGCTCCTTATAGGTCTGGCTTAGATCCTACTTCACATTTCAGTATAGAGAAAAGTAAACTAGGGAAATGTATTCATTAAGGGCCCAATTTGAGTCGAATTTGTCTGGCTACAGTACAGATATATTGTATAAGGGCTCCTGAGGTCAAAATAAGTCTGCATCTTATAAACGACTGTATTGTCCACGAATAAGGAAATGCACGGTTAGCATGCTAGCTGGTGTTAGCTTTACCCTGACGGCAAAACTCCGCTCTGGTCTCTTAAAGTTATGAAAAGCACCTATAAAATCATTGCGGTGAATAGTTAAGATGCTCTGGATTGATAAGGAAAGTGAGGAATAATGTTGGTTTTAAGACAGGAATTGTCAATTTGTTGCCACAACCTTTTTCTTCAAATTTGATAAAAGAAATAACCAAACCGCAAATACACATACCAAACATGATGATTTGTCAGTGGTCTCTTGTTTTCTTCCATAGCCCCGTGTTGAACCATGAGTGCTTACAGTACGTAGTGATTTGTTGAGCAAGATATTTGCTGGATACAAATGTGTGTTCATTAATGTTGTTTACTGGGAACGCCATTGCACCAGAAATATTGATCGGGAGCAGGCTATGTGTGTCTACGGCTGCTGTGTTTGTACCGGTGAGACTATCGATTTGAACTGCTCCCAATAGTCTTTATTCCTACAGCAACAGTCTGTCAAAAGCCAAGTGTAAGTAATCCTTCTTCACACCTGTACTTTTGTTGATTTAATGATTCGACTGACTCACATGTTAACGTTCTGACTACCTTGTGTCTTATTACTTAACTTTAACATAGCATAGATCTGAATTAGCCGCGGCCGTCTGACTACAGTTGTTTCAGTGTTGTGTGCGGGTATAGTTCTTTGAAGCGGCTCCGTTCACTCTATCGCTCTAATTGCTTTTGACTTGCAGCTTTTCAAACACATTACCATGACAAGGCAGGCTCTGAATCCACACTGTATTACATTAATTGTTTGTCAAAGTTGGTGTGTGACAGATGAAGCCGCAAAGACATTCACACATGGCCTAATAGCCGCCCACATCCAGCCACTGCATGACAGGCCGTCTTCTAATGTTTAATGTCTCTGTCTCTCGGCTGAACGAGGCACATGCCCACGTGGATTAAAACCATTTTACTAAAAGACACTATTGTTGCAGAAAATTAGACAGTCATTTTGATGATGTAAGATAATTGTGTTAATAAACAGACAGAGCAACAAGTGAACCACAAAATTATAGTTGTTGGGTTAACAATAATATTATAACACATCTAATACTGCCTGTGATCCAAAGGGTGGAGTTTCGATCCAAGTCTGTCCAAGTGCATGATGTTGCGGTAAATGCTGGTGTATGAATGTGTGTGAATGTTTTCTTTTGACCATTTGACCATTTTATCGCTTGTGATTATGATTCGGGGTGTATTAGCTCTGTTCAAAGTTAACATTTTAAACTTGTCCAGGAGCATTAACATTTCAGAGAAGACTAAACTGAACTTTTAACTGCTAAACCACTACAAGAATCCCATACATTCCCATTATTTATAAAGGTCTAAACTACAGGATTATTATTTTTGCATAATGAATCAGGACTGTTTGCGTCAGAGGCATAAAGTTGTTCCAATATTATCCATCCATCCATCCATTTTCTTCCGCTTATCCGGGGCCGGGTCGCGGGGGCAGCAGTCTAAGCAGGGACTCCCAGACTTCCTTCACCCCAGACACGTCCTCCAGCTCCTCCGGTGGGACCCCAAGGCATTCCCAGGCCAGCCAAGAGACATAGTCCCTCCAGCGTGTCCTGGGTCTTTCCCGGGGCCACCTCCCGGTGGAACATGCCCAGAACACCTCCCTAGGGAGGCGTCCAGGAGGCATCCTGAGCAGATGCCCGAGCCACCTCAGCTGGTTCCTCTCAACGTGTAGGAGGAGCGGCTCTACTCCGAGCTCCTCCTGTGTGACCGAGCTCCTCACCCTATCCCTAAGGGTGTGCCCGGCCACCCTACGGAGGAAACCCATTTCAGCCGCTTGTATCCACGACCTTGTCCTTTCGGTCATTACCCAGAGCTCATGACCATAGGTGAGGGTAGGAATGTAGATTGACCGGTAAATCGAAAGCTTTGCCTTTGGGCTCAGCTCCTTCTTTACCACAACGGACCGATACAGCGACCGCATCACTGAAGACGCTGCACCGATCCACCTGTCAATCTCACGCTCCATCCTTCCCTCACTCGTGAACAAGACCCCGAGATACTTGAACTCCTCCACTTGGGGCAGAGACTCACCACCCACCCGGAGAGGGCAAACCACCTTTTTCCGGTTGAGCACCATGGCCTCGGATTTGGAGGAGCTGATTCTCATCCCAGCCGCTTCACACTCGGCTGCAAACCGCCCTAGTGCCTGCTGCAGGTCCTGGCTCGAAGAAGCCATCAGGACAACATCCTCTGCAAACAGCAGAGATGAAATCCTGTGGTTCCCAAACCAGACCCCCTCCGGCCCCTGGCTGTGCCTAGAAATTCTGTCCATAAATATAATGAACAGAACCGGTGACAAAGGGCAGCCCTGGCGGAGTCCAACATGCACCGGGAACCGGTCTGACTTACTGCCGGCAATGCGAACACAGCTCCTGCTCCGGTCATACAGGGACCGGACAGCCCTTAGCAAAGGGCCCCGGACCCCATACTCCCAGAGCACCCCCCAAAGGACACCACGAGGGACATGGTCGAATGCCTTCTCCAGATCAACAAAACACATGTGGACTGGTTGGGCAAACTCCCAAGAACCCTCAAGGACCCGATGGAGAGTATAGAGCTGGTCCAGTGTTCCGCGACCAGGACGAAAACCACACTGCTCCTCCTGAATCCGAGGTTCGACTATCGGTCGGATTCTCCTCTTCAGTACCCTGGAGTAGACCTTACCGGGAAGGCTGAGGAGTGTGATTCCCCTGTAATTGGAACACACCCTCCGGTCCCCCTTCTTATACAGAGGGACCACCACCCCGGTCTGCCATTCCACAGGTACTGTCCCCGACCGCCACGCGATGTTGCAGAGACGTGTCAGCCAAGAAAGCCCCACAACATCCAGAGACTTGAGGTACTCAGGACGGATCTCGTCCACCCCCGGAGCCTTGCCACCGAGGAGCTTGCCAACCACCTCAGTGACTTCAGCCAGGGTGATGGACGAGTCCGCCTCCGGGTCCCCAGAGGTCCCCAGTTCGGGGAGGCCATTCTCTCCATGGCCTCCCTGAACTCCTCCCAATCCTGAGTTTTTGCCTCTGTAACTGCCCGAGCCGCGGCACGCTTGGCCCGCTTGGCCCGCCGGTACTCATCAGCTGCCTCAGGAGACCCACGAGCCAACAAGGCTCGATAGGACTCCTTCTTCCCTTACTTCCGGTGTCCACCACTGGGTTCGGGGATTGCCGCCGTGACAAGCACCGCAGACCTTACGACCACAACTACGAGCAGCCGCATTGACAATAGAGGTGGAGAACATGGCCCACTCAGAGTCCATGTCCCCAGCCTCCCCCGGGATCAGGGAGAAGCTCTCCCGGAGGTGGGAGTTGAACACCCTTCTGACAGAGGGCTCTGCCAGACGTTCCCAGCAGACCCTCATGATGCGCTTGGGCCTGCCAGGTCTGTCTGGCTTCCTCCTCCGCCAGCGGATCCAACTCACCACCAGGTGGTGATCGGTTGACAGCTCAGCCCCTCTCTTCACCCGAGTGTCCAAGACACGCGGTTGGAGGTCAGATGACACGACAACAAAGTCGATCATCGACCTCCGACCTAGAGTGTCCTGGTGCCACGTGCACCAATGGACACCCTTGTGCTCGAACATGGTGTTTGTTATGGACAAACTGTGACTAGCACAGAAATCCAATAACAAAACACCACTCGAGTTCAGATCGGGGAGGCCATTCCTCCCAATCACGCCCCTCCAAGTGTAACTGTCATTACCCACATGGGCATTGAAGTCCCCCAGGAGAGCAACGGAGTCCCCGGTCAGTGCACTTTCTAGTACCCCTCCCAGGGACTCCAAGAAGGCCGGGTACTCCGCACTGCTGTTTGGCCCGTAGGCTGACACAACAGTGAGAGACCTGTCCCTGACCCGAAGGTGCAGGGACGCGACCCTCTCGTTCACCTGGGTGAACTCCAACACGTGGCAGCTGAGCTGTGGGGCAATGAGCAAGCCCACACCAGCTCGCCTCCGCTCCACGCGGGCAATGCCAGAGAAATGGAGAGTCCAACCCCTCTCAAGAAGTTGGGTTCCAGAGCCCAAACTGTGTGTGGAGGTGAGGCCGACTATATCTAGTCGGTAATGCTCAACTTCCCGTACAAGCTCAGGCTCCTTCCCCCCCAGCGAGGTGACATTCCATGTCCCCAGAGCTAGTCTCCATGTCCGGAGATCCGGTCGTCGAGGTCCCCGCCTTTGACTGCTGCCCAGATCTCTCTGCACCTGCCCCTCATGGCTCCTCTCGCAGGTGGTGGGTCCACGGGAGGACGGCCACACGTCGTTCCTTCGGGCTGGGCCCGGCCGGGCCCCGTGGGGAAAGGCCTGGCCACTAGGCGCTCGCTGCCGAGCACCCACCCCGGGCCTGGCTCCAGGGTGGGGCCCTGGTAACGCCAGTCGGGGCGAAGTATTTCCAATATTATCATTTATAGCAATATTTCTGATTTCTTATTTTATTTATTTGTAAAGAGAAGCACATATTTATGAACATTTAAAGTGTAAATATGTGATTATTATAGACAGTGTGGGTACTTTCCATCTTCAGTCCCTCAGCAGGTTGATGTCAAACAGTCTACAGGACAGGGAAAACACAGCAACAATCAGAGAAGTAAATGTAACACACCAGCACACTCAGCGCACATACAATACACACTATACACACACAATTATAAGAACAGTTCATTTGAAATTAGAAGTTAAAACCAACAACCCCTTAATATAAAATGTAATTTTGTTATACATGGAGAAATATTTGACCCTCGAACAAACACTGTTTTAAAGCTTTGGAAAATGCTGCCAGTGTCGTATATGAGCAGCAGTTTTTCCTTTAGAACCTGCTTTTGCTGCCCAGTTTGAATTTCTTTTCACAAACACCTTTAGAGGAGGCGGGGCGACATTATTAAAAACTTTTTATACCAAAATTAAATCTGCCTGTGTGATTGTGCTGTCACAATTAAGACATTTGTGTTTGTTGAGTATTCTGTAGTAATGATCATTTGTGGGCTTTTTGTCTAATACCTTGAGTGTTTTTTTTTATAAATAGTTTCAGCTAATTTAAAAGTAGTTTTGCTTGCTACTTTTTGAGTCCAACTTGTTCTGCCGTAATTTAGGTGAGTGTTTGAACGACAGCTGTGGTCCCAATGTAACTGTACCAATGAATCGTACTTTAAAATGAGTTATAGTGACAGGCCTACAGCCATCAATTCTACAACTGTGCATGTCCCAAACACCTGCTAAACCCTTTCAGAACTAAAACACAGTGTACCCGAGTATGCAAACTGTTTTTTTGTTGCGGAACATAATACAATAATTTTTGTATTGGAATCTCCCACTGATGCAGGATGATTACATTTAGAAACAGATGGAGCAACAAGTACTTTGTGAAAAACTCACTCCTCGCACCATCTGTACCACTGTATTACATTGTGACTAAGTGGAAGAGACAAAGGAGATGAATCATATCGCTACTGCTGCACAAGACTCAACTGCCACAGAGAGACAGAGACCACAACTATTTATTCTAACTAATAAAAGTCCAATCTGTTCTCCCACATCATATCCCTCTACGGTGTGTTTAGGGTCTCCCTACAATGTATGATGTATATGACTGTAGTATGAAGTGTAGATTGATGGATGGATAGAGAGATAAACATAATTTAAAGTTGCCAGCAGTGCTCACTAAATTCCTATATTCATTAAGAATAAGCAAATAAAGCCTAAAAAACCCTTCACATCTAAGCTAAAACAACAGAGTGCACAAAATCAGCATCAAACCTTATTCTTTGTTGGGAATTTTGAATCAGTTTTTTACATTTTATTCTTTTTTGAACTGGAAAAATGTATATTGTTACTTCAGTGTTTAGTGAAGCACCGTCTGGAAGTTAAAGATACTGTTCATGCCTATTTTTAACCGATTGGAACAAATGTGCTGATCCTTTTAATAGGACTCTCAGACCTTGTTGTCTTTCCCCTTCCTGCTTTTGGGACCATCAGTGTAACAGTGAGCTGCTGGAGTTGGGATTTTTATTTCCCCTCGGCACCCTGCGTAAAATACAGCCCTCGTAATGAATGGTGGCCCTGGACAGTGTCTGGTGCAGCATTGGAGGAGAGAGAGATGGTGAGGGGCACCGTTTGAGCATAGAGGTGAGATAGTAATAATAAGATTGGATAAGAAAAGGGGAGGGGGGTGTTATAAAGAGGAAAGCGCTGGTTCAAGCTTGAGCAGTGAAGCACAGAGCTGCTGTCGGGTGCTGTGACTGTGGGTTTGGGAGATGAGTTTTAGACCCTACAACTCGGCACCAGCACCTCAAAGTCACTTTCCCTGCTTCTTCACAGCGGCCATCCCCTCCACAGGCTCTCTGCTCCTCTTCAGGGGGTCCAGTCAGCGCGGCCATAACAAAACCCATTCAGCACTGGGCTATGACGAGGCTGCCCCTGAAATGGAAGCTCTCCTCCCCATGTGGGCTATAAGTGAGCCATGTGTGAAAGAAGGCTGTGTGTTGTCTTTTCTGCACCGGCCTTGGGATTGCACCTCATTTCTAAATGTATCCACAAAGTGTGCCACCTCTCCTGTGATCTGCTGCTGGGATTGTGGTGGGGGGGATTGGTGAAAAGGGGGAGGAGGGGGACTAATCAGGAGGGGAGCGTATGTGGGACACAGCAGTATTTTTTTCACTTTTCTGCTCTTTTTCTTATCGCTGCCGACATCGGCCCATCTCTGGCCGCGGGCTGCAGTGCTTATTTGGAAGATTAGCATTGTCAATGTGCACCACTGTTTATGGCCATGCCTTGTGCATAAGAAGCTTTTGCTCTCAAGTAACTGGAAGTGGCTTTTTGGCACATTTGTATGTAAACATGCAAGCCTAACTGAACACAGTCGGTTTGTGCTGAGTTAAACACAGCATCAGGACTCTATATACTGTGTGTACACGGCTTATAGTCCGATAACCACAGATCCACAGGCCCTGGAGGGCCACATAATCCCTAGTCCCGCAGCTGCAGATCATGTTGACTATATTCGCTCAGGATTATACCTGGACAGATAGCATACGTCCTCAGAGTAACCTGTATGTATGCTGTACACTAGATGGGCCTGAATAGAAAATCAATATCCTAAGCACGATTAATTACTGAGCACACAGCTCGTGCAGCGAGCATGGCCGCGCTGAGCACACGCATGACTTTTGCTAACCTTGATTCAGAATGTGCTCTTCTAAGAGCACGGCTTGGTTTTACATCTTCATTTCTGTAAACAATGGTGGTTATGTTGGGGCTATCTGTGAGTGTGTGTTTGACAAAAGCTGCTGTGTGTGGTAATCTCTCCCTGACAATGGGCTCCCTGAGCTGCCAGCTCTCAGGTCCACAGTCCTGCAGTGAGGCCTGGGGAGTGGGCCTGGAAGTCACCCAGCCACGACTCAAGAGACTGGGCTTGGAGCGCTTCCAGCTCTCCCTGTGTGGGGATGATGGAGGGGTCTGCAAGGACACAACTGCACTGCAAGAGGCTTGAGATGAGAGGCAGACAGAATGAAAGAGAGAGTGATGTGAATGCATATGAGGGGCGAGCTCTAGTTTAATTCTGCTTATTTACTCTCATAAACCCTAGCATGTATTCACTGTAGTGTGGCATGGATGCTACCCGTACAAGCATCTATATAGTGTGCATTCTCATGTATACTTGATATGTTTTTCTTATTATTTTTTTGAGCACAAGACTGCATTCAGTGCGCTCTGCACTTTTGCATAATGTAGTGCATTTGTCATGTGAACTGAATAAAGCTGAACCAGCACACAAGCCAAGGCCCGAGTGAGTGGCTGCAGTAATGCAGCCTTGTCATTGAACAAAAACTGTTTACTCATCTTGTCATTTACTAAGTACAATAGCATCAGAGCTGAATCTAAAATGAAACATTTTTATAACCTTGAATAATAAATTGTGTTTGGTCTGTGTACTTGTTCTATTAGTTCTGGAACATTTCTTCCACTATGACGTATTGACTTGCCAAAGTGGCGCGCAGGTGTGAAATTTAAATGCCAACAAAACCTAATTTGTAAATGTATTCATCCAGTTTGAAATGGGCTTAATTGCCTCGATTAGATCTCCCCCTTGACACCAAGACTGAAGATACAGATGGCACAGTTTTAGTGAGTTTCTTCATCTTAAGATTTCCCCATTGACACGCCGCCTCACAAAGAAAGAACGCATTCACCAGTCTGAACGAACACAGATCCTTTTCTGTCAAAACTGCAGGAGGCTGATCTCTGTAATGTCAGATTACACACATCTTCACATCACTTTTATAATGCAGGATTTCTCCTCTCATAAGTGTTTTTTCAATGCATAAATGCACCTGCATTTGCTTTCCCCATCAATAGCAAACATAACATGGTCATTTTCTCTGGAAGAGTTAATTAGTAAAAACAATTTATCCCACAGGTCAAAAAAAATACATAGAGAAAATACTTGATGGTCTAATATATTGATTTTGCTGGATGGTCCATTGAAATGAGTAGATGTGCAGAAATATAACCTTCTTACTGTATTCTCCTCCTTTCTTATGACTATTTAGTAGCATTTATAAAACCTTGGAGGATCCATGTAGAAGATGTGTTTTGGCAGATTCTTAACTTTAACAAAATGAGAAGTAAAAATCTGCAGTTGGCCTTTTGAGGAAATGTGTGGAGAAGATTGGAGCCTTACAGTTGTCTCCTAGATAGTACCCATTAAATGAGCTTAGACTGTGTGAGTCCACTGGGAGATCAGAGCCTCCTCCTCTTCCTAACACATCTCCTCTATTCAGTCTTTCAGAATTCATTTGTGCTATTGCTTTTTGGCTCGTACACTTACCCTCAGCAGAACCATCTTGTCGTCTCCTCTCTTTTCCATGGTGAGTGGTACGTTCAGACACACATATGCCAGTGTGTTTAGCTGTGTTGGGACAGCCTCAGTTGTGCATGCTTGGCTTCCAGGCTGGGCATAAATCATCATTAGGTACGGCAGGTGTGCTGTACTGCTGCTACAGAAACTCCAAAGCTCAACAGGCTGCCTCAGTGGTGCGCTCTGACTCGCTTTCTCTCACTGAGCTGCTGTAAAACACTCCCTGTGCTGCGTATGTGCAAACAGGTGACCTTGTGTTTACACTCTGGCAGCCACTGACTCCAGATCAGTGCAGAGAGCTGTCCAATGCTGTGGTTGATCTATTAATGAGTCAATGCATTCAACACATTTCTCTACAATTTGGGAAACATATCTAATTGTGATTTTGTTATTCCAATCAGATTTGCTATGCTTATACGCTTTAATTATAGGATTCTGTTCAAAGTTAACATTTTGACAAGACTAACTGCTAAATTAATACAATAATCCATGCTTTTTAGAACATGTTTATGCAGATTTGTTCCGATTTGGCAAGTTTTAAACAGGATAAGACCGGATAGTTTGTTGTTTTAAGACTATGACACTTCAAAAATCACAGTATTTGCTAATTGTGTTCATTCATATTACAATTTAGATTTGATTCCAATTCTTTTTGTAGCCGTTCTTTACTCTTTACAGCCCTACTCTACAACACGACATGGAACACATTGTCGTAGTACTGTATTGCTTATTCAAATTTGATGACATTGGACTGATAACAAGGATTGAACTGGAGGTGTTCTTGATACAGTACTGCAGTTTCCCTTTCACATAGTTAATTGCACTACCTGCGTGAATAAAAGTTTGCAATGATAAATCAAAATACTAAATAACACTGTCCTGAATCTTCATTAACTTAAAACATACCATTTCATTTTGTGAATATGAAATCTCCTTGCGTTAACCCTCCCAGCGACCTTGTGTCTCCTCCGGCTCCATAAAACAGCTCACATGGGGCGGGAAGGCCACTGACTCCAGATCAGTGCTCCTCACTCAGAATTATGGCCTGAGAGCAGCACACATGAAGGCGGAGCATCAGTACTCATCACATCCAAGGCTGCTGCACACTGCACTTTAGGTAATCTATAGGTTTCTCTCAAAATGGAGCAGCCACTTGTAACCAGTATTTTTCCTCTGCTCGCTTTTAGTTGTTACTTGCCCCTCTGTCTTTGTAAGTGCCACAATGTCTGATTCCAAACTAGGAACATCCTTGAAGAAAGATTTTGTCTTTACATATATCTTGGCAATAGAATTTTTTTTCTTGTTATTTTTACCTGCACTGTAGCTCAGTAAAAGCCCTGATGACAGTTTTCAATTGTGTTTCAAGTCACATTTTCAAACAGTGCGTGAAATGAAGTTTCATGACAGATTGAGCATTAATTAAAAAGGCATTAGTCACTGACACGTAGAAATATGTTTTTATTATATATCACATATCTTTTTGAGTAACAATTGCAGTATATGTATATGACAAAAGAGTAAAGCCCTGACAAAATACCTGTTACATACTGCATTTAACCACTTTAGATGTAGGTCAGAGGTGGAATGTAACGAAGTACAAGTCGTAAAGTACTGTACTTGAGTATCTGTAGGCTAAGGGTTTATTTTTAACACATTCATAGAGCAAGCAAAAAACAAAACAAAAAATAAAAATAAAAACTAAATAAATAAATAAATAAAAACAGCTAGGAAAAAAATTATCAATTCATTTTTTTCTGTTGAACAAAATTCAGCACAAATCTTTATCAAACTCATCACTCATCACTCATTTGAGGCTTTATTAGATCTCAAAATCTGTGTCAAATACTTTTACAGGTACTTAAATAGTTTTAGTAGATTTTTTCATGTGATACTTTTGCTTTTACTTGAGTATTTTTACCCTTGTGTCTGTACCTTTACTTGAGAAACAAAACTGAGTAGTTCTTCCACGGCTGATGTGGTCTATGTTTACTATGAGTGGTGCTGTCTGTGTCAGTGCATTGTTGAGTGAATGTGTTTCTGTCGCTTTGTCGGCCATGTTGTTTTTTTGCATTTCATGAACATCTGTGATTTGTGTGTCAGATGGCCCATTACTCATCAGCCCACCCCTTAGTCCAACAGTTGTGTGTATGATTTTGTGTATGTGTGTCGTACTATGCGTCCCCATCAGCCCCAGTCTTGGATGCAGTTGTGTAACATCTCTGCCTTTTCCTCCTTTTATAGCCCATCATTCATCGTGTGGGACCGTGGAAGCAGCCAGTTTAATGCCCAAACCCGCTCCTGTATATGTGTGTATATGTGCGTGTATTTTTGCATGGGCGTATTGGACGGCAGGCGGAGCAAAAATCAATGGTATTAATTTGCGGAGGCAGTGGTGTGAGCTGAGGCAATCTGCTGCACACTGCGAGGCACGCTCCTGCTCTGATTTAACACACACTCCTCTGTGCTGTTTAAACCTCCTCCACAATGTCTCCTCTGCATCCACACAAACACAGCCTAGTGATTAGACATATTTACATCAAGGATTGTTTGTTTACATATAAAATCTACTATGATTATTACAATATTTTATTTACTTTCACTCAAGTGTTGTTATGTTATTTTGATCTACAGAAAAAGTCTGACATTTGATAGAGATTTCAATCACACAATGATCACGAAAACACTCTTTTAGACAATAGAATGTGCATTTTCTAAAGTAAATTCATTGCAGTTTTGAAAATATGATAGCCTTATACTAGATCTGACATATAGCAAGACCATTAATCTATTCAAGAAAGGTCAGATCTTTTGTATAATCTTTTGTTTGTGATGCATTTTCAGAATTGAACTTGTTGAAATGAGTATGTAGTTTTGACACTATAGTTTTAGTATAGATTAATAGCTGTTTTGACAGCGCTAAAAGGTTACATCAAAACTTTTAGCAATTATCTTACACTACTTGTTTTGGTTCCACAATACATATTTTGTTAAAAGGAAAATAATTTAATTTTTTCTACCGGAGTCTCACAGCCTACAACAAAAATATTCAAGGAAGATGCATTTTATATGGGATATTTTATGTTAAAGCAAATGCCATGGCAAACCAGACTACTTATTTTTAAGTATCATTGAACTGATTCACTACATTGTTTGAAACTAACAATATTTTTGCAGTCTTCAGTTCAGTCTTGACTATTTGTCCCACCTGTGCTCAAAATATCAGTTTACAGTTTATGGGGCACATTGGAGCGTCACATCTCGCTCTTTTCCCTCTCCATCACAGAGGCAGTAATTAAAAGGCAGCCTGCTTCATGTTGGCAGCAGAGGGACCACTGGAGGGGAGACTGAGGGTCCAGTCACACACACATACAAGCCACAATCAACACAACCTCAATCACTAATCAGCTATTACTTCTTTCCTTCAAAATCACACTTAATAAATCACTGCTAATAAAGTATTTACTTCAAGGTTTTTTAATGTCGCAATTAATAAAGCCAAGTAGCGACGATGCATGCTGAGCTAATTAAGAGAATGACTCAAACGTGACTCATAACACTTCCCCAGACAAGTAGCACACAACATCACACCACCAAATCATGTACAAGGATCAAGAGACACATCAACCGTGTTTACTTGGGTTTGGGGCATCTCTTGTTTGGGTTGCTATGGATATTACTTTGAAGACAATTTACCCTTTTTTAAAGAAACATCCAAACACACTATTCACAAATGTTGAACATTAGATTTTTTCTTGGGTATTGGCTCCATAAACCTGCCATAAAGTTATTAACAACGCAATGTTTGAATATCACAAACATTTTGAGCGTCAACAGTAAAAAAATTACTTTAAGGCTATGTCCAAATGTCCATACTATAGTTAGGGCACTATTTAGGGGTCACATCATTTTTAGTGGAGTTTGAATGACCAAGGAGTGAAAAGCAGTGCATTCAAAATTTCCCACAATGCACCTCGAAAAGAAATAAGCATCGGTGGTCACTAGGCCCGTCAATAAAGACCACAATGCTTTGCAAGTGTCGGAAAAACACCAGCGAGCAGCAACAGGTCTTTAACTGGACACAACACGGCTGAGTGAAAGCTGATAGAATCACTGGTTTATTGCATTGTTGATTGTTGGTTATGAATAAACCAATATTAAACAAACCATTGCTGTGTAAAGTTGCTAGTGTTAGCCGCTTACTTTAGCTTGAGCTGTTATAAGAGTGATAACTTCACATCTCAGACAAAATGAGATCCAGTTTGACAAATGTTGCTAGTCCATAAATCCTTGTGTGCCAGTCCAATCTGATCATTATTTATGTCAGAAATCAAGTTTTATTAGTGTTTAGTAGACTTTTTTTCACCCAGATGCCAGAGTTATGTGACCCCAAAGTAGAGCTGTGTGTTTGAATCACTCACTACATAGTCCTTAGAGTGTAGGACTATGTAGTGACGGGGTTAGGGACGAGGGTGGACATTCGGACACAGACTTAAAGATCCTTGGTGTTACAAGGAGTGTCCAATGGATTGACTTAAAAATGGTCAAATACATAAAACAAGAACATTTATACCCCAACTGGTAAAATAAATAATACATCTTTAATGATTTAAGTGAAAATACTGGATAGTTATTTTGTTGTGAGTCATGTGGCTTGAATGAAAATGTGTTGATGAGAAATGTTAAATAATAATCTTGAATATTAAGAGCATATGACAGGATTTCATGTTTTTCTAATTATTACTTGGCAAGGATAATACATGTGATATAATATTCATCACAGTTTTGCATCAGACAAGAGACAGTTTGTAAACAAATGTTGAGAAGAAAAGTACAAAAATATAGGGAGAAGCAGTGTCATCAACATGGAAAATTATGTCCAAATTGCAGGGACAATTAATGTGTAAACAATGCAGTTTTCTGGCAGTTTAAACATTCATTTGACAAAATCAAGATGTTGTTGTCATTGTTAAATGAGTCTAATCATAACTATTGTGTATGTGTAGGCCTTTGTTATGGTTGTTATGGTTGGAATAAGTAACAGTTATGAACCTCTACTTATGTCATATCCACTGCCCAAGTAAAATGATAAACTTCACCTAAACAAATATTTTTTCTTTAACTTCAAACCTAAACCAGTCCATTCTGAGAATATGAACACTAACTCTTGTGTTAAGTCTGTCACATCTCTCCCTGTTTCTCAGTGGCTCTGCAGTGCTGACTTTATTCATCCCATATTTTCCTAACAGTCAATGTCCTCTGTCCAATCTGAAATAAAAGCTGACACCACTCTGAACTCAACCAATTATCCTCATTTTATGACTTCTAAAAATCCCTCCTGCATTTGTCATTCTGACAGAGCTACATTTGAGAGACTCGGGCTGACAATGTTTATAATGTTAGCTGATGTCAATACTGGTTTCCTCTGACATTTAAAACAGAATTACACATTATGGTGACATTTCCACTGCTGTGTTGTTATGACGATTAAGTACAGTATTTGTATTTTAGTGGCAACTGTTTAGTAGATGTTCCGAATAAAATGCTGTGTCCCTAGTCATTGTATTTATGTCTCCTGTCTTGAGTTATAATATTAATCGCTCATATAGACAGCTATAAGATTTTAATCCTCTCTTTCTCTCTCTCTCTCCTTGTGTCCACATCACTCCAGACACTGCTAATCCACTGTATAGTGTCTTAATCCAATCAGACCTGTTGTCTGCTGAACCGAGACACACAGGGCCAATGCTCAGAGATTGTCAAACATGAGCACACAACACACTCTTTCACAAAAGCTTTGTGTCAGCTCAAGTGTGCAAAGCTTTCGTTGTTATTTTTCATAATATATTTGTATCTGTTAGCCTAATAGAATAATTATTAGCCTACTGTAAGTCCTTCTACTGTTACTGCTGCTGCTATGAGCTTACTCTTCACTTTTGACTTTTGGATTTATAACTGTTTTTAGCAGTACTACTACAGCTACCACTACTACAAGTACTACTAGTCCTAACCTCTACTATTACTGCTGCTACTACTACTATTAGTATTACTTACTATTACTTTCCACTACCACACACTAAAGGACCACTGTTGTGATGCTGTTGCTTTGTCTGGTTCCACAGTATGGCATCAAAATTAAACTTATGTGTCTTGCATTTATTCAATTGCAAGTTCTCAGATCTCTACAGTCAATCTCTACAGATCTGACATGCATCTCCTGCTCATCTCCATAGAGACCTAGGTAAGTTTAATGCTATACAGTGAAACATTCCAGGCAGTGCCTTACTGAAATTCATGGCTGTTAATTCCATTGTTTTTTTGAACATAAACAACGCCACAGCTGCCAGGTGGCGACTTTGTGGCTCAGCCTTATTTCTTTTGTGTTTTTACGATGCGTTCATTTAATCTTTCAAATGTGTGCTCTTTTATTTATTGTGATGTATTGCTCTTCACACACTTTTTGGCTGTTCCTCTGCACTTCTGCCTCCATGTCGTTTATCCAGTTTATTTGCAGGCTGTGCTGTCACACATGGAAGTAATAAGAGTCAGACAAATCAGGTTTGAGGGGATATAGCAGTGAGGCGGATGATCGCCCCCTTGTTATTGACTATTTTCTGTTATGCGAGCATTTCTGATGACTGTTGTGTTTAAGCTATCCCTGTGTGTCATCTCACAGAAGAAATAAAAGGACATTTTCTCCACTTTCATCCCGGAGCCGGCTGCTATTGAAAATCTGCAGAGTCATTTTCTAGTCCTCATGTCGGGAAGAAGAAACTCGCACAAGACAAATGGTCCAATTCGACTTTAACAGGCCAATTCATATTGTAATAGAGGGCTGGAACAATGCAAGGAGTGAGCGGGGACACTGGGACGGCACCGTCAGCCTTATGTATGTGTGTGTATGAGTGAGTTAGGGAAAGGAAGCTTTTTCTCTTTAATTCTCTCTGCTGGAGATGTACTACCTCAGGGATATTCTGCCATCTGATCCACTTTAGTGGTGTGGCAAACAGCCAGGGCATCTTTTCAATTACACAGAAATGGATCGTGTGTGTGTTGTGTGTGCGTGAGAGTGTGTCCAGCCGGGATCAAAGACAAAGACACAGTTAGACAGGGAGCGGGAGAGAGAGGTCCAAGGATGAAGCAGGAAAAGGCAAAGTGGTGGTGGAAACTGCAGAGGGAAAAGGGATAAGTGGGGATTAGGTTTGCTGGGGATGTACATTGTCCGACGTTTACTTTGAAAAAGCTAATTTATTGAAGTTGTATTAGACTCAATTATACAGAGATTTAAACCTGTTCAAGTTGCTATTTGACTTTACTTTCCTTAAAACTTGTCCATTCCAGCACTGTTTTTGTCTTGATTTCGACAGCGATTTGGCAGTGTTGATGCCAGAGTGGTTAGTACCAAGGTTGTTTATTTTGTGCCTCCCCAGAAACATTAGTTAGTCATTCTAAGTTGTCAGACCAAATTTAGTTCTCTGTCGGTGAAGCATTTAGCTGCAAGTCATTGGGAAGGCATTCGTCAAGGAGTGTTTAAAGCTGCATTATATAACTTTTCTCATAGGGGGTCCCTCGCCTCCTCATGAAATGTTGTGGCTGTACCTGAAATGTTCCACTGTATGGCATTAGGGCATCTTGCATCTGTTCAACTGCAGGTGCTTTATCACAAAAAAAGCCTTGAACAACATGCATTATTACTTGTGAGAGGGATTGTTTCTGGACAGATCTGACCTTTAAATTAGCTGTGTTGAATGTCATACTGTTTTAACGTCCAAGGCAAGGCGATAACAATCACACGACAGATCCTCAACCAGAAAAGTTACATAGTTTTTACCTCTCAAACTATTTTGTGTATTATTAAGTATGTTTTCTTACATTGTGTCATCCTAGTTTATGCCACATGATACTGCAGGACTCTGGCTGGTATAACAGGGCTTTGGCATGGTGGGAGAAATAGTGCGGGCTCTCTGTCTTAAAGCTGAGCAATAATTTAAAGGCCCAGCTCTGCGAAGCCTTGGATCCACATTGACTGGTCATCTTAAATCAAATCAGGCTCTGCCGTGGTGCTGTGGTGGGCCCTGTGTTTGTGCCGGCCTGCTCTCTGAATTATTGAGGCTGAAGAATAATTGATTGGTTCACCTTCAAGTCTATCAGGCCCAGTCTGAAAGCAGCACCTCATATCAGCGAGGCACCTCACACCAGACTTTCTCATTTCCTCCACTTTCTTCTCCACACACTTCTGTATCTTTATCCTAATCGCAAAAGAGCTGTTATTGTCATCAGTGTGTCTTATAGGTGAAAATGAAAAATAGTTTTGGATCTGATTGTATTTCTTCAATGTCTGCACGCCTGTCTTTGTACATAGGTAGCACAAAAGAAACTAACTATTCATCGTGTAAATCTTGAAAAGCATCTCCGTCTCTGTGTTATTTGTTATTTATATGGGGCTATGTTTTATCAGGTGCACTGACAGCACCTGCGCAGCAAAATGAGTCCGTGAAGTCGCCACGTTTTTCATAAAGGTTCAAATTTGCATAGTTATTTGTGTAATGGGTGTGATCGTCATTTAGCCTCTAATGTCTGTGTAATCCCTCTGTCACCCAGAGTCACAGCTAGGGTAGTTCAGCGGACCTAACTAATATTGTAAACAACTAGGGTGTTTTAGTACTGTATAGGTACTCCCTTCAGACACATATAAGGCAGTGACTTACCAGAACCCTGTCAGAACTGAAGAAGCAACTTGGATCAGTAGCGAAACTCTTATTCACTCCATTTTCTTTTGCAATATTAGTCTGTGATGGTTGATGGTTGAGAGGTAGGACTAATTGTAACTATATTATGTTTAGAATTTCATTGTGAGATAAACTTAAACAGCGTTATAAATACAAGATGGGCATGTCCCACCGGGAGGAGGCCCCAGGGAAGACCCAGGACACGCTGGAGGAACTATGTCTCTTGGCTAGCCTGGGAACATCTTGGGGTCACACCGGAGGAGCTGGAGGATGTGTCTGTGGTGAGGGAAGTCTGGGAGTCCCTGCTTAAACTGCGGCCCCCGCAACCCGGAAGTGGAAGAAAATGGATGGATGGTGGAGCTTTATAAATACAAGATGGTGGAACAACCAAGGCAAAGTTCAAACAGTTAAGTTACAAGTAAGTTTACAAGAACAAACTGTGCATCATACATACAGCTGAGAGAGTTGGAGAGCTGGAGTCGGAGATCATTTACTTTCATCCTATTGATTAGACACCCAGTCATGAGTCTGATAGCTGCCAATCAATTCTGAGTACTATGTTTTATCCTTATCGATATCGTGTATTACTCTTTCTAATGCTACGGTATGCTATTTTCGTGTTACCTCTGGGCTCAGTTCTACCAGGTACACCCACAGCCCTGCCCATAGCCCTTTGTAACCACCTATGCAGCGTGCGATCAGTCATGGCCGGATAAAGTACAGTGGGACACGCATCCAATCAATAAGATGATTGTGACACTGCACGGGCACCGCACTACTACACTAATGCACATGTACAAGAGGGCAGCGGCACACACACTGACATACAGCCTGCTGCCTGACAGGCCGGAGATGAGCTGAGGGGGGGAGAGCGATGGATGGGTTTGAGGGGAGAGGGGCTGGGGTGAGGGTAATGGATAGGGGTGAATGGTGCAGCTGTGGTTGATGCTGTCTCACTGTGGATGACAATAGAGGCTGACACATGCTTTGGTGTTCAGGCCCTTATTGAGTAAAGGGCAATTTCAGTCTTCAGGTGTATGGATTTTATCACCTCTATTGCGTTAAGGCCGCAACATCTGGTGCCCATGGATATTTTATGAGAGCAGGATAATCAAGTGACCCTTGATGGAAGACAAACCAAGGTGGCAGTGCTACCTTACTTTTTTGCACTGTCATCCTTTATTAGATCTATTTTAAAGGTACGTTTTTGGTCTACTGTACCGCAAATATATAGAATCTTTTAACCAAACTTAAAGATCCTATATCTGACTTTTACTGTAAAACGTAACTAGTTCATGTTAAACTGTTCCAAACGTATTCCTCACTTACCTAACACGCTGCTAGCATCCTAATTATTCACCGTAATGAGTGTCTAAGTCAGATTCACAACTTCTAGAGGTTAAAGTGGAGTTTTGCCACCATGCTGCGAACTTCCTGGTTTTGGGATGAAAAAAAAAGTTTTATAATTGATACAGACAGTGCACACCAGTCTTGGTTTCTCTGTTCGACTTGAAGCGAGAACCACTGGACGACACATAGAGGCTGCTTCTTCATTTTGTCTATTAGCAATAATACTATAATAAGGAAAGGAGTGAAAATACAATGTTTTAGGTGTAAATTCTGATGCCGATTAGCTCTGGGCTACACAAACACAATAAACTAAATTATAGGTGTAATCGCTCGGCACATTCCGTCCACTTTTCTTCTCTTTATCACTTGAGCGTTACCATGAGTGCCTTTAATAGCCCCACTCACTGCATCTGCATCCCCAATATCCCCAGTGTACTGAATCACTCCAGCTATTATTGTTCAAAATACTGTAATCGTCTTACAGTCTGCATGCATTCAAAAATCTATTATGCGCTCACCCTTTGTTGTCTGTACACTTTCATATGAATTGCCTGTTGAACTCCCGGGAGCTCATACATGTGCTATCACGGGATGTATCACCACAAACTACACATTCTGAATCAGCATTCTCACCGCTACAAAGGCAGGTGCTTCAAATCCCCCACCGGCAGCATGTCTTTCTTATGTTAGTGTAAACACCCTGCACCCAACGCTCTGTATCTATATCAGGCTAATGGGATGCGCACAGGTCTGTTATGTAAATATGTGGACCTGGATTAAGGCGATGGGAGAGTAGTGCTAGTGTAATCCTCTCTGCTGTACACTGCATTATTATCATATTCACACCACAGCACCCCACTCTCCTATCCCGGCTAATAATCCCTTTGACTCAAGCCAACGCACACAGAGCCGCATTTTCAAGCGCTCGTGCTGACTCCATCAAAACGCAAACGAAGTCAATTAACCCGTGCAAGTCTTAAACCTTCAATCCGTATCAGAGTATCAAATGGCTGCTACTCCCTATGTGCTTACAGTTCTCAACGAGCAAAATATGTTATTCCTGCAACAGGTTTTATGATAATGTGGTGTTTTTCCTCACAGCTAGATTTCCAATTATGATAAAAACAGCATTACTAAGGCTAAAAGGCCCAACCTCAAATTTTGAATAGAGTTTAGCGTAGATACTGTTGATACTTAAAATCTAAAACATGCACAGTAGGCTAATCCTGCAGCTTGGTTATTTTGACTGTGATCCTGGCTGAGTATCTGGGTCCATGGGTGCTGTACTCTAGCCACTGTGAGGGCGACACTGACAAAAATGATCTCAATCTCAACATTTTTTGGATTATAGGCTTCCCGATGATGACACTTGACTGTACTATGGCAATCTATGATAAATGTGCAAAATTGTACCAGTCAATGTCAAGTATTGCACAAAATTAGAAGATACCGCACGATATCACTTTATACCTTTACTTGAACAGTTACAAGCTAGTTTGTTTGCTGTTTTTGCACTCTTTTTTATTTGATTTGGCTGCATATTCCAATCTTTTATAACTCTAAAACAATCACAGCAGAATCATTCACCTCCCTCCTGACAGGTTGTTCCAATGGTTGAAGAATGAGTCAACTGCACAGCACTAGGATAATCCTGCTCCCCATAAAAAAGTTAAAAAAAAAGAAAACAGAAAGGCCATACACCCCATAAAGTTATTAAACAAGTCAAGTTTTCAAATCTCAGTATTGCCAGCATGTCGAGTCTTTTCTGTCACTCCCTGGCACAGCACAATGACTTCTTTATGGAGTGGGATTATTGGATAGGCCTCCATCTCTGCTTGGTGTTTCTGTGCGAGACAATGTGGAGAGGGAGAAAGAGAATGGGTAATTGAGACAGGCAGAGCGAGGAGCCGGCAGAGAAATTCCACTTTGTGCCACCAGAGGTAATTAGCAGAGCAGCTGTTTGAGAGGGGAAGCTATAGCCATGACACTGCAGGAAGGAGCTGGGGGAATAATTAGCCCGTAACACCCGTCAAGCTCTCTCTAAGAGGAGATGTGTTATTTTAACGTTTGTGCTCTATTGAAGAATGCCAGCGCACTACATGCTGCTCCGACTTTTGCCCTAGTTATCCCTATGCAGACATGAATTATGCCATCACAAGTGGATGTTATTTGTGTGGCTGCGGTCCACTCCCGCCTACCGTGTGGCTGCTTTATGGACCATATTTAGACCATGTTAATTGGGTATTGATCCGGGAGCACTCAGTAATTATTTATGACAATTTCAGGTGAGTGCGTGCGCTGGCCTGTCGCCCCTCCCTGTGGTCAATAGGCACACAGCATATTTAATCAAACCTCTTCAGCTGAAAACATTCTTCTCTTGACTGCGATCAATGCTCTCCATCTTAACCACCTCTACAACACACACATGCCACATTTTAATACAGCTCCACCAACCACGGGGACAAAAGGCATTTTGGAAAGCTCTCAGTGGCAGTATAGATTTGAACAGCAGGGGGACTTTATCATTTTGATTAATAAGCCCTGCCTTCAAAACTGTATGAGGTGTTTCTGCTCCGGTCATAGGCTGCTTTCATTATTTTCTTGGATACTTTTCTTCCCAGAAAAGAAGTTTTTCAATTTTTTTATTTTTTATTTTTTACAAATATTCATGTCACTTTTTGGCACTGACAAGCATTGACCCTCACTATTACCATAACTACAGTAATAATAAACAAACTCGAATTATACTGTGGAACAAATGTCACACATGGCATGCCACAAAACATTTTATATAAGAGAGAAAATTAAAATCTGTATACAAAATGTCTGTGTCATCCAGGTATGATCCATGGTAAAATCTGTCAACTGTACAAACAGTTGTAGGAGTGAAGACGTTTCGCTGCTCATCCAAACCGCTTCTTCAGTTCTGGTCAGATTGCTGGTGGACACTGCCTTATATCTATCTGAAGGGAGGAGCTAGCTACACTGAAACTAACACACCTATTGTTTACAGTTTCTGTTTGTAGGCTAGGTCTATTGAGCTATATTGAGTGTGCCTGAGTCATACTTACTATAGTCATTCAGGCCCCTAATGGGTGCCCTCACATCTATTAACATCCTGTCTAACCCTGTTGTTTTCTTTGTTTTGATTTGGGTCTGAGGATGGAGATATAGATAAGAGATAAATGATAGATGATAGTAGGAGATAGATGATAATGAGTGTCCAACAGCAATCTGACCAGAACTGGAGAAGCGGCTTGGATGAGCAGCGAAACGCCTTTACTCTTACAACTTTTTGTACAGTTGACAGATTTTACCATGGATCATACCTGGATGACACAGACATTTTGTATAAGAGATCTTTTTGCCCTTTTAATTTCCAAATGTAATCTTGAAAATATCTTATGGACTTATCTTGAGACTGAAAGCCAAAAACGCACTTTGTCAGTTCCTTCATGCTACTCTCCAGCACACTCTTACCAATTCTGGCTACTGCAGCTACTAATAGTCCAGAAATCTCATGTAGTATCCCTCACAAGGGCACTTGGCACTTCATTCTCCAAAATATGCCCATAGTTGTTACCCTGCATCTTCCCTGATTTGTTTTAGATGCAGTGCTTGAACCTTTTACCTGTAGCACGATTTTCTATTCAGTCTTTCTGCTCTGTATTCTCACTGCCTCATATCTAATTCATCCTTCTCCACTTCAGGTAGCTCCTCTCTTGACACTATTCCCAATAACAGTTTTGATTTCAGCATTTCACCGCGTCATGAATAGTATCCATAGTGTGTTGACTCTGCAAGAAAAGCCTGTCAACTCCGTCTCCTCTGAGTTTATGTGAGAGTAGAAGCATTTAGCAGCCTGCTCTTTCTCTCACCCACTTTCCCCTCCGAGTGTTTCCGCACCCTAAGCACTCGAGCACCCAGAGATTACTGCTCATTTTGCCGTGAGCCTGCACAACTGCTGACTCTGCTCTTTTCTGCTCTAAAACTTTGCATATGTATCGCCTCTGTGTCCGTCTGCGCGTCCGTATGTCTCCTAACAGTTTTTTTTCCCTTTCTTTCAAGTGCAGCCTGGTGTACTGCATTCTGCAAAGTACTTTTTACAGAGAAGATTAATAATATGAAAACTGGATGAAAACACACACTTGCTTTTCTATATCGAGGCCTTGTTTGGCCTGGAATGTTCCACAGTATGGCATTCAATGTTTCTACCCCCATGATGATACACAGGTCACTACCAGGCCAAGTTACAGGTCAGATCTTTTGAGAGGCAATCTGACACACAGTAAGAATGCATGGTGGTGGACTGCTCTCGGCTGAAAAGTTATGTTGTGCACCTTTAACCATGACTAAGCAAGGACTAAACTAGCCGCAAAGACACCAGGATAGTCAGAGTTTAGATCCTTGCTAAACCAGGACCAAAAAACTAAACAATACAAATATATTTATGTTAAGTGAACTTACAAATAGAATGGCACTTGTTACGGAAAATACAATTCTGATGGTAGGGTATGGTATGTCTTTATTTGAACAGGGACAGAGCACAACATTACATGGACCTTAAAAAAAACAGGAAAGATGTTTGGTGCCAGGTTATAGCAAAAGTACAAATTTCCACCTGTAGTCCATGATGTTAAGTAAAAGTAACAGTTTGGTGTAGATGGATCATACATCTAATACAACACATCTCACCCCTCAAATACGCCATTTCTAAAAAACATTCAGTTCTCTCTCTCACACACACACCCCACACACACACACACACACACCCACACACACACACACACACCCACCCCCCACACACCCCCACACCCCCACATGCGTGCACACACACACACAAACACACATAATCACTCAGTTTCAGATACAGTATACAAATCCTCTTTCTTTCATACACATTCACTAATGGCTGCAAACTTGGTTTGATATTAGCCATTTCTTTGTCACATGTGATCTTATTGGTTTAGTGGTGCATTAAAACAAATCATAGCAAAATTCTATTCTATTCTATCAACTGGACAAATGATTTATAGTGAAGATGTTTTGCCTCTTATCCAAGCCGCTTCTTCAGTTCTGGTCAGATTGCTGCTGGACACTGCCTTATATCTATCTGAATGGAGGAGCTAACTGCACTGAAACTGACACACCTGTTTGTTTACAGTTTCTGTTTGTTAGCTAGGTCTACTGAACTGCACTAAGTGTGAAATGTGCCTGAGTCATGTTTTGCATAATCGTTCAGGCCCCTAATGGTTGCTCTGACACCTATTAACACACTGGCTATCGCTATTGTTTTCCTTGTTTTGATTTAGGTCTGAGGATGGAGTTATAAACAGGAGTCAAATGGTGTCAAAGCCCCCCTTTCTCGCTCAAAGATAGATTGTCTTTCCCAACAAAATTGCCTCTTTAAGTCCCCTCTCAAACCATTTCTTTTCTCTGGCTAAGATCTGTCCGTCACTATCTTCAAAGAAGTGGTTAGTGGGTTTGAGATGGACAGCAGATTGGGGTCCCGAGCTGCTCTGTTTTGTACATTCTCTTATGGAGTGGCTGTTTTGTTTCTTCAATATAACACTCACTGCATTCTTCACTATACTGAATGTGGGCTACTCCTGAAGACTGCAGCGTTATATTGATTTTGATTGCAAGATCTGGCACAGGATCCTCACTGTACAAATGTATCTCTAAAGTACTAAGGCAGATTTTATAGTACATTTTGCTCCCTTACTGCCTTATCATCCATATTCATGTTGGACTTGGTGCCACCGATGTGTTAGGACCAGTGTTGGGAATAACGGAGTTCCATTATAACGGTGTTACTAACTGCGTTACTTTTTCACTAACGGAGTAATCTAACTAATTACTTTTCCCAGCGTCCTAATGCCGTTACTGTTACTGACTATAAAATGTGGCGCGTTACTTTTAATTCAGTTCACTCTTCTCTTCATCAGAGTCTCTCAGCCGAGGAGCTGCAACGCGGCTCGGGGTGAGAAAAAGGTTTGTTTGAGATGAGGCGGGCACAGATACTATCGCCGTCGATCGGTGCGCGGTGCATGCCGGTTAGTTTTGTGTCCAAGATGCCACCGACTTGCGCTGACATAACCTGTGCGCCGGTAACGGGAAGTTTTTGAGCAAGGCGAGCGCAGCAGCTCTTCACTGCCAGCGGCCGCCCGCATGGACTACAAACGCTTAATGCATGATGGGAAATGATGTCCTGTCCACACGTGCATCGACAGCTGATTGGATGGACAGATCGATAAATAAAGGAATAGATACGTGTTAGAGGAACTGTGTGAATCTTTTAATGAATGTTAAAGAGTTGGATAAAGTTCAGTTTATGTTGAAATGAGAGTGATTAATATTTGAATACTGGGCAGAGAATTACAGTGTGTGGCCAGAAAAGCTTAAAGGTTTTGTCTTATTTTACATGGTTTACATTTGAATGCCTTAGTTTTGCAATATATTGCAATGATTTTTTTCAGTATTATAATGAAGAAAATATTTGAAGTACAGTTGTCTGAAATTGCGTGACATGTTGATTTATTTGCACTTCAAATAACATTTTTTATATATTTTTTTAGTTTTGATACATTCTATAATTTACTTGTAAACAAATACAATATAGTGGCAATCTGTTAAAGTGAAATAAATGTTAAAGGTTCACATCTGTTGTGTTTTTATTGTTTTAACATAATAAGTAACGGCATAGTTACTTTGCCTAGTAACTAGTTACTTCTCCCAAAAAGTAACTGAGTTACTAACTCAGTTACTTTTTGGGAGAAGTAACTTGTAACTATAACTAATTACATTTTTGAAGTAAGATGCCCAACACTGGTTAGGACCTTGTATGGAAGTCCTTCAAAGCCTATAGTTGCTGTAAGTAAAAACCTTGTGTGTTTTTGTGGATGCTGTGGGAGTGTTGTATTCCCAGTGCCCTGCGACAGTAGTCAAACGAGTCATTAATATACACAAGCATCTGTTTTAGCCCAGCACACACACATTTATATACATATATTTTGTCCTAGCAACAGGAAGGGCGTAGTTCCTTTTTCCCCATGACATCCTTGACAGTTCCCAGTTGGGGGCTAGCGTCGATACGGCCGCTAAGACAGTTGGATTTGCATATTCATGAATTGTAATGAAGGCTGTGGCGTGGAAGTTGGATGTTAAAAGTTATTTCTTGGACCATATGGTGGACAGCGCGCGCAGGGGGACGGGGGTTCACTTTGAGTTTGTTTATGCATGTTGTTAGAGGATGAAGGATGCAGGCGAAAGCTGGGAGGATACATTTGTGCTGAGTTTGTGTTGAACTATGACACTGATGACAATGCACAGACGCCACACTTTGAAGGTAAGATCGCTTTTGTGTTTTTAAGTGGTGGCAGTTTGTAAAGCAGTGAAAGTTGAGCAGTTTTAGTTACTGTTACCCATTACATTTTAGACTCAGCACATCATCTGCACCTGTTGTTTTTATGACTTAGCCCATGTTCTTTCATGCTTAGCGATGAATTCACTTTATACTTATGTGAGGACGGAGTTAGGGGGACTTGTTTGTCTTCAACCTTGGGACATGCTATTTTGCAGTTACTGTTTGTATTATTATCAATTTTGTGTTTTTGTTTTTTGGTGGTGGTTTTCTATCTGCTTGTTTCTTTAGAGATATTCTCACTTTGACTGGAATATGTCACTGTATAACATTAAACATCTCTTTAACATTTATTGAGTTACAAATGTTTTATCATTCGAAAGTAACTTAAATGATAAATGGTCACATTTTTCTGTAGCGCTTTTCCACCTTCAAGACACTCAAAGCACTTTACGTCAAGGAAATACTCACCCATTCACACAGCAGTATATGCAAACACTCGTAGTATCTTGCCCAAGGACACAATGACAGCATTCATCTGTGGGAGCTGGACTCCGCCAACCTGTGGATCAGTGGATTTGACCACTCAACCAATGATGTTTATATTGAGAGCTTGATTCGAACTGTCAACCTTCAGCTCAGTGGACAAACACTGACCAACTGAGCTACTGTGAGCAGGGTTGACTCTCCACAGATCTGACAAGTAATTTGTACTGCTGTCAACTGCTTGTTTCCATGACGTAAAAAGACTTAATGCCATTCAAGGCAAACCAATAACATCAGCCAGAGAGACCTCCACCAGAAAAGTTACACAGTGCACTTTTAAAAGCAAAAGACAAAGTTTAAATCTGTCAACTGGACAAGTCGTGGTAGGAGTGAAGACATTTCGCTGCTCATCCAAGCCGCTTCTTCAGTTCTGGTCAGATTACTGGTGGACACTACCTTATATCTATCTGAAGAGAGGAGCGAACCACACTGAAACTGTAAACATCTATTATCTCCAGTTTCAGCTGAAACTACCCCATTCAGCCCTTAACAAATAGAATAGGGTAGTTTCAGCTGAAACTGAAGAAGTGGCTTGGATAAGCAGTGAAACATCTTCACTCTTACAACCATTTGTCCAGTTGACAGATTTCAACTTTTTGCTATGGATCAGACCTGGACGACTGAGGGTTTACACAGACAGTGCACTTTTAACAAATTTTCTTATTTGATTTAATATACACGCTGCATTTAACCTGAACGAGGAGCTGCAGTACATATTGAGACCTAAACACTGAAGTAGTCATACATAGTAAGTGCATATACCTTAGGCTAACCTGTAGAAAATAAAGTGCCTCTTAAACCAGCATAACCTTGACCCAACATGATTTATTTCACAGCTTTAAAACCACCTCCGTGCCCTTTTCATATCTGCTGCATAAAAAACACATTTTCAGTTAAAACACCATGTAATTGTAAACGCTTGGCACTGTAATTAGAATTGCCATTTTCCGACAGTCTCTCGCTGCTCCTGCACAACATGGGCACAATCACACACCTTCACACACACAGAGAGAGAGAGGGATAGAGGGACAGGGAGATAGAGAGTGGAGAGAGAGGGAGAGAGACAACGGAAGAGAGGTGGAGAGAGAGAAAGAGAGAGAGTGGGGATTACTTGCTCAAGCTGGAAACCTTTACACAAGCTCTACCTCATCAGTGAGCAATGCCACACGGGGAGGCGTACAGGTTAAGTTGTGTGAAATCACCGTGACAGGACATGCAAATTCACAGCAGCCCGCCCACAATGGTGCCTGTCAGTCTGGACTGTGGTGTGTCTCATCTGGATGGCTTTGCCCATGTGCCTAATCAAAGTCGAGTGCTTTGGGGGACCACAGGGACTTAGTTGTTCTGCTGGAGGCTTGTCTAATTGTTCATTCTGTTGCCAGTAATCTGTATTTTGAGCTGTTGTAGTCTCATTTCTTTTCATGTGACGTGCAAGGGTAATGGTTTGGTGTTTGGTCTTGATTAAAGTTTATCCTGCCCCAGTAAAAGCACATCTTAGGGTCAAAATGAGACCACTGTGTTATCGAACATTTAAACATCCACAAACCAGGAAGAAACCTGCGTGCTATAGCTGCTAGTTGTTGTTAGCATTACCATGATGGCAAAACTCCGCCTTAGTCTCTGAAAATTGTGTAACATACTTATAAACCCATCATACTGAATAATTTGAATGCTAGGAATGCATTAAGAAAGTGAGGGATAATTTTGGACCACTGCAAATAATTTAAGATGAACTACTTTTTTTTTTTTTTTCCCATGTTTTTAAGACATCAGGTACAGTGTCTGTAAGTCCATCCATCCATCCATCCATACATTTTCTTCTGTTTATCCGGGGCCGGGTCGCGGCAGCAGTCTAAGCAGGGACTCCCAAACTTCCCTCACCCCAGACACGTCCTCCAGCTCCTCCGGTGGGATCCCAAGGCGTTCCCAGGCCAGCTGAGAGACATAGTCCCTCCTGCGTGTCCTGGGCCTCCTCCTGGTGGGACATGCCCAGAACACCTCCCTAGGGAGGCGTCCAGGAGGCATCCTGAGCAGATGCCCAAGCCACCTCAGCTGGCTCCTCTCAACGTGTAGGAGCAGCGGCTCTACTCCGAGCTCCTCCCGTGTGACTGAGCTCCTCACCCTATCCCTAAGGGTGCGCCCAGCCACTCTGCGGAGGAAACCCATTTCGGCCGCTTGTATGAACGATCTTGTCCTTTCGGTCATTACCCAGAGCTCATGACCATAGGTGAGGGTAGGAACATAGATTGACCGGTAAATCGAGAGCTTCGCCTTCCGGCTCAGCTCCTTCTTCACCACAACGGACCGATACAGCGACCGCATCACTGCAGACGCTGCACCGATCCACCTGTCAATCTCACGCTCCATCCTTCCCTCACTCGTGAACAAGACCCCGAGATACTTGAACTCCTCCACTTGGGGCAGAGACTCACCACCCACCCGAAGAGGGCAAACCACCTTTTTCCGGTCGAGAACCATGGCCTCGGATTTGGAGGAGCTGATTCTCATCCCAGCCGCTTCACACTCGGCTGCAAACCGCCCCAGTGCCTGCTGCAGGTCCTGGCTCGATGACGCCATCAGGACAACATCATCTGCAAATAGCAGAGATGAAATCCTGTGGTTCCCAAACCAGAACCAATAATGAACAGAACCGGTGACAAAGGGCAGCCCTGGCGGAGTCCAACATGCACCAGGAACAGGTCTGACTTACTGCCGGCAATGCGAACACAGCTCCTGCTCCGGTCATACAGGGACCGGACAGCCCTTAGCAAAGGGCCCCGGACCCCATACTCCCGGAGCACCCCCCAAAGGACACCACGAGGGACACGGTCGAATGCCTTCTCCAGATCCACAAGTCTCAGTCCCAGTCTCTACTTCCTCCTCGGAAGACATGACGGGGGATTGAGGAAATCCTCAAAGTATTCCTTCCACCGCTCGACAACATCCCCAGTCGAGGTCAGCAGCTCTCCACCCACACTGTAAACAGTGTTGGTGAAGCACTGCTTCCCCCTCCTGAGGTGTCGGACAGTTTGCCAGAATTTCTTTGAGGCCGTCCGATAGTCCTCCTCCATGGCCTCCCCGAACTCCTCCCAACCCAGAGTTTTTGCCTGTGCAACCGCACGAGCCGCAGCACGCTTGGCCCGCCTGTACTCATCAGCTGCCTCAGGATCCCACGAGCCAACAAGGCTCGATAGGACTCCTTCTTCAGCTTGACAGCATCCCTTACTTCCGGTGTCCACCACCGGGTTCGGGGATTGCCGCCGCGACAAGCACCGCAGACCTTACGACCACAGCTACGTGCGGCCGCATTGACAATAGAGGTGGAGAACACGGCCCACTCGGAGTCCATGTCTCCAACCTCCCCCGGGATCAGGGAGAAGTTCTCCCGGAGGTGTGAGTTGAAGACCCCTCAGATCAGGGAGGCCGTTCTTCCCAATCACACCCCTCCAGGTGTCACTGTTGTTACCCACATGGGCGTTGAAGTCCCCCAGGAGAACAACGGAGTCCCCAGTCGGTGCACTGTCTAGTACCCCTCCCAGGGACTCCAAGAAGGCCGGGTACTCTGCACTGCTGTTTGGCCCGTAGGCCGACACAACAGTGAGAGACCTGTCCCCGACCCGAAGGCGCAGGGACGCGACCCTCTCGTTCACCGGAGTGAACCCCAACATGAAGCGGCTGAGCTGTGGGGCAATGAGCAAGCCCACACCAGCTTGCCGCCTCTCCCCGCGGGCAACGTGGGGAGAGGCGAAGGAGTGATGTGGGGCCGTCCTCATGTGGACCCACCACCCGCAAGAGGATCCGTAAGGGGCTGGTGCATGAAGATCTGGGCAGCAGCTGAAGGTGGGGGCCTCGACGACCGGATCTCTGGTGTCTGTAAGTCCTTGTTTATTTCTGATTTTCTGACCTTGGTTGATCTCATTGTTTTCCTGTTTTGTCCTTAGTTTTAGTTCTGGTTAATAATTTTCAGCATAATGTTAAACTGAATATCGTCTGTTTTCCCAATACTGAGCAGCCTGATATAGAAAGGTGCACGTTATATAGTATATTTTCAGGTTTGAGAATAAAGGTGAATTCTGAATGAGAGCAGGTTGTAATGATCTGGATAAATTCGAAACTCCAGTGTTCCCCATAGATAGAATGTGGACATGGATGACGTTTGCACCTGGGCAGAGTGCGATGTTGCACTTATTATCACACTGTCCCTCAATGCTGCCGGAGTCACAGCAACAGTCTTCACACTTAGACACCAAACACAGAGAGGACACATGTATTGCACCAGAGCAGGTAGATGCATGTTCTGTGCACTAGTCAGATTTCACTATGACCACTGCAAAATTAAAATCTTTATCAAAGTTTACTTGTCGTATATGTATAAATACGTTAAAAATTATAAAAATGAGTTTTGGAAGGCATGGGATTCTGTTGTTATCTTAACAGTTTTTGTCTGTGTAATTCCTCAGTCGTCCAGGTCTGATCCATAGTAAAAGCCAAAGTTTAAAGGAGGAGCTAACTACCCTGAAACCGTAAACAGCTATTGTTTACAGTTTCAGTGTAGTTATCTCCTCCCTTCAGACAGATATAAGGCAGTGTCCACCAGTGATCTGACCAGAACTGAAAAGGCTTGGATGAGCAGCAAGACGTGTTCACTCCTACAACGTTTTGTCCACTTGACAGATTTAACTTTGGCTTTTAGTTGGCAGTTTATGTTTCAAGATTCTCTCAAATGTCAAAAACACCCACTAAATTGTGTACTGTGAGCTGAACAAAACGTGTAAATCTAATCGCCAAAATGTCAGATATTTCCATAATTTTTTAGCCATAGGAAATTACCAGTATCGTTACATTGGTCTTTTCTCATTATCTGGTTTTCTTTAAGCATCACTAAAGCGTTATACAACAAGTCAGTGTTACCAAGTTTACATCCAGTGCTTTCCTGTTCGTATTCATTGGCAATTTGCATGTTGACAGCAAGATGTTCTAATTTTTAAGTGCGTTGATGAATGTAGATTATGCATGTGGGTGCTTCTCTGTGGTGTTTGCACATACATGCGAAGAGGCTCCCATGCCGCAAACACGGGCCGCCCGAGGATCATAAAAGATGAATATGTATGTCCTGCGGTAGGACACAGATGAAAGATGAATAATAGGCTGGTTTTACACAGCACACTTCACAAAGAACCCACAAAAGTAAGAAATGTGCGGGTGAAATGGTCATCTGCATTGCACATTTTCAGTACATTCATCTTTTTTTAGCTTTGTGACTCTGTCACCCCCTCCCTGTGGGACCTGTGTTTTTTTTCTTCCTCTGTCTATGAAGAAATCATAAAAAAGCTAATGTAGTGGTATCAAAGACATGCTATCTGCAAAAGAGTCGGAATGTAATTTATTAGTAAGAAAGAGAGCGCTAAAATCAAACCTGTTTAAACAAAGCACTTCATTAGTAGAGAGCACACCTCCTCTCATAGAGCAATCGCTGTGATGTAGTGATACGAAAATATTATAGTTTGACAAAGAATTGTTTTGACGAAACTATTTTGTATCCAAGTCTTGACTAAAGGTTATTTCAGCACATAAACTTTATACATATAAACCACACAAGTGTTAGATGTAGGTAAAAAGAGTGGAGAGAGACATTCAGCACATTTCTGAATCTGGTAATCAAACGGAGCTGAGAGCTCAGTACTGCAGACTGCTAGACTACAGAGCAGTCATGAGTTGTTTTATTTTGAGTGAAAATGCACAAAACAAGGATTATATTACAAATGTCTTTGGCTTCTGAGTGCAGAGGACCTGGCCTAAAGAACTGCAGCCTTTGAGATTAGATCATTTTCACACCTAGGAACCATGGGCTGAGTGCACCAGCTGGTCATAAGACTGGTCTTAACTCTACATCTGACTTAAATCTGACTTATATGGCCAGCCTATAGTTATGACTAGTGCACCAGTGAGACTTAAGCCATCTGTGTGCTACGTGTGTAACTTTTACACCCAGTGTGGAGCAGGCATAAGTCCCGAGACAACATCAGAAACGAGCTTGTGAAGCCGTGTTTACGCACTGTTGTGGCTCTGATTCAGCGGGGCTGTGGTGACTCTCCCCACTCTCTCTCTCTCTCTGTATATTCCAGCTTCAGAAGCAGCTTTATTGTGTCAAGGTCTGACACCGACAGATCATCTAATGCTGCACAAATAGACAGACAGATGAGAAATATGTTCGCCTTGCCGTTTATTTGCAAGTAAGTTTTACAACTGGCCTTATGCAGTTCCTTTTAATAGATTAATATCACAACTCCATTCGATAATTTACATTGTTAAACTAAAGAACATTTGGTGTATCCAACCAACAAGCACAGAATCCCCTTTTACATGTGAATGCTCAGGTTATGACCAGGTGCAGGTAAGAGCTGATGCAGTCAGCAGTCAGACCAGTCACTACTTTAGACATAGCTAAGCTTAGAGTTAGGACTGACTCAACATAAGACTAGCTTGTGCTCCAGGACTAGAATTAAGATACACCAGGGAAGGACAATATTTCTTTCACAAAAGGTATATAACTGCACTACTGACATTATTATTATTATATATTTTTATTATTATATATTTTTAACGCTTGTTTGAGAAGGACATACGTGGTAGGTGTGAGGAGGTAGACAGGAGTTATTTTCTAGTGCTCTTGTGTTCAAAATCAGCTGCATCTGTTTTTTTCTGGTCCATGGATGTCAGCCTCTTTTTTGACTTGTGGGGCAGTTTTGCCAATACCATCTGCACGTTTTCAACCTCCTCCTTCTAGTTTAATCTCTGTTCCATCAGCTCCACCTTGGCTTTAGCAAGACCTTTGTTTTCTTCTTTCATGTGCATCTTTTGATAGAACATCTGGAACTTAATGTCCTCTATCTTCATGCTCTTCCTTCATGAATGTGTTAAAGACATCCTCCATCTTTTGGATTTCCTCATTATGCTTCACCTTTTCTTTCTCAGTTCTTTCTTTCTGCAGTTCTAAATGAAATTATTTTTTAAAATGTAAAACTTTTCTTGCTTTTTTTTGTTTTAGATTTTTTTTGTAAATGTCATGTGACAGAGTAAATGCAGCCATAATACTAACAAGTTTGACTTTATAATCACACAATTGTAGATGATAATAATATATTGATGGATAGCAGCAGCAGTAATTACTGAGGCATTTGTTGTCAAGACTTCTAATTTAATAAATACATGCATTGTCTAGGACCGTTACAGCACTTCTACTCGACTACATATTTGGTGTAACGTTTAACTGTGCGTCTTTGTCCTTGGTGGCTGGTTAGTGTGTCGTCTCAGCGGCCTGTTTTGTGCCTGTTTTGTGTGTGTGGTTGACGTGACCGAGTTAAGTCTGCCGAGTGTGAATTTGAATTATTCATTATTCCAAAGCCCCTGAGACCCTGTATCCTCAGAGTGACAAATGACTACCCTCTTCCTCATATAGGCACACCAACGTCACGGTTCACTATCAGTATGGCTGCGTTGCCAGTTTCATGTTTATTTTATGGTTTACATGTGTATAAACTCACCACATGCACCGCAATTTATACCCTGGAATATAAGGTGTCATTGTCAGATGGTCAAGTTCTTCATAACAACAGTTGGAAAGATACGTATGTTTGAGGTAGGCTGTGGCTGCTGGGGGTCTAAACTCCACATGGGACAACACTTGAGGGGTTCAAAATCTATACAGTAGTCAATGTGATAATTACAAGCGAACGGTATGTCTCAGGAGAAGTCTACCAGCAGAACATCTTGGGATCACACTTGGCTTCATCGTTTGCAGATTTTCACGTCACTTCAGGCTACAGCGTCTGACACTCATCTAAATATCTGATAATAAAGAACCACTCTTTTAAATAATATCACATAGTTAAACAGTGTGACAAGAAAGTAATCATGTATTTGGGAATATACATTACAGAGAAGGTCAAAAGCTTGTGTAAAATATGCAGCATGGCTCTGCTTTACCCAGTTCAATAATTCTTCTTCACAAAATGCATATAGTCATGATTATATGTGTATGTATGAAATTTATGTAATTTAAATAGTTACAAATGTGAACAAACATTTACATTTTTTTTTTTTTTTCATTTTTTGGTTTGTTTTGAAATATGTTCCATAACGTTTGACAATAGGTGCTGCTTTATTTTCTGCAGTGCTCTGAAAATCCATACAGAGTGATGCCATTACACACATATTGATGTTTATGAACCCCCATGAATTCATTCTCCAGATAGCAATTTGTAAATAAAGTGTTTTTGAAGCAATAACGAAGCTTTTTCGATGCTTGTCCAATTCTGTAATCAAGACAATCAGCAACTTAAGTGTCTGACTCACGTTCTTCTGTAGAAAGACTGAACGCAGTAACTATCTCATAATAACTTTCGTATTGTGTGTCATAATTCATATTAGACAATACAATACACACCATAAAATGTTTTCTTCTGACAGTAACACTTCACTGTGATTAGTTAAATCCACCTGTCACTCACTAAGGGCATATGAGGATGTCGTAACGGTGGGTGTAGCGGACCAAAGAGTGCAGACTCGGGGCAGATTTACAGTGTTTATTTACAATAGTGCAGAGGACAGTTCAGACAGTTCATTTATCACACACGGGACGTAGGTAACGGGAGGCAGACCAGACGGGCGTAGTCCAGAGCGGGCAGGAGACATCCAGGGCCGGAGCATGACAGGACAAGGCGCGGGAACAGGAAGGACCGAGCAGGAGTAATCCAGCAAGCGGGAGCCAGGGCAGGTGACGGGAAACAAGCCGGAGACTAAGACAGGACAGGAGGCGAAGACACACGTAGGACCCCGCAGACAACAACAGGACAGACAGGGTAAGGAAACGCAGACGATCTCGCGCCGAGTGTCTAGTCCCAGTTTCTCTTATGCTCCGCAGCCGGTGGAGGTAATTGCGCTGATGCGCTCCAGGTGCGCGCGGGAGGAGCCAGGAACTCCGCCCAGCTCCAGGCTCAGACAGGAGAGGGAGGGGAAGGCACACAGGGAGACAGATACTAGAGGCATCATGACAGAGGAAGACCAGTAGGAAAGATAAATGTGCAAAAGAAAATGTTTGAGCGTATAGAGCTGCATTAAACAGATAAACGTTGAATTACAAAACAATCTCTCCATGTTGGCAGATTAGCATGGTTAGACGATTTTATCTCATCTCATCACATACACCTTAATAAATGTACTGCACATGTGTTAAACTCAAGGCCCTGGGGCCAAATGCGGCCCGCCAAGTCATTTTATGTGGCCCGCGACAAGGTCAATTAAAAGGTCTGACTGTCTTAAAATATTAGTTTATCAGGAGATACACAGTTACACAGCCATTTTGTTCATATCTGTGCAAATCCATATGTAATATTTGTAACTTGAATAAGTAATAAATATAGAAATGGTTAATTAACAAGATTAAAAAGTAGGTGCATTCATTTTATATTACATTTGGTTATATTTAGTTACATTTATACTGTCTTACAATTACATCTGGCCCTTTGAGAGCAACCATTTTGTTGATGTGGCCCTCGGTGAAAATTAGTTTGACACCCCTGCTGTACTGTATTTATATTTAATATTAATTAAATCTGTTCCATGCATGTACAGAGTGTGATGATCTACGCTTGCGGTTTATGACTTGATGGTCGTCTGATGCCTTACAGTCATCTCCTTTGAGCATGTTGTGTTGCCCCTGTATTATTGGACGTATAAATCAGATGGAAATGAGACTCTCAGACACAAGAGGAAGAGCTGAGTCACTGAACACCCACTTGTCTGTCTATCTGTCTATCTGTGTGTCTATCTGTGTATCTGTGTGGGCCAGCAGCTCCCCAAGACAAGCAACAGTCCTGAGTCCAATTCTGACTCATTCTGTTGTGAACTACTGCAAAACACATACCTAAACATGCCCCAAGCTCAGTGATAGGCCACATCCTACAGTTATCCCTGTCTTGTCTAAGTCTTTGCAGATAAATTGTGGATATTGCACTTTTCTTCAGCTTGTATGGTTTTGTTTTAGTCAGTTTGCGGTTGAAGTAAAACATTTGTCTACATAAAGTGTGATGATTTTGACAGTTTGCATGTACACCATTTATTTGACTTTTTTTCTGATCCCTATAACTGGGTCAAATTGGCCCACAGTAATGGCACATGAAGCTTTAAGATACACTTTATTGTCCCTTTAGAGAAATTTGGCATTCGACATTTGCATAACTCCTGCGCAGATTAACCTCTCCTATGCCAGAAAATACCCGCGGTGGTAAAATAGATGTGTATATTTCAGCCTGTTACTCTGGAAATCAAACCCAGTCACCACGCTTTGTTATACAACTTGCATGCATACTGACAAATACATTTACTGTCAATGCAGATGATTTGCTGTGGCATCTCGTTGAATAAAAAAAGAACCTGCACAAGTCTTTGTTGATGGAGTGGGAAGACATTTGTGGTATTTAACAAAAAAAAAGAAAAAACAGTGATGAATAGCACCCTTATATTTCCTGAGATACATGCTAAGCCTTATTTTCTCTTAGTAAAGTCATAATTGATACATTCTGAGTTGAAACCTGCTTCTCATTACCAACATTTCTCTAAACACAGCCATCTTAAGTGTTCAAATTTAGATGAAAGTTGACTGGCAGGTGTGCTGTGCATCTGTGTCACAGCCTCATGTTAAATCTATGCAGCTCTTCTTTATTTGGCCCTGGGGAATGATTTAATGGTTGAATGAAGTGCTCAGTAATAGCTTGCACACAAACACACAAGGCACACTCCAGTACCCATAGCACAAGTACTCATGCATTCACCATATTAAGATCTATACAAATGGCTGCCACTCCGGCTCAGTTAAGCAGTGGGAGGGAGGGAAAGAGGCCAAGAAGAGCGCATCGCAGAGAAAACACAGGCAGATGATGGGGCTCTATAAAATGTGACGCCGATATACTGTGTGCCGTTAAAAAGCAATAGTTGGATTTCTCCAGCTGGCATGTGCTTTGTTTAGGCTGAGCCGCTCCCAAAGCACTAAACTGTTTGTGTTCATGTGCAAAGAGGATGGTGATCATGCGGGACTGGGTGGAGCTGTGTACACGCAGCTGTCTCTAACCCTGGAAATACTCAACAGAAGGCCAGTCTTACTAAAAAAAACCCTTTTATTATGAGCTTTATCGAACTGGGTATTAAATGGTGTGAAATTTGGATAAAGGGTGGGGAGAGACATTCAGGAAATTGCCGTAAATCAGGCTCACAATGCTCAACCTAGCACAAAACCTTATATTGTGACCATAGAATAGGTAAGTATTTTGATCAGAATTCTGTCCACAAGAGACTAATTTTTGCCAAATCTATAAGAGCGATTTATTGTTATTGATTATTCCTAGTATTTATCTTTACAAAAGCAAGAATCATGTCCAGTTGTTTCTTTTAAAAGTTCTCCTTCCTCTGTCTAATGAAATTGTGTTGAGGTTGGTGGTGTTTAAAATAAATTTAGAATTTAAAAAACCCAATACAATCTATGGCTATACATGTGCCATTTAAATGCTTTAGGTCCTCACGTGAACTCTAAAATGATTATTGGTGGAAACTGCTCCAATACGCCTGTAGGTAAACTGAGTTGTTGTGGATCCAGTAAATGCGTCAGTGTAAATATTGCGGTTGGTGTGTGGGAGTAGCTGAACACTTGTATTTCCACAGCATCTTGTGAGGAGCAGGATAATGTTATGTACAATACTCCTTCTGTACGGGATTATTGGGATAGAGAGAGATTTCATCTGCCTGGCCAATAAACACTGCAGTCCTAATCAAATCTACATCAAGGCTGCACTGCTCCTTGTACATTGGCTCTGAAAGTGTCTGAGAGCTGAAACCCTGCTGTATGGATCCGTGTGCTGCAAATAAAACCTTTTTGATGTTACTGCACTATTTGAGGTGAAAAAAAACAAAAACTGTTTTCATTTGTTTTTGTTGTTATTTGCGGAATCAAGATCCAAAGATTAATAATAATAATAATAATAATAATAATAATAATAATAATAATAATAATAATAATAATAATAATAATAATAATAATAATAATAATAATGAACACACTACTGTAGCTATAACTAGCAATGGTGTTTACTGGAAGAGACGTGGCAGCCAAGTTGTGCCAAAATGACTACTTTAGCCAGTTGACCTCTTTAAACAATAAAACCAGACAGAATTAGAGCAAATGAAATTAAACTTGAGCAAGAACCAGCACTAAAATAAAGACTATACAAGAATGCATCATAAAAAATATACAATTTTTCATAAGTAGCATGTGCATGCCGGTTGTGTGCAAGTATCTTTCCCATTGTGTGCATGCGTATGTGGGAAATGAATGGACATGACTGGGGTAGCTCGGACATGGATACGGGCCTTGTAATCCAATCATGGGGCCGGTAAATCAAATTATAGAGAGCAGCTAAGAGATGGGTGTGTCTATAGTGCGGCTGGCACAGAGACAGGGCTGGGCACTTTGCCTAGAAACACTCCTCAGGACTTGTCAAGCAGCATCGTAGAAGTAGCAGCCCAGTGGATCGACCAAACTGGGAATGTATGTGAAGAATTATTAATTTGTGGGGGAAGGATTATGTTAAAACCTAGAGCATTTTATTATTATTATTATTATTATTATTATTATTATTATTATTATTATTATTATTATTATTATTATTATATTTTTTCTTATTTTCAGGACAGATAGATTTTCACCCACGTCTCAAATGCCTGCGTTTGTACTCTAAGTATCTCAGTAGGGATTGTTCAGAAGCATCACTGTCTTAGCAGCAGATATTGAGATAAATGAAAGTCTTATTTTGTGAAAATAGTTGTTATTGGAATAAGCCTCACAATTTTCCATCCAGAAATCTGAGTAATTCATAAAACCTGACTTTTCCATTTGAGTAATTTCTCATTTCACCAATGTACAGTGCACTAGGAAGACATTTTGTTTGTGCTGGTTCATCACCATTTCACGGCTTGTCCTGGTGTGACACTGTACAAATGGCTCTGGGAGATGAGTTTGGGTTTCTGACAAAGACGGAACAATTAAAGCGGTAAAACTGAAAAGCAGTCATTATGGTTTGATGCCAAATTACCAAGAGGGTAGAAATAGTAAATCGAAGTGAATAGTAGACAGTGGGATGTGAAAATTGCAATCCAAATGAGAGTCTGCAACAGCAAATGGTCTGCCAAGTCCAATTCTAATGAACATTTTCAGTTTATTTTGTGATTGCAGATGTGGGATATTGAAATTTATCTTGAATGGAGTTTAAATCTAACTTTGTGCACGCTTGAACTCAAAAGCCACCTTGTCATGTAAAGCCTTAGAGAATAATTATCTAAACTATGTTGCTGCTGCTAAAAGGCCCCTAAGAGACGTTAGCTCTTCTTGCAACGAGGTTAGCAGGAGCTGAATAAGTTTAGCTCTTGTACATCTAAATAAGGTTAGCAATTGCCGCCTGCGTTTGGGTAATCATGGCGTTTGTTCTGCGCTGAATGCTAACGTCAATGCTAAACCGGTTTCATCAATGCTAACGCTGTCTCACAAATTGAATTAATTCACAGGAGGATGTCAACAATAACCCCTAAAGCGTCTATGAGAGGCAGCAGCTGAATCCTGGTGTCTTTGCCTCTCTACGGCTGATACAAATGGTCCCTGTGCTTCATCTTTCACCCCGTCTATTGAAAACTTGACGATAATCTTCTCTCTTTTACCCAAATCAGTTGCCTATTCATTTGACATTTCACTAGTATTCAAACTCAGACATAATGTAGCAGATAAGTGAAGCATGCACATATCTGCACTACTACAGACAAATGAGTAGCTAACTGGTAAGTGATAACCAACAAGTAAAAACCAGCAAGTTCAAATGGACTAAACGAGTAGTCTACCCCAACAGTTAGAATAAAACAGAAGTAACTTGGGATTAGACCACACCTAAACCATTACCCTTAGCCATAATCAAGTATTAAAAAGTTGTATCCTTGATAAACCAAGCCTGTTTGAGTCATTACTGTTTGCATAGTATGTACAGCACTCCGATGGGTTATTTATACAAAGCATTCAACCACTCCAGCACATTTTAATGAACCAATTACAGTGAAGTTTTCTCGTCGTCTGCTGTTTCATAGTGAGGGTTGGACACGGGACTAAGCTGCTTTGCTCTTTTGCATTTCATTAACTCGACCAAAACAACCTTTGAAGTCTGTTAAGGAAAACTTTGCATTTAACGGTGGCCCAGACATGAGTCTAATTTGTGTGTGACTCTTAGCTTTTACTTGCACGTTGAATATACAAATTGACAAATTGGTAGAAATATTTTTGTTCTATGAAATATTTGGGAAAATAGAGACCTGAAGATGTCAGGTTTACTTTGTTGTTCTTATTTCAAGATGGTTAACATGTTTCTAATCTGCATTATTGATGGCTGTGTAATCCCTCAGTCGTCCTGGTAGGTTGAATAGCAAAAGAAAATTGTGTCTAAGGCTGGGCGATGTGGCCTGAAATAAAAATTGAAGATTGTTTTCTCTAAAAATTCAATTTTCAATTCTTTTTTCTCCTCTGTCCTAAAAATTTTCTGCAAACAATGTGAGAAAGTGGGGAAAGTAAAAATCCATTTTCTTCCAAACTAATTGTTTGAAATTCAAATTTGATTAAATGATTCAATCGATTTTTGGCCAGCCCTAATTGTGACATAAACAAAATGTTTCAGGGATGGAACATCATAACAGTCTCGTCTAGAAACATTCTGCTTTTTTTAGTGATTCTGCAAGACACAACTCAAACATGATAATAATGTGTATAAACTTATTTGCCTCATATGTCCCAAATAAAGAGCCTTTCTTTGAGGAAGGTATAGAAGATATAGGATATAGGAGGTATAGAAGGTACAGACGGTATAGAAGGTATAAGAGGTATAGAAGATATAGAAGGTATAGAAGGTACAGATGGTATAGAAAGTATAAGAGGTATAGAAGGTATAGAAGGTATAGAAGGTACAGAAGATATAGAAGGTATAGAAGATATAAGAGGTATAGGAGGTATGGGCAGTATAGAAGGTATAGTTTCTCCTTTTGTCAGGGTCAACTGGTTAGTGAGATTAAGTTTTATCATCCTCTGTGACAGAGTTAGTTTCAGGTCAAAAGTTTGTTTTTAAACTTAAGCAGGTCCTGCATCAACTATTTATTGTAGGCCAGAGCTCTCAGAGAATCCCTGAGTAACTTTACAGCTGCCCCACTCTACTTAGTAAAGTGACAGATTGAGTTAGAGCATGAGCAAACACAGAAAGAGACTTATAGCATCTGGACCTTCTGGGAACGCCAGGGTAGATCTGTTACTTTGTTTAAATAAACCAGAAGATCTGCTATCTGTCCATTTAAGGACCTGATGTAATTTTCACAGTTTTTCAAAAACAGTGTTTCTGCTACCACATCATATTTTCTGCCACATACAGCAGTGAGTATGTACAGTGTACTGTTATGAGTGAGGAAGAGGAGAGACACTCATATTTCTACTGCAACTTTGATGTCTTCATACAATATAAAAGAACTTAGTTTGATAATTAAGAAACCTTTAATATTCTTTCAGCTGAAAGTATCCCCGACCATAAATTCTTCATAGTGACTGAGTATCTTGTATCTTCAAGTTTCAAAATCTGTATCATATAAAAGTATGTTCAATAAAGACATAGGAGCGATCTTATATTTACACAGCGTTTACTTCAGCGTAGGTGCTTATTGTCTCTAGACTTCAAAAATACGTCTCGATCTACACTCACTGTTGCTATAGGAACCCCAAAGGTCAAGAACACGTTAGAGAGTGAGCATTGTAAAGAGTGCGTAGGAGACAAATTTACCTGTCTGGGCATTCGAGGCACTCTGGTTAATATATGTCTGAGGTTTTCTCTTCTTCTTCCTCCTCTCTCCTCCTCCTCCTCCATCATGTCTGCTGACTGCTTCTGAGACAGTTCCCATCTCCTCACATGCGCCGCTCATTGTATCTGTGGATAGGCCCTCTCATCGACACTGACAGCTATCTAATTGCCCTTGCATCCTTATGAATAGCCCAATACAGTGTGTGTGTGTGTGTGTCTATGTGTCTATGCGTGTGTGAATGTGTGTGTGTACATGTTCGCTCTCCCCCAAAGCTATTATCCCGGCCTGTTTCTTTGCTACATTGTGCAGTATTTTTGTTGCATGTCTCCTCCATTGTGCGTTGGTTGGTGTATAGCCAGCCATCAGCTTTGTTCAATAGAGTGGTTCGGAGCATGTCTCAGTGATGGAAGATGAGACGAGAGAAGGAGCGGCATAAATGTCAACGCCAGGCTGCCATGTTGTATTGTTCAAGTCACGCCTGGAGTGAAACTGTTTTGCGGTTAAAAGAAGTAAAGCGCATTTTTCAAAATTCTGCCGAGTTTTGAAAATCTGAGCTAATTGTGTTATTAATATTTAAACATCCACACACACTTTGCTTGAGCTGAGGGGACAGATGGCAAACGGGATGGCAGAAGAATCAAACTGTCCGTGTTATCTTTAGGTGTAATGGTGCGGCTAATGATCTGGCCTTGCTTGGATGCTATAGAATATTACATAAATTACAATGTATGCATTATCAGTTAGAGTGAAAGACGAGGGGATTAATCTTAGTTTGAGGAGCCTCTCATTAGCTGCTCTGTCTGTGAAAGTGTGTCAAAACCCAGCCAGACTCATAGCCTCGAAACCTCATCTGTTTTTAGCTGTTAGATATATGGGTTATCAGAACAACGCGGAGTATTGCGCTTCTAGATTCATTTTAGCAACTTTCAAAGCCTTTTTCTTGAATAATATTATTTTCCAGAAAATTTCAGAGTAGGTGAAAACTGTAATTTTTATGATAAAGTATGATAATAATAATATTTCTCCTTTATATCCATTAATTGAAATTTTTAAGTATTTTGCACTTATGTCCCAGCGCAAGACATTAACACATAAACATATACTTCATTCTAATTGGGTTTTTTCCCCCCATACACCTTTTTGGGCTACCTCCCTCAGGTTACCAGGAAGCCCTTGAAGACTACACCATGTTTTGTGTTGTCCAGACGTGGGTGGCTCGAGACAGTGCCAATTGCATAGTTTTGGTGCAGGATCAAACCTCCTCAGAGTCTATTATTGATTCTGCTCCACGCTGCCCCCTCCAGGGACACGAGTAAACAGCGTCCCTCCACACTGCTCTGTTGTGATCATAATAACCCACATGAGCACTGGCAGGGACGGGCTGGGTGTTTGCTGCTGCTAGCTTTGAGTGCGTCCCAAGAGAACAGAGCTAGCACACGGGGATTAGCCGGAAAGTCACACATCACCTCAGCCCAGTCATCAGTCACCTCTGTGCTCTGTGTGTACGTGCAGGAGAATGCTTATGATCATAATTCACTAACACCGGCCTTTTTGTTATGGACCACGAGTCGATAGGTTGCAGGTAGTATGTATATAAAATATGCTCTGGATCAGTGCTTTATTCCCTGCTCTGGTGGGTAGAATAGTGATGCATACTTCATCTGCCAAAACAACAAGACGTTTTTTGCATGTTCTATGGGTTTCAACAGTTACTTCCTTTTGTGAGGTTATTCCTCCATTGACGAGAAATTTTTTTAAATTGCTTAATTGCCATGGCAACAAATGACTACTGGCACAGCTTGAAACTTGTAAATTATCTGATTGCTCAAATAAATATATCTTCAACTCCCTGCCCTTCCTGACACAAACCATTTGATTTATCCAGGTTTAGAGCTGCCACAAAGAATACAGAATAGAAAGGAGCCTGTGGGGTTGGGTTTATTGAGTCGCAATACTTGAAATTAGTAAATTATCAGGTGAAATCAGGCCCTTATTGAATTAATATGAGTGTAACTATGAGCGTAACTATGAGTGTAAATACTTAATATGAGTGTAAATATGAGTGTAAATACTTAATATTAGTGTAAATATGAGTGAAAATACTTAATATGAGTGTAACTATGAGTGTAAATACTTGCTATACTTATATATTTAACTTTGCCTTACGCTAGATTCCCCTCCTGACACAACCCATTTGATTTATCCAGGTTTAAAGCTGCCACAAAGATTACAGAATACAGAGCTTTATTGAGAATTATTGAGTAAAAATACTTAAATGAGTCATTTATGAGGTGAAACCAGGTCTTTACTGAGTGACTGTAAATACCTGCTATGCTTTTGAGTCTTATTATGTAAAATTATCCAGTGACAATTTCTAAGGTGATAGAAGTTAAAGGTGCATCTGTTTATCACTGTCCACTTTACGTTTGGTGGAAATGTATTTTTAAGATGATGACATTTGGACAAGTACTCCAAATCATTATATAGATATCTGATATGATCATAAAAAACAATAAGGTCAGATTTGATACAACCCGCTATGAGAGAATTATCTACAGGATCAGGACATACCGGTAGTTCAAACCCCGGTGACTGTTTACCATTGATTTTTGTGCACGAGCCTGATCCTGGCGTTACAGACCTTATCCAGCCACACTGCAGCCTCTGGGGAAACACGTTATTTCTCTTCAAGCTCTGAGCCAATAAGAAATGAGATCTGAAAGGGCAGAGGTCAGAGGTCAGAGCCTTGGTGACAAAAGCCCCAACTCAGCCCCTGTGCCTCCCCAGGTCTCATCTAAATGCTGTAGCGGGGTCAGTCCAGTGATTGTTGCCGTGATGGGAGGGGGGCTTGTTGGGGACGCAGACCTGATTTGTGATCAAGCGGCCACTTTGATTTATTGAGCTTGGCTGACGGGGTAAAAGGTGAAGGAATTGGTTGTAAGCTGGAGATTTGAGGCTGAAGGAGCAGTGAATTGTGGTCTAATGCTGCATTGGATGTTTCGTGAACCCTTGACCAGAGGTTGACACTGGGAAATGTGTGATTTTTTTGGTTAAATATATATAAAAAAATAATAATATAAATTTTTTAAAAGCATGCTCCCACCTTGTGTGAACTCATCTCCTACTTATAAAGAGACCTTGCCTGCAGCTGCATATAATTTAAACACGTTGACTTTTGAGTTCTATTTTTTTGTTTTTTTCACAATTTTAAAACAAAAGCTGTCACATTTAGGGATATAGTAACACTTGCCAGACAATTTAGTGCTTAAGCTTAACCTAAGTGTTGAGCGTAACTTTTGATATATATTTTTTTTCTGATACAGTTTGCATTCTGGGTCACTACATTTATTTATTTATGTATTTATTTATTTATGTATGTATTTATTTATTTTTATTTTTTATTTTACTTCTGATGCTTCCTGTTGACCCTCTCATTAAGCGTTGAATGCACCATCTCCATCGGCCCGACCAAATAGAAATAGGCAGTCGTGTATTTGAATAAACCATTTGAAAACAGGACTGTCTGTACAACTGAAGAATCAAAAGGAGCAAACCATAGACCTCAGTGCATTGTATAATAGAAAACTATAATCATCCCAGACATATTTTCATTACAAAACCTAACTCAATTACAAATTACCTAAACATAATTTTCCTCTTGCCCTTGAGCGCGAGTGATTCACAGTGAAAAAGTTATCTTTAGAGGACACTCCAACCTCCACACATTTGCACTGGTTAATATGCTTACTTACTCACAGCACTTACTAAATAAATTAGGATAGGGATCTTACTTTCCCCTTCAAGTCTAATTTGTTTTCGAGCAGCCCTAAATTGAATGGATTGAGAAAGAACTTCCAAGCCTGAGTAAATCTGTGATAGTCTTCGGATCAGCGCTTCATTTTCGTCGTCTTCGTTTAGTGTTGTACATAATTTCCCCACAAATAGCCTAAAAGGACCTATTAGTCTTATCAGTGCCTAGCGCTCATCTGATACTTTTAAAGGTCAGGCCTCACACAATAAATATAAATAGTGTCATTTAATCTGTAGTGTATTGTAGTAACTGTTAATAGGCACAATGAACACAGGGACAACCAGGGACAGTGGATTAACGTTTTACAAGTGTTTGAGGGATGAATAAGTTGGCAAGTAAATATTTGAAATTGCACCACTACTACTATTACTACTGCTACTACTACTACTACTACTACTACCACTAATACTTTTTTGTAACCCAGTGGGAAAAAAGCTTTGCCTCACAGTTGACTCCAGTATGACTCCTGCCTCACTTACCTGTGCTGGGTGGAGAATGTGTACAGGTGTGAGCTTCTAGGCTGGTGGCCCTGAAGGAGGGAAATGACGCGGTGGAGGAGCGGGGTACTTCAGGACTTGGCCTGGAGAACTTAAATGCTTCACCTGGGACTCTATGGAATGGGCTTAAAGATACGTCTTCAGTGCTTCAAGACATGTGATCCATTCTTCATTTATTAGATCTTGCAAGATATTTAGCAAAACAGTTGTGGCGTTCTCTTCAATTTGTTATATCAATTGCTTCCATTGCCCACATTCATGTTTTTTTTATTTTTTTTGTTTTTTAATTTCCTTGCTGAGAACAAGGGTCTAAGGACAAGGGACATTCTGGAACAGTTGTCCATTATTATTTTCTGTTGATTAATTTGCTTGTTTGTTTCTGTTTCATTGTTGATTTTCTAACTTTCTGTTGGTTGTTTCAATTCTCATGTTCAGCCCTAAGAGGCGACTGCTGTTGTGATTTTGGGCTTTACAAAAATAAATTGAATTGAATGTTTCTTCTGTTTTGGTTTCCAGTCAAGTATGACCATTTACTACTACTACTGCTGCTACTACTACTACTACTGCTAAACACGATTAGTTGGCGATTGTAGGGTTGTCACATTATAAAAAAAAAGAAAAAAAAAACCTGTTATGCTTCTCTTTTGAATGCACATTTTTCCTCAACACTATGTATATTTGATTTAACACGTTTGAATCTATGAAGGGTTTGGGTTGGTTTATCTTGGTGGAACTTGTGACTGTGAGAAGGTTCAATCTGTTTATTTGAGCAAAAAGGTTAGGAGTTGCACTGAAGCATGTGTAGAAAGAGGAAACATTCTAAAACATGTATGATCTGCCCTCTGCAAATCTCCAAAAAACGCAATACATCCAGAAGTCTGACAGCACCCTTGTCCTCAAACAACTCCACTGGTTCCCCGTACAATACTGCATCCAATACAATACCCTTTGCCTACAAGTCCCTCCATAACCTGGCCCCACCCCTGCGTCCTCTGAAACTCACTCCCACAACCATCAGGAACTCAGACTCACTGTAGCATTTTAAATCACTGCTAAAAACTCACTCCTACAGACAGTGGCTCTGTACAACAGTGTATTATCTAAAGCAGCTCTTGGACCAAGCAAACAAAAAAAAAACATCTGAACTTTTCCTAATCACACTTAACCAACCTGTTTTATTGTGTGAATATAAAGGTATGCGATAGGCGTCCCCTGTTTATTCCTGACTTGGTGTAATAAGCACTAATGTGTCGGTGTTTGTACAGGAAGTGACAGACTGTGAGGGGAGCAGACACACCACTTCAATTTGCACCTTGTCTTTAGCAACGCGTGAACAACACGACGCCGCCGTCATGTGTTAACCAAACCCAACGGGACTGTTGCTTAATGGGCTGCGTGATCCCACTCTTATGTGTGAAGAGCCACACACTGTACAACGTCATTAAGAAATTAGAAAAGGTTTTAAAAAGAAACTGAAGGAAGATTGCTGTGTATGTGTTAAAAATTAAAGCAGGCATTTACTCTGTGTAAAGCTGCATAAATAGAAATATAAGGTGAATATGAATGTGTTCAAGTTATATTATAGGAGAAATACTAAAATAATAAAATGGTAGTTTGTTGCATAAATATTGGAAAATAATGCATGACTGCATGACTGTCTGCTTACTGCTAAACACAGTTTGTGTGATGATAATCACAACTTAATACAAATATTGTGAAGATATTCTCACAATAGGAATGGGATAATACAAAGATTTCATAAAATGAGACTCTAAACAAGAGTGGGTCAATGAAAAGAAGAGATGAGAACACATATTTAATAATACATTGATAAATCCTTTAGATGTTTCATATTTAATAAATATGCTTGTGCAATTGGAATAATCATTGAATCGTTGTAAGTAAAATAGTTTATATGGCAAATATTATTATTATTATTATTATTATTATTATTATTATTATTATTATTATTATTTAGATTTTGTGGGTATTTCAGTTGGTACAGTGTCAGCTTCACTGATCCAGTAGTGGTTGGATCAGTGGTTTGAATCCTGCTCCCAACATAAACATCATTGTTTGAACGGTCAGATCCACTGACCCACAGGTTGGTGGTGCGATTCCAGCTCCCAGAGAAGACTGCTGCAATTGTATCCTTGGGCAAGATGCTTATCCTACCTCCTCCCCAGTGTCTGTGTACACTAGTGTGTGTGTGTGTGTGCGCGCATGCTCTGAGTGCCTATAGCGTGGAAAAGTGCTATACGGAAATGTGACCATTTACCATGATTATTATGATTATTGCTCTCTTTAGCAGTCTAACCTATATCATAACCTATGAACCTAATAGAACAAGAAATCTTGTGTCATATGGATTTTACACCACAGTATACTACTCCAGAATGACCAAAAAAAAAACAAACCCAAAAAACCAAAACACCCATCACATTGGCTCCGGCATTTGTAGGCCGGAGCCAAGGATTTAGGAAGTACACATATTACACAGAATAATTCTGATCATTTTGATTCAGCACATGCCTATCACATTGTAAATATATATTTAAGATGCAAACCTTTGTGCCACAATAAATGGATAATGGTTCATGTTATGGTTTATACCACCTGAATACTGAACAGTGTGTTTTTTCTTCATCCTCATAGTAGTACAGCTGCATGTATGTGTATGTATGTCTTCATCTGTTTTGCATGTCATCCGTACAGCTTGTATCTGTGTGGAGAATTGCCCCTTCCCCACCCCCCCATGGCGGCCTGTGCAGGTAGAAGAGCCGTTGCTAATGGTTGGTCCCGAGTGGAATCGTGCTTAGGAGCGGATTTATACGGTTAACTGTGAGAGGGGCTGTGTGGGTTTTAATCTTCCTATGGCCACTGGGGTGAAATCTTTTAATTCAACTGTTTATCTGAGGAGGAAAAGCCTGTGGGCAAAAAAATCATTGTGTTTCACTGCACAACATGGCCTTTAATAAAAGCGTTTTGGAGTTTGTAGCATTGTGTAAGAAAGATGGAGCGGGTAGACAGCAGCTGGCAGCACTGTGATGATTAAACTGTAGTGTCATGCATACAGTGGTGTACAACAGCTGAGAGGGAGTGAGGTGGTCCACGGAGCACAGAACCTACTACCTGTGCAGATGTGAGGTGCATGCTGGGTAATCACCTCACACGTCAGTCATCGCGCTCACGCTCATGTTCCTGGTCGCTGTCGCTTCACGGAGGAGACAGAACTGCTATCCATTTATAAAGTCATTAGTGTGAGCTGGAGGTGATAAAGCGTTTTGAAACCATGAAGGCTTAATGACAAGTGTATATTCTGTGTTTCATTAAAAGTATTGTTGTAGTACAAGCTCTGACTCAGTTAAAATTTCAAACTCAATCAACAGGTTCAAGTTATTATGAAAGGCCCATGTGTCAGGTTATTTTCAGGTGAGGTACAAACAAGATATGGCTTTTCAAAGATGTTTGGACTAGGCATAGGACAATTGAAAATTGGTTTCATGATTAGCAAGGCCAAAGTGAAAACCAGTACAGTTTAGCAGAGAATATTACGGATGAGCAGGGCCATCAACTGAAATTTGAGGGCCCAGGGTAATAAACCACACATGGGGCCCTCTCTAATACAAATTAATAGGAAGAGGGTCCAATTCTGAGCCCCTAATGCCCTGACGCCTGGGACAATAGACCCCTTTGTCCCCCCATTTGACTTCCCTTTGGATAAGTAGTTTTTTCAGCACATTCCGGTGACGTAATGGAGATTATATTTCTTGGCGATTATCACAATTATATAAAACATACCACGAATTATTGTCGACCCTTTTTATCACTATAAATTATATTATTGTTTGTTGTCTCATCCCTATAGCTTGGACCTGGTGTATGGTTATTATATGGACATATTATATGAAACAAAAACTGGCACAAAGAAAAAAAAATTAAAACTGATCTATGGTTTATTTATTTATTTGTTACTACAATAGCACAACCTACAAGTAATAGCATTATTTCACTTCCCAGGCACAATATTTGTCAGTTAGGATTTGAAGCCATGAGAGATGAATCTGTAAACAACCCAATGCCTAGAAGTATTTAAATGTTTTGTGTATTTCTTTCAAATTAGGTGAATTGTGCACATAGACCCCTGCACTTGATCTGAAATGATGACATCATATTCAAAATTTACTGTAAAATAACCTATTCAGTGTAACATTAGTCCAAACAAACTCAAATATAGTTTAATTACTGCAAAAGTGTACGGTTAGAAAAGTGCAAAGGTCACTGTTGATGTTTTAAGGATGATTGTATCTCCCTCCTCCCGTTGACACAAGTTTAGATTGCAAGTGCCATGTTTTTGTCCACAAGTCCAAGCTCTAACCTAAGTCATTAACTCTGCAGTCTTAGGTCTTGATCTATGGTCTGAGTCTGAGTTGGAGTTTTCAAAACAATAACTGGACTTTAGTCTGGTTATTCTTGACTTCTCCATCTCTGTTTAACAGCACAATGGCCTGCTCAGCTGGAAAAATCCATAGTGTTAAAAAACATCCTCTGGTGTCATGGCCAGTGCTTTAGCTGCAGTAACTGAGTTTTTCGGGTCCTTTTGTTTTCTTTGCTTTCAAATCCTTTTGGGAGAGAGCTGATTGGCAGGTTTTTGTGTCAGGGCAGCACTTTTGGAAATTCCCACTAAACTCTCTTTAGTCCAAAATAAGGCTGCGACTGTTCTAAGAAATACTTCAAATCATTTAACTCCTTTGACTTCTTTAAATGTATAAATGTTTGAAACAATAATAATGATAGTCGAATATAAGTTTTATGAGGGAAGAAGACAGCACATTGTTGAAGGTTGTATTTGGTGTGGTTGTATTCTAAATGACTGAACTGAACTAACCCCAGTGAATAATGCAGTAAGGACCTTGACATCTGATGGCACGAGTTATAATAATGTCTAAGGAAAGACAACACAAACAAGAAGACAAAAGAAGCCAGGTTAAAGGAGGTTACACAAATGATTACTGATATATGTCAAGTTAAAGTTGCACAAGTGATTAATGTAATAGCCTCCATTCCCTCCTGATTTCTATACATTTTTGCAGCGTTACTCTCAGTTATTCAATACATCAAACTAAAACTCTAGCCACTCTATTAGTCTACCTCATCTTAGACTCATACTTGCTGGGATAGGCACTTTTAACTTTGAACTACTGGCAGCAGTACAGCTCCCAACTCTTACTTTATTAAAGGTGCGTTGTGTAACTATATGGAACTGGCACATCCCCTGCATGATTCAAGGGAAATAGAAAGTTAAAATCATTATTAAGAATATTCTCCATGGACATAGAAGTGTTTTGTGCCACACTGTGGAATATTATAGCCAAAGGAACAACATTTTAATGAGGCTCGCACATACCCAGCGTAACTTTCCCATTTAACTACCAGTTCAAGCTGCGGAATCACTGCTGACAACTAGTTTGCTAACAGCGTGCCAGCATTACTTCCTACTTTTGCAATCAATAAATACAACGCAGGATTTTGACCTCAAGAGCTGCTTCTACATATCTGGAGCAAAACAAATTGGATTTATCTTGAAACGACACTCCGCCAACAATGTAAACTCTGATCGTACCAACAACCTCTAACCCAGCATTTGGCCTTTTCAATACTATTGTTATCTGGCAGTGACAGACTTGAGGCTTTGAGACTTACTTCCCTATCTTTGTTGCAGTTTGACATGACACTGTCTCATAAAATCTTTACGAGCACAGCACCGGCGGCTCTGGACGCTGTGATTAATTGTGGTGAGGCAGAAGAAACACTTGAGAATGACAGTGAGCTGATCTGCACTGGGCCGTACGGAGCCGTGTTTGACAGCAGAGGCCACGCTCCCCACCACACCCCTCTCTGTCCCCTGATGAAAATATGACTGCAGGTGATACGCTCTGCTAATTCAAATTGATTATAAAGCCCCGTTGAATCGCTGCGCTTCAACTGTTCTTCAACTAGATTCCCAGTTTTGAAACATTTAACCTTGATTGTTCAGTAGTTTTTGCGCTGGTTGGTATTCCTCGCTTTTGCAATCAGCTTATAAATGTGTTTGATAATGATAACAGGGAAATTGTCATTTATTACTCTGATGTGTTCACAATCAGTGGGTGCACAATCCCAACGCACAGACACAGGGTTGTCTCAGCATGACCTTATTAAAAGAAGTAATCATCATTGGGGGAAAGGAGCTAAGTACTTTTGGAGAAAATGACACCGGCGCTAATGAGGACACTGCAATGACTTCCTCAATGAGAGAACAGGAGATGCAAGGTAAAACTCGCCCGAAGAGCAAAAACAAAAGAGCCTGTACCTGAAGAGGGATTGTTTCATTTTTGGTAAACATCTCTTTTTGGAAGGGAAAAATTGTCAAAACTCCTCTTGCAAACGATGCTTAATATTCCAGTTTATAAAGATGTTTATACATGAACTGAAAAATACAGACTAGTTTTGACCAAATCTGGTTCATTGTGGTCTCTGTTTGCCCCAGTAACATTGAAGGAAGGATGGGTCAAATGCAGAGGACAATGTTTATTAAAATGACACATAGTATACAGTGTTTTGAACATTTACAAAACTTTTTGGAGCTTTCTTCCATATCGTAACGTTCTTTAATCAAAAACATGCCTAAAGTGCTTTTAGATGTCATCCATGCATGTTTGGGACATCTAGTGATCTCTTCCGGGCCCTAATCCAACCCTTTTTACGGTTAACAGTGCAATTTTGTCCATTTGCACCCTACAAGTACATGCTCCTGTATGACAATTTCCCATAAATATACAAAAGAATGATACAAAACAAGTGCAGTGGTTTAATTAGCGAAATGTGCACAAATTATAATAACATACAGTGGGTACGAAAAGTATTCAAACCCCCTTAACATTTTTCACTCTTTGTTATATTGCAGCCATTTGCTAAAATCATTTCATTACCTGCAAAACTTTCAACAATTTTGTGTTTCTCTGTCAATATGTGGTGCTGTGTGTACATTAATGAAGAAAAAAAAAAATAACTTAAATGATTTTAGCAAATGGATGCAATATAACAAAGAGTGAAAAATGTTAAGGGGGTTTGAATAGTTTCCATTCCCACTGTATATATGATAACACTCAGAAGGGGGAGTGCAACTTATTAAGATATTAGTATGTTGTTTTTGGTGAATATAGCATTTCAAAACTATATATATATATATATAAACTTTAATGTATACAACGTGATGAAGGTTGATCTAGAGAAGTTCTTATAGAGAGGGTCACCTGACAAGAACGGGACAGCTTCATTTGTCAGTTTGCACAGACTGGGCAGAGATGGGCAGGGGGTTTAAGTGGACTATTGTTCTGTGCCCATGAGAGACAGCGTGGCTCCATACATCAGCTCCTCGTTCGCCTTGACCACCTGCATCTGCGTGCCGCTCCATCAAAGTCACAGAGAGGAGACGGACGCTGCAAGGATCTCCCTCTGAGCCTCTCCTCTGTCTTTTTATAGCTCTGTTTTAAAGTCTCTCTAGTGCCTACATGACTTCACTTCTCTGTTGCTAGTAGTGTTGTTTTGTTGAGGAATATATTTGGTCAGAGTTTTTGTCAATGTAATGGTTTTGCTGATGAAAACTAATATATGTCTAAATGGTCAGATATAAATTAATATAGATACAGATTTTGTCACCTACATTTTCAGGATCAGACTTTAATTTAATTTAATGTTTTTTAATGAAATCTTAACTCAAACTAAAAACAATTTGATGATGAACTGGGTGCGTTTGATTTGTCTCTGCGAGTGTGATTTGTGCACGTGCCATGTGTCTATAAAGTGGAGGTGTGTTCCATACTTGGCCAGGCCTGGGATTAAACGTCACTCTCACAGATTGATGCTTTCTGTGATGGAGCCACATCAGCATTCTACTGCAGCTCTGCTTATAGATGGCAACAGCAGACACACACACAACACACACACCACACAACACACACACACACACACACACATGCATGCAAATATTTTGAAATCACACACTTGTTGCAGAACAGGACCAGCAGGTGTGATACAGGTTGTGTTCACCTTCTACAATCTGATAACGGTTTGTCTCAGATGTAGAGATTGTGTTGTCACATTTTATATAATTTTTATTTAGCCTCATATTAACCCAATGGAGATTTTAAGATGCTAAAAACTGAACTAAAGGTTTTCTGACATTCGATCCTGAGCTTTTTATGTAACACCATGAGCACTTTTACTATTTTAAAAATTCAAACAGAAAATCAACATTCTCTGTTTGCATTTTATTTTTTTTTATTTTATTTTTTTGATAGACCTAGTAATCATAATGACTATATAAACCTAACACATCAGCACATATGCAAAATGACAGTTAAAAGATAAAATCCATACTGTCCATAACCTAGTAGTAACTAGCTATGGCTCATATTCAACATACATTTTTTTTTTTTTCTTTGAAGAAGCCTCACGAGAGAAGGGCATAGGGTTAAATGCATCCTTTTGTGGCACATGCCGAGGTCACACGGCAGTAATATTTACTGTGTGTGTGGCTCAACACCACGTGGAAAGGGCACACTTTCCAAGTTTCAGCCAAGTGGAAGAGGGGCCGGGAAAGGGGGAGAGAGGGGGGGAGAGAGAGGAGAGAGAGGGGGGAGGTCGCAGGTCAAATTGAGTGTCTAGGCATGTGAACACGCAATGTGAACCATAGGGATGTTTGGGAGCATATGAAATTATGTTTTGGCAGAGTAAAGAGGATACAGCAATTTATTGTTTCATGGTTTAAACAACTAAGATCTGTTTGTGTGTTATTATTTTAAATGTGCACACCTCTGATGAGCTCACACATAGGAATATGCCCTGTACCTTCAATGCTGCATAAATAACCTTTTGTTGGTTGAGAACTATGGTGCAACATTAGACTGAGAGAATGGACTAAGTGGGTGGAACTAACGATTCATGTTCCAGAAACAGGGTGTTAAAAGCTGATGGTCTTGACTTTTTTGTAAATTAGTAAATTATGTGTTTCGCCCCTAAGAGTATCTTGTCTTGTCAAAGCAGCACTTTGTGAGAAAATTTGACTTGCACGCTGTCTGCAGCTAATGATAAAGTATTTTTATTTCTCATCAACTTGAAAGTAAGAGCCAAAAGCAGCAAAATGATTGGCTGAGTTTGGGTGGGCCATCTCAGTTTCATTTTGTCTGTAAAAAGCTTTTATAAATCCATGCGCAGACCCAAAAAGTAATACATGTCGATATTAATGATGTGTAATAATAATACTTAGTTCCTCCTGCAGTGTGAAAACCAGGTACCTCAGCTTTATGGTACCCAATGTGAAAATCTGGGAAGTAAAATTAACAAAAGCTGTAATAAAACAATTCATCCAGACAATTAAAGATTTATGATCAAGTATAATAAGACAGTATTGTAATTGTGACCTGAGGGGGGAAAAAGCTCTTTCAGTGTCACTTGCTCACTGCTAACGTGTGACTCAGCTCTGTGATGCACACTCCTCTGTATTACAAATGCAGTGTGAACGTGGACTGTGATTCATCAGAAATCTTGGTGTGAAATACTTATCTCTTGTGACTAAAGTAATCATTGTTGTGATGATACACTTCCTGTCTATTACATGTTCTGACCATATCTACGTTGGGTGCATGTTTAAACCCGCTTTTTTTAATGCTTATAACGTTATATTATAGTGTTTAATTAAAAATGCACTGTGCAGTATTCCTTGTGGGGGGCCGTGTTATCAACTCGTTTCCATGGAGATCGTCTTTCTTTGACTAGAATGTTCCACAGAATGCCATTAAGGTTACTTTTTAAGGAGACAAACTGAAGATTTCAAGTTAGTCTGCTCGTAAGAACTAACACTTTCAAGGTATTTTTGAGCAATTAAAACGCCTGTATTTTAATAAATGATAAATGTTAAATGCTGTTGAATATTCCAAGAAAATGAAAAACATCTCCAGGGAGAAAGCAGGTGGCAGAGCTCCCAGAGAGGTTCCATATTGCATGTTTAACTATGTACTTTGTATGACTAATGATTTATTGTCTTTCTGTCTGTTGCTTTACTCTGGATCAGCAGCACCAGGTCAGTCAATTCTAAATGTTCCATCTCCATTGTCATTCTTCCAGACACGTTTAAAGCCCGTCTGATTCCATTTATCCTGCTTTGTGTGTGACTTATGCGAATTGCGCCAGGGGGATAGCAATTGCATACCCATTTCTTGATCCTTTTTCATAAATTATGCTTTTGAATGGGGCTCTGGATTCCTTATATGATTTTACGGTGGCGACAACAACAGCGGGTGATTTCAGTTCAGCCTATGCAACATTCTCGGCGCCTCATTTCAGGACTATAGAAAGGAGCCGTGTGCTGCGTTTTACAAGCATTAAGTCTGAACTAGTCATGCTGGCAAATGTAATGCGTTTTACAAAGTTGGGTATTGTCCACACTGCAGAGGATGCGCATGAGCTTGACAGGCCTGTACAAATCCTCCTCCAAAAGTGGAAACACTTTTTTTCCCAGGCCCTTGGTGCTGAAGTCACAGAAACATTCACTGCTATAAATTCAGTGCCTCTGCTTTTCCCTCTCAGAGCTGCAGAGGTTAAAAATGTACTTTTAAGACATATGGTTGTATCCAAAATGGTAAAAGTCACTTGCACTTTGTATTGTGGCTGACAGTGTGTGGGCAAAATGTGTGGCAGAAGAGAACTCAGTCTTTGTAAAGCATTGCACTGTACTGTAGCAGAAGCATCTATCACCGATTGAGATTTATCTTATGTTCTCACTCTAGGGGGATGTCTCAAATACGCATGCTGCATAAAATAAATATGGCGTCTCGTTTGGTTTTGAGGCTTTATGAATACTTGAATACAGCGGCGTCCGTGAGAAATGAGCCAGGTTTGATGCCGCATGTCGATATGTGGAAATCAGATGTGATGGATTGGACACAGGTTACAGTTCAGTCAATAGAAAAGCCCTTTATCACGTCTCTGCTTTAATAATAACACCGCTAATACTTTTATCATTTGTAAAATAAAATCAGGCTTTTATTAAGTGTGTTTATGTAGATAGAATTCCCCTCTGAGACGTGATATAAACAGATGACTTTTGTTTATTTCATATGAATTGATTTGAAAAATGTGTGTTTTATTTGCCACTAAGAGTGAATCAAAATTCCTGTGTTGACATAAGGACTGATCACAGCAGAAAACTCTGTTTCTGTTTCAGGTCAGGTCAGTTATAACAAAACTGTAGTGTAAGTCTCTAAAATACATAGTAAGTGTACATAATTAATCTATTATCAATTGCAAAATGCTCCTTAGACTGGACTTGCACATTTATTGTTAACAATTTAATAGATAGACTCAACCCACAAAGTACATTTATTTACACACTTCTGAATTAAAAGTTGTTCAGTATTCTGCTTTTAATTAAACTAAACCTTGAAATGCTTCAAAAGGAACAACTACAATCATTACTACTTCCCCCAAACAAGTTTACTTTAAATTGAAATGTTTGATGTACTGCACATGTTATAAAACAGAACTAAAGCTAGATGGTTATACTTTATTTTATTTAGCTGTCAGTATTTCAAGTTTCTTTCAGAGTCAAACCCTGTCCGTTTTGCTCATGTGTAAACAGCAGTCAGAGTACATCTGTCTGTTCAGCCTCTCTTAACCAGGAAGTGCCTCCAGCGCCATGTTTCCTGCTGCTGTGCCATATTCAACACTCAGCGTGCACTTGCATTTGAGCAGCTTTATATTTACACTACACAGCTTTTTTCACAAATGTCCAACTCGGTCTGCAACTCCACTCCATAAGCCCTTTGACTCTAGTTGTTATTTGGCGGTTTTGAGACTTTAGGACGTGGTGATGTCATAGTCCCAGATGGAGGCAACAGTCAGATTGTCCTTATTACATTGTACTTTGCTTTTAAACTCACAACATTCATTTTAGCTGCTGCCCCCCATCTGTAGTAAATATTATTGGTCTATAGAATGGTGTGATATCATCTGAAACCTAACAATTTCTTTCTTTATTTATACAGGGTCACCAATAAGAGCACTTAGACTCTCTTTTTCATGGGTGCCCTGTTTATTAAATTGCGATTGTGTCACCAAAGTATTCAGTTTTGCTTTTCTTTGGAGTGTATTGAAAACGTTAATAAAGAAATGTACTTGCGCCTGCTGCTTAACCAATAGCAGATGGTTTTAGTAGGGGCTAAAATAAAATAAAATAAAATAAAAAATAAAAATAAAAAAAAACCTTGATAGCAAATTGTGTTTTTAAGTGTTACTTATCAGCAGTGGTGGATAAACTTGTTACTTAAGTAAAAGTACAGATAGAGAGGTAAAAAAAAAAAAAGATGTAGAGTAAAAAGTAAGTAAGTAAGTATTTCACACAAGTGTTGTTAATTTGTATTTGTATTAAATGTAATGATATTGATTTAAAGTAGCAGTCCCAATTTATGTCTTATTTTTTCCTAAGAATTGTGCATATTTATCTTTTATTGCTCAATGCCAAGGCTTCAACTGAAAAACTGTAGTCTGGATGTCATAAATAGTAAAAATAACCCCTAAAATCATATTACTTTTTGGTCCAGTTCAGATATGTGGTGGAGTAGAAAGTACAGATACTGCTCTCAAATGTACTAAAGTGAAAATAGAAAGTATCCACTGTAAAATTGGTTTATGAAAAGTGTTGATACCTAAAAATTCTATGTAAGTAAAGTACTTTACTACTTGTACTTCGTGACCTTAAACCACTGCTGATCAAGTACACAGGTTATTCTATAGTCAGGCATAAGTCAGCCAGTATAATGGAAAAGATACACATAATACACAGGCTAACAAAAACACACTTGATTTGAGTAATTGATATTTTGTTATTTCGACCTCTCCAGATGTCCGGCATTTTCTCCTTCATCTCATCTGTCCTCTTTGTTCTTGTCTGTGAAAGATACACTTGTTAGACGCTCATTGTAAAGCACACTAATTAACAGGCTCATTAGGGCTGAAGCGGCGATCCTGCTGAGACAAAGCTAACACACACACGCTCGCTCACACACACATGTCCACATCAGTGTATATATCATTAATATAAACCAGTATCCATATTCTATTACATTAGATTCATGCTTTATTTACATATCTTTAAGTGCTGTCATGACTTGGGGTGATCCAACAAGAAGGCCATTAGTGCGCCCCCACCTCGCTCCCCGCTCTGTCACAGACTTCTACAAACTAATGGACATGAATATTCAGATTAGATGCATGAATTCTTAAAGGCCCAGTACCCAAGTGTATGAGAATTATATTATATCTTTGTTGTGTTTGATTTGTCCGTAGGATATGGCTGGGACGAATGCATAATTTTAACCTCACATTGATCAATCATTCTATTTCTATTTTATTTTATTTTATTTTATTTTATTTTATTTTATTTTATTTTATTTTATTTTATTTTATTTTATTTTATTTTATTTTATTTTATTTTATTTTATTTTATTTTATTTTATTTTATTTAGTTTTATTAAAGGGCCCATATTATGCTATTTTCTCATCTGTTATAAGGTTGTTTCCTCATCACAAACATACCTGGAGTTTTGTTTTGTTTAATTCACACGCAGACATATTTAAGCGGAATTTGTGTCTCAAACAAAAAAACACTGTTCCATCACTTTGTGATGTCATGTGGTGATACAGGAAGTGCTCCACTGTGTTTTAAAACTCCATACACCTTCACTAGAATCATTTGGATGATTTCAAATCTGGAATTGCCAATCTCGACTAAACAAAAAGTAGCTGTCAACTTGAAAACTACCACTTCAGGACATCACAAGGTGGAACAGAGCATTTTGAACTTTGGAGATATACAAAGACTGATAAAGTGTTACTCAAACATCTGTGAATGAAATAAAACAGAACTCTGGGTGTGTTTGCGATGAGTTAACAGCTTTATAACACGGTTTAACGCTTGCAAGAATCCATTTTGTGTAATACAGAACCTTTAGAAACACAGTAAAATCACACTTAATATCAACAAAATAATTACACAGCCTTACCATATGCAGCTATATAGGCCTATATATACAGAAGATACAGAAGAGGTTGTTTTTATAGCGCTGTAATGAATATATTTTCTGTTATAGACTCCACTTTCCTTTATTTAAACTATTATGAACATATAGACCTATTGTTCAAGCTACAGGACTGTTCGAAAGATGCGGTGTAAATGGGCTAAACGGCGCAAATCACTTCTCAATTGTTGTGTTTATGATGCGTTTTAGTATCTTATGTGAATATATAAACAGTGTGAAGGACGCTGCTATTATGATGTCTAAACTCATATCTCTGGGCTCTATCTGCCTCTGTGCTGGTAATGGGTCTGACAGTGTAATGCATTGGAAATGTAAGGCTCCTCTCCTGGTTTGTGGGTGCGCCTGCGGATATGCATGAGCGAGCGTTTAAAGAGTCTCGAGCTCGCAGTAATAAACACTCACAGAGTAAAGGCCATTTGCTCAGCGCCGCAGTCCGTCTCTCACCACGCCATGCACAAATCCCATCATTTAGCTCTTATCTCGCCAGCAGAGGTTGTTTGTAGGGGAAAGTGTTTGTGATTGTGTGGGCCGACTAGGATCTGCGCACAGTTCTTTTCATGCACTAAGGTGGGTTGTAATCAGTTACATTTACTTACAAATACTGCACTTTTTAATACAAGGACTGATCCAATGCTCCAAAGGTCGTCATCTGGATATTTTATTTTTTTTCTTTTTTAATTGAGACATTTTGGCAGCCATCCAGATGTCATTTTCAATCTGAAGGTGCTGGTCTGAAGAGCTAGAATTTATATGAGCCCGGAGGCAAGGAGAACTAAACTGAAGGAGGAGTTATGGACTTGTTTACTTGCTTGATTAGTTTCGGTCCGTTCTACCTGGGTAATACGTTGGCATAACTATAGACTTAGATGGTATTTCTTACAAGTATATGCACAAGTACATGCGCTGAAGAAAATTTGATTATTAGGAACTTAATATTTCCTTCATTTTGTTTTCCCCTCATAATGTTTTACATTTTTCATCACTTTTACCTATTTTGAAGTAACAATTTCTTACTACCCAGCTCTGCTTATACTACTATCTTGATTCGTTCCATTGTCTGAGCCTTAAAAAACATTTGGCACTCGCAATCACTCTCTACTACTTTGGCTAATTACTGCGTTTCATTGAGTAGGTGGCGCAGTGAAAGGCAAAAATTGCAGGCAGCTTATTATAAAATGTAGGCTGCCTCTGAGTCAATCACAGATTCGGATGTGAGCGATGGTAATTATGGGAGCAGAAAGCAGTGTATGCAAAGTGTGGGAGGTAAAAGCCAGTCAGGCCTTCTCAACAAAACCTGCAAATTCTAATAGCCCAAAGCTGAGAACTTCTCCAGGATCAATGCTGCGGATTTTATGTAGATTGCAATTACAGCCATTTCTGATCAATTGGCTCCTCTCCTGAGTAGCAAACGGGGGCTTTTTGTGCAGATCGATTACCACTCACCCAGAAGGCCGACTCTCTCCCAAACTCAATCTTCTTCTGCACACCTCCAGCCTGGTTCTGTCTGTGTGAGTGTCTCATACACACCCAAACACAATCACAAAGGCGTCAAATGTGCCAGTCAGCCTCAAAGCCAGATCGCCGTTATTTCATGCTCACTACTTCTAATTGATCGGAGGATAAAACGATTAGTGAAGGAATCTTTCATGGGCCTGTTTTCTTTTTAGTCCTCTCCTGGAATCTATTGCTTATATGTGTGTGGTATATGTGGTTATATGTGTATTGTGTATGTGGTTATATGTGTGTGGTATATGTGGTTATATGTGTGTGTAGTATATGTGGTTATATGTGTGTGTAGTATATGTGGTTATATGTGTGTGGTGTATGTGGTTATATGTGTGTGGTATATGTGGTTATATGTGTGTGTAGTATATGTGGTTATATGTGTGTTGTATATGTGGTTATATGTGTGTGGTATATGTGGTTATGTGTGTGAAGTATATGTGGTTATATGTGTGTGTAGTATATGTGGTTATATGTGTGTTGTATATGTGGTTATATGTGTGTTGTATATGTGGTTATATGTGGTTATATGTGTGTGGTATATGTGGTTATATTTGTGTGTTGTATATGTGGTTATATGTGTGTTGTATATGTGGTTATATGTGTGTTGTATGTGGTTAAATGTGTGTGGTATATGTGGTTATATTTGTGTATTGTATATGTGTGTATATCTGTTGGGATTCATCCTCGGTTTGTGTTTTTGTAATGGTTTGACCTCCAACTTAATAAGAGTTGTTCTTCACGGATCACTCAGCTTTAAAGTTTTTGAACTTGAAAGAATCAAAATTGTGCCACAGAGATGAAACCCTTAACACAGTTGTAAAGGTGCACTATGTAACTTTTCGGGTGGACAGTATGCCCTTGCTTTGCTCTGTGTAGATGTTATACCTTTGCCTGGAATTTTACACATTAAGGCTGTGTGTATATCTATTTTGCATTCACTGAATTATTTTTGTGCTGGTGACATCACTTGTTTGTTTCCATGGAGATGGACGTATCGAATGCCATACTGTGGAACATTCCAGACAAAGCAGTAACAGGTCATGGAACCTCCGCCAAAAAAGTTACACGTTGCACTTTTGACATCATCTGGTAGAACAGAGCATTTTTAGCTTGTCTGTCATAGCTCGTACTTTTTGATTTACTGTTGATCCCAAGCTCCACCACTGTGCCATTTTATGATTGAGATGCTTGTTCATACAGAGTAAATAATAAATGTGGTAGCAGCAGATTATACATGTATTGTATTGTTAGCTTCTTGCTGCAGTCAATAATAAAAAGTTAAAACCACGTAGCTGTAGAGCAGAGGTCAGCCACAGGACTCGGTGTGTTTTGAATTCAGATTGAGCCGAGCCAACATTAGGCGTGTTTTGACAACTTGCTCAGCGGTTCATTCCTGTGTGTGTTCGCAGAAGTGCACTTATAAATAAAAACACTATTATTGATGTCCGAGAGGTGTCTGCTTTATTAAACACTGCTGAGATAACCTGCTGCCTGCCGTCCGATGGCTCCTCCATGAACCCGCGGCTCTGTAGTCCACTGTGACTCTGTGTCAATATGTTTGCTCTGATCAGATGCGGCGCTCCGTTCTGTTGACTTATTTTCTGCAGCCGAAACAGTCACTGCAGAGTTGGGAAGGGATTAATTTTATGCAAATGAATGCAAATAAGTGTGACACAGAACTCCATCCGTGTTTCTATGCAAATGCTGTTTGCTAAACAACCATAAGAGAGGGCTCAGCACCCCCTCACAGCCGCCCCCGGCACGCTCCTGTTCAGACCCCAGTTCTTCCAGGAAAGATTCAAACAGACCTTTCACGACGCCTATAAAAACAATCATAATCTTGAAAATGAACTCTGTAAGGTTATTTAGCTTTTATTATGTTCATTTGCTGATCAGATGTTCAGAAGTGGCCTCGCCCTGGTTGTATGCTTGTGTCTACGAGATGTTATTGGTTTTCCTGGCATATTCCACAGTATGGCATTAAACATAATATCTCCATTTAGATAATTTGGTAGCACCAACAGATCAAGCTACAGGTCAGGTCTGTGTAGAGTAGGCGTGTCATCAATTTCACATTTTACAGCACAAATGTAATTGTGTAACATCAAAAATACCCCAAATCTCCACATTTTTACAAAAAATGTACACACAATAAATAGATATAGTATTCATTGTGAGAGGCCTAGTGGAAAACAAGTTTGAGCAGTACAAACAACAATAAGTGAGCAAATACAAGATAGATCTGATTAATACCATAGTGTGGAACATTCCATGAAAGGATAGTACACGCAAGATAAGACTGTACAGAGATGATGATTCTGTGATTGAACACATTTACATTGAAGATTGCAGCCGGTGGGACAGGATGTGTGTGAGTGAAGTGAAGAGGTGCTCCAACCAGTGAGGCCTTTCTTCTCTCACAGAACATTTGCCCGACTTGCCTTTCCTATTGTTACTGCTCTTGGTGGTGGCAGTGAAATCGGGTAGTTCAGCTTTAATTCCCTCTTTAGCCTCTTATTCCCATCCTCTCTCCAGTCTCACTCTCGCACCCACTGTCCTTCCCATAATCCTCCTCTTCCTCCCTCCTCCACTACTCACTGTGCGGTGTGACTCTCACTATTGGTGCACCCAAAAACACTGTCACGCAAAAATGTATCAGGCTTGACAGCCCACTCACCGACGCAATCTTTCTGAAACATATACAAGTGAGTAAGTGCATCCACTGTGAGCGCAATAGCAAAGATCCACAGAGCAGTCAGGCCGTCCTGCCAGCTCCAGAATGAGGAAGAAGAGGGAAGGAGGAGGGGGGGAGTCTCTCTTTCCATCCCAATCCTCTTTTGTGGTTTCATGAGGAGATTGTAGCACAACGCGTGACGCCTTCTTCCTTCAAAGGCAAGTGTGTGTGTGCGTGTGTGTGTGTGCGTATGCGTGTCCAAATGTAAGGGCGCATCCTCCCTGCTCCGTTCCACTGCCGTCACAGCGGGAACCAAATTCTCCTGAAACGTAGCCATGGCTTTTTTCATTCGTAATAGGACCAAGTCGAGTGCCATTGCTCGCAAAAATTAGGGCTTTAAATAAAATTGGTTTCACTTTCAGCACATGGTATAGCTTTAAGTAGCTGCATAGTGACTTTTGTGGGGCACTGAAGCAGGAGGTGAAGAGAGAAGCAAAACTATTTCCACATGGACTGTAAGAAGCAGCCAGCCAAAGTCTCCTGCCTAAATGGCATTTGTGAATAATATGCTTGTGTCTGCTGCAAGTGCTAGCAATGCAATACCGCTAAGTAATATCTCTGCACAGAGTATATGGGCTGTCAGCATTTATATGGATGAGTTGATGCACGTTTGTGGTAGCCATTAGGGCTGCAGGTTTAGCACTTCACATCGACTGTTTGCACACAAAAGCACAAGCCTGAGTTAGCCATGCACCATTAGCATTTGTGACCACTTGGCTGCATTTGTTTGTCCATTACATAGCTCTAAAGACAGACACAAAAGGAGCAGTGGGTGGACACACAGAGAAGAGAGATGAGAGTTTGGGCATTCAGCTAAAACTGACCAACAATTGACAAACAACTACGTGTTTGTTATTGCAGTATTTTGCTTTTCTTATAACCAGATCATATTTTTAAAGGTACAGTATGTCATTTTCTGGAAGTGTTACGTCACCCGCGTGAGTCGATGCAAATAGAAGGTATACTGCAGAACATTTTCCATGGAGATAGAGACGTTTTAGGCCAAACAGTAGAAGATTATCGTCAGAGGGAAACACTTCCATGGAAACAAGTAGGAGGAGACCCTGCTGTATGTCAAGTAAGAGTCAGATTTGTGGAGATGCAAGCCCTCATAATAAAGAGTCAGTGCAGTAAACAACCAAAATGAGCTTTAATTACATTTTTTAGCCAAAAGGTTACAAACTGTGACTTTACATATGCAGATAAAGTAGTTATTGTGTACAATCAATACTTTACTTCATCGTTACTTTACTAATTACAGTAAAATGTTAAGAATTTGACTGTCTTCGCTTAATAAATGGATGTAATTGGCAGGGAATCTTACATGAAACCTGTGATAAATGCATCTTTGGCACGCTCAAACTTATGTAGTTGTGTATCCAGACGAGAACAAAAAACACTTGTTGATACAGTTATCATTCCGAGATATTTCTGATTGTACAACACTAAAAAAGAGCCCTATTATGGATGAAGCCTGCATTTGTTGAATATATTTTGAGTGCTCCATTACTCATTGGTTGTGTGAAAGTATAAAGTATACCGCATGTTGTTTTGAATAACGCTCTCCCAATAAACCACAGTGTAATAAAGTGCATTTATTCTTCATCTTCTTGTGACACGCACATGTACTGGGACAGTGCACATCCAGATTTATGTGCCAATACAAAGGGCTGTCGGTTGGCGGTTGGTGACAGGCGTTGCGGTGACATGCAAACACGCGGGCCCCGGGAGCTCTCATCTGTCATGGCTCCAGCTAGGTTGTGTGCTGCTGTTCTTTGGTTATGACACACGCCCGCTCCTGCTCTGTGTGTTCAATGCTGTGTCTGACAGGCAAGCTAAATGACTGAGGAGCGCGCCTGCAGCTAACAGCCCAAACAAATCTGCATTATTGTGGCACAGAGAGACGCGCTCCCCGCTAACCTCTTCCTGTATCGGCGCTCATATCATTTCTGATGTTTACATGTGTTTGGGAATGCGAGGTTCTGTCACTCACATGAGACAACATGCTCAGTCGTTATAGATGCGTTACATTGCTGATCAGTATGTTTGTATTTTATTTAATGTGGACTATTTTGTTATTTGTTCCACATCCATATTAACTAGGAAAACATACATAATCCATATTACACTACATGATACTCTGAAGTCGCTTGTCCATTTAACCATAGTCATTTTGTTGTAGCCTTATCTTTACTCTACTCTTTATGTCTATTGTTGTCTATCTTTAAATATTATTATTGTTGTATGTTATTTCGCCTATGACTTCATTAACATGGAGATATTACTAACTGAGACAGTGTTTGTACTGTGAGATCATGGCGGTTTCATACTTTCATACTGTAAATGAAGAAAAAAATACACTTACTATAAATTATAATGCACTTTATCAGTACTTATTTGCTGGGCTTTTAATTATTTCATTAAATGTGTGTGATGGCTGCCATACAGAGACAGTTTATGATGATTGAACAACTTTGCTAGGTTTTGAATTTTTCCTACTCCCTTTCAAAAATACTGAACATAGTGAATTCCTTTATTACTGTCAATGTTATTTTTACGAGTATGTATTTTAAAAGTCGTCAATCAAAAACATCTTGATTTTGCTTGCATGTTTCCTATTCTCCTGCTGTCTTTGAACTTTGCATTGCAACGCTGTAATTGACCTATTATGGGACAAATAATGGTTTATCTGATCTTGTTTTATCTTAAATATTTATGACCTCTGCCAAACTGACTAAAATATGGAGCCTCTTACAACAAACTGATAAAATAAAGTGCACAAAAAATCACAAATTTTTCGTGCACTTTATCAGAAGCAGCATTAGCCTGTATGTAGTAGCCTGTATGTAGTAGCCCATATGTAGTAGCCCGTATGTAGTAGCCCGTATATAATAGTCCGTATGTAGTAGTCTGTATGTAGTAGCCCGTATGTAGTAGCCTGTATGTAGTAGCCCATATGTAGTAGCCCGTATGTAGTAGCCCGTATATAATAGTCCGTATGTAGTAGTCTGTATGTAGTAGCCCGTATGTAGTAGCCCGTATATAATAGTCTGTATGTAGTAGCCCGTATGTGGTAGCCCGTATGTAGTAGCCCGTATGTAGTAGTCTGTATGTGGTAGCCCGTATGTAGTAGCCTGTATGTAGTAGCCCGTATGTAGTAGTCTGTATGTAGTAGCCCGTATGTAGTAGCCCGTATGTAATAGCCTGTATGCAGTAGCCTGTATGTAGTAGTCTGTATGTAGTAGCCCGTATGTAGTAGCCCGTATGTAGTAGCCCGTATGCAGTAGCCCGTATGTAGTAGTCTGTATGTAGTAGCCTGTATGTAGTAGCCCGTATGTAGTAGTCTGTATGTAGTAGCCTGTATGTAGTAGCACGTATGTAGTAGTCTGTATGTAGTAGCCTGTATGTAGTATGCTGTATGTAGTAGTCTGTATGTATTAGCCTGTATGTAGTAGCCCGTATGTAGTAGTCTGTATGTAGTAGCCTGTATGTAGTAGCCTGTATGTAGTAGTCTGTATGTAGTAGCCTGTATGTAGTAGTGTAGCTGGTCTCTCAGTTAATATTCCCAACTGTCCTTTCCTTAAAACACTCTGGATAAATATTGACCACCCCTGGGAGACCAAAGATACAACTAAGCTTTTGCCAATCATGTTTAGATCTTCACTCTTGCCTATTTCCCTTTCACGTCTGTGTCAGCTACTTACAAGTTTAAAGCACCCATCATCACTACGCCACAACTGTGAAGACAACTTGTGCCATCCAGGAGGAGTGGGGAAGTAGTGATGTGATGTTTGTGAACGAGTCAGCTCTTTTGAAGGGTCCCTTAACGTGAACGGTGGAAATCAGATCTCATTTTTTAAAAGAACCAAATCTTTTTCTTTACATACAGTATTTGTATCTGATTAATTGACAGAAGAATGAGCACAGACATAGGGCAAGCAACACAAGTGACAGCTTTGTGCACAAAAAACGTGGCATCATAATATCAGTTATTTTTACATTTTTATTATTGTAGTGCAACATTTTATTTAGATTATGCATAGTTTAGATTATGGGTAAACACACTCCCACGCTCCGTTTGAACCAGTTTTCACATCGGCTTCTGTCATAAATATACAAAGTGGCAGTCTGGATTCAAAAGATTCAAATTCCACTTAAGAGCCACAAGTCCCATCACTACTGAGAAGAAGAAGTAAGAGGTGAGTGCAGATGGAGGGCTGAGGAGTGGTGATGTGAGGTGGGCACAGCAGAGGATGATGGAGCAGCAGTCAGAGTGACTTTGATTGGTGCACTTGTCACAGGAGCTGCATTATTGATGCTGTGTGGATCTCACGTTGCCGTAGAGATTCTCAGGCTGTCACGTCACGTTCTGGGTGTGGGAGTGTTGTGGTCGCTCTCGTCCTGAAGGAGCACTACCTGTCAACACCTCGGTATAGCACGCTACGCTAGCACTGACATGTGATGTTGTCTCTATAGCGATGACCACATGGGACAAGTGTGGGACTGATGTTATGTCGACTTCAGTAATGGGGGAAAGTAACAAGACACTTTTACTGAAGAATGTGAGGTTTTGTACTTTTCTGGGTAATTTTCATGCATTAGGAGAGACCATTTAGCTTCTTGGCAATCATTTATTTAATTACTCAGCTTATAAACCCATAAATAAGTAAGATTAATAGAAGTAGTATTGTGGCAGAATGAATAATCAAATCTAATAGTGATGAGTTAACCATTCATCCATTCATCCATTTTCTTCCGCTTATTCGGGGTTGGGTTGAGGGGGCAGCAGTCTAATCAGGTACTCCCAGACTTCCCTCTCCCTGGACATGTCTTCAAGCTCCTCCGGTGGGACCCCAAGGCGTTGAGTTGACCAGTGAACTTTAATGTCTTTGACCGTTGTAATATAATGTCAAAATACATTGTTTGGTACATTTCACCACATATTCTATTTAACTTATTGTACAATGGTTGTCTCTGGGTAAAGAACTGCCACATCGCCTTTTCAGTCACCAGTGTTGTTGGAAGGGCATCTGATTTTCGCCTTAAATAGGGATTCCATTTATTTATTGGCGAATCTAATAAAACTTTTGCCACTAAAATATGACATAAAGTAAATATGACATTTGCACAACTCTGGTTCACAGGACAAAAATGCTTCAGTTGTCTCAGTAGGAGTAACGGTCCTAGTTGCAGCGCCTCCTCTCTGTGTGGCTGACTGTATTGCACGTCTGCGCTGGGCTGAGTCTGGGGTGATGCCTGTCTGACACTGTGCCCTCCTGCCGAGCTGTGCTTCATGAATACTTGACAGTCCTCAGACTCACACTGCACATAATCAGTGTGTTCACGCCGCCACCGCAATATGACACACGCATAAATAGTGCAACAAACAATGAGCCCACTGTTGACTTTAATAATTCATTTGTTGTTTTCACTTCCCAATACTGGCACACTTGTACTTTCAGACATGTATTCAACTGGGACAAGACTTCAAGAGACTACATGCACTACAAAGAGTTTCCAACTGGATATCGCCAACATTTCTTTTGCCTAACTGTGTTTTCAGCTGTTGGTTTAAGGTTATTTTAAAGCTGCATTATGTAACTTTTTTGGTGGAGGGTCTGCGACTTGCTTGTGTTTTTATAGAAGTCTCACAGTATAGTGTTACAGCAGACCTATTATGCAAAATCAACATTTCAGAGCTTTTAACCACATTATAGTTACACTCAGTTACACTCTTGAAGTTGTTTTTGGAGTGACTGGTGCGAGACGCCATATTGCCAATCAATCTCTGTTTTCACCGCCACCGGCATACGCCCGCTGCTCTGTACTTGCAACGTTATTTTATTTTCTTAATCAGTGATACGCCTAGGAATCGGCAGCATTGCATGGTCATTTCAGTACAAATGAAAAAAAAAAAAAATCCGCTACTTGCTAGTGTATCTGCAGCTATCAACAGGAGGGGCCGACAGCTACTCGGCTCTTTGTTGTGATTGCGTTTACAGCAACGTTAGCTCCCATTGGGCAAAACAGTTTTCTAGCACAGAAGTCAGTGGACTGTTTCCTTTATTAACTTGTTCTAGGTGAATTTTGCGTTTTAAAATAAGCAAATTATAACATAATGACGCACTGGTGTCATAGATTTTAACTATACAGCAGACACAAGCACAATATGTCTTCTTTAAACATATCTATTTTGTATTCATTTCAAGTGTTTTTATTGCTCAAAAATACTCCCTCACAAACTTCTCCTGCTAGTGGGGTCTTCCCTCCACAGATCTTGGGCCTCATTTATAAAGCTTGCTTACACACCACACATTGTGTAGGCCTCTTCTGCACCAGGGGTGAGATTTATAAAACTACTACTAAGTGCAGCACTTCACTTATCTCTACACCAGCTAGGACCCTGGTGTGCGCTCTCCACAAAGTCTGGAGACACGAGGAAAAGAAAACACTTGTGGAGAGGAACAAAAGTGAAATTTGAAGAAATGTTTTATCATCAGAATATAGGCTCCATCGAATCAAATAATGACATTCAGATTAGCATATTTAAGCAGATAGTCCAAAGAAGGGCTGTTTATTCCACTTTCTCATTTTCAACACTCAACACATGCACTTTCCCAGGACAGCGCTGGAATTCCCTCAGTCCACGCTGTGACCATAGACTTCTATATACAGTCTATGACTGTGATCCAAAACATAAAAGGCTTAAATAATGATGTGACCTGAGAGAAATCTCTTCTCTCACACAGAGCACATGAGTGGGGCTTTAGTTTAATGTAGTGCTTTGACTAAACACAACTCCAAATTGTTATGTTTTGGAGCTGTGTTTAGTCCCCGAACCAAACCCAAAATTTTACCTGCATTTTTTTTTTTTTTTACTGGGAGTTCTTGCAAATGAAAGCTTGCTCTCGAGGGCCCTCCCTGTCTACATAAAGGACAAAATTAAGTCTTAGCCCGTCTCAATCCAGTCCCATACAATCAAACAGCTAAGCAGAGTTTCTATGTTCCTTGCAGAGTTTTATTGGCAGAATAACAATGCCTGAAATGTGTCTGTTGTGTTTTACCTCCACTTGTCTCTGCCTGGGAGCCAAAGTTCTTGTCTGATGGTGGCTGATCCACATATCCCTCCCTTGCTCCTTTTGCTCTCTCAGAGAGGGCATATGAATCTCTCATATGCACGTATCTATATGCATGAACAGGACCAATCCTCCCGCACATATCATAAGCATAGGTACATGAAAATAGCTATATACAAGTTTGGAACACAGCCAGAAAATAACAGGCTGTAGGCTATAACTATAATTTTTATGTTTATTTGCAGCAGAGCCTGTGTGGTGCTGTGTGGAGCGGCCCGTGCCTCTATGTCCCCCATATCTAAACTCACTAATTATCAGCTCATGTTTAGGCCGTTCTCATTCATGAGTCACTTTGCATGGTCCTTTTATGGTGAGGTGGAGGTGTGGAGTGGGCGTGACATGGGCTCACATGCACATATTCCAGTTGTAGGTGGGATTTATAAAACACAGGTTGTGTGGTGGAGTGTGCACAGAGGGTTTTATAAATCAGGAGTTTGCATGGTGCACGCCTCCTGTGGCCACTAAGAGTACACGTTTACTTAGCAAAAGTCCTACGCCTTTATAAATGAGGCTCCTGGTCTAATGGAGCTAGAGCAGTTTATGTCATTGTGTTGAACTTCGGTGGCATATCTTTTACCAGAAAGGTTACATAGTGCACTTTTAACCAAAAGTTGTTTGAAGATCATGTGAAGGAATAGAAAACCGTTTTGGGAATTTTTGCAGTTGTAGGGAATCTTATCTTTGTTCAGATCCAGACACAACGTTTGCTTTGTGCTTTAGTAATTTGTTTAAAGAAAATAATGTCACTTTAGTTTTCTCAACACTATTTTTAGTGCCAAAATAAACCCATAGTTGTATATTGTAGTCTGTGTGGAAAAAGCAGTGATTTAAACTAACTAAGACATTTCTAATTCTTAATAGTATTTTTCCCAAATGTAAGTGGACACTGAGCAGCGCACTATTAAGAGCTACTCCTTCGCTGTACTTTGCCTGTCCTTTTACACTTGATTTAGGCTAATGCTTTAAAAACCACTACCCAAGATGCACTGCAAATATCCTTGCTGTGAATTTGTCTCTTGAATTAAGGGTTGTTTATTACTCGCACTTCTCGTTGAAACAATATAAGACTTTTTGTTGGCTGCTAAATTATGATCTATTTACTCTATAAACACTTAGAGACTTATCCAGGTTGGGTATGCAAAGTGCTTTGATGAAAATCGCCAGCAACAAAGTTATTTTTTCTTCCAAGCTTTACGGTCTCATTATGTGTGGAAGGCAGTGCGATGGTTGAATTTATAGCTGCTAACTAATGGGTTCTTTTCAATCTACTACACTCAGATTCTTATACTTAGTCATTTCAATTAGACGCCACTCGCTATAGTAAGTTACCGCTGGTAGAGTAGTAGTAAAAGGCTTGAGTCATTTTTCATCAGCGCTTCTCTGGCTTTTATAGTTTTGACCTTAAAGTGCATATAATCAGTTTCTGCCTTAAGCTCCTGCAGGATCCAGCGTGGAGAAGATGCACACACTGTTCTCCTCATATATCCACTTTATAACATGTCATGAACCACGCTCTGGATCTCATCTCAACCCGTAATGTTATAACTTTTTTATGACAATTTGCACATACCAAGGATTTCAGTCGAAGAATTATCTGCAGTGAAAAGCAATTATGTGAGAAAACATAATAGGCAGCGAATGACAGACAGATAAAAGAAAGGAGGGATGGATTGTGCTGGCCACCTTCCCAGAACAGTGGATCAATTGGGGAAGAAAGCGTGTCTTCTGATTTTCTGCTTGGTAGAATGAGCCAGGTTAATAATGCAACATAGTTATCATCTCCTCTTGCTCTCTCCTTCATCTGTTTCTTTTCATTGCAGAAAACAGTCGGTCTCCCACTATCATTTGACATTTGAAAAGCAAGCACATTTAGTCAGAGGAGTGGGCGTATAGGGGAAACAGCCGGTGTCCACTGCGAGCGTGCATACACACATTATCATAAGTGCGGCCCTGCATGGAGCTGTCAAAGTCCCTCTCTCTCTCCTCTTAGCGTCCCAGAAACAATAGAGGAATCAGGAACTCAATGGGCCAATCAGAGCATCCGAAACTGAACCGTTGCTACCTGCTACCATCATAACGAGATAAACGACCTTTTCCTCTGCGTGCGTTTATGCCTCTCAGGCCTGTCAGTCATGTTCAGCAATGCACAATTACTGCCATTCAACCAGTCCATAAGCCAAATGTTTGCTGCTTGAATACACACAACACACTTGTGCATGCAAACCACACTGCTGGACAATAGGATTGGCTGTGCTCTGACAGGTAATTATGTCCCTGCATGTTTAGTTATTGCAGTGGTGTTGTTACCTGAACCTCTGATAAAGGAAACAGCACCACCAGGACTGCCAGTCACTCTGGTGTGATGAGAGGTGGAGAGATGGGGAGGGAGCTGCAGGAATACTATTTGTACAGTTGTGCATGTGTTATGGCACCAGAGCATCATGGTGATTTGGACACTGCCAAAAACTAGAGACATCATATTGTTTTCAATTTTTATGAGGGAAACACAAAGTAAATGCTGAAATGAGGGGTTTGAATAGTTTGTGTGCTGGGTGCTCTCCTCCTGCAATGTAATTAGCAAAGAGTAGAGGGAAGATTGTGTGCTCTCATTCACGTTTCATCGAGTTATCCAAGTACAAAAAGTAATCTTATTAATTAATTAATCATCTTAACAGGCTGAAGGGTCTTCCACAAAGTTAGTTTGTCTTGTTTAAGATTCTGGTCTTGTTGATATCCCACAGAGTACACACTCACTATTACAATATCAGAACTGCCACTGCTCTCAAACATGTTATGTAATTCCACATGTCAGCATTTGGATTAGGATCATTTCCCCTATTAGCTTGAGGAGACTCTACAGGTGGTGTATCGTAACAGTGTTATGTCTCAGTCTGACGTACAGGTAGAGCTCACTAGCTCTAAACGCTGCTGTTCTTGTGAGCTTTCTTCATGAGCAGAGCGCTCTAGGCTGAGCACTACTCCACCTCAGGGCAAACTCAAGGAAAGCCCCACAGCCTGACTGTGTGTGAGTGTGTGTGTGTGCATGCGTGTGTGTGTGCCTGCGTGTGTGTGTGTCCTGCTGATGTCGGGGAGGAGCTGTCATTCACATAATACCATCACAACAGAAGTGTGACACATGTCAGCGTGACAGCTTACAGCAGCACTGTCTGTGTGACTGACACCAGCACAGACGCACTGTAGACACCAGCAGACAGCAGACGAGCAGCAGACAAAACACACTGTACATGCAGCCTCAAACACTCTATATTTACTATGTGCTATAGCCTCAAACACCAGCAGACAGCAGATGAGCAGCAGACACACATAGTACATAAGTGCAGCCTCAGACAGAGACCGTATGAGACAGAACAGCACAGCCAAACTGCAGGAGCACAATCATGTCCTGCTGTGCTGCTTTACTCTTCTCAAGCGTCCTAATTGGTCCCGTTTACTAACTATCACAAGTCCTTCTGTGTATAGGATCAGTCTGTGATAGAACACAGCTAGGGGCTCATATGATTCAGAAAAAAAAATATCGATTGAATTTTAATAAACACAATAATGTAGTGCCTCTGATCTCCCGCTGAGCAATATTCAACATCCCTACATGGTTTTATATCTCGACCACACTTGAATATTCAGCTTGTTTTATTGTTGTGAAGGGTTACATCAGATGCCCTTCTTAGTGGATCAATGTTTTTCTGATCTTTACCAAAGAAGAAGCAGCTTTGCCAAACAGTTGAACACAGACCTCCAAAACCCAGATTTTTGGTGTTTAGTTTGAAAATGGTCTTTTATTCCTATTTCAGTTGCCATTCAACCAAATTCACTGTATCTGTCCTTGCTAAAAGTGATAAATAAATCATTCCCTGCTTTACTTAGTAGTAAACCACTGCAAATGCACCCAACCAAACAGTGTTGTGCTTGTATCAGTTGTTTTGCATATGCAGAAACATTATATATGCCATATTTCTATTTGATCTCATTGCTGGGCCCTCCCCATTTGAAGTGTATTCCCTTGACCAGCTCATGCTGCTGACAATTACATTCTGCTGAAAATATCTTTGATCAAAATGGCATTCTCAGCTCAGTCAAAGCACAATCGGCATCTTTAAAGGATTAACGGCCCAGTATGCTTTTGTATGCTAACGCTAATATCTCCATCTCCTCCAACTGAATGCCAGAGTCTGACATCTGCTGCTGACAGAGTGGTTTGGAGTCAGTCTAGACATTTTTCACTTTGCGTTGGGAAAAATAGACTGTGAGACTTTGATGTGAAGGCTACATTGAAAGAGACAAGACCAAAGAGACCAAAACGGCTGCACGCGCGGGTTGGAATAAAGGGATTTTCCTGGAGGAGATGCTGCCATGACACTATAAATGGATGGATATGTGTGCACAGTATATGTAGAGAGAGGTGGGGGGAGGTGGGGGGCTGTGTGGGATGGACTGGTTTTAGCTGCTGGCTTCTTGAGAGGGAACAGCGGGTTTGGGAATCACTTAACTTCTGTCACTAGCTGTTATGTCGATGAGAGCCGCGGGGACAGAGGGAGACAGGCACGCGGCGCAAGAACCAACATAAGCAGGACAGATGTTACCGACTCTACTGTCTTCATTTTGTCTTTATTTACTAGATTTGTGGAGTGTCAAAAATTCGTAGCCGATCTGCTGTTGGCAAGTCGCTACTGTGATGTTCCAAATTTATGTGGGCAAAAAATGGCTGAACACGCGCCACAAAAGTCCTGTTGTACAAAGTTGTGTTAATAAACCGGTGCAAGGATACAGTGAGTTCATTTGATGTACTGAATATTATCACAACCATCTTCATGCATCTATGTTTGAGATTAGGGATTAACCAAGATTAATCGATTAATTATACAGTTCTCAGTGTAATCATGTAAGAACTAAATACAAATGCTGTTGTTTTAGAAGAAAAAAAAAAGTAATCCTAATTTAATGTATACTACAAAGAAGTAAGCAGAAATATAAAGTGCTTTTTGTTCACGATAGAAAATGATCTACAGTATTTACACAATGTGAATGAGGTTAAGTTAAGATACACATTATTGTCCCCGTAGTGAAATTTGTCCTCTGCATTTGACCCATCGTTCACTGTCTCTGGAGCATCTCCTCAGCAGCAGTGCCGCGCCCGGTGACTCATCTCTGTTGTCTTGTTGCTCAGGACATTAGCTGAAGGATTGTACCCACTGTGCATGTTTTGAGTTGATGGGGAAGCCGGAGTCTTGGAGAAAACTCACCCAGACACAGGGAGAAACATGCAAACTCCACACAGAACACTCAGGGCGACTCTGGGACACGGAATGACGCCAAATAAACGTGAATTAAGGATCGTCAATATTCATAAATAATTATAAAATTATGAAGTTTCTGTCTCACGATAATTGTAAAACTAGAATTTGATATTGTCCCAACTCGAGACTATCACAAAGAGTAGCATAACTGATTCCTGGAGTTAGTTTGAAAATGTTAAAACTATTCTGCGAGGTTTTGGTTTTTTGGCAAACTCTCCTACCCCATCCAACATTTGTGAAAGTTACCTCCTGTTCCAGCCTTGTCCGCTATGGTCTGATGGGTCTGTCCCCACATCCTCCTCTCCTCATCTCAAAGGTCACATTTCTTCTTCGCTGTGTCAGAGGCAGTTTATTCATGGCAGTGTCGCTCTCACCCAAGCCCTGTCACTACAACTCAGTGAGGGAGGCTTGTCATACACACTGTGCCAACATAGAGTCACTTTCTTAAACTTAAAATGTTTGTTATTACCATTATTTCAGATAAGGCTGCACAATATGTCACAGTCAAAGTCCTTTTTTCACAATCGTGCATTCCTAATTTCACAAATAAAAATGCACTGGTTCAGTTTGTGGGGCAAGTGTACTCTTTGTAGCGTGGTATCTGCAGAAAGGAAAGAAAAAATTATGTTTCTTTTTAAATAGGCTAATTTGAAATAAGTAACATCTGCTGCAGTGCCATCCCTATACTAAATGAAAACACAGATTTGATAATGTTAGCGAGTATCATCAGAAAACAGCATGTATATGAGCTGAAATTGGCCCTCCTCCAGATGAAAGCAGTTAGCCCTGGTTAGCTCTGCAACCGACATCACCATCTGTTTAAAGGCAGATCTGCAGTCTTAATGTGGGTTTTTGAAGCCAATTGACCTCATAACACAGATTCACTTTTAGACTTGAGCTTCTTCATGTTCTTGTTCTTTGGGAATGCATTGCTGTACAAGTTTAGAGTGGTGTTATCTTTGTACTTATCAAATATGGTATTGTTTCTCATATCATGCAGGGCTAATATCAAAATCTTTTGCAGGCATGTTAATTTTAATTTATCTTTTCAAGCTGATAAGTCAGTGTTTCTTAAACTTGTAACATATATTTAGCTTTATATGTAGCCTGTCTGTCTTTAAAAAAAGTCAGATTAGACTAGAGGAACCACTCACACACACACAAACAGACAGCAGGGGCCAGATGGGTTAAGTGTCTTGCTCAAAGTGTCATTGTCTTGCTTGTTGTTGAGAGTGGGATTTGAACCCCCAACCTTCAGATTAGTGGACAGACACTCTACTAACTGAGCTACCTAAATAAAAATCACACAATAATCCCATCAGAGAATTCCTTGATGCAGGCGATGAAAATGCATTTTCTAGACGGAATACAGATAAAAGCGAGGCGTAAAAAAACAAGAACATGATGCATTTAAAAGAGTACTTAAAACCTGTAAATGTGTGTGTAACAGTAACTCCCACTATCCACCCCCCTCCCTCTCTTTCTCTCTCTTAGGGCTTTCCTCTGCTTTTTATATCCTCCTCACCCAAATATGAGACTTTGAACTCCCCTTTAAACGTTGCAGGAACCAAGCGCTTGTTAGAGGATTGCTTGTGTCAAGATGCATTAAGCAGGTCAGAGCCGGAGCAGCGTGATGCCGGCTAATTTAAGGCGCTAAACCAAACCAACATAAATGTTTTTGCCAAATAGCCTAAAGCCGTCGTCGAGGCAGATTAGAGATGGGGGGTGGGATCTAAAAATGAATCAGATGTGTTGCACTAAAAAGCAGGAAATCATACATGCCAGAAGAAGCTGCCTGTGCAGTCTGCTTCTTTGGCTCTTAATTATCCCTGTCTTGTTAAAAAGCTGCTTTGAAATGAACGAATGGCAGGAGCTGGCAGACGTAATGGGTGTCATTAATTCTGGTCTGCTTTGCTGTTCTGGTCCTTCAGAGGCGATTGTCCTTAAAGAGACTCTGGGCACATGTGAGGGGAGAGGAGCGGGACGAGACTGTGCCAAATGTGATGTCATGTACACTGTGAGACGGAGGGCAGGTCAGGATTTATGCTAGAATGTGCTAGTGTGTTAATATGCATGGAGATTCAGCACAAAGTCTACTGTCAAGTACAGAATCAATCTATTTTCATCTTAATAATTGAACACAGTACTTGCCTGTGCTAGCTCAGCCTGCATGTTGCACTCATTTAATGTTGGTGTCAGGGATCACTGTCAAGTATCTGTATCAATATTGTGACAACACACTGGAGTCAGAGCATCTTAATTGCCAGTGTAGTTAAACAATAGTAACACTCACTCCACTATAAGCTGATAACATCACTATGCTAAAACACGACACACACATTTATTTGAATAATCATTTATTTAATGGTACACTCTGTAACTTTTGGTGGAGTGTACACCACCTGCTTGTCTCCACTGGAAAACAATCTTAAACGAGACGCGTGCTTGATTTAAGTATATTTTAGTATATTTTGACTATCTTAAAACAAGATTTGCCTATAGAATGAGTAGTTTTTGTTTTACTTTAACAAAACGCTTTGTGCTTGTTTATTGGCAAATCTTATTTTAAGACTGTCAAAATGTACTCAAAATATGATAGATATTTCTTGAGTAAAAACTTATTAACTTTGTATCTTATTTATTGTATTTATTCCTGTGTCCATGGAAATGTTATTAAACATTATTAAACATATTGTTATACCATTTATTTCACATATTTAGCTCAAAAAAACTTGAAAATCATGCTGCGAGTGGGGTCGCCTCTCCACAGATGACCTGTAAACTGGCCTGATGGTGCCACTTTATCTCTATAATAGCATCTATATAGAGACAAGCAAGTGGTGGACCCTGAACCAGAACACTTACCTTACACAGTGCACCTGTAAACTTGGGTACATGGGTATCAAACTTTAATGTTCTGGTAAAACTTCAATAATAATAATATATTTGGAGTAACAATACGTACATATTTTAGCTACCTTCCCCAGCTAAAAGTCTAACACAAGCGAATAGTGGACCTCTCCTGTGCCAATTAGGATGACAGCCGCTTGTCTGTGTGGTCCAGCGGAGCATGTCTCTGGTCCTGTCCAAGTCTGACCCCATCACTGTTGACCACTATATATCCATTGTACTACTGTGCAGCCCCAATCTGTGAGCTATTCCTCTGGGCCAGGCTGATCCACCATGCAGAAGATTTGATGTGAGCTTTCCGAGTGGCTTACACGAAATGGCACTAAGTGTATTTGTGTGTCAAGACCTAGTTTATGGCATCCTGGTGCTTACACTTACACAAAGCAGTCTATATGCCTCGATACAAACCATACCAGGGAGCTTTACAACAGCCCTCCTCCTACAAAGAGGCCAGAGAGTGCCACGGAATAAAGCAGAGGAAAGATTGAAAAGTTGATGAAATGCTACGCACATGTTCATCCTTGTCTGTACAGAAAGCATGTCAGATTGAAGGCGGAATGAAAGAAGGCGACCGAGGAACTGTGAAACAGTAAATGTAGAGACATTTAAGTCGAGTTTATTGAAGTTGTGGATTTGAAGCAGCAGCAGACTCCTTTTTAACCTGCTGCTGGTGACGGATCACAGGCCTATCCCCAGAGACGCTTTACCAGACACAGAATGGATCTAAATTGGGAAAAATGAATGATAACGGTCCTTTCGGAAATGGAAATCTTCATCTACATTAAGGACAGTCTTCCAGGTCAAATGGTGTATGTGATATTAAAGTGATATTAAAGAGGATGGACTGTATAAATGTTCGCTGTATTTTTGACAGATTTTCAGTGTACCTACATACCTGTTGTGTCAGATTATTTTAAACCAGATGCCCCGCCTGATGCAATTTCCCTATAGAATGATTTGACGTGGTAATGCTGAATGGAACATAGCTGTGGTAATAAGATATATACATGATGTGTTGATTAATTTAGATTCGATTTGTGAATCCATTTTGTGCTTATCAGTTTGTACACAGCATAAATTCTGGTAACATCTTGACAGTAATCTCTAAAAGCAGAGCTCTTATTGGCTGCGATCTGGCCGTCCACCCAAGTTTCACTTCGGCATCAGGAAAAAGCCGTTCTAAAGCAGTGCACGTGCCCAAAAACTTATGCATGTGGATATTACTGATGTGTTTGTGAGAGCGAGGGACGACTTCGACATTTAAATACCTACTTCCTTCTTCCAATGTGTGACAAACAGGTACCCCGGCTTTAAGCTTATAGATAAAGGTTGTCATAAATTTCAGCTTTATCTCCCAAAACATAGTGAAAGGAATTTGAATAGCAATAGGTCACACCACAAAAGTCAAATAAAAGGGTTAGTTTTACGCAAGAAAATGTATGTTATTCTGTTCTGCATATAAATCTCATGTTTTTATAATTGTGGCATATGGAAAAATAATAAATAAGTGGGACAAGGGGGATAAATGACTTTGCAGGACAACCAGAAGAGGGACAGGTGGTCACCCTAGCAGTAGCTCTTATTAACTTATGCACAGCAAGAATTAAATAAAAAAAGAGAAAATGAGTGCGAGTTGCTCCATGTAGAGATGTTTTATCTCGTTTGCTCCCACCTTCTCACCTGCGTCTGCTCTCTCTCTAAGGCTCGCTGATAGAGGGATGTAGAGGGGTCTAGATGATGGTGATTACTGTGGCTGTATGTTGGGTACAGCTGTCACAATACTGAGACTCTGGGGGGACGCGTACGCCCACCCACCATTATAGGCTCTCACTGACAGGCAGGCTCAGCGCTCATCAGCCTACCAGCCCACCCAGTAATCAGGCCACAGCTCCCAGTACCACCGCCCCCAATAGCACCACAGCAGGCAGCACCAGGAGGAGCAGTGAGGGATGGATCACCTCTGTTTACTTATAGTGCCTTCAGCCGCTCTGTCAACATAGTGCTTCAGTAAATTAATTTAGTCACCAGTTAAAGCAATGGCCCCAAAGGATTTTCACAACATACACTCCAAAAGTGCCTCATTCACTGGTCTATAATTATTGTTCAAGGAATGTACTTTGACATCATTATTATTATTATTATTAGATTTGTATTCAAATTTGTATTCAAACAATTGTGCCAAAATGTCTATGCAACACTGTTGAATCTTATGTAAAGTCAAAGAACAAAGTAAGAACACAACAGTTTGTACAGGACTGTCAACAGAAAATTAGGAGCCTGGGGCAGAACACCTCACATGGGATTTCTTCAATACAAATGAACAGAAACAGGTTCAATTCTGGGCCACTAGGCTCCCCCCCACACCACTTCCCCCTTCTTCCCTTGTTGTGTATTGGGGACACGCAATGGCGCCTTGGCACAGGGCAATAAAGATTACTCCAACATGTGTGAATAACTCAAAATACTACTTTGAGTGAATTAATGACAAGGGAAAACCATCCTAACATGGTTAAAAGATTTTACAAAACATTTAGCATAATATGTCTCCTTAATCTGAGGTGTGTTCTCTTTTTCTCACAAACCTAATATTTGCATTATCTACAAAGAGCACTTATATTGCTGGAGTGAGAGTTGGTGAATAATTTCATAAATATTGTAGCTAACAGAATGACTGTGGCTTAATATTTTAGGACAGCATTACAGGGAGAAGAATGAGTGATATTTGATGGAAAGACATCACTATAATCTTTCTTGATATAAAGTCTGTTAATTGCAGTGGTGATAATAATCTCATTATAATAATCGGAGTGCTCACAGTAGATCCCAGCATCTGCCTGATGATTGCATTTTAATTGATCATTTTAAGGCTCAGATGGGTTGCTCGTATCTTATTGCACAACTATAGTCTTGGCCAGTGCCATAATTGAGCATCTGCATCTGCCTTCTGTGTGTTGAAATGGGATAATTCAGGGCTACGAAATGAACACACATTATCTGTTAGAACTGCAACATTTTAGCATCATGGATATTAGCCAGTTTAAGTTCAGGATACAGCTGTTCATTCAAGTGGTATTTTCATTACCAAAACTGTATTAGTTAATATTTGTTTCCAACTGTGGTATTTGTGGTTCAATTGTACATCGTGGGTATTTGATAGGAACTGTTAGGTGTGCATAAGAGTGTGTTCCTATTTGCTTTATTTCTACTTTATTTCATATTATAACTTAAACAAAGAGGAACTTTGCTTTTAAGGGTTGTAGGCTGTGCGTGTCAACTGAAAACCTTAGGGCTGATGTATTCTATGCTCCTCCAATATTTACAGTACATTATCTTGGTTGGTGTCTATTTTTATCCCGTGTGTATTCCACAGCTATTTATACCATGCAAAATCTACTCCACATTTCAAACGCAACCCGACTTTCACTCCTCCCTCATATCTCCTTCTGTCATATTATGTTGCCCGGCTCTCCGTCTGTCCCTGCCGCTCCCGGACCGCTCCCCAAAGCCCTAATCAAGAGGAGCAGAGAGGCGCTGGTCTGCTCTCTAATAGGCCAGAGGTTGGAGTCTGTCAGCTGTGGCCACATAAAGACTCTGGTGCTTGGGTCCTGACACATGGTTTCTTCTTCTTGCTCACAGACGAGTGCTGAGGCAGATGGCACAGCGCAGTCCCAGAGCAATAGATACTGTTCAGAGGAAGATCAGACTTTTTACTAAATACATCTTCGGTAAATCAAGTTTGGGTCATTACATGGCTGTGTTAGATTACTATAGCAAGCACAACAGTTAATCCTACCTGATAATTAAAGCGGTATTATGTAACTTTTCTGGTGGAGGGGTTCGTAAAAAGCTTGTTTGTTTGTTTGTTCTACAGTATGTGATCAAAAGTGTCTCTATCTCTATTTATTTAGTTGATATGAATTTCTATTGATCAGAAATGCTGTAACAACATGTATTTTTACTGAGCAGTGTAGGCTACCCACAAACCACCTGCTTATCTCCATGGTGATGGGTAAGTTTAAGGCCTGTCTGATTGATTGACCCTCTAGGCATGTAAGAAAAACATGTTTTAGTGCTTACATGGGTAGTTTTCCACTGACATATAGATTGGATTTGAACCGTGTGTTAGTATTAGTGATAGTAACTTAAATACACTTAGTACTATATAAGTAAAAAATCATATCACAATCACACTTTTGATTATTATCACAATAGTGTCTGCTTTTTACCGTAGAGCTGCATTAAACAAAGCAAGAAAACATCTGAAAACGGGGAGATTCACCAGTGAACAGACTCACATCTTCATAAACTATTGAAGAAGTGTGTGCTCTGGATCTCAGGCAAACAATGTGGCAATTTAATCAAAATAGCACATATCATCACATGAGATGAGATCACAACTCAATTTTTATCATCATAGCTCCCAGCATTAGTTTTTGAATATTCCTTTTCCTGATATGAGATAATGAGAAACATGTTTTTTTTCTGTGTGCTTCCATAAATTAAATGTAAGAAAGTATGGCGTCTTGTTTTTTCCGCACTCTTTTTGTTCTTTCCACTACTTCTTCAACTCTCCTCCCCCATCAGAGCAACTCCAGGTCAGCTCATTTGAATATGCAGATGTAGAGTATGAATGATTAATTAGGGGAATGCTGGGGGATTTATAGTTTCATACCTCTTCCACTTTGGCATTAAATAAGTGCATGTGATTTGCATAGATCTTAACCTTACGCCTCCAGTGTAAACTTAACCACTTAGTCTGGCCACCATGTTGGAAATCACTCAAACAGTCAATAAAAAGTGAAAAATCCAAATCAATACTTGTGTGACTGTTAGCACATGTTATATCGCTGTCTACTGTCCAAGTGTTTCTGTCATGGTGGGAAACAGTTGTGAATGTTAGGGTCAACAAATGTATAAGCTGATGTATTAGGCCAGCTTATAGGCTGACATGTTACATAGAAGTTACACACGTAGGGTCAGGGTGATCGATCATTTGGCCAGCCACCACTGCTTTGATTTTCTCTCCCCTCTAATTGGGCACGGGGGACTAGCGAAGGGGGAAAGGCTCTGAAATATGATCTAATGTCCTTTGTAGCACTGTGTCCCTATGCACAGACACACAGGGATATGACAAATGCAAGTCTAGACTGTAATCCAGTGTAAAATATTGTACTGGGAAGTTTTTAAGATGACATGTGAACAAAGAAAGGAGTCGAAATGTACACGTGACATCACAGCATTCAATCTGGATAGGTCAGATTTCTATGGTAAAATATGCTGTTTAACTGTCAGCATATGTTGTCCTGGTTTATGGATAGTAATATCTAATAGTAGTAGTAATTATTCCACATGAAACAAAAACTAGCATTAAGTTCAGCATCTTCTTTATCAGTATAAATTAACAAAAGTGGAATGATGTTTTCATATAAAGTGGTGCCTTGATTAGTTTCTTGATTGGAGCCAATACATATTAAATAATGAGATTTGGATTTGGAGATTTGGATGATAAGTTTGGTTATTTCTGTCAAAAACTGTGAAGAAAGTGAAAGTGAAGAAGTGAAAACTACGAATCTACTACTACGAGTCGTCTTGTTACTGCTACCACGAGTTTTCATAATACAGTATTTTGTCATTTCATGTAAGATAAGATAAACCTTTATTGTCAACAAATGAAAAAAATTGTGGATGGCACAATGAAAAAAGACAATATCCAAAATTTCATACAAGGTACAATCCTCACTAGGTGCAATTGACTGAGAGCTGCATAATCTCCTAATACAGGGGTGCCCAAACTGATTGAGCAGATGACTGAGCAGATTCAAGATTCGTCTTCTCCATTTTAGAGAAGCACACCTCTTTCTCGCACGACTGCGACTGCAGCTTTGAAAATGGCACCTTTCTGGACAGTTCGTCTTTTTCTGTTTGTAGCATCTTCGCCATTGTTGATGCTTGTGTTGATGTCCATCATTGGTGGTGTTTTGTCGTCCCTTTGCTCGTCGGCCCTGGTTTTGCTGCTCATGCTCTGGACCGTCCCTTTACGCCTGGAGGCCTCTGGATCAGTCCAGTCTTGTTGTTTCAGGGCAGCGATTGCAGTGTTCTGTTCTTTAAGTAGACTGTTCATCGCTTCCATGTTTCTTTTGGTAAAGGCTAGTTCTTGTGTGAGCTGTGTTTTATCCCTCAGTGCACTGTGGAAATGCTGTCTGATATTATTATGCACACTGGTGACGCTATCCAGCTCTTTCACTTTCTTCTGGAGCTTGTCCTTGACCTTATACACCTCCAGCTCCATTTTTGCTGCCACGTTGTTGGCGTTGTGAAGCTCCTGTTTCAGATGCATGTTCTCGTGTCCTGCGTAGATGTACAGGTTTCTCAACTGTTTGTGGGCGCTGATGTGGGAAACCATCTCCTTCTTTTTCTCTTGGAGTAAAGCACTGACATTTTGAAACTCCAAGTCTGCCACGTTTGTGTTTGCTGTGGCCTTGTGACTTGAGATGCTTGATCCTTCTCTGCCGATGGTCCTCAGTCTCTTGTTGCAGTTCTTCTTCCTTCTTTTGGAGGGCATCAGTGAGATTTTGGATCTCCAAGTCTTTCTCTTGGTTGATCCTCTCCTGATTCTTGAGCCTGAGGTCCAGCGATTGACTCATTTGGACCTGATTTGCGAGCTTGGCCCTCGTTCGCTCCAACTCTTGGCGGAGTGCCCTGACCAGAGCGCTCTCGTCCAGGGGTACCTCATCCAGGGGTACCTCATCCAGGGGTACCTCGTTCAGGGTTACCTTGTCCAGGGGTACCTCGTTCAGGGTTACCTCATCCAGGGGTACCTCATTCAGGGTTACCTCGTTCAGGGTTACCTCGTCCAGGAGTACCTCGTTCAGGGGTACCTCATCCAGGGTTAACTCGTCCAGGGGTACCTCGTTCAGGGTTACCTCGTCCAGGGTTACCTCATCCAGGGGTACCTCATTCAGGGTTACCTCGTTCAGGGGTACCTCATTCAGGGGTACCTCCTTCAAGGGTACCTCGTCCAGGGATACCTCTTCCAGGGGTACCTGTGCAGGACCTCTGTCCTCTTGGTGTGAGAAGTCTTGGATGGTGGGAGACTCCAGGTGGGTCTCCTCTGGCTCTTGATCGTCCCCTGATGGTGTGGGACAGAGCAGAGCCTCCAGGCTGAAGTCCTCATCGTAGAGGTGCATGTCGTCCTCATACGTGTACAAGTACCAAGGCTTCATGGTGAAAGTCGTGGCGCGATTGTTTTCTGTGTGTGTTTCCATCGGTGTCTGAGAAGTTATGAGCCAAATCTGTGAGTGACTTTATAACAAAATGATGTAACACTGTTGCCATAGCAATCAGGCACACATATATACACACGCATATATATATATATATACACACGCATATATATATATATATATATATATATATATATATATATATATATATATATATATATATATATATATATACATACATACATACATACATACATACATACATACATACATATATATATATACATATATATACACACACACATATATAATGGCCCGGCCCCCGTAGAACCCATTGTGACCCATGTGTCAAAAAGTTTGCCCACCCCTGTCTTAAACAGTACTTCTTACTGTACATTTCTGAAAATCTACTTATTGCCCATCTCAAATATTTAATGTGTCCCATTGAGGATGTAAGCAATAAAAGTCTAGTGGTTCAGTCTAACTTGTAATAAACACACAGCTTTGTCTGTGTTCTTATATGTGGCCTTTAATGAGAAAAGTTTGGACACCCTTGTCCTCATCAGTCTTAGTAAGATTACATCAGAAATAAGTGCAGTCAGTACTGCACTCTTCCCTATGTGACCAGGTGGTTACTATGCCCCTGTATTTGTGTTATAGTCGTTTCTTTTGATTCATCATTGAAATGGACAAAGGAATAAATGGATACTTAAATTAGTTACGTTTACGATGAGGGAATCCTATACCTTATGCCCGCGGACATTAACTCATATTGGTCTGACAGGATGTGGGCGGGATCATTTGGTACTTTTTGGGTCTGTTTAATCACAGCCTCTTTGAACATGTCTCGCAGACAGAGTGGAGGGAGCATATCCATACATGTCCCTGCTCTCTTGGTTTTGTTAATAATTTGTGGACTTAATTTAAGAGAATTAAAAGTACAGGTGAACTTACATACCCCTGTGGTGCCCCTGTATTCAGAACAAGATCTGAGAGAGTGAGATGCCACCTGGTCCTCTCGCTTTGGGTCAAGTCGCTTGAAGACCTTGGTGATAGTATCGAGGCTGATGGGAGGCCAGCTGTGGTTTTAATCAGGTCTTCCAAGTACCACCTTCAGATGATCTGAGGAGTCCTGTGAATCTAAGCACCAATAGAAATGGTTGAGATCATTTGCCTTCTCTTACTTATTGAAGACTTGGAAAGGGCTGTTACTAGGTTCAAAGTGAGCCATTTCCTTAACTGAGTCCCACAGCTTTTTTGAGTTTTTAGTCACAAGTGCCTCCTTTATTTGCTGCTTGTGTTCCACATTTTGTCCTTAAATTCCCTGGATTTGGAAAAGAACTTTCAAAAGAACTGTGTTGTGATCGGGCTTTGACCAGGGCCATATCATTTTAGCAGCATATCCATCTGGGATATTTCCTTAGCATTTATTATTTAACATACTGGAAAAATCCCAGAAGGCCACATTCAAGTCTACAATGAGTCAAGTCTACAACAAGTCCACCAAATCAAACAGAGGCACATCTGCTTTGTGTTGTAGCAGCTGATGGACGTAGTCCACTATTGTAGACGTGTCCTTAGAGGTGTTCCCACTTGAAGGGATTAGACTGCACAGGTAAATATGTTTTCAGACACCCTCAGGAAAATAGTAAGGATGCAAGCTCAAACATAAAAGTTCTAAGTAACATGTGCACCAGGGTTGGTTAATGAAGACACAAATGCCTCTGCCTTTGGTCTTCCCTGAGTCCTGAGTTCGGTACATATGGACCGTTGTGAAGCCTTGTGTTTGAGTTAGTTCATCTGGATAGTCCTCCTGTTTCCATGTTTCTGTATAAATCATTAGACAAGACTTCCGATACTCACGGATAATGCAACCATTGATGTGCAGCTCATCAAACTTATTTCTCAGGGAGTGGGCATTACTTAATAATATTGAGGGAAGCAGTGGCTTGTTGTACCTTCTCCGGAGGCAGTGGTGGATCCTGCCTCTTCTCCGCTGCCTCTGCAGTCTCTGTCAAGATCGACAAATCTCCACTGAAATAAAGTGCAATAAACTGTGTTCTGGAACTAGTTTACTTTAAAGAGACAGCAACATTTCTCTTCTGTAAACAAGCCGGGGCTGGTCACTGGCCCCGAGTGTTATAGGTGTATCATACGGGTCCCTTTCTAAGCTAGTTAGCATTAGCATTATGGGGATTATGTCAGCTGCTTTTTCATGGTTATCATGTCCACTCTTAGTTCCCCTTAAAGCACATACAATTCTCCATACACCCCATGTCCTACACATCCACATTTAATCATACCGCCTCAGGGTCTTGCACCAGCATCATGCCACTGGAAAAGTATATAAAAGTATATTTTTATGCATAAATACATTGAAAAAATACAAAATCCTCAAACATTTGGAGCACATACAGTACATCCGTCTTGGTTTATATTTCTTCCATTAGATCTTTCGTCTCAGTCCATAAGAAACTCAAGCATTTAAATCAGGGCTAATGATATTGACGTTTAATCTGTTCTGTGTGTGCCACTGGAACCAGAACAATAGTCATTTACTGCACCCTGCGTTAGATGTCTAATTTCACTGGGAAGAATCTGTGTGTGTTTGAGTGGAGCTGCTGAGAAATGTGCAGCCGGCCCATAATTGAAATGTAGTCAGAAAAGATTTCCTTCTGTTAAGTGGAATTTGATAGCCTCCAAACAGTGCTGTGCATTTGCATATTTTAATTAAACATCTTGCTGTATTTATTTAAGATGATCTAAACCAACTCGTCACCTTCTATACTGTGACATTAACTAATTCATGTTTGCGCAACATGTCAGTGTATATTTATCCACTCGTTTCTCACCATTTTGATCTTTCTTCCTCCAAGCAAGGCCGTGCTGTTTGTGTCTACATTCATTGCTTGTTTAAATTATATGAATTTACATTTCTCTGCACAGCGTTTTTTTTTTTTTTTTTCCTTGACCAATAGCACCTTTGCCGAGTAGTTGCCATGACAGCAGGTAGCCTCAGCCTCTCGAGGGCTCCTGGAAGTGCGTGAACGAAATAGCATTTTGGTGTTCCTGCCTAAAACCAATTGCCAGAGAATGCGTGTAAGCAGTGATAAGGGATCTGTTGAGTGGAGTGGAGTGCATGCTTTTCTTATCAGAGTGTGTTGAGTAACAGCCCGCGCTTTTAAAGATAATAATCCTTTGCTGAGCCCCGCCCCCAGATCAATAGCTCATTGGTGGGAAAAGCAGGAAAAGCAGTTAGTTAACAAGGGTCTCCATCATCGGCAGTCAATGCAACTCGGATCATATCTGATGGATAGGGCTTTATAAAGACCACATGTTTTTATAAGTGGTTAAGTTATTAGTGTAGAGAGTTTATGTTGAAATATATTCATGTGCTGGATAATGAACTGTACAGATTTATTTTATAGTATATAGTAGGCAATTCTCATATAAAATGTATGTTTTTCTATTTAAAATCCTGAACGTGTTTGTCAAGGCTATATTAAACCTTTGGTTTATGTCTATGTTATAATTATGTTACGATAAATACTACATACTAAATAATACCTGACCAATGGAGCAATACTTTTGGGGGGGTCAATATTTATCCTGTGTGCATCTTTTTTTGCACTAGTGGGAAAATTTGGGCTATTTTTTGGACTGTGATGAGATTTGAGCTGAATTATGAAATCTATGACTCATTGTAGATGCAAACTAACAATGTTAATGTTGTATTCTGTTATTTATCTATTGCAGCTTGCATTAAGAATACATTTTAGGGAATAATTCCGCTTTAATATTATCTTTGATTGTTTATATTTACTTCAGGAATATATCGCACTTCAAAATGCCTTATGTCATGACAGGCCTAGTTACACTGAAAATAAGCTACACATCACATAATATAATACAGGATGCATTACGTAGCCTAACTAAAACTCGATTATCTATCAGTTTTGTTCATTTTTATTGCATGTATGGTGGTGTGTGGTTCTGTTTTACTGAGACATTTTTATTTTTTATTTTTATGGTAAATGGGACTGTGATGGAATTAGTCATTTCCCTATACTGGACAAAATCAATAATAGATGGGCCAGAACTTTGGAATAGACTTGAAATCTAAAATAGTAGTTAATGTTCCCCTCCCCGAACCGCCACCTTAACGTGGTGGAGGGGTTTGAGCACCCGAATGATCCTGGGAGCTATGTTGTCGGGGGCTTCATGCCCCTGGTAGGGTCACCCATGGCAAACAGGTCCTGGGAGACGGGTCTGACTAAGAGCGGTTCAGAAGCTCCCATGAAAAGGAAAAGATCAAGGCCAGTTACGTCGCCCGGACTGGCGTTACCGGGGCCTCACCCTGGAGCCAGGCCTGGGGTGGGTGCTCGGCAGCGAGCGCCTGGTGGCCGGGCCTTTCCCCACTGGGCCCGGTCGGGCCCAGCCCGAAGGAACGACGTGGGGCCGTCCTCCCGTGGACCCACCACCTGCGGGAGGAGCCATGCGGGGCGGGTGCAAAGAGATCCGGGCGGCAGTCGAAGGCGGGGACCTCGACGACCGGATCTCCGGACATGGAGACTAGCTCTGGGGACGTAGAACGTCACCTCGCTGGGGGGGAAGGAGCCTGAGCTTGTGCGGGAGGTTGAGCGTTACCGGCTAGATATAGTCGGCCTCACCTCCACGCACAGCTCGGGCTCTGGAACCCAACTTCTTGAGAGGGGTTGGACTCTCCATTTCTCTGGCGTTGCCCGCGGGGAGCGGCGGCGAGCTGGTGTGGGCTTGCTCATTGCCCCACAGCTCAGCCGCTGCGTGTTGGGGTTCACTCCGGTGAACGAGAGGGTCGCGTCCCTGCGCCTTCGGGTCGGGGACAGGTCTCTCACTGTTGTGTCGGCCTACGGGCCAAACAGCAGTGCAGAGTACCCGGCCTTCTTGGAGTCCCTGGGAGGGGTACTAGACAGTGCACCAACCGGGGACTCCCTTGTTCTCCTGGGGGACTTCAACGCCCATGTGGGTAACGACAGTGACACTTGGAGGGGCGTGATTGGGAGGAACGGCCTCCCCGATCTGAACCCGAGCGGTGTTTTGTTATTGGACTTCTGTGCTAGTCACAGCTTGTCCATAACAAACACCATGTTCGAGCACAAGGGTGTCCATCGGTGCACGTGGCACCAGGACACTCTAGGTCGGAAGTCGATGATCGACTTTGTTGTCGTGTCATCTGACCTCCGACCGCGTGTCTTGGACACTCGGGTGAAGAGAGGGGCTGAGCTGTCAACTGATCACCACCTGGTGGTGAGTTGGATCCGCTGGCGGAGGAGGAAGCCGGACAGACCTGGCAGGCCCAAGCGCATAGTGAGGGTCTGTTGGGAACGCCTGGCAGAGCCCTCTGTCAGGGGGGTCTTCAACTCCCACCTCCGGGAGAGCTTCTCCCTGATCCCGGGGGAGATTGGAGACATGGACTCCGAGTGGGCCATGTTCTCCACCTCTATTGTCGATGCGGCTGCTCGTAGCTGTGGTCGTAAGGTCTGTGGTGCTTGTCGCGGCGGCAATCCCCGAACCCGGTGGTGGACACCGGAAGTAAGGGATGCCGTCAAGCTGAAGAAGGAGTCCTATCGAGCCTTGTTGGCTCGTGGGACTCCTGAAGCAGCTGATGAGTACCGGCGGGCCAAGCGTGCCGCGGCTCGGGCAGTCACAGAGGCAAAAACTCGGGGTTGGGAGGAGTTCGGGGAGGCCATGGAGAAGGACTATCGGACGGCCTCAAAGAGATTCTGGCAAACCGTCCGACGCCTCAGGAGGGGGAAGCAGTGCTTCACCAACACTGTTTACAGTGCGGGTGGAGAGCTGATGACCTCGACTGGGGATGTTGTCGGGCGGTGGAAGGAATACTTTGAGGATCTCCTCAATCCCACTGTCACGTCTTCCGAGGAGGAAGCAGAAACTGGGGACCCAGAGGCGGACTCGTCCATCACCCTGGCTGAAGTCACTGAGGTGGTTGGCAAGCTCCTCGGTGGCAAGGCTCCGGGGGTGGACGAGATCCGTCCTGAGTACCTCAAGTCTCTGGATGTTGTGGGGCTGTCTTGGCTGACACGTCTCTGCAACATCGCGTGGCGGTCGGGGACAGTACCTGTGGAATGGCAGACCGGGGTGGTGGTCCCTCTGTATAAGAAGGGGGACCGGAGGGTGTGTTCCAATTACAGGGGAATCACACTCCTCAGCCTTCCCGGTAAGGTCTATTCCAGGGTGCTGGAGAGGAGAATCCGACCGATAGTCGAACCTCGGATTCAGGAGGAGCAGTGTGGTTTTCGTCCTGGTCGTGGAACACTGGACCAGCTCTATACTCTTCATTGGGTCCTTGAGGGTTCATGGGAGTATGCCCAACCAGTCCACATGTGTTTTGTGGATCTGGAGAAGGCATTCGACCGTGTCCCTCGTGGTGTCCTTTGGGGGGTGCTCTGGGAGTATGGGGTCCGGGGCTCTTTGCTAAGGGCTGTCCAGTCCCTGTATGACCGGAGCAGGAGCTGTGTTCGCATTGCCGGCAGTAAGTCAGACCTGTTCCCGGTGCATGTTGGACTCCGCCAGGGCTGCCCTTTGTCACCGGTTCTGTTCATTATATTTATGGACAGAATTTCTAGGCGCAGCCAGGGGCCGGAGGGGGCCTGGTTTGGGAACCACAGGATTTCATCTCTGCTGTTTGCAGATGATGTTGTCCTGATGGCTTCTTCGAGCCAGGACCTGCAGCAGGCACTGGGGCGGTTTGCAACCGAGTGTGAAGCGGCTGGGATGAGAATCAGCTCCTCCAAATCCGAGGCCATGGTTCTCGACCGGAAAAAGGTGGTTTGCTCTCTCCGGGTGGGTGGTGAGTCTCTGCCCCAAGTGGAGGAGTTCAAGTATCTCGGGGTCTTGTTCACGAGTGAGGGAAGGATGGAGCGGGAGATTGACAGGCGGATCGGTGCAGCGTCTGCAGTGATGCGGTCGCTGTATCGGTCCGTTGTGGTAAAGAAGGAACTGAGCCGGAAGGCGAAGCTCTCGATTTACCGGTCAATCTACGTTCCTACCCTCACCTATGGTCATGAGCTCTGGGTAATGACCGAAAGGACAAGATCGCGGATACAAGCGGCTGAAATGGGCTTCCTCCGCAGAGTGGCCGGGCGCACCCTTAGGGATAGGGTGAGGAGCTCGGTCACACGGGAGGAGCTCGGAGTAGAGCCGCTGCTCCTACACGTTGAGAGGAACCAGCTGAGGTGGCTCGGGCATCTGCTCAGGATGCCTCCTGGACGCCTCCCTAGGGAGGTGTTCTGGGCATGTCCCATCGGGAGGAGGCCCCGGGGAAGACCCAGGACACGCTGGAGGGACTATGTCTCTCGGCTGGCCTGGGAACGCCTTGGGGTCCCACCGGAGGAGCTGGAGGACGTGTCCGGGGTGAGGGAAGTCTGGGAGTCCCTGCTTAGACTGCTGCCCCCGCGACCCGGCCCCGGATAAGCGGAAGAAAATGGATGGATGGATGGATAGTTAATGTTTGTATAAGTCATTGCATCGGTTACATACATTTGCAGCCGTACCATGCACAACACCTTGGCCAGCGAGAACGATTCTGAGACAGGGAAGACGACTGCCGATCGGGGGTGGTGTGGGCATGGGGGCAGACTGAGGTCAATTAGTATTCATAAAAGACAAATGAATCCATAGCTGTGGCCTAATACCAATTACTTTTGATCACCTAATCAATTAGAGTTGGTTAGGGTTACTGTAGCTAAATAGAAAATTAACTGCGACATTCACCATTGGCGTCGAGATGACTTCCCATCAGCCACTACATCGGACATGTTAATTTTCTCATCAAGGTGGAGAATGGGAGGGTATTCAGCCAGCAGGAGACACACACAGACACACATGTACTAGGCCGACACGCACAAGTTATTACAGGGCCTTTATTAAATATCCCTGTGGCCCCTTAATAGACAAATAGCATCTGATTCTATCAAGGAGAGTATAGAGAAAAGCAGGGAGGGCAGAAAATTAACAGTCCTCAGAGCTGGAGAGAATATGCGGTGCCTAGAGACCAAGCAAATGAGTAATTCAGAACTGATTGATTGTACAAGAGAGAGGCTGAAGCGGAGAAAGAGTCAGATAGAGAGGGGGATGAAGAAACAGAGGAGGCTGATAAAATGACTTGTGTTAAAGGGGAGGTCATGACAAGTGGTCAAGACAAAATTAAAGTGTTTGATCAGTGGTTCTCAGATTGGGATGTGTACTTTTTTGTGGCGCATGGCTTCTATTGTAGTTCTCTTTGGTGATTCAATTAAATAATCTTTTATAGCACTATTCTACACACGTCTCTTTACGATTTGGAATTGCCATACAATCCTTAGTCACGCTTTGGTTATTAGCTGCTTCTGTGGAGGAGCAAAAACTAGCATATTTCTCAAAACATTTTCCAATGATCAGCTATCACTTCGTCACAGTCTTTCATTCATGCAGTTGAGGGCCCAAAGACAAAATGGCAGTAAGTTTGTAGTTTCTAGTGTTCCCAAACAAGTTCTAGGTTTAGTCCAACTCTAGTCCTTACTTAGTCCAGATGTGGCCTTGTGAATCATAAATGCTAACACCACATACTGCATTTTTTGGGTGGTACTTGACAGGAAAAGTTTGTGAATCACTGTGTTAGATGGATCCCCTGTAAGAAGAGGACAGCGAGGAGAGCTATACATGGTTGTCCCACCTTCAAAAGCCTGAGCTATATGGTTATTAAGCTAACTCTCCTGGATGTCCCCACCTGTAACCCAGTTTAAGTTGGCCTGCGCCTCAGGGCTGCTGCGGCTACTACAAAAGAAGTGTGGTCCACATGAGGTCATGTCTGGAGAGGGGAAAAGCCCATAGTTAGCATTCAGTGCATGTGTGAGCGTGGAGAGAAGAGACAGCTACTCTGGGGGCTGGAACGGTCTGGCACTTTTAAAGCAGGACATAACATGCTGCTAAAATAAACCTGGACAGAAATTATCGTTGATCTAAGGAGTGCCAGAATGAATGGAGACAGAATGCTTCAATATCACAAAAAAATGTGATTTAATGTTGCACTATGCATCTTTTCTGCTGGATGTTCCACTGCCGGCTTGGAAGATCCTGGAAGATGTTATTGCTTTGCCTATCTCCATGGAGACAAGTAGGTCGCACCATCAAGCCCAGTTATAATAAATGCAAAATGATTAAGATTAATGTCATACTCGGAAACATGGAGGCAAAGCAACCACAACCAAAAAAGTGCTCCACTGTAGTGTTTTAAGATGAGGAGTTAAGTTTTTGATCCTGTTTTTGAATATGTCAACTAATTCTTCAAAACGCCTTGACCTGCGTTATTAAAACAAAGAAGGTGCAACATCTCTTCTCCAAATGGCCCAATCAAAATCATAATTTATAGCTAATAGTTTTTTTATGTACTGTATTTAATTATGATGGTCTTGATGAACTTTTATGAATCATTGAAATATTAAATGCTGACTTATCCATTCCACTGATTGACAGATAAGTAATTTATGCAGCCCACTATTGATGGTTATCTTGGTTGGAGCCTTTGAAAACAATATAATTCCTTGCAGATGTACATGGAGAAGCCTTATTGTCACGTCTTGCCTATCTTGCCTAGTTGCAGGTGTCAGTACAGATCAGTGCATGCATCACCGGTTGTATATGTGGTAGATGACAGCATATACTCGGTTTCATTACGACTGGTTTGCATGATCTGCCAATCGCCCAAATGCCTGCAGCTCTCATATAACATTATTACATTACATCACATCACACCATGTAGCGTGGGCTCCTCTTCATTCTCACACACCGCTCTCCATGTGCCCTCTCTGTCTCACCCTCTGTTTAATTTCTCCCATCCTCTTCCTCCCGGGGTGACTTTGAGACCAGCGGAGGAGACAGGCCCGCTCGCTGCTGCAGTATCGACGTGGACGCTTAGTTAGGTCTTCCTCCTCAGATAGTCCTTCCTGTCTAATTAGTGTGGAAAGAGAGAAAGCTTGGGCGCCGCGTGTTTGTGTGTGTCCTAGCCTCTGCTCACTTATCTCACCGCTCTCATTAACCAGCTTTTGTTTTCCTTAGCTTCATTAGCATTCCCATGACAGTGGCTGTTACCCTAGCGCTGGGCTAAATGCAGGGCTAAATGGTATATGGAAGAAGTCAGTCTGCCCTGTTCATTAGCCTGCTTTAATTGTAAGTGCTATTTTTTTTTTCTTAAGAGCAGCTGTTTTTTCTTATCAGGCTTTTGGCAGGGCTTCTACATATCAAGTGCATGCGTTGGTTGCTCTGTTTTAAAAATAGGGCGAGATAAATGATTTTCCGAAGCTCGCTGTTATGCTCAGGGTAAGTCTTCTTGTCTGTGCCCAACAGGGGTACAGGCTAGTCCATTAACATGAAGACAGCATCTGCACGGACACCATTCCTCTAGGTGTATAGCAAACTGGGTTCAGCTTTAATACCACTCCACGGCTAGCATACTAAGAGAAAGTGAAGGAAATGGGAACAAATGAGCCAACCACCAGAAGGCCTGCTGATCAGGCTGGAGTGGTGGGGGGAGGTAGAGGCAGGAGCATAAAAAATAGATGTGCATAGCTAAAATATGGGGTTAAGGAGGCGCAGGGGTGTTTTTAAGGTCCTGATATGGGTTATTGCTAAAATGAGGTAGATCTCCCAAGAGTCCATAGGGTCAATCAGGTGGAATATGTAGAGGAGACCAGGCTTCTACACCTGTACTAAGAAGAGGCAAAACGAAGGCCATCCAAATCATCCATCCGTCACTGTCACCATGGAAACGGAGAAGAAGGTTTGTGAAAACATTCATTTTAGAATAGTGAAACTGAAAAGGGCTCAAAGGGCAGTTTTTAGCAATTTGGTGCCCTACAAAACATACGTTATTATGTTATCATGGTTGGTTAATGCATTTTCCCCTCATTTCCTTAAGCCTCTACAGCATTAAAACACATGGGGCTCAGTGAAATATTGACAAGCACATGGGCCATGTTCGGCTTTAGTCAAAATAATTGCAGCTAGTTTTATTCCAGACTCAATATTTCGTTGCTCTAATAAAATCTAGCAGGAGAATTTGTGTAGCGGAGAGAGAGTGCGGTGCAGACAGCCGCTCATGTGTGATTAAGTACAACCACAACGTGTGTTTGAATCCGAGCTCTCTCCATCTATGTTGCACATGAATATTACTCACTGACTCAAACTGGCAAGACAAATGTAAGTTGTTATTAAGAACGCTGTCAGAAATCTATTTCTTTCCTGCAGCTTGGCTTGTCTCCCTCCTTTTATCACTCTTCATTGGCTCCTTCTGAAGCGCCCACTAGCCCTGTCTTTCAGGCCTTTGCTTACACAGCCTGCACAAGCAGAAGTGGTCATTATTCACAGCTTAAGCCATGGCTGTGTGCTGTGAAATAGCTCACAAGTGAGCTAACATGCGTCCAGAAATGCAATTAGCATAGCTATTAGCCTGGCTATTTCACATGTTAACCCATCAAATGCAGAAGCGGCTCTCCATGGACCCCTACAGTGAGCGCTCACAATACATTTACATGGACTTATAATGGAGGGGACATTTCCTCTGCTTTTATAATAACCTTTGCTCTATGGCCTGGCCCCCGTTCATCCCTCAGCCTCATGTTGTCTTTATCTCAATATCAGTTTGGCCTTTTTGTTCACAAGCGCTCCCAGAGGATCTATGGACTAAATGGAAAATCCCTTTCCCCGTGGATACACACACACGACATATCCAGAGAGCAGCCATTGCCAATAGAGCAGTGTTATTTCAACAGTCCGAGCAGTGACCCCTCTAAAAGACGCCCTACTGCGGCTTTCCACACAGCCTCAATAATTCAGCTAGCCTGGTGCTCCCCAGCACACTCTGACACACAAACACACAAAGAAACACAACTAAATTATTTACACAACCAGACGTCTACTTATATATGAATGGGAAGAGGAAGTCCATTCACCACGGGCCCACAGGCAAAAATACTTTTAGTCTGTCTAAATACTGAGTACTGCATGAACCAAAACACCCAAAAAGCAAATTACTCTCTTAAAATATAATTCTTTGTAGATAGTAACTGTAGTCCAAGAACACAAAATATACTATATATGTATGTGTATATTCCTTTTACATGAACTGTAAAAGGAAACTGAAATGGTCAGATATTCTTCATATATTATAGTACATAGGTGTAGAATAATGATGACACACACTGGGCTGGTCTTTTTGTGAATATGCAGTTGAATCCATCTACATATACATCAGTTTATAGCACCATGACTTCATTAGCAGTTTAGTAAGGCATGACAGCATTTATTCACTGACAAACGTAACATCCAGTATCTAGACTTTGATTAAATAGTAAGTATCTTGCCCTCCATTTTCATAATAAAGTACATACTTGACACATGAATTCTAGTGTGCTATTATGTAAGCATGCGCTGTGTTGGCCCTTATTATTTTAGTAAAGCACTAAACCAGTTTGTGCTAATGATCAGCACTGAGCCAGTATAAATAGAGCAATCACACATAATGGGCCTAATAGCACCAGGGAAGAACATTTTCCAACTAGGTTCTCTAACTTGGTATCAATATATTGATTTTCCTCATACATAAGTTGGCTGTTTAATTAGATTGTACATTTCCTAAATTAAATCTCAATTCTAATTCCATGCAATACACCCAGGAGATGTCTCTACCCCTTCACAGAGAAATATGGTTAAACAGAAGAATAGTCCGCTAAAGTACAGTAGTCTCTGGCTTTGGTTGTTTGGATCATTGGATATCGCTGCCTCTGTCTTTTCTTTTGCCAGTGTCCCAGTATAGCAGGCCTATTTCAGCCAGAGCACACATCATGTCAATTAGCGCTTACAGGAGGCAGAGGAGGGGAATCAATACACGGGCCAGTTTTCTTTTTCTATAGGATCTGCTCCTTCATTCCTCTCAGCCTCTCTACAAACCAGCTGTCTCTAAGAAGAACCAAAGAAAGTGGGAGAGTACGCAGACTCTCATGACAAAGTTCCTAATCTTATGGCTCAGGAATCTAGAGCCTGGAGCCAAGCTTGTAAACTCCAGGGCTGAGTGTAGCATTAGAAACCATTGTGTAATTTTTTTTTTTTTTTCTCGTCAGTAGGTTTTATTTGATAGGACATTATAGCTTGAAAGGGGATTGAAGAGTGAGGACATTAAGCAAATTGTCAAAGGCAGAATTTAATCTCATAACGCTGCAGCTTAGACCGCTTGACAATTTATGTGTTATAAAAAGAGTATTTATCCAAAAACTATAAAAATACCAAGATTTTGAGACCAGATTTTCTAATATTTTTGATTTGTTTATTCACCAGCAAATCAAGGTTACCCACTGTGTTCCGGGATGTCTTTGTCTCATTGAACACTCATGATAAATATGGACACAAAGTTGGGGCTGTGGGACCCTAAAGCTAATGAAAGTGGAGGCTAACACTATAGAGCAGGTATGGAGGAGAGGGAGGAAAGCTGCGTGCTGCGTGTTGGCATGTATCAGGGGGAGTATTTGGTGGCCCACAGCCAGTATGAGTGAGATGAGGGGAGGCCAGTCTGCAGAGCCAATAAATTACCAAGCTTCAAGCCCCACTTTACATTAATGGAAAGTGCCGCGCTGCTCTCTCCAGTGGGCTGCTGAGATTAAAGAGCGGGGAAACGGCTGCGGACAGGCTCTCCCTGGCCCCAGTGCACTCTGGGAGACTTTGGAAGAGTCTGGGAGAGTGTGGGATATGGGTCTTCAGGAATCACATGAGGGTTGAGTCAGGGCACTCTTCTTCTCACTCCAGTGAAAAGTGGATTTGTCTTCATTCTAAAAGATCACAGGTTGATAGCAGTTCAAACTAAAGTCGTGTGGTAGTTTTGGTGGTCCTATGTCTACGTCTATATGTGTGCAAATGTGCAATATATTCATAGTACTAATCATCCCAGACATTTTCTACTGTGGAGCAGTAATGAAAGTAAAAATGTGTTATATTGATAAAAAAAAATAAACATGAAATAATGTAATCACAGAAAACAATGATGGCTGTGATACGCAACATAAGTTATGTCAAAATGAAATGGAAAATCTGAAATATCTATGGGGATCATATGAAATTTAGAATATTGTGATACAATTGCACATGTCCTACAGCTGATTTTGCTGTCAGTTGCAAGGGAGGCAGAGAGAGATTGTGGCTAATTGCTACCGCTAAAGCTTAAAGCAACTCCACACTGACTGTGGAGGCTCTGCAGAGGCTAAAAAGTAAAATAGAAAGAGATAAGACACAAAAAGTTGAAGCAGAACTTTAGCTTTAACTTCAATAGCTCAAAACAAGTATAGAAGCCTCAAATAAGCCGCATAAGGTATATAAGTTTTATTGTTACAGCAAATATTCATAAAACAAATTTTTAGCTCATCATTTATTAAGCTAGAAATGTGAATATTTCTCTCTCTCCCAGTTTGCCCGTGTCTACCGTGTCTATCTATTATGTGGTCCAAATCCTGTCTGCTACTGATATGAAATACAGTGTAAAAGAGTGTAATGCGGTGGATACAGTTTGTCCTCTGTAGATCTCTCTCAGATTATGTGGGATCAGGATTGTGAGGATGGGAGAGTGGTTGAAGCATATCCCATAATGCCTCTCCCTTTGACACTCTCTGAAACCATTAGCCCAGCACCAAGATCCGAGCCCGTCCATGACACTGTTTCATGGCATCACGTGCATCTGGAAGGATCCAATTAAAACGCACTTGCCTTTTCTTCTCCACTTCTCGCGGCCTGTGTGTCTCCTGCCAGTCTTTAAAAGTGATTACACACAATTATTTCAATTAGACGTCAGGAAGCAGCCATCATCGTCAGGCAGTAATCAGGTTGTGGTGCAGCGGGGAGACTTCAACACAGCAATGCTCATTCCCTTTCATTAATGATAGAAAGGAACAACTCCCAGCATTTGTACTCTTTTGTTTTTTGTAAAACTTGGACCTATTTTTCACAATGCGACACACTTTTAGAAAGCCAGGAAAAAGCCACTTGTACCCCCTGCAAGCTCTTCTCATCGCTAATGAATGTGGTACATTTCTAGATGGTTTCAGAGAGACAAGTGAAGATGAGGGATCTGGTGAGACACAAAAGACCAGCGGACCTCCTGTCGTCTTTTGGACAGAGTCAAATGGAGAGGCAAGACAAAGGCATTATACAGGCGGGCTCCTGGCTACGCTTTACAGTGCGGCACGTCTAATAATATCTACATGAATGGCTGCTTTGACGACAATGTCATACTGAATTGAAGCTATGCCAGCTCTAAGCCAACTCACTCCCCGGGATTTTTTTTGTCTCAAAAAATTGTTCAGTTCATGAAATAATAGAATGAGAGAAATAGGATAACTATATTACTAAAACTGGATGTTGCCAGCAGGATCCCAAGTTTGCAAGTGATTATTTTACCTTCAGATAAAGCTTCTCAGTGTGTGGATGTTTTCCTATAACTTTATATGCTTTATATGCTTTCAGTGGTGATGAAGTACTCAATATTGTTACTTATGTAAAAGTACAGATACACAGGTAAAAAGTAAAAGTGTCACTTGAAAAAAAAAAAAAGTATTTTTTAGTAAAGTATTTAAGATGTACTTTCAGAGTAAAAAGTTTAAGTATTTCACAAAAGTGATGATATTGATAAAAAATGATACATATTTTGATCAACAATAACAATACGAATCAACTTCTTTTTTTCTCATCAATTTTGTGTAGTTATTTTTGTTTCAACTTGTTACGAACATGGTTAAAATAACCCGTCAAATCATATGAAAAGTACTTTTTACTTTTCAGTGCTGTTCAAAAATGTAGTGGAGTAGAAAGTTCGGATACTGCTCTCAAATGTAGTGAAGTAAAAGTAAAAGGCCCACTGTAAGTAAAGTACAGATACCTAAAAATTCTACGTACAGTACTTTGTTATCTTCCACCACTGGATGCTTTAATTTGGCATTATACTGTGTTGAAATGTGTGCTCTGGCTGATTTCTTTCTTTCTTTTTTTTTTTTTCATTAACCTAATTGTAATCAATGTTCTAGTCTAGTGTATGGGACAACACAGATCGCAGACCCATTCTACAATCTCCCTTCTCCCATTAGTTCGCCTTTTTTCATTTACTCTCCATATTTCTTACTAATAAACTTCAAGCTTTGCAGTAGAGTGACAGAAGCAAAGCTATGGCCTCTCTGACCCGCACACATCCCTCACACACACAACACATTCCAAGAAGGTGGGTGCAGAAGGACACCACAGCAGTACACACTCGTCGAAGCTGGGATGAAACTGTCAACTGTTAGGTTTGGTGTGAGCGCTCTAACCACTGTGCCACTGCCGCCCCTTCTGTTTGTGTCATTGTACATGTATGAAAGAGGCTTACCAACATACTCCCCCTACAAACCATGTTCAATTTACAGCATCGCATCTCATCCAATCTAGCCCTTTTTATTGCTTCCTGTGAGGTGCCGTAACATAACACGCTTTCTCTGTTACGTTCATTTCAGTTGATATTGTTTACACGTAGCGCTGTCCCTTCACTGTTTGGTATGGGTGGGGTGAGTGGGATGGTTGGGTCCGTGAGGGTTACAGTGTCTCGTGTCTCTGCATCGGGCTCTTTACTGTACTGTCCTTGAGGAGCAGAATGCGCCTCTGGATGAATGTCCCGGGGGATGGAGGTATGCTAACAGCGCTACTGCCCGTTCTGCTGGGTTATGTGTTGTGATAACATAGGCTGTGCGCAGAGACACACGCTGCATAATGAACAGGCCACTGCTCTCTCTCACTGCGGCTCACGTGCACTTTTACACTGGCTACACACACAAACCGGCATCTTTAGAGCGCGGGTGTGTGGCAGAGTCTTTTATGATTGTGTTTTGCAAACTGCTCCATAAAGAAGACCACACATAAATCTTTCCTACGTCTTGGGCTGTAGTGTTGCCTGGGTGGAACAACAGCACAGCCTGATTTGAGTTTTGAATGTAGGGGTTATAGCAACAATAAACGTGTGTTATCAGCACAATTCAATGATTACAAACCCAATAGTTTCACGTAGTTCACAAAGCAAAAACTGCAAAATATTTTGTTAAACGTGCACTATGTAACTTTCACCAACTGTCTGTCTCCGTGGAGATGTTATTGCTTGAGATCAGATGATTGTTTATGCTAGAATTACTTTGATAAACATAAATTCTTACTGTGAGAGGGGTCACCTTTCTGCAGATCTAACCTGTAACTTGGCCTGGTGGCGCTATGTTGCCGTGGAGACAGACACCACACTGTAGAGCGCTCCATTACAAAAGTTACACAGTACACCTTTAAGAAGAACATGCATAAAAACTTGATCTCAAATAAGTAACATAAATGGAACATCAGGAAGGGTGAATTTAGACCACAAAAGTGATTTGTTGTTATTTCACCAAACTCCACATTTCATGACACGCCGTCAGAGTGTTATATGGTATGTTTTGCTGTTGTTGCTTCTCAAAGTAAAATGCAAATAAGCAGGAGAAAACAGGTGTGCAGAGTGAACCTGCAGCGGCCCGGGCGTCTCATGCTTGGTTTCTCACCTGAGGCCCTCACACTGACTGCATGTCTACAGCTGCATCAGTATTCTACGGCTATAGTCCTGTCTCCACCCCCCTCTCCTCCACCTCTGAGCCCACCTCCATCACTCCACTGTCTCAATGCTCCCTTGGCTCTGCTCCTTCACAGCCAAAACAGCATCCAGCTTCAGTTATTAAACCACCGCTGCTGGGTATTCATGTACTGTGGCCTTTCCCCTTTTTCATATTGTCAGCCATATTAGCATTTTGTGTGTTTTGCTGTATTTTTTGCCGTGTCCCTTATATTGGCTTCCGTTCTTTGGTTTCTAGCAGTATTCCTGGCTCGCTCTGTACTTACACACTTGTTGTAGTTTGGTACAGTTCTGATGAAGCCTTGGTTTGGTCCAGCTCTAGTCCCGGTTTAGTCCTGGTCTAAGTTCTGGGTTTAGTCCCAATTTTGATGTGGTGCGGGGTGTGCACTTGTTAGAAAGGTGGATGTGCTATGCTGTGTTATTGCAGTAATGAAGGTAGCGTATTAGTAATAGATCACATTTTGAATCATTTTTGCACTTTTGTTTAGATCCTGACTAATGCTTCTCACAAGTATTGTGAAGGACGTCATGATCCAGGCCCTTTGCCCCAATCAGAGATGAGTAGCCTATGTGTGTGTGTGTGTGTGTGTGTCGCTGTAGGGGGCTGATGGGAGGGTGCTCAAGTGTGGAGGACTCATCATGGCTTATTAGGAGCAGGCAGGGGGCCATCAAGCCACAGATAAAGATGGAGCTACTAGATACACAACTCTGATGTGGTTAAAATCTAAAAGCAAATTAGTATTAATGATATTTAAAGTCTCATTTAATTGCAGTGGATTACATTGTGAAGTTGTGTCAACCTCCAAAGACAATTTTTTGCTTTTTTTTTTTTTTTTGGCTTCATTTTTGCTTATTTTCGATTTAAAAAACTTGCAAATTGCTTTTCCTGGAATGTTTTTATTGTTCAAAAGCTTATTTGGCCTCAACCTTCTTGTCTCCGTAGAAATGTTGCTCCGCTGGCTATAATATTCCACATTATGGCATAATCTGGATCAGTCTGGCAACACGCCAAAATTGCAGTTACTTTTTAATAGTGTTTAACCATGTTTTTAAGTCTAGTGAAAGTGTTCATTCATCAGAATTCATTCAGTGAAGGTACCAACACTGGTGTCCTGTCCGGGAACATTCTCCACTCTAGCCTGAGAGCTAACTAATGTTTTTAGCCACACCAGCTGCAAACACCTCCATACACAACCACTTACCGGTGTTGATCTGGCCTCATTGGGCCCCTCTGGAGCCCTTGATGCACTTTAAATCACTACTATGTAAATGAGTGAACTTAAATCAGAACTTCAGACCATTGAATAACTGATCAATGAACTTTGTTAACAAACAGCACTGTGCTCCAGACTGGCAACTCTCCAATGCTGCCGCACAACAGATACTCCAGAGAGGACCGGCGAGGACCATGAGGAGAGGACCGTGAGGAGTGGACCATGAGGAGAGGACCATGAGGAGAGGACAGTGAGGAGTGGACCATGAGGAGAGGACAGTGAGGAGTGGACCATGAGGAGTGGACCATGAGGAGTGGACCATGAGGAGTGGACCATGAGGAGAGGACCATGAGGAGACGACCACGAGGAGTGGACCATGAGGAGTGGACCATGAGGAGAGGAGTGGACCATGAGGAGTGGACCATGAGGAGAGGAGTGGACCACGAGGAGTGGACCGTGAGGAGTGGACCGTGAGGAGTGGACCGTGAGGAGTGGACCGTGAGGAGTGGACCATGAGGAGTGGACCATGAGGAGTGGACCGTGAGGAGTGGACAGTGAGGAGTGGACCATGAGGAGTGGACAGTGAGGAGTAGACCGTGAGGAGTGAACCATAAGGAGTGGACCATGAGGAGTGGACCATGAGGAGTGGACCATGAGGAGACGACCATGAGGAGACGACCATGAGGAGACGACCATGAGGAGAGGACCATGAGGAGAGGATCATGAGGAGAGGATCATGAGGAGAGGACCATGAGGAGTGGACCATGAGGAGTGGACCATGAGGAGAGGACCATGAGGAGACGACCACGAGGAGTGGACCATGAGGAGTGGACCATGAGGAGAGGAGTGGACCATGAGGAGTGGACCATGAGGAGAGGAGTGGACCACGAGGAGTGGACCATGAGGAGTGGACCGTGAGGAGTGGACCGTGAGGAGTGGACCGTGAGGAGTGGACCATGAGGAGTGGACCATGAGGAGTGGACCGTGAGGAGTGGACAGTGAGGAGTGGACCATGAGGAGTGGACAGTGAGGAGTAGATCGTGAGGAGTGAACCATAAGGAGTGGACCATGAGGAGTGGACCATGAGGAGTGGACCATGAGGAGACGACCATGAGGAGACGACCATGAGGAGACGACCATGAGGAGAGGACCATGAGGAGTGGACCGTGAGGAGTGGACCGTGAGGAGTGGACCGTGAGGAGTGGACCATGAGGAGTGGACCATGAGGAGTGGACCGTGAGGAGTGGACAGTGAGGAGTGGACCATGAGGAGTGGACAGTGAGGAGTAGATCGTGAGGAGTGAACCATAAGGAGTGGACCATGAGGAGTGGACCATGAGGAGTGGACCATGAGGAGACGACCATGAGGAGACGACCATGAGGAGACGACCATGAGGAGAGGACCATGAGGAGAGGATCATGAGGAGAGGACCATGAGGAGTGGACCATGAGGAGTGGACCATGCGGACGCAGCATGGTTAGCCTCTGCTTACAGTGATGACCATGGTGTGTGTGTCACATTATGACAAGGGTCTAAATGCAGTTCATGCCACTACCTTAAATGGGGCTATAACAAAAGACACCGTAACCACGTGCGACAGGGACAGTTCAGACCTTCTCTACAGTGCCTGCAACCCCTGTTAGCCCCACAAACATAAGAATCCCAGAAAACTTAATAAAACTCAAAGTAATTTTTACGACCCAGCTCAGCTAGGGAAAAGGGAAAGTAACAAAACAAGATGGAAATTGTAAAACCAAAGTTGCTAAAGTTATAATTTATTTAAAAGGAATGTTAAGGTTAAATCTAACAAAAAGAGGCTTTAGACAGAGAACAGAATTCTAGATGTACTGCTAACCACAAAAGGGTCAAAATTCTCCGTTACAGGTTTAAATTCAAAGTTCACAAAACACAAAGTATAAAGTCAGTAAGGTGGCATGCCAATTAGCAAACAAAGTCAGGCAGCCAGGATTGACAGGGGGAGGGTCCTTTTAAACTGGTGCCACAGGTGGAGGGCAATGATTGGCTGGAGGCCGTAACAGTAATAAACCCACAAACCATAGTAACAATTCTCCACCACAAACGTTATAACCAAAAATACCTATTACATTCATGGGACTTAATGATGTCTGTGGGTGCAAACCTGTCCCAGAATAACTTTCCACAAACATAACACAGTGTTTATTGGTGAATTATGAACAAATGGCTTCCAGTTATTATATATTATAGACTAATATTACAACATTTATGTTTCTAAATGTATTTGCAGAAAGTTATGAATGAACAGCCCAGTATTATTTGAATATCAATGCTTTATTTTGAATGTCTTGATTAATAAGCACAAAAATAAAAATAAGTTATCTAATATTTTCCTGCCGTAAACTATCAGTTTTCCTTCTTTCCAACTGATTTTGCCAAATCCTGAAAAATCTATTAATTCACAACACAGGTTGACACTCTTGCCTTTGGCAATATGAATGAAACTGTGTTTTACCTTTTAGTCTTTTAAATTTTTCTTGATCTCAAAAGCTTTCCTGTAATTCAAATCTCAATATTAGTACATAAAAAAATCCCATAAACATGAGAAAATTTGACCTTTCTTGAACAGTTTTAGAGTAATCTTGTATCAACACCAGTATAGAACCACATGGTAACTTAAAGATACTTTAACTTGTGCTGAAAATGACTTAATTCAAGTGTTTTTCTTTTTTTCATTATTGTGGAATCAAAATTGGTATCGAATATCGAGCCTCTTCCTTAGTATCGAAATCAACCATTCACTATTATTGGAAATAAAGACTTGATCTGTTGTAAATGATTACGTTTGTGGGTTTGTTAAGTTGTTTTTACTATGTTTGTGGCACTTTTTACATTTGTGGGTCTTTTTACAGTTGTGGGGATTATTACATTTGTGGGAAATGTTATGTTTGTGGCAGTTACAACCCCCAATAAATGATACTTCTGGGTGATTCAATTGTCAAAACGTATAGTATAGTATTACGTTCAACCTTTTATTTTGAACTATTGTCATATGCACACATACATAAATGACATTAGGCAAAGTCAATCAGTCAAACTTCTCTATGATTTTGAATCACTGGCAGCTACAATATCAATGTATGGTTGGAAAATTTCTGCCATGGATATGGTTTGACACATTCTGGAGACTGTATGATCTATACTGTGACATAATTCACCCCAACAATAAGGGACTAGACGCCCTCAGCTCAAACATCTCATCCCACCTGCAACATCATCAGCCTTGATGCCAGGACACTGTATCTGACCTGTACCATCCACAGTCCCCTGGGGAAACACTTCTTCCTATAAAAACTGTGTTTCGGCCTAGATGCATCAAATGCGTCCCCGTTTGAGACCACCCAGGGTCTGAAATATGTTTGATAGAAAACACTCTCTTATCTGCTCACACTCAAAAATAAGAGCAGAAGTTATACTGTGCACTCTTAAACATCCAGTGCCTTTTAGTCATTTTTAATTAATGATCTCATTAAAGAACATAACTTGCTTGTTTCTAGTTGAAACCTGACTGATCTCACACAGCGCAACAGCAGGAGCCTGGTACTTTTAGCTCATACCTTGCTGCATATCTTGCCATTAAATTCCAAATTGAATCTGAATCTATCGCAGTTATTACTATTTATGAACCCCCTGAATTCTCTTCTGGGGATTTTAATTTTCACTTTAACAAATTTGATCAAAAAACTGTAGAGCTGGTAAATGTGTAGCTGTTTTTCTCTAATTCAAGATAAACTGGACCTTAGGCCTGTTAATCTCCACTGAGGGCATTATCACCAGTATTGTTGTAACAGATTTAGTGTTTTCTGATCATTATGGAGACTTTTTTAATGTCGAAACTCCTCATTATCCTGTTCAGATGGAAAATCCTGATACTGATGTCACTCAATGCTGAGAGCTCAATAAATCATAAGGTAGAGCTACTAAACAATACTCTTGCTGTTTCACTGGACTTGGTTTCCCCCTTAAGAATTAAAAAGCAACAGTCAGATAAACCCCCTCCGTAGTTTATACAAGACTCTGTAAAACATAATTAAAAGAAATTCAGAATTGCTGATTAAGAGTGGCATAAATTAAAACTTCGTATTCATCATGACACCTACAAAAAATGCTCTGTGTGTCTACAACAGAACTGCCCACTTTGCTAGAACAGAATACTTCTCAAGCACAATCTCTGACGATGCTGCAAATGCAAAAGTATTGTTTAACACTATCAACTGGTGTCAAAAAAACAAACTGCCAGGCTACTATATCTCACTTTGACCTCACGTCTGGCACTTTTCTGATGCTTTTAAAAATTGATTTTATTAAACCACTGCTAAAGAAAAACTGTTTCAATCACAACGTTACCTCAAATTATCGCCCTATTTCTTAACTTGTCTTTTCTCAGCAAAGGTTTCGAAAAAATGGTCGTATAACAAATAATCAAAAACAAAATCTCCAGGAAGTTTATCAGTAATGTTTTAGGAAGCATTACAGACTAAAATGGAAGAATTCACACTATATATTTCTATATTTCTATAACACATTTTTTTCTCTCAATGGCAACATAGCAGATCACACCAGATAAGAATAAAGAAAAAAATCTAGACATGCAGTTCATCATAATTAATTCAGTCGCTGTTCTGCTGGCCTTGAATGAACATACAGTTAATATTTAATAATCTTAGTTCTTTTCCACATGATTACAACATAGTTATGAGTGAATCTGGTAACGTGTGGTAGTAGTGGTGGGTTTGTGTGTGTGCGTGAGGTGAAGCGGAGGGCACGGGAACAGTGTGAAAGACAGAAGGTGTAATCTCACTCTGGGTAAATAGTGTTGTTAATGGTATTTCTGCCTCCTACCACAGCCATAATGAGAGGCCTAAGTAATTGAAAACACAAAAACAGAGCGACAAGCTAAATAGTGGGATTTGCTCGGGGACTGGAGCCGAGCCATTCCAGGGCGTACCATATGTGTGCGAGAGTGAGGGGGCAGCGGCGTCTGACACACTTTGTGAATGTGCTGCTCTGTGTAAATACAAGCTGGCTCCAAGTGCAGTCAGTGCAGGGGAGGAAACGAGGAGCCTCAAAGTAACACTGTGATAAGATGAATGTGAGTTGATTAGATATTACATGTTTCTTGTTAATTTTATGTGGGTATTTATTTTATTACAATTTTGAGTGGTAAATGTTTATACCTCAGATAGGGCTGGGCTATATGGCGATAAAAAACCTAATCATGATCTAATTCCTGTGATGATCTTGATAAATTCGTCACATCTTTTTAAAGACACTTCTAACCCCTCCTATTGGTCAGTTTCAGTAATGAGTGGTGGGTATTACTTTAGTTCAAGGTAATATAAAGATGCTAAATTTAGATGATTCATGGTCCAACTGTAATCGTGATATGGCTTCAAGAAAATAATTTTTGTTTTATTGACCGCCCCTGAATACATTTTTAATATCAATGTCATTTCTGAACGTTTCCAGTTGCAGTGTAATATCTTATCTTATCACCAAATCCTATTGCAGTGATGTAGAAAAGCTGGGTGATATGCCCAAGGACAGAAAAAAATTCCACACTAGACTGGAGCATGCAGTTTAAAGTGGGACATCGCAAACCTGCTACCGGCTGCATTCCAAATTGGAAGTGATCATGGGCGTGCTAACAGCTCCATCGACTCTGGATCCAATTCACACTGAAAAACTGTTGTCCCTCTCTCCATAATTGGTCTTAAAATTTCGTATTATCCACGCTACATGATCTTGGTGTTTTTATTTGGCTATTTTGTCCATAAAACATGATATGAATATTAAAAACAGATCTTCTTTGCTGTTGCTCGGGCTGGCATTAGCAACAGGTTTGACTGACAGTGTTGCCAAGTGCTCACTCTCTGCTAAATCAGCGGTGCAGTCTCGCTCTGGATTGGCTCTTTGGTTGCTATGATGCACGAGGTCCAAATATAGAACTTGGCTCCAAATTTATCCCTCAATGAGCTTTATTTGACTGGAGTCGAACGCTATGGATGACGTCACACTCACTTAGTCCACTTCTTTATACAGTCTATGAACTAAACACCTAAACTCTAACCACATTTAATATAGAGCTGGGCAGTACTAAGACTGAAGACCAGAGTGAGGAGAAAGAAGGGTGGGATCTGGACATACAAGAACAGTGTGATTGGTGTAACATTTTGATCTCTGCCCCTGAAGTCAGGTGGTCAAGGTGGTCCTGCATGATGTCACCAAACACTTAACACTTGCCACTGGAGCTCGGACACCTTGATTTTTATAAGTTTTTGGCATAGACTGTATAAAGATTTCTCAGTTATTAATGTTCAGGTCTTGATTCATGGTCAAAATAGCTTAGTAAAAACACCAGGATCATATAGAGCTGGTTAATACGAACATTTTAAGACCAAAATGACGAGTCTGACAGCAGCAGTTATAGAAAGAGGGGTGACAATTTTTCAATGTAAAGTGAATCGGAGTCGATGGAGCCAGAAGTGTGCGCATGATCACTTCCTATTTGGAAAGTGGCGACTAGCACCGTAGCTATGTTCTGTTATATATACAGTCAGGGTTTTGACCTGGAACCTGCAAATATACCTACCAAAAGAAGCACTAGGAACAGTAGAGAATGCTATTAAAACAACATATACGTACACAGTTCAGTAGCAAAATAAAATAGGATGTTTAGTGTTTAGTTCCACTTTAACAGCTGTGAGTATATTTGAGTGATATTTTAGTGTTGTGATGCAGACTGTCCCTCAACACTGTATGTTTTTCTGTAGTTTCTTTACACATGTTTGGCATAAAATACTTTTTTTAATCCTTGGCAATCAAATGATTACATTCCACAGCTCAGTCCTAATCAAAACAAGTAGAAGAGCACATCTGAACAACTGAGTTCTTGTTTGACAGACATACACAGCAGCTATTAATCAACAGTAAAAAATAAATAAAATAGAAAAGCTACAAATCAACTGTTATTTCTTTTGTTCTTTGATTTAACAGCTCGGCAGCGTTTTTATTATACAGACTTGTTATCTACTGCACTGGATGTAGTTCAAAAATGTTGTGTTTCTTTGTCTACTGGGCACTATAATTAAAGATAGTGTATATAATCTGCACTCTCGCTGTTTCAAAAATGGTAGTACATTCACAACTGAACCTGCAGATAGAAGACACACAAGTTTTTTCTCATTCGGAGTATATGGACAGGCCTCATGTGAAAGCTCAGGACCTCCAGAATTCATTCACTGAGCTGCAGAGGCTGCACTAGCACTGATTGATCTGGCTGATTGACTGTAGGTGCTGGAGTTTAGGTGGTGACCATTCAGATCAGAGAGTTTTTTCAGGCTTAAATCAACTGAAACTGGCAACATCAGGCAAGGTTTAATAAAGAAAAAAGAAAAAACATATTTATTGGAACATCAAATATTACAGTGTTCTATATTAGCACATTTTAGTCCTTGTGCTGGTCCCATGCCTGGATAAACTGTCAGAAAGTCAATCCAGTGTAACATATAAATAAATGATTTTCTAGTCTCTGTCAGTTGATTCACAGTGACGACCCCAGAAGCATAAAGCCAGTCGTGAAGTATAAGTCAATCAGTGCAGGTTCAAACACCTTTAAACAGCGTATTTACCTTCCCCCCCTTGTGTCATCCTGCTGCCCTGTGCGCCCGAGTGAGCAAACATGATGTAAGAGGAGCCCAGTGTGGTGCCCATGTGAGGAGTTAATTAGAGCCGGGGCCAGTGCTCTCTACCTCCTGACCCTGCTCCGGCTCCTGTCTCTTCCTCTGTCTCTCACTGCAGGCCTAACCCCAGTAATGAGCTTATTCCACACCATACATTATATCTGCAGCTGCCCCAGACCCTTATTCTTCTACTGGGCTATTTCTCTAGAAAGACATCTTCATTCATCGCTGTCTCCAATTAGATGATGCTCGTGTCATGTGTCCTTTCCCCCGTGGACCCCGGGAGCAGCTTGTAAAACAGGCCTTCCCCCTTGAACGATACACTGGAGCTGCATCGGAGAAGACTTGGTTTATCCTGGAAAATCACCAAAAAACTCATTTAGAAGTAGGAATAGTTTTAGTATTTTTTCAGTATAAATCATATATGTCTTAATACTTAAAAAATGCTTTTAAAAAATAACAAGATGGTAGCATAGGTAGTGTAAATAGGCTTCCTGACAATGTTGCAGAGCTCACTCCCTTGAGATTTGTTGTGTATATGTCATTTTGGTCATTATATAGGCCTTTCACCTTAGCCTATCCTATTATAAAGAGCTCATGATTTGCAATATACTTGGTTCAATTAAAACTCTGCACTTCAAAGTAGCTCATAACTTTATAAGCTCATACTTTTTTGGTTAATAAATCCTTTGTTTGATGGTATACCTTCATAACTTGGTATTTTTGGTCACATTTCATCCCCTCAAATCCTTTGCAGCAAGATATCTAAATGTATAAATACAACCAAAAAAGTGAATTAACTCCTTAAGTCAATCGTATCACTTGAATTTGTATTTTTATCAGACAAAATGAGGTAAAATAAGTTATTTCTTGCCTAAAATGGGCTTTGGCAGTGTATGTGTGTGTGTTTGGTAGCCAGTGTGCCACATTAGCCTTGCAGTCCCAGGTAATGATCTCATCTCCCCGCCGGTGACTGGGAGCACACAAAGAAAATGACACACAGGGCGCGTAAGAGGGAGAGATGGGGAGCACAGATTGGTATTGTAATGGTACTCTAATGGGCTACCTGACAAGTGCTTTTTCTTAATGCCAGACCAAGCCCCCTCCTCCTCTTTCACTCCTTCTCTTGCTCTCACTGCCCCCAAACCCTCTCCTCTTCCTCATGTCTTCCTCTTTCTCTCTCCACAGAAGCGTTTCCTGTCTTTGAGGAGCTGTGATATGGACGTGGCGAACAGTGAAAAAGTGCAGGTATGTCGGTCTCTCGTAGCTAACCCCATGTTCCAAAGCTAATGGGTGTGTAGGATGACTTTAGAAACCAGTGGAATGTGGGAAAAATGCTTTCCTGTGAATGAAAGTCCTAAGATTCCACTACTACACTACGACGAAACATAAATGTAGTTAGTTTTTGTACAGAATGTAATGACTATTGGAAGGATATCTAATCAACCAGTGTCAGATGTGCAAACTAATAACTAATAACTAATAACTCATAAGTAATAACTAGAGAAGGCACGTTTGGTTTGGGAGTGATGGGAAATTAGCAGCTGTCGTAGTTGCCAACAAATTATTATAGCTTCCTTTTGAATCGAAAGACGTTGTTAAATAAAAATCTATTAAGAAGCCAATAAAATGTACAGAAAGACTCAGGATCCTCTTTGAAAACTGTATGAGAAAAGTAGAACCAAGTATAGCAAAACTACTATGTCTGACCACAACCAAAAGCTGGAGTGGACAGTTTGAGTCCAGCAGAGAGCACACAGAGGTCAGTGGGTGTGCGTGCATGTGTGCGTGCGTGTGTGGGGGTGTGTGTGCGTGTGAGTGGAGCAGATCTTAACGAGGCCCTGACACCTCTGCTCGTTAATGCTCTCATTTACACCAGTACTGCACACTCCTGCTGTGGCCTGCATGTGTCTGTTACGTACTATGTGCTATAGGTGTAAAGTGACACGTGGTTACAGTGTTTTCATTCATTCATTCATGATTTTTTATAAGTATGGTATTTGTAGAATTACGCAAACATCAATGTATCTCACGCAGGTAGATGTTCTCCGTATGGTGTCTCTCTTGGGTTTGAAGTTCAGTATTTATCAAAAAATACAGTTTTGAAGTGTGAGAATATGTAGTGCATTACATTTGTGGGTTTAAAACAACGATGGGTGACATAACAATATCCCTGACCATTTACATTTACAAAAAAATATACACTAATTTACCATGGAGCTTCACTATTTGACTAAGTCTTATGTACACCCCATAAAGCATTGTTTCTCATACATCTTTAGGCTTCATTGTTGTGTTTTTGTAGAGAAAACATTATGAGAACCTGGTGATGCGCAGTGTAATAGCTCATGCTCGGGCACCTCCCATTTGCTTTCTTATAAATGGTCTTTTATGAAATCATTGCCTGCTGTTTGCAAGGGTCCTGCGATGATCCAAATACACTACACAAGGTGGGAACGGCACATTAATCGCACAACCGCCCGACTGAGTTACACCACGCTGAAATGTGGCAGGTGAGTGTGTCTTTGTGACGTGAAAACAAATGATGCAGCGTGTGTGAAATTACCCAGTCAGGCTTTGGCTAAGAGTTCCCTGTGTGCGTGGTGCAACAGTTGTGTGATGCACCTGCCAGGCCTTGTGATGATTTGTAGTTCTGAGCCGCCTCTCTGGCCCAAAGAACCACATTGTATGAAGCCCCTATATGCCCCGCTCTCTATTTTTGTATTTATACCCACTGAGATGAGCAATGAGCCGCAGGCAGCCCTCACTCGCCATTCCCCAGCGCACACACACACACATGTATTATACTGATAACACACCCGCTGAGGCCAGGTGGAGGTGAGAGCATTTCATCAACAGTGTGTCTGACCGTATGAACTAAGGTAATGTGGTTAGCTGTAGCTTTGTCAGGCCTCGCTCTGCACTAGCGCTCCTGCTGTGTCCTTGCTTTGAGCCGCTGTTTGGCTGCTATGCATAAAAGACAAATTCTATTCTGCGAAACTAATTATGATTTTTATGTGGTAGTCCTTCTCATGTGGTAGTGCTCCTGACTCAAGCTATGATTCATCTCCCTCGTCCACTTCAGACTTCAGACTTTGCATTTCTGTCTCGTCATTATAAGCTGTCGTGGACTCTTTCCACTAGTTTGTGTGGTTGTTGTGTACTTAGGCAAGACACTTCGCTCCCTTTATCTTTATATTGATCTTACACTTACTATTATTTGAGTGGCAGCCCTCAAACTTACTTGGACCACTTCTATTTGAGTACAGTTTTTTTTTCTGTAAGTTCAGACAAAAACATGTCAGGTCTTATGCCTCACTCGTACAGCAGCCGGTCCATCTGCAACTCCTGTGTCGGACCCGTTTAGTCCATTTGTGACACTCACATGAGAGCCGGAAGCTCTGTTGTGCTGTTGGTCACTGCCTTTGAAGTTGCTCGCGTGAGACGACGTGCTCATGCTGTAACTATTTACTTATTAAGGGAAAAGGCTTGTGATCAGCACCAACATCCGGCAAAAATACAGCCTGAGTTGCATTGCGGCTTGTCTAAGCCCGAGGTCACTCAGGTAATCTACAAAACCGTGATGAGAGTACCGTGAATTAATTATATGCTTTAGTTAATGATGTCCAAATAACATTATCCACCAGAATGTTGTCTTTTTCTGGTCCTAATTCTGGAAAAAAAAATATAGCAAATCTCATTTTACCAGCACAATATCTTAACAACTCATTCAGGACTCATTTAGTGCATTCTCTGCTGCATTGTATTAACCCAGACCATTTCCTATCCAATTTCCTTTTACATTCGAGTGCTCTATACCTTTTTGACGACCCCATGTTTTGTATGAAGAGAGTGAAAATGCATGCAGTGCAAAATGCTGGGTTGGAAAATGCATATGAGGTCCTCCAGTGTTCATTCTGCTGAGACAAAGTAATAAAACACACTTCCCTTGTAGCGCCTTTAATGCCAACTCCTAAATTACATTTTAATAACAGATTTACTTCGGTCTTTCCTAATGTGTTTTCTGATATACTTACTAGAACTACTATGCTGTGTGGGTAGGACTCATAGGATATACTGTGTTCATTAGTGCACTGTTCACCTTTATCATTTTGAGAGCATTTCTGACCCATTTCTTCTATACGGGCTAAGAATTGCTGTGGGAGACAGGGAAAGTTGGAGTACTCTAGTGTAACTGATGTGGTTAAATATAGATGCAGACAACATCCAGTGTGAAACAGATCAGGATGCATTATTTACTATTGAGAGAAGACTGAAGTCGGGATGCCATCTTGAGTCGGTTTACCTCCTCTGCCCTCAATTCCTCATTCTCTTCACACATTTGTCATTTGCGCCTGATGTTCAACGCTCTTCTCCACGTTGTCACACTTTACGTCTTCATTTAAAGGAGCGCTATGTCACTTTTCTGATGGGGGATCTGGGTTTCCTGATTGACTCTATAAAGATGATAGTATGGCATTTATCTTACATTTAATCAACTACACTTATTTGTATGGCTAAAGAAGTATGCATTCTTACTGTTTGTTTCCATGGAGATATGTAAGTTTAATGCCATACTGAGGTACTGAGGTGCTCCTTAAATAAACCTGCTCTTGGTTGTGCTTGTGTGTTACAGTTTGAGTCACGCTTTAGTACTGGATTTGGATTTTTTTTTTTTTCTAATTCTAAGCAGAAAAAAGGTTGAATTCTGTCAACTGGAAAACGTTTTTAGTGAATACGTTTTGCCACTCATCCAAGGAGCTCCTTCACTTCTGATGCAGTTCTGGTAGGGGATTGGCTTAAATATATCCTTTGAGAGAGATTGAGCGGTGAGACATATTCACACATTCAGTTGACAGAATTCACCTTCCTTAGTCCATTTATGGTGGCACCTGGTGTGAGAAATTTTAGGGCAAGTTAACACTTGTCCTGGTATGGTCCTAGTTTCAACACAGTTAAAACTTAAAGTAGACATTGTTTGGTCTTGTTCTCGCTCTGGTTTAGTCCTGGTCTAGTCCAGATGTAGTCCCAGTTTGGTTATGATGTGATGTTTCTGTTCTGAACACAGCCCCAGATCCAAACCCCATACATAAGTTCAATGGCAGGTACAGAACTTGCAAAATTCCGTCTTGTTTGAGCGCTTTGAAGCTAGCAGGGAACAGTTATCTTAATTGATCTCACGGCATCAAGCGCCCGGCCACGTGGACCCGCCCAGGTGTGTGGAGACATTTGGAAATTAGATGCTGAGTCATGCCATGGCTCAGCACAGGACCACACAAGCTGTACTTTAGTAAGAACCAGAGAAATGATATAACTAATAAATGAATGTGATGGACACAATTAAAATAGCATTAATGTCTTATTGACAATTTGTGGCTTAGAAAAAAAAAAAAATCAATCATGTCCTAATGTGTCTGCTAATACTGTCACCTCCAGTAGGACCGTGTTAATCCTTTGCCACTAATAAGCCCCTTTAATTACTGTGCAGACACAAATTATGTTCCCATTATGATGCATAAACATATTTGCAATGTTTCCAAATGAGATTAACCTATTTGTGTGTTTTTAGACAGACAGTCATTATTTTCCCAAATCTCATCCTCCCACTGTGTGAGGACCACACATGCAGCAGGTAAAAGGTAGCTTAACCGCGACAAATGGATCATTAGAATTAAAATGAACTCTTCTTATGGCTCACTTTCCTTATATTGTTTTAGACATGTTTACTTTGTTGCTTTGTTTATTCTCATTATTGTAATCTGGGATGTCCCGATATCATATGCAGTGGGGGTCACGTTCTAAAAATAACCCACAATAGGCGAAATCCGCAAAGTATCAGCTTCATTTTTTTTACAATTATTGTATATGTTTTTCAGCTGTAAAACCCCTCACCACACACTTTATACGCTTTTCTTACACAGGAATTAACATTTTCTCACATTTCTCACTTGTTTAATTAATTCATAGTGACTGGAGCGTACTTCACAGTTCCTCTGACCACGCCTCTTCGTCCTGGCGACACTCAGCTGTAGTGTCGATCCAACATTATGTAAATTTGTCTGAACACATTCTGTACTGTACAGGAGACTGATGGGCAATGGTCTACAGTCCCTTAGCCAATCAGGACGCAGAACACAATGCACATTCAGACACTGTTAAAAAAATAAATAAATAAATCCACGAAAGGTGAACCGCGATATAGTGAGGGACAGCTGTAGTCTACTGTGTTTACTATATCATATTTTGTGAGATGATACAAAGTCTTCAGATAAATATGTGTAGGAATGCGTTTATCACATTTTGTTCAATGTTATATGAAGAGGCTGGATTCAATGACCAGTGCATGTTGTTGTTGTTGTGTCCTTGTTGTGTCCACTTCCCTCCATTCCTTGCCTATATTAATGTGCTGTGTACATGATTGGTGCTGGTGACAAATGGTGCAGATTAGCAGCCTTTCTTCTGTATACACCAAAGCTGTGGCTACAATAGTAGTAGTATTTACTGAATGAATAATAAAGCATTTTGAAACATGCCGCATAAATCCATTGCATTACTGTTATTATATGGGGATATTGCCATTATCACTATTTGCACTATATCAAACATAAAATGTGTTGTTTTATTCATGATTTAAAATTAAATGAAATGATTTAGTTTCTTCCTGAACCTGTGTCTTTAGTCCTCACAGAGCATATTCTTCAGTTGTAAACTATGATGTGATTGTGTTATCTGTCGCTGACATGCAAAGCTCAAAGTGCCCTGTGTTCAGATTGACAGCTGGCTGCATGTATAAAACATGTTGATAGCATATGATGATATATGATGGATTCTCCCACAGGAAAATGGATAAGAGCCGAAGACATGTGACATTTGAACAGAGCTGTGGGGCTCACCTCAGGGTTACATGTACAGGACATATGCACCTGCTGTTAGCCTGTACACCTACACATCCATCTTCAGACCATCATTATAGCACTGCAAAGATGGATTACTTTCATATGTGCATATGCTTTCATGTGTGTGTGCTCTCAGATGTTCATATACTTGTGCTCTTTGACAGCGTGGGTAATACTAACAGTAATGTGGATGAAAATGGTAAGTGACATTAGCAAACTATTTGTAAAACATTAATGCTTGTAAGACAGTAATACATAAGGCAATGAATCACATGCTCATTGAGATCCACATTCAGTCATTTGTACATGTCAGTGACATGGTCGGGGCTTTTTCATCGATGACGAGGTTTACAGCCAATCCTCAGCACGTGGTTTGAAACAGAACTCAGAAGGAAGAATTTTGATGATTTTTGGGGGTCAAATGGGAGTGTTCATAAGTCAGTTTTGGTTATGGTCAATGAACTGATATTGACTTCATCATATTAATATCAATATGAGGGAAAAAATGTGATATATATCCTACACTTTTATCCATATGAAAGATTTGTGCACTGTATATTGTGACTTTTCATTTTTATGTATGAGCTCTGTGAAGGACTATGAAAAAAAATTAAAAAAACCAACTATGAAACTATAAAAATAAGCCAGTTTACCTTTTTTGTCTTGCGTACCCCCAAAGCTAATAACAACTATCCTATTTTCTTGTTTTACTAATATTTATGTTATTATCATTTTAGATTAAAATACTATTCAGTTCCATCTTTCTTTTAAATCTGAACTCATTTCAAGTACCTCCAGACAAGTGCTTGTACCCCTGGTTGGGAGACACTGCTTTAGAGTAACACAGGCCCACTAAGAAGTACTGCATCTCTCTCTGTCACTCAGTGTTTGGGCTGCACCCACAGCGTCAGTGCACAGAGGAGCCGGACAGCAGACAGGTGAGGCAGGTCACATGTGCATGCCTCCTGTGAACGTTTGGGTCAGAGCTAATCTCGTTCTGAAATCCACCTCCAGACACACTGACGCTTCTTTGGAGGAGACTTTGATTCACACATGGCAACCAATGTTATATCATGATCATATTAGTACAGATAAAGAAATGAGAAACTGTCAAATAGATTGTTTGTTGTTATGGTGTATATTCAAAGAAATATCCATATGTTGTGTAAGTATTACTGCATTTTATTCTAGCTTTTCTTTTGCATTTTATTCTTTTACATTCTACTTATTCTTAAAAAAACATTGTGGTGCTATGGATGTAAGGTTTTGTATTTGCTGTGATTGTTTGTGGCATGACTGGTTTGTCTCATTGATAAAAGGCTTGTGGTCTCAGGTGCTGGCACACTGTGACAGCTGTAAAGATAGCACCTAGTGGTGTTATGTGAGAATACAGCAGGGTTAGGTCAGCCTAATTACTAATAGACTTTAAAGGAGTACTATGTAACTTTACAGATGGGGGTCCGCCACCATGGAGATGTTATTTCTTTGTCTTATATTTTCTGTAGTCTCATATTATACCTATCTAACATGCTTTTACGTGTGTTTTATTGCTCAAAATACCTTTAAAATCACCTCCACAGATCTGACAAGTAAGTTGACCTTGCTATTTTCTATGCAGATGAATAAATTTAATGCCATACTGTGGAACTTTCCTGACAAAGCAACAAAATTTCCAAGGAGACAAGCAGATGGCAGGCCCTACAGCTTGGAGTTATGTAGAGCACCTTTAAATAAACTTTAAAGATATGCACAAAGGAGACGAAAAGAACCTCCTAAATATAGTTTAGGTATTTGTCCTGGTTTTATTTTGGTTTGTTCCTATATTTCTCAAGTCAAAGCCTTTTGTCACAATTTAGCATTTGTAAGTTTAGTTCATTATTTTGTGAGAGTTTAACAATCATTGCTGTAAGACAAGTACAAAGGGCAGAAATGGTGGTGCACTGTATTAGTTATCTCTGTTAGTGTGAAAAAAGCCTATTTGGATGTTTCAAATGAGTTCAGAGAAATGCAGGGGCTTTGTTCTTCAAAACATTCAACGCAAAGTAAAAACTGAAAAATTAATAAGGAAACTTGACTTGTACTGTCCAAATGAAAACTCGCCCTCCACAGATATCACACATTTGAGCCTGTTAGTGTCAATAGTATTTTTAATGTAGTTGATGGAGTAGTCCTCTCTACTGTACCGATGAAGTATAGTGCGACTTGGAGAGATGCCTTTTGTTCGCTGTAACGAGTTTGACCCGTTTTTCTGATAAATCACTCTCTTTCATTCCTCAGTCTGTTTTCTCTCCATCTTTTCCCTCTGCTTCTGCCACATTTCTGTCTCTATCTCGGCTCTTCCTTCTGTATATGTGAATCAGAGTTGTCCTAATCCTGGGAAGCCCTTTGTGCGAACAATGACCTTCTTATTCCCACTGAAGATGGAATCGTCCTGGACATTCCCATGGATTATCCCAGTGCTATGGATTTATGCTCATATGTATTTATGAATTATATAGACAATGTACATTTTCAACATCAGCAATTTCACACTTCAGCATAAATTGTCAATGTGATGAATATTTTTTCTTAGAATTGTAATTGTAATTACAACTATAACTTATAATTTTCTTGATCAAGATTAGGCAAAACTATTGTAATTTAAATGGTTCCACTTAAAATGGGCTGTAGTGGATTTTTTATTGTTAAACGCAGTGGTCCACTTTACTATTTGCATTTCTTGCATCCTAATTCATTGTGATAAGTGCTTAAAAAACAAATTCTTACACAATAAAACACTATAATTTTGCTAAAACAAAACACATTTTGCTCAACTACCTGAAAAATGTGACTTTAATCAACTTCAGATTCAGCAATTTAAATCAACTTTGGTCTGTCAAAATGTACAGATGTGGCACTGTCAAAATGAAGACAATACATTTCTCACAAATGTAAACTCCTTTATTTCGAGCGTTAGATTCACTTGTGATTGTTTGGGTGTGCCACAGTAGCAGGTGAAGGGCAGCGAGAGCTCGCCTCTGGAGTTATCTGCTCAGCCAAGCTCACACAGAGACAGGAGGAAGAGGAGTGGGACACTCAGATAGGGATGGCACACTGCGACGCTCAAGTGTGGGAAGAAGATAGTCAGGGACGGCTGAGATACCAGGAGTAAACTACTGCTGTAGTAGGACAGAAGCAGATGGATGAGGTACAGTATGTTTAAACCAAGGAACTTTTTACCCTTGTTATAGCCTTCTTTATGGATTTCTTTAACTCAACCTTCATAATACCATCTGTTCTTATCTCTTGTTTGTGTGTCCAGTGACCTCGAGTCACTTGGATTAGACTAAACTGGTACCGTTGTTTTGATGGTATAAACACACTGTATGGATGTATTTGTGAGCTGAGGGTGAGACGACACTATTAGAGACAGCAGCTCTTTGACAATTGTGGACAGTTGATTCAACAAACCAGACTTTTTGATTCAAGACAACTTCTCTGTTGATTTTATAGTTTTAAGATTTTTACTATAGAAATTACACCCTTAGGCAAGGCAAGGCAAGTTTATTTGTACAGCACAATTCGTACACAAGGTAATTCAAAGTGCTTTACAGAATAAGAAAGACATTAAAATCACACAAATCAAAATATAAATAATCACAAATAATCATCATAAAATTACCATTAAAAGAGAAGAGTGCAGAATAAAAACCTTTCAGTCATATGCAGAGCTAAACAGAACTGTTTTGAGCCTGGATTTAAACATTGTCAAAGTAGAGGCCTTAATGTTAATGTTAATGTTAATTTTAATTTTAAAGCAAAGTAGAAAGTAAATGTGTGACAAAGGCCAAACCCTGGATTGCTGGATAATTGGGGATCTATGTCTCCAAAACAGCACAATTTTAGGAATGCCTTTTGTGTCCTAGGTTTACAGTACTGAATGCACCTAGGTCCCAGAAAGAAACTGTGGTGAACATGATGCAGGTACTGAGCAATGGCCTAGAGGTCTAACTAACAAAAGGTTTGCCTGAGTGATGGAAGATCATATGTTAATGATAAACCACCATTGTTTTATAGCCTAAACTGCAATGGTTTAGGCATTTGAGGCAATTTTACATGGCGTCTCATCATCATTTAGTGAGAAAGAAAAGCTCCAGTCTTTCTAGACATAATGCATTTGAACTCAGCTTGTTTGAAGAGCAGAGCTTTGAGAAAAGAGTTTCTTTGAGTGCAGATCAGACAAGTCTAAAAGTCAGTTATTAACCTCCCTGTGTCTTCTCCTCAAATCTACAGGTGCAGAGATGGAGAGGGGGCCAATAGGCTGGGGAAAAGTGCTTTTGAAGGGAGAAGGACTCAATCATAAAACAGTAAAATGTCTCAGGCAAAGGTGTATTCAGACACTTAACCTTTCATATAATCTTTGGTTCCGTGTCATCGGTGCTGTGATCAAGACTGAAGTGGCCCCTGCATTTGACCCTGCTGTATTATATTCTGTTATATATAACTGAAATGACAAAATCCATGCCTTTATGTACCTCTCTTTTCTCAGACAGCCCAAACTCTGCACTCAGCACAATTTAAAGCATGCCAGATTTGACACTAGTGCAAAAGAAAAAAAAACAAAACTTTTTTATACTTAATGCAGATGAATCCAGGACGGTCCATCACTCACATTTAGGCCTCTTAGATCATTTTAGTGTAGGCATAAAATACAGTTGCCAGTGTCGCTGATGTAATGAAAGTGAACTCAGGTTTGATTTCCTCCTCTTGTTCCTGCTCTTATGATTAAAAGTTCTCTTGAAGCAGCGGCGTCTTGTTGAGTTCATAATCATGACTCAGAACTCACTGCAGCAGGCTCCAGGATCAATGGCCTCCAGTAGATGAGTCTGTGGTTGCATTTATTCATGATTTACTCTGAAGAACAGAGTAGAGATGATGACGCTGACACTATGATAGCCTCTCAACAGTCGGTGAACTTCTAAAGGCGTTTGACTCAGCCCCTGTGATCCTAGTGGGGCAATGACTCTCCAACAACCTCCTACTAACCAAAACCTTCATTTTCTTTCTTCTTTCATCTCTTCCTCTCATTACACGTCTTTTAAAATACACACTTTCTAAATCCTTCTTCGTCACCCCCACCATCCCCAAGTTCCTCACCCCTCCGCTCCTTGAAAGCTGTGGAAATCAGGACAGCGCAGCAGCGGAGGGGTTAAGACGCAGCGCGGCCTGTGATTGGCTGTGGGCCGGCGCTCTGAACCAGCCTACAGAAAGAGGTAACCAGGCAACCTCGGAGAGAAAGTGAGGGAGAGGGGCCAGAGGAGAGAGGAGGGAGGAAAAAAACGCGCTGAAAGAAGAGGACTGGCATAGTTTTGAGGGGATTGTGCAAAAAGATGTAACGAGGCTCGCGGTGACTCTCCCCGGGATGGAAAAGTGGATTACTGCCCCTGCCGACGCTCACTGTGGATGTCTGAATAAACCAGGAGAGGACACGCGCGCATGAATGGATCTAAAGCCTTTTTTCGCGGTATGGGAACTAACTGTGCACGTTTTCGCTTTGGTGTGAAGGTAAGTGGGCCGAATGCGGATAAGTGTGTTGTGTTTGCGCGGCGGAGGTGTGTGTCGCTCACTTTGAGTTGTAGAGAGCGCAGAGAGGAGCCTGTGGATTCACTCACTGCAATGAATAATCTACTGCTGCCGCTGGTGCATCGTGTCGGCGCGTGTGAGCTGGTGCTGGGAGGGCGCAGAGGTAGTGACCCTTCACAGAAATGCACGGACAACACCGGGGGAACATTTGTGTCTCCAGATTTTGCGTTACTGCAATAGATTGTGTTTTGTGTTTGCGCGCTCTGCTGCTCTGTACCCCACTCCAAAGTGTCACACACGGCTGTTTCCCGCTCTGCTGCGTAAGGTGCACGTCGTGGTCCTCCCCTAGTCTGTCCCAACACCAACGTTCGCCTCGGGTAGACACGACTTTGCGACTGCAGTGCTACTTTATGGTATTTCGTTTCATGTTTTTGTAATTTGGCAATAGCACTTTAGTTTAGATGCTGTTTGCACTTTGGATAAACACTTACGCACCCCCTGTTCTGCCTGGAGGTCCTCGTTTCTAAACTTTTACGCCGTGCACTGTAGCGTAACGTCCCCGCTGCGTAAAACTGATGTTCACGGTGTGGTCCTCGCGCAGGGCTGGCTCGCTGTACGCTCAAGTGAAACGTGCCCGCGGTGATGTCGTGGATGTTGGTGGGGTAATAGTGTTGAGATGTAATCAAAGCTGTGTGTTTGCTCCGTGTCGGATTTGAGCAGTGTAAAAAAAACAAAAAAAACGGCAAAGACGCACGAGGAAACAGTTGAATGGGCGACCCGGTCAGTTTGCTTTGGGGGCCCCAGCCAAGCTCCGCTGCAGCTAAAAGCCGCATTAATCATAGAACTGCCTCTCTGCAGCCCCCCTCTGCCTCCGACGCGCTCATATGTCTGCTGTGATGGTGTGCACTGTGTATGTGGATATAGGACGCAATGTGGATACCTCTGGCTCCACTTGTCCACTTGAAGGATAATCAGGGGATAGAAATGATCACAGTACTTGATGTTAACTTGTGCAAATGAAATAAACAATAATGCTTTATCATACATTTATTAGGAACCACTTTATATGACATCCCTATCCAAACGAGGCACATGGTTCACATTGTAAATGGTTTGAGAATTTGACGCACCCCTTGTACAATTGAGATAGTATCTTGCCAGTATTTGTTCTGAAGCTTTAGCTGTGAGCACTTGTCCGGCATTGTCTGCCACACACAGTCCTTACTTCAGCCTGTATGGGCCCAGCAGGCTCCTGCAGGTCGTCATAGAAACCACAAGTATTGAGAAGAACCCAAAGACACACAGTGGAGAGTTTTCTTTTAATTCTTATCTCAGTCTGCTCTGTCCAGTCTCAGCCTTCCTCTTCTTTGTCACCACTTCTTTCACTTCTCCAAACTTGGCCTTCCTCCTGCAGAGCTGTGTAGTGCCTCTGTGTACTGTTTAAGCATGGACAATGCAGTGTGAGGAGCATTTGACTAGAGCTCTAAAGAGGCTTTTAAACTGTGTCGTCATGACATCAATAATTCATTTTAAGACAGAGCTTACATTTGCTCTTCCTAAATCTTTTCTTTTTCTCTGCAGAAGTTAGGTATGTAACCGTGAATTTGTCTCTCAGTAGGAGAGGAGTTGTACCTCTGATCTAAAGACACTCTGCTTTCTTCACACAAATCTGTTTTACGCCGCACAGAATCCCATTTGATATAACAAATATAAAATATAAAATAACCTTCTTCCATGAGTGTAGGAGCTGCTTCTGTATGGGCACTGTTAACAAAGTTTTTAACGACAAATTGAAATGATTTATCCAATTACCACCTCCAGATAGTCTAAATGTGTCTTTTGAAAGATAAAATAAGTAAATAATGCATTTAAATCAAGAACAAAACTGTCCAAAATAACTGCACAGTCCCATTTCCTCCCTCACCTGTGTGCAGTACCATTTGCATTACCACCTACTTTGCCAAGGCGCCCCAGTGACACCTGTTACTATGGATACAATTCAAGCCTACAGTAAATTGACGGCCTATTCAAGCTACCTGCTCTGTGAAAGTGTGAGTGTTCCTTGCTGGCATCTCTTAAATTAACTCAGATGAAAACAATGAGGAGGCAGCTGCAGAAAAATTAGGGGGAAAATGCTTTATGGTCTTGGGTTGAGGCCATTTTGTTGCAATTCATGACAGTTATGAAAAAGCAATCCTAACATTCGTGTGTAAAGGTTAGGTTTCTCCAAAATGGTTGGTTGAAAAGCACAAAAATAATGGGTGTTGAAATGTCAGTGCGCGCAATCACTGCAGTAATCACAAATCAACAGCTGTGTGCACTTACAGAGCTCACACCCACCTCACGTTCACATTTATGATCAACTGTAATGGGCTAATCACAGGAGAAGACAAATATGCAACAAAATTTTCACTCAGCAACCAGAAGAGGGACTTTTTAAATCATTTTAATTCAAATTATAATTAGCATTACAGTTAATCTTAACACTTGACAGTAATGAAGACACTTTAGGATTACTTTCCTTGAGGTTAATTTCATTGTTTTGCTTATACTGTATGCAAATTATACTCCATAATTATAGACTTTGCTCTAGACAAGACAGTTGGCTTTCCTTTTGCGCCTTTCTAGTAATAAGAGATTTAGCTTACATACACAGCCTTTTTTGCAGGGGACAAGGAAAAGGAGGATACACAAGTTTGCTAGAGATTGTTGTCAGTATATAAAAAAAACCCTCCAACCTCAGTTGTTACACTGTAGATATATAATCCATTCTTATTTGTTGTACAGATAAATGTCATGCCAGTAGAAGTAATACAATTCATTTTATCCTTAAAGAATTTGCTATGTGTCTGAACAGTTGTATTGACCTTGTAAATACTACATTATGTGCATAAAACAATGGGGCCCATTCATGAATGTTTTCTTTAAAAATGTTCGTAACTTCCACTTTAAGAAGATACTGAGAAAACTGTGCAAACTTACGCAGACACATTTCTTCTTAAAGAAATGGGGGTGCATAACTATGCTCTGGTCATGGGGGGAGACTCTGGTCATGGGGCAGTAATGGGGGTGTAGAGTCCAGCACGGTGACCAGGTGCAGGGCTGTCACAGTGGCCCATATGGAGATGTCATGATGTCAGTTTCCCTGTCCTCCCGTGCTCTCTCCCCCTCCCCTACCTGTGTCTGGAGCTGGGTGGAGTGCCTGACTCCTCCCGTGCACACCTGGGGTGCATCAGCCTAATCACCACCACCTGCTGCTGAGTACAAGAAGGCTTGGCAGTCTACACTCGGTGCCAGACCGTCCGCGTGTAAAACGTGAATGTTTCTTGCTAAGCTTTGTTATATGGTACTTTCCTGCAAATGCTCATTTGGATTTATGCACCCTCCAGATTCCTGCCTCTACTCGCCCAGCTCCTGCCGCCACGTTCCAGTCCCGGTATCGCTTCCAGCTCGTCTTGTCTCCTGCTCGTCTCGTCTCCTGCTCGTCTCGTCTCCAGCTCGTCTCGTCTCCTGCTCGTCTCGTCTCCTGCTCGTCTCGTCTCCTGTCCGGTCCTGGTCTCTGGTTTGTCACCCGCTCCCCGCTCTGGTCTTCGTCTGCTCCGCCCGCCCTGGTACCGCACCTGCTTCTATCCCCGTCCTGGTCCTGTCCTGCCCGCCTCTACCTGCACCGCACCCGCCTGACCCGTCTCCCGCTCCCTGGTTCCTGTACCTGCTCTTGTGACCTGTTTAAAGACTGCATTTTCACCGTTGTAAATAAACACTGTTAAAACTGCTCTGGTCTGCATCCTTTGGTCCTATCCGCACCGTTACGACAGAACGGTCTGGCCCACTATGGACCAAGCAGGCTCAGATCCGGACCAGACGCGCCGCCTCACGCACTCTCACCCCGAGGCGGTGCTGGGTCAGCATGAACAATCCATTCGAACTCTATTGGAGCTAAATCAGACATTGTCCCAGCAGGTGGCACAGCTTAACCACCAGGTGGCCGCGCTCCTCGTCACCCCGCCTGCTGCAGCTGGAGCGCCGCCACGCCTCCCGGAGCCGAGAGGCACGGATCCGGAGCCGTATGCTGGACAACCTCACCTCTGTCGCGGATTCCTGTTCCAGTGCGAGTTCATGTTCCAGCAATGCCCTTCTCGTTTCAGCTCGGGGGCCACCAAGATCCGATATATATGTGGATTACTCCGGGGCAGAGCTCTCCAGTGGGCAGAGGCGCGCCTAATGAAGACGTCTGTGGATAGCCTGGATTTTAATGAATTTGTGTCCACGTTTAAGCTGGTGTTTGACCACCCGCACTACCAGGACAATGCTGCCTCCCGGTTATTGACTCTCAGCCAGGGCTCCAGGACGGTAGCGGACTATTCCATTGAATTCTGGACACATGCGGCGGAGCTGGACTGGACGGACAGCGCGCTGCGGGCTGTGTTTGTGCGGGGCCTGAACGAGACTTTGAAAGATGAGTTGGTTTCCCGGGACGAACCCCCCGACCTGCGGACCCTCATCTCCCTCACTCACCGTATAGACAACCGCCTACGGGCTCGTCGCCGAGAGAGACGCCGGTCACCGGTCCCGCCGGAGCCACGCGCTGCCCCGCCCCCGCCGGATGAGCCCATGCAACTCGACAGGACCCTTGTGTCGGCCGAGGAGCGTCAACGGAGGCGTCGTCTGGCCGGGGCTTGCCTCTACTGCGGTGAGCGCGGACATTATGTGGTCACTTGCCCAGTTCGGCCAAAAGGGGGGGCCCACCAGTAGCACTGGGAGTACTGGTGGGCGAGCAACACATCCTGGACTCTTCTAATAGACTGCGGCTCAGCGCCACCCTGTGCGTTCGCACAGAGACCTTATGCGTTTCCGCCCTTATCGACTCCGGGGCTGAGAGGGACTTTATTGATGCCCAAGTCGCGGAGCAGCTCGGGGTCTACCTGGAGCCCCTCGAACGCCCCTTAAATGCCCAGGGGCTCAATGGACGTTTTCTGGGGCACATCACTCACATCACAGAACCTGTCACCGTGATTCTGTCCGGCAACCACCAAGAGAACCGTCAGTTTCATGTCCTGTCCTCCTCCGCTTCTCCTCTGGTCCTTGGTTACCCCTGGCTACGCGCCCACAACCCTGTTTTCGATTGGGCCAGGGGCGGAGTTTCGGGCTGGAGTCCCGATTGCCACGCCAAGTGCCTTCGGTCCGCCCTCCCTCCGGCCGGGAGGTCCGTTCCTGTCGCTGATCCGTCCCCAGACACCCCCAATCTGTCCTCGGTGCCTGCTGAATATCACGACCTGGGGGAGGTTTTTAGCAAGAGCAAGGCCCTCTCTTTACCGCCCCACCGTCCATATGACTGCGCCATTGACCTCCTGCCGGGTGCCCCACTACCATCTAGCAGGCTATATAACCTGTCTAAACCTGAACGCGAGTCAATGGAGGACTATATCCGTGGGTCCCTGGCTGCCGGAATCATCCGCCCGTCCACTTCACCCGTGGGAGCGGGGTTCTTCTTTGTGGCTAAGAAGGACAAATCCCTGCGGCCTTGCATTGATTACCGGGGTCTGAACAATATAACCGTAAAGAATAAATACCCGCTTCCCTTACTGGACTCGGCATTTACGCCCCTCCACGGTGCGACCATCTTCTCAAAGTTGGATTTGCGGAATGCGTACCACCTGGTGCGCATCAGGGAGGGAGACGAATGGAAGACGGCCTTCAAGACACCCCTGGGACATTTCGAATACTTGGTTATGCCCTTCGGTCTCACCAACGCCCCTGCCGTATTCCAAGCCCTCATCAACGATGTGCTCCGTGATTTCCTTAACCGATTCGTCTTTGTTTACTTGGATGACATCTTGATTTTCTCGCGGTCCCCCCAGGAGCATCATCAGCACGTTCGCCAGGTTCTCCAGCGCCTCCTCGAGAATAAACTGTTCGTGAAAGCTGAGAAATGCGAGTTTCACGCAGAGGAGGTCAGCTTTTTGGGCTTCATTGTGGGGCGGGGCCAAGTAAGAGCTGACCCTGAAAAGATCCAGGCTGTCACTGAGTGGCCCGTTCCTACCAGCCGGAGACAGCTCCAGAGATTTATCGGCTTTGCCAATTTTTATAGACGTTTCATCCGGGATTTTAGTAGGGTTATCTCGCCCTTAACTAAACTCACCTCTCCTGCTTTGCCGTTTGCCTGGTCTCCTGAGGCGCAGACAGCCTTCGAGAAGCTTAAGAGACTATTTACCTCCGCTCCCATCCTGCACCAGCCCGACCCTTCACGGCAATTCATCGTGGAGGTCGACGCCTCCGACTCGGGAGTGGGGGCCGTGCTTTCGCAGAGGTTCGACCCCCACAACCGCCTCTGTCCCTGCGCCTTCTTTTCCCGGCGATTGTCCTCGGCCGAGGTCAATTATGATGTGGGGGATCGGGAGCTCCTTGCCGTAAAGCTGGCCTTGGAGGAGTGGCGCCACTGGCTCGAAGGGGCGGAGCAACCATTCATCGTCTGGACCGACCATAAAAACTTGGAGTACATCCAGTCCGCCAGGCGCCTCAATCCCCGTCAAGCTCGTTGGTCCCTCTTCTTCAGCCGCTTCAACTTTCTCCTCACCTACCGCCCCGGATCTCGGAACGTCAAACCAGATGCCCTCTCCCGCCAGTTCGCCCTGGAGGATAGCCCGGTCACCGCAGAAACAATTATCCCCTCCTCGTGTGTGGTGGCCGCGGTCCATTGGGATATCGAGGACACCGTCCGAGAGGCCCAGACCAACGACCCCGACCCAGGTAACGGCCCTCCAGATAAACTGTTTGTTCCCGATTCTGTCCGGTCTCAGGTGCTCCAGTGGGTCCATGCCTCCCGTTTCGCCTGCCATCCTGGTGCCGGTCGCTCTCTCTCCCTCCTCAGGAGACGCTTCTGGTGGCCCACGATGGACACAGACACCCGGGCTTATGTCGCCGCCTGCCAGGTATGTGCTCGGGCCAAGGCCTCCCACTCACCCCCTTCTGGTCTCTTGCATCCTCTCCCAGTTCCTCGTCGCCCTTGGTCCCACATCGCCTTGGACTTCGTGACGGGCCTTCCCCCTTCCCAGGGGAACACGGTGGTTCTCACCATTGTGGACCGCTTCTCCAAGGCCGCCCATTTCGTTGCCCTGCCTAAGCTCCCCACAGCCAAAGAAACTGCCGACCAGCTGACCAGTCATGTCTTCCGACTCCACGGCATCCCGGTGGACATCGTGTCCGACAGAGGGACCCAATTCACCTCTCAGGTATGGCGGTCTTTCTGCGACAGTTTGGGGGCCACGGTTAGCCTCACGTCCGGGTTCCATCCACAATCTAATGGGCAGACGGAGCGAGCCAACCAAGACCTGGAGTCGGCCCTACGGTGCACAGCCTCCGCCAACCCCGCGACCTGGAGTACTCACCTACCCTGGATAGAGTACGCTCACAACTCCCTCGTGAGTTCCGCCACTGGTATGTCCCCCTTCGAGGCATCGCTGGGATATCAACCCCCTCTCTTTCCCACGGAGGAGAGGGACCTCGCCGTCCCGTCTGTTCAGCGCCATCTCCAGCGCTGTCGCCGGATCTGGAAGAAGGCCAGGGCGGCCCTTCTTCGGGCTGGAGCGCGCACTAAGGCGACGGCCGATCGCCACCGTGTCCCGGCGCCCGTATACCAACCTGGCCAGATGGTTTGGCTCTCCGCCAAGACGGTCCCGCTGAAGACGGACTCCCGTAAGCTGTCCCCCCGATTCCTGGGACCGTTTAAGATCATGAGGGTCATAAATCCATCGGCGGTGCGCCTCCAGTTACCCCCGTCTCTCCGGATTCATCCGACTTTTCACGTCTCCCAGGTTAAACCAGTCCGGACCAGCGACCTGTGCCCTCCGGCCGATCCCCCACCGCCCGCCCGAGTCATTGACGGCCACCCGGCGTTCACCGTCCGCCGCCTGATTGACGTTCGTCGCCGTGGTAGGGGCCTCCAGTACCTCGTCGATTGGGAGGGTTACGGTCCGGAGGAGCGATCCTGGGTGCCCAGGGCACGCATTCTGGACCCCGACATGGTGAGAGACTTCCACCGCGCTCATCCTGACAAGCCTGGGGGTCCACCAGGAGGTGGACCTTAGGGGGGGGGTACTGTCATGATGTCAGTTTCCCTGTCCTCCCGTGCTCTCTCCCCCTCCCCTACCTGTGTCTGGAGCTGGGTGGAGTGCCTGACTCCTCCCGTGCACACCTGGGGTGCATCAGCCTAATCACCACCACCTGCTGCTGAGTACAAGAAGGCTTGGCAGTCTACACTCGGTGCCAGACCGTCCGCGTGTAAAACGTGAATGTTTCTTGCTAAGCTTTGTTATATGGTACTTTCCTGCAAATGCTCATTTGGATTTATGCACCCTCCAGATTCCTGCCTCTACTCGCCCAGCTCCTGCCGCCACGTTCCAGTCCCGGTATCGCTTCCAGCTCGTCTTGTCTCCTGCTCGTCTCGTCTCCTGCTCGTCTCGTCTCCAGCTCGTCTCGTCTCCTGCTCGTCTCGTCTCCTGCTCGTCTCGTCTCCTGTCCGGTCCTGGTCTCTGGTTTGTCACCCGCTCCCCGCTCTGGTCTTCGTCTGCTCCGCCCGCCCTGGTACCGCACCTGCTTCTATCCCCGTCCTGGTCCTGTCCTGCCCGCCTCTACCTGCACCGCACCCGCCTGACCCGTCTCCCGCTCCCTGGTTCCTGTACCTGCTCTTGTGACCTGTTTAAAGACTGCATTTTCACCGTTGTAAATAAACACTGTTAAAACTGCTCTGGTCTGCATCCTTTGGTCCTATCCGCACCGTTACGACAGGAGAGTGCTGGGGATGGGACAGACTGAGGCTGTCACTGCAGCCTGTATGAAATCTGTTAGACCAAATAGACCACATGTTCTATAAAACTCTTCATGAATGTTATTGGATCACATATTACTATTTTTATAAGAAATAACAAAATGTGTAACTTATAAACATGGAGGAATTCAAATTTAGTTTTCAAAATTTTCAGTTAAGAAAATATTTTGTGAATGCCAAAAATGTTCATAAAAAGGATTTAAGTACAAATGTGTTTTTATGAACGCTTGATGAATGAGGCCCAAAGCGCAGGTCTTTAATCTCTTTTGTTATCGGCTGAGGTACTTTTGAACCAACATGTTAAATATTGGTCTATTTCTTCAATAATGGGGCTTGCCTTTTACTGAGAAACCAAGGCTGAATTGACTGGCTCTTGGCTGGCTGTCCTGCCCATTGATCCACGTTCAGTGACTGTGTGTGCGTGCGTGACAGTCTTTGAGATATAATTGACACCAGGAATATCCACAGCAGCCCATGGGGAGTCGATGTATATGTACTTGCTTTATTTCTATCCACTAGAAAGGGGAGTTAGGTGCTACCTGCCAGATCAATAAATATCAGACAAATGAACCCAGTATCTTGGTATTGGATGTTGCTATCATTAGAAGCATTCACACAGCAGGCGCAAAGGGCAGTGAGTGCACGCCAGTCCAGTGGTAGATAGAACTGCCAGCTAATCTGCGGCTGCACACTGTAATCTGTAATCTGTTTAAAACACTCACACATCTGTCTGCTGCATTGGGATTAGTGCATGTAGACACAACACACTGGACATGAGAGTCATTTAGAGCACAAAAGGCTGCACTGCCTCATGTGCAATGATCTAACAAACATCTTATTTTCAACTTTCTAAAGACGGTTTCCAATCATATTTGTTGTAATCAAATTACAACTTCTATTTTTCTTGTAGCAATTTCAAATCTAGGATTTGTGCCGAACAGAGCAACAGAAGCAAAATATTATCTTGTTGAACCAAATGTTGATTTTGTCAATGCAGAACCTTGTTTACAATTATTTATGCACTTCTGCCTATGTTTGATTATGCAGTGCTATAATGGATTCAAACTGGAGGAAATAGTCAATTACTGTTTTGAGTTTTACATTCATAAGCAAGTGGATACTTTGTGTTGTCATTGATATTGCATTTTTAAATTACATGGTAAATGGAAAATGGTCACATGTTTATATAGTGCTTTTAAATCTCTTTACATCAAGGAACCACTCACCCTGGGGATGAGGAGGGTTAAGTGTCTTGCCCAAGAACACAACAACAGTAATCATTTGTGGGAGCTGGAATCACATCAGCAACCTGTGGGTCATTAATGTCTACCAATGATGTTTTTAGGTCGAGAGCGGGATTCAAACTGCCAGCTGTTGGATCAGTGAACAAACACTCTACCAACTGAGCTACTGTCGCCCAATTATTCAGTTATACACAAATAACAAAGCAGGGCACACAATTAACACACTATTTAAGTTTACCATGATTCCAACTATCTATTTTAACTATTTTGTATTTGACTGTTGAAATAACGATTTGTTTGGAGCAGGAATCACCTGCGTATTGACAGACCTTCATACTACATGTTTTTCTAGGTGCATAATTTTAGTGTAGCGCCGTGTCTGCAGGTAACTATGATGTTAAAACTAGGTCCAACAGAGCGAACAGCTGCTGTAGTGTAAAAGTTGATATTTAGATTTATATTGCATATGTTACGGCTCTTTTCATTCTCCACTGAGTCCAACTTTGAAATCGCAAAGGTGTTCACTTTGGTAATGAGTTTTTACAAGAAGCTACACACACGCACACACACACGCACAGCAGACCTGCAATGCACCGGAGTCACAGCACATTAACACTTCAATTAATTCAGTGCCTTAGATTCTCATTTCCCTACGAGTCAAGATCCCTGACCATCCAGCCCTCCCTCTGTAACCACACGCAGAAGACCCCAGTGTAAGACATGCTACTGATGACTTTTTAGGACACCAGAAAACAATGCTTCATAAATTACTTTTTAATTTGTGTGATGTATTTGCCTTTCACACTGGATCTTGTCAAGTTCTCAAAGGGTATCATGTATTGTTTTGGATAGAGAACATTGAAGTTAGATAAAGATGAGCAGTTGTGCAAAATCTGCCATTACTTCTCAGTCTATATGTTTGGTCTCTGTAGATCAGACTCACAGAGAAAATTTGATTTGGAGCCATATATGAGCCATGTGTGCCCCAACCCAAGCCAAGATGAATCAACAAATGTGTGAAAGTGTGTTTATTTTGTGTCAGATTAGATAAGATTATTGATGTTTGTGAACCTTGATGCAGTGATGCATCGTATATTTGATAAGGATTAAAAAAACCTGTCATATTACTCAGCCAATTGTGACTTTGGCCTTGGACCTTGATGTTCTTTGTGGATCTTTGCAAAACGAAACCGTGTGCCACATCTGAGTCCAGGGAAAAGTTTAAACCAGTTCTTTCAAACTCCCAACTGCATTTCTGTAGCCCATTTTCCACCAGATGAGGACTAGAAATTGTTTGTGTGCTGTGCCCCAGAAGTCTGACTATCAACCGCACTATCTTCATTTATATATATTGGATTGCTACCTTCATACACCTTCTCTGAAATGTTGCAAAGTATTCATTCTCTGCTTTGTTATCCTGGGCCGTAATAGAATATACAGGGTGTCCATAAAGTCTCTTTACAATAAAAAAAAAATATTACAAAGGCAAGTGATAAGATATATTTATCAGACTTGTTCTATTGTACTCAGTGGTTTCCAAAGTGTTTTTTACCTCATTTAATACACCTCTATATGGACACCTTTAGTCGCACGAAGCACATCAAGGCAGTACTCGATTTCGTGCCATGTTCGCCCCATAGAAACGAATCCAGAGGTGTGGTACTGTATCTGGTGAACATGGTGCTCACGGAATTGGTCCATCCTTTCCAATCCAACGGTCTGGACATGTTTGATTGAGAAACTCATGAACATCCAGACCTCAATGTGATTCAAAACTTTTATAACCACTAAGTACAACAGAACAGATCTAATTACTATATTGTATCAAATGCCTTTGTAATGACATTTTAAAGAAATTGTTAAGAGACTTTATGGACACCCTGTACATAGGTTCTGTACCCCCATTTCTGTCATAAATTTGAATGGGTTTCAGTTATTGCTGGTTTTGTCGAGGGGTCATTAGATAATGTAATCTGTGTGCCAATTCAAAGACTAAATACGGTGGAGTAATGTTTGGGAGGACATCTGATATAAATCTGTCTGTGTCAATGCAAAGTGACTCAACCACAGTCTGTATTTGATGTGTTTTATTTGGTTCTGTCCTTTTAAACCACATTAAATTAGTCAGTAATTTACTTGGATACTCTCCAGAATAGGACGCGTTTACAGTGACCCAAATAGTAACGTGCACTCTGTGGGAAAAAAAACTGCCAATAACATCCAATAACATCCAATTTTGTGGCCTGTATCTATCTCAGTCGTCTCTCTCAGTAACAGTGTGAAGCAGTGTAACCCACTTCTTGTCACAGCAGGCTCCTGTGAGCACAGTGAGTTTATAGTCCCATGGGTCATGAAGCGGCCTGTGCCATAAAGACAGTTAGGTTTCAATTAAAACAGAAAGATAAAATGGGCGAAAATGTCATCCAGCATTAATGTACTGGTGGAGTACAGGGGCCAGTGATGGACGTGTCACTCAGCTGTTTCACATTATGATTCCTGTAGAATAAATGATAATGAACAGGCCAGAACATGTAAAGGTAATTCTACATTTGAATCATATACTGACTTTTGCAAATGTAATATAGGAAAGCTACTGATGCATTTCTGCAGTCTCTGTGCTCATTTGGTTCTATACAAAAACCACCAGAATGCCAGTTTAGGGCTGCAAGATTAATCACAATCAAATCGAATTACAATTTTTTACAGCAAAATATCCCATTGTCTCTGCATAAAAAAAACTGCTAACCCTGTATTTAAGAACCCTGTAGCTAAGATCTGTTCTGAAAAGTGATTCTTGTATTCATTTATTAGTTCATTTTTCAGTCTTTTTGTCAGTTCTCCTGGACTCGTTTAAAATGTGAGCTTTAAACAGAATCCTATTATTAAAACATTAATCACTAAATCTAGTCTCAATCGCAATGCTTGTCAGATCCCCCCCCCCCCCCCCCCCCCCCCCCCCCCCCATTATTTCCAACTCTTTCAGCCCTACGCCTGTTATTGCCACTTTTTGCATAGCTTCCTACTTGATGGTAGGTATCATCTTTTATTTTAGAAGATTCACTCTTATGTTGCACACATTCATTTGGAAATGTTGAGCCATGTTGCAGCTTCCCAAGACAAATGTCCCACCTCATTGACCTATCAGTGTCTATAATATAAAACCTAGAAAATCCATGGAACCTGTTTTTGCTGATCACATCCTCTCTGCGCTGCACACTGCTCTTTTCTCAGCTCTGTGCATTTAGAAAGGTTACAGCGGGGCATTACCATCATAATTCTTGTCAGTGCTTCTCTTGGCTGTGTATTGACCTTTGTTGAGACCGTTGACTTCCAGAGCACATTTAATTTAATACACTCCGGTTTATCACTGATTTATATGTTTCTTATTTTTAGAGCTCTGTGTGGTTGTAGTGTGGTTAGAGCTCTATGTGGTTATAAAGTGTGATTAAAGGTGCACTATGTAACATTTCTGGTGAGGGGTCTGCCTAGGCCTGGCATGACAATTACTATATGGGCTTCTCGTTCAATACATATTACGTGGAAGAATCATTTTTGGGGGTCAGTATTTATCATGAGTGTTTTTTCTTTGCACTAGTGGGAACATTTTGTCAGTTTTTCAGCAGATTTGAGCTGTAAAAGTTTGAATTATGAACTTCTGTGACTCATTATAAAGACTTTAAACTTATACAAGTCTCTCCATGTTGTAGCACCAAAGTACATCTCTGACATTAGTACCACATGAACCAGCTCACACTCTGAGGACTTCAGCGACTGGCCTCCTGCTGGTGCCCAGAGTCAGGACTAAACATGGAGAATCAGTGTTTCATTTTTATGCAACTAAAACCTGAAGTCTTCCTGAAGATGTGAGACAGGCCTCTACTTTGACAATGTTTAAATCCAGCCTCAAAACGGTTGCCTTGTCATTATAGAGACAAAGTAACTACATAAGTGTTGCATTCTGTTATTTATTTATTGCAGTTAATATATATTTTTTAACAATATTGTACATTTAGGATTGTTTTTGCATCGACATTATCATTTATCGTCTTAATTTACTTCAGGCCTAGATCTGGCACCTTTATCCGCACCTAGATGTTATTGCTTTTCCCGAAATGTTCTACAACGTGGCATTAAACCTGTATTTGCAGACATGTCTTTTTATTGCTCTACAGATCTGATCTGTAACTTTGCTTGACGGTGACATGTGCTTGTCGTCATGGAGATATGTTTACTGCCATACTGTGGAAGGCAGTAACATCTCCATGGGCACGAACATAAAGCAGACACTGGTGCACCTTTGGCTGAAACATTTCTCTGGGTATTTCTTAATCCTCACTGGTTATAGCTGGTTCAGATGTGACCCCGATCAGCACGTTTTAATGACCACATGCCCCATAATGACCCCATGCCTTTGGTGTATTTTCACGCCACTTTAAATGTTGTGTACTGATAGTGCTGTAAGCCTCTCTGACCTCACAGCCACATAATTACGCATTAAGATAACATGAATGACTTAACTACTGGGGGATTTTTCAGTCAAGATGAGCCCAGAAGAGCTAGTTAGCCTGGCTTTGTGGAGGACGGGATTGGGCCATAAAAGTAGAAGCATTAGCACGAGTAAGCATCTATTTATGAGAAGAGGGCTTACAGCAAATACATAACCATTCATTTCATGGAGTAGCTTAAAGAGGCATCATACAGGTTTTCAGTGGAGTGAGAGTCCCAATGAAAGACACTATCATCTTGTCAGTTTAGGACCAGACCAATTTCTGCAAATCCACCTGGTTTAGAAAATGAAGCCCAAAATTGACAAAAATGCTCGAAGAAACACGGCATGAGCTAGGTTTCGATTTAGCTTGAATTTGCTTCTTTCTTTTTTTCACATTTCTCTTTTCTTGTCGCTATTATCAGCCTAAAAGTGCTACATAATGTTAAAAATATCCCCAGCATTGAAATCTTTTGAAGATTTCTACACAAAGTACGAAATCAGACCAACAAAAGAACTAATGAGTAAACCAGTATCTCAAATCTTATAAACCAACCATTTCAACTATTTAAAACACCAAGAACATCATGGCTTTATACAGATCACACCGGATTGAATAGCATACCAAAAATGATCAAAACGTAGTCATGGTAACATTCTATTGGTCAAAGCTTTTCATTTCTGACGTCTCTGAAGTGAAATATTTCTGCCAGAAAGAACCATTTGCATTGCCTTTAACTCTATACAATTTCCATTAAACCTGAAGCCTGCTCTGCCATGCTCATGGAGGACCACCACAGTCTTGTATGCACATGGGGATGATGAAGAGCACATCTCACTGAAGGCTAAATGGTTTTTACTCTGTATTAGTGCTGGTGATAGCCCCTTACCCACGGGCCATGACCCTCCCTCCTTCTCCCCCTCTCCCAGTATCACACACACACAGACACACACATGTACGTACCTCCCACCACTCTTTATTTGAGTGTTAAAGATAGGCAGCCTTCAATTAGCCGCATGATCCTCTCCATAATGACTGCTCTCTGTCTGTAGTGGGCCTCGGGCTGATGAGTGTGATAATTCGTTTTTGGAGGGTGCTAACATGGACTACCCATACAGACACACTTACTACATGTGGGGGTGTGTGTGTGTGTGTGGGTGTGTGTGTGTGTGTGTGGCAAAAAGCAGGATTAATGGAAGAGGGGCGACCTAAGTGCTCCAGATTAAATGACTGTGAAGCGTTGGGCTGGTCTCAATCACATAGGCCTGGTATTGCTGGGGCCCAAGCTGGCAGAAATATTTGGTCAGGTTAGGAAGTTAATACGATGAGGTTGACTGAAGAGCCATATTTTTTGGAAAGGAAAGTGTATTCGCAGCTGTCCCATAGCAAATGTAGTTAGAAGATATGTTGGTATGGTGCAGCTCAATGAAGGTAACCCTTGGGTGTGTTAACCTGTCTAGCAAGATGAATTCTCACGATATTTGTGAGCTCACAATCTCACGAGACTCCATCTTGCCCAGCTCTTGCTGTTGTGATTGGGCCTGACCCAGCAGTGTGACAGAAACTGGACCAATCACAAGGCAGTATTGTGGTGTGGGCAGAAACCAAATAGTGAATTGCTGACGGACATACTTAAACATTTTTAAAAAGAAATACAGACTATTTTATTTTTAACAAGCTTGCAAAGAGAAGCGCCTCATGCATTTATGAATGGGAAAGATGTTTGTGTTTATCTCTCAACTAGATTTCCTGTAACAAAAGTCAGATTTTTCAGCTTGTTCTACTGTTGTGATGGAACTGCTGTAATCAGCTTCAAATGTTTGGTGATTTCAGGAAGAGTCTTTCCAGATTGTTAAATGTGTATAGTGGGCTACACATATCCAGGAGTCAGGTTATGGGTTCTTGTTTGATATAGAAAGTGTGCATTGTAGGATTGAAACAGTGTGCCACCATAGTTTTTAGTTTGTCAGTTATAATTTATAATGTGGATGTACAATACGAGTCCTGGTGCAAAGAGGTCCTGTGTTCTTTCTTTCAGGGATTTACTTTTTCTGCTCTTTCTCCAGATCTAACTCATTCAGTTTTGAAGTACAAGCTGTTGTTGTTGTTAGGGAAAATGATGAATGTACTTTAATGACTACGGAGATGGTGGTGCCCTTTGAAGGGTATAACAAATAATAAAGCTTCTGAGTTGCATTACAAATACATATATCAAAATTATTGAATGCATATTGATTGAATAAAGCTTCTTAGGTGCATCACATCTACATATATATCTTTTGACACTGAAATCATAGAAGTTTTGAATATTGTCATGTAACCACTATGTGTATACTGAATTCATGTATCCTTTGAATATTGCACTCTTTTTAAGGTCAGCTAACGGGCACCATGTTCATGCTAAAGTTTGAACAATATAACCAATCACAATCACATTCTTAATCAACAAAGACTTTTCTTGCACAATAACCCTTGCATTTGACCTTTCTTTCACTGCAGCTGAGCCAATCCATACCACCAAAGTTGTGCTGATTATATCAAATGTAAAATCCCAATATTTGCACTAAGTATTTTCCTGTGGCTTGGTTATGCTCTCAATAACCATGAATAATTGCAAAATCATCATGTTGCTTCTTACAATTGTAACAATAAAATATGACAAAATGTTTAAACAGAATGGACCTGGGATTTCAAAATGAGATTGAAGTCAGGAGAAGTTCTATGCACTCACTTTCCCTATCCCACCTACATCCACAATGGCACCCCCAGTACCCCATCGCCACGTGAAAATGAACTCTCCAACATTGCACCAGGCAGAAGAAGTACCCGCACCATTGGACCGGTCATTTAATAAAGCTCTCTGCGGGCGTCCTGTTATATGGCCCTGCTGCCGTATTATTATTGTGTGAGTGTCCCCCCGAGGGTTCCCATGTGATAGATGTCAGCAGCCAAGGTAATGAATTGCTTAGGTCAATCCACTCCCGGTGAAGAGGTACGCACTTGGGAAGGCCACCTGATAGACAATATAGGCACAAGTTCCCATTCACCTCCCTTTCTCTCTCTATTTCTCTCTTTCTCTCTTCCCCGTTTATCAAAACAAGGATCATTACGCTGTTCTCTCAAGAGGGCTGTGGTCAGAGCCGGTGCAAAGAGGGATCAGAAGTAAGAACTCATTCGAAAAGGCGATTTGCAGCAGTAAGTCCGAAGGTATGAGTGCGTTTTCTCCAGTTGAGTGGTACGTCTCCAGAGCGGAAATGCATTGGGTGACTTTTACTCATAGCTATGTGGAAAAGCTATTAGGCGTGTGCGTGAATGAGCAGGGCACATGCAGCAGGCGAGTGCTGGGCTGTGAGGCAGGTTAAGACCAGGGGGATCACAGTGGGAGGTACTATAGGGCTAATAACAGCAGAGCGGGCAGCCAGGCACGCCAGGCAATCACAGGCATTTCTCACACCACTAGTCCACAGCTTCCACTTCCTCCTGTCACAGCGACTGGTCCACCTCGCCAGCTTCTCAATCCGAAATGTGACCAAACGTGACAGATTATAAGCCCGTTTTGATTCAATGTGGAATGGGGCTGTTTGGGTCAGTTATGTTTGATCACATGAAAAGTTCTAGTTGCTCCAAATACAAGGTTTGTTAGATGTCGACAACGTGATTTGAACAAAAACATTCAATTGACGTGAGCCCTTTAACATTGTTTGGCAATTTGGAAATCTCCCCAGCAAATTATGTCCCAGAAAAGAAAAAAAAGACAAAATTTGACTGGTTCTATACAGCAACTGACGAAGAAAATGCAATTAGTTATGATAATTTCAGTCAGATGTACATATTTACTGATTTGTACACTATTTTAATCGATGGCGAAAGATGACGACTACCTTGAGTGAGGGGTTTGTGATAGATAAACAGAGATTGAACAATTTTTTCTCCTCTCCTCGAAACACAGTACCATCAGTGGAGCTTTATTTTTTTCGGTGATGCTGATTTGCAAATCCATATGGTTAGTAAAAGAAATACAAGCACCCCCATAGAGCTGCTGTAACGACGCTCTTGATCGTTCCATGTTTGAGCTAAAATGTCAGCACTTAACCAAGCTTATTATTAGTTCAATAGTAAATACCCATTAGGCCCCTACAACGCACAATGAACAAGAATCCATTCAAACAGATGCACTTTTCTTGAATGAGTGAGTCTAGTAGGTCATGTTTGTTGTGGTTGCAGTTGTGGTATCACACTTGCAGCTGGATTTCAAACATTTGAGGAAGTTGCTGTGGGGGGGACTTGACTTGAGAGTGTTGAAGTGTCATCCAGAGGAGTATGTACAGCCTGGACTGGAGCAGATCTCGTGGGCGCAGCTGTTGAGTGTAGACATAGGCCAGACGAATGAGGAGGAGAGAGAGAAAGCGAGAGGAGGGGGGGTACTTCTAGGTGTTGTAGAGCATTTAATCACTCACCTGTAAGACTGATGAGACAGCAAACACGCACACGCACACACACAAGTACAAACAGAATAACCGGTGGGACTAATTACCCAAACTCTGCCACAGTGAACATGGAGCCACTGAACGGCTGCTAAAAGGCTTATTCAAATGCAAGGAGGAAGGTCCAACAGCTTGTGCCAGTCCTTATTCTGTCCCATCAGAAGGAAACAGTGAAGCTAGTGTTGGCTGAGTTTAATATGGGGGCTAAACTAAGAAGCTGAACAATAAATTAGATTTTTAAATGCAACACGAAACAACATTCTCATTAAAGTGTTTGAAACGAATACGGCAGAAAAACAGACAAAACTGCAGTCTGTTTTACTTCGACTTATTTGTAAGTCGAAGTAAAAATCAGCTGCAAACAATCACTGGAAAAAAATCATTCAAGTAGAAATTTTCTTAGTGAAAACTACTTACAAGGCACACTGTAGTCTTTTAGTCAGTTATGATGGTTGATGGAGTCTTAGTCAACAATTTTTTGTTACTTAGTCAACACATTTTTTTTAGATTATAAGGATTTTGCATGCACAACAGAAGAGAGGAGAATAAGTACTGGGACAGCTTATGAGGATGATGTTTTCTAGTTTACTTCTCTGTCTGCATAGTAGTTTTAGTTTCTAACATTGTTTCTCTTCAGTGTGACCAGAAGAAAAACTACTTTAAGAAGAAAAGTTAGTTTATAAAAAGTGAAAAGTGTGAAAGTAAATATAGACTCAATTGCTCCCAGCTCTACTATATCTTCAGCAGTAGTAGGTCAGGAGGAGGACTTGAAGATGCAGCTACTCTACGGGCAGACCATGGCTCCAGGCTGTGCCACAGGTAACAAACCCATCCGTCACACCTCCACTGCACCTGTTACTGTGCAGATGGTGGGCCCCAGGAGAGAGGCTTTCCACAATGAAGAAGGATGAGCAATCACACACACAGGGACCAGCACAGAGGGGGTGATAGAGGCGTGTGGGGCTGGGCCAAACTGTGTGGAGATCTGGAGTTATGGGCTTGTCGTAATGAGGGGTCAAGAGTCACACCTGTTTGTGTAGCTGGTGGTTGTTACGGGAATGAAAGAGGAGGCGGGGTCTGCTCACCTGTGTGTCTGCACCTGGAGAGTTCAATTTGTTACTCCACACCAGATTTGCTTTTATTATGTATTCGTACAGCTGCAATTAAAACAATCAAATCAATGTTGCAGAAATGTGGTTATTAAGAAGAACGTTGAAGACAAAGCACCAATGAAGATGTGTTAAAATGAGCAGGAACACAAAAGGTCCTCTGAAATAACATAAAGCATGGCCAGGCAACATTCAGCAGATGGTTGGATACATGTACCATCACTTTAAAACTGACTAAAAATCATGAGAGATCGGGAGGGATATGGGGCCATGGTTGCCAGCTTCTTGGGCATAGCACCCTGAGAGAGCAATATATTAAATTACTGACTGTATTCAAAGGTCTAAAGCCAATCCTCTGTCAATAAAATCCATGTATTTAGAGCAAAATTCATTGTTTGGATGAAGAAATATGGCTTATATAATACATAGTCAAAGGTTAGGCCCGCAGCAGCCCCTTAGACAGAACAATACAGATTAAAAGTCAAATCAAATATCGGGTTTGATCAATATGAAAGAAAAATTGAGATTTTTTTTTTTTTTTTCTCATATCACCCAGCCCTACTGTAACATCTCCAAAATTACCCCTTCATTAAATGTACTCCATTACCTCTATACTCATCAAAGACAGTAAGGCTCTGCTCCTGGATGTACCATTATAATTTGTTCCAGCAGAGAATGTGTGTGGTTGTGCCCCCAGCTACTCCTCTTAATCTGCAGTCCATTAGCATATTCCCTGCTCTCCTCTCGCTAGAGCCATCTGATAGGCCCATTTCACAGCCCCCATGGCCTGCATCTGGATCCAGGATGGTGAGAGGAGAAGGCATTTTAGGAAGAAGATTAGAACAAAAGAAAAGAGGCTATGCTGTATGAGATATCTGGTATACTGTGCTTTCTGTACCCCATATAAAAGACGTTTATTTGTCAGAAGTTTATTATAAATCGACTTTATGAACTTTTTTTTGATTATGGTGTTATGGATTTGTAAGAGAATACCCGTCAACTGTCCCATCTGAAGAACTATTTTATAAAGGCCTTGCTGCTTTCAACAATGCCAAACTATGTAAGACACTGACAGCTGACCTATATTTTAAACAGAAAATCCAGTCATGTTCATATGTTATTTTCATTCTTTTTTTTATATAGGCCTTCTACTTTGCAATGATATTCATTTTTATACATTTATACACACACACATGCTCTCTCTCCCATTATAATGCCAAATATTGGACTGTCGGACTAGGTTATTGGTAACTCCATTATATACTGCAGCTCAATGCTGTAAATTAATGCATAAGGTATCATAATTCTGGTCTTATTCTTATTCCCCCATTTATAGTCGTGTCACATTCTGTCAGATTTATGTAGAATAAGCCTTAAGTATTTTTCATTTTGGGAGTTTTGATAGTTTAAACTTTCCTTTTGTTCTCTACTCACGATCCCAGGAGCACACCAGTCTTTTAAAGCCGTAGCCTTACACTGGTAGACATTCGCTGTCTGAACTACTCTTGTTCCAAATGCAGGAACCGAACATGGCGTTTCATAAGACATTCATGAGAAAGACCAACCTTGTTCCTGGTGCAACAGAGATTTCCAAAAAGACCTAATTTTTCACAGCGAGGCCACTCTCTCCTGGTGTTTCCATCAAAATTTTATCCCATCTGCAATGAATCCCAGACAGAGATGAATGTTCGAATAATCCATAAATCTATCACCAAAGATCAAATTCAGTTTGCCCAAGTAGAGCTTGTGTCTTATTCATGAGGAGCGTTGAAGTCATGTCAAACAAGCAGCATGTGGGGCTTCAACACATACAGTATAACATGTAGAAATATTATTCATGTACTAAAAGGTTCTGTTCTGTCTTTACTATTAGTGTAACTGTGTTGTAAATAAGATATGTTGATTTTATATTGCAGCATCACTAAAACATGCCCATCTTCAATATTATATTTTTATTACCTATAAATCTGAAAGTATATTCAGTTGTGGTTGCCAGGTTTGTGCCATTGTTTACACTTTGTTATAGTGTACAGAAAGTCCATATGTGCTAGGGGCAGTGATTCTTGGTGTATGCTGTACTTATTCTACATGCTAGAATTTTTGTTTGGAGTTTACTTGTTTAACAGTACAAACTACATTATAATATATTTTACACATACTCGACTACACTGTGAAACAGCATGAGCAATATCATGAAAAAAGAATCAATATGATGTTTCAGTTTTAGGACGACTTTATTGGAGTTAGAAATGCCACATGTAACAGATTTGGTTGTAACGATTTAAAAAAACACACTCCATTCTTTTCTTTTTCTTTTTACTATTTTCATTCTTTTACTGTTTATTCCCTTTTCCTGTCCTCTTTTTGTGTCTCTGTCTCCCCCTCCTGTCCCATAACTGCAGTATGTAGTGTTATCATTAGCTTCCTGCTGCTCTATGATGGATGACTGGGAGAGGCTTGGTCCTGAGAGGAGGGATTCTGCTTGAGTACACCATCAATACCTGTGCCAGATTTACACTATACACACGTGCTCGCAGTCCCCCCCCCCCCCCCCCCCCCCCCCACACACACACACACACACTGGGAACTGCTTGCAACACGTTCTATGAGTGTTTAATAAGCGCTTTAATAAACACAGTATTCTAATTTTGTTTTGTGACATTTTCATATTGTAGTAACTGGTCTTATAATGTCTTTAAAGCTGCATTATGTGGAGAGTCCGCCACCCTGTCTGAAATATTCCACTATATGGCATTAAACACATCTACCCTTGCACAGAAAAGCAGGAGACACAACCAAGCCAATCACAGGTCTGATCTGTGGAAAGGGTTGATGTGAGAATGGATTGACGTCTAGCATTTGAAGCATCAGTATAATTTTATGTTAGACTGTGAAACATTCCCGACAAAGCAATAATAATTTTGTACTTTGATTTGTTTATTTATAATAACCATGAGTTTAGCAGCACTACTTTGCACTTGGCCACAGCTTATCACCATGCATACAAACCATGCCGTTCACATCACTCGTATTCAAATTGTGTGTGGGGGGGGAGACTATTTGATGCTAAATTCCCAGTCGGCATGGCGTTTCTATTCTGTGCCTGTGCGTCTAAGAGGTTTGTATCGACTTGGAGCCCCACAGGGGAGCAGTGCCAATACCCCCCGCTCACACTGAGAGTTCAGACGGACCAGCACTCCAATAGACCATAGGGTGCTAAAAGGGTCTATTTCAAGAGCTGGCAGAAAGTTCCACCTCCGGGAACTTTCACACACTCCCCATACACCATGACATTTGTGCACTGGGGTCTTGTGTGTGCGTGCGTGTGTGTCTGTGCGCAGAGTTCAAAGAGTTGGTAGTGAATTCTCAATTGGAAATGAGTCCAATATAGTCCAGAAGCCTTGCAGTGATTCACTCCCTCAGTCCCCTGATGACATCATTCTGGCTTTGTTTTGTGTTTACTGAAAGCTGCAAAGTCACCCCAAAAGTACAGAAATTAAAGTTGAGATTGAAAAGTTCTTCTGGTCATATTGGGGTCCTGAGTTGAACTGTGAGGTTGTTTGATGCAGGATCATTTTTCAAAGTGGTGAAAATAAATAAAGAGGAGGATGCTTTTAATGTTTGCCAATGTTAAGCTCTAAAACTAAGAAAAAAAGACTTCAGGTTGCTTCTTGAGTGTGTATTTGCTCTTGCTGTATAAATAAGGGGTGACACTCTATGGTTTCCTGTATGACTTATATAATTAATCCATATATCATACCCAACAGGAGGCAAGAAGTTCCTGTGCAGGTTGAAGGATTGTTAAGTGATGCCAGTGTGTAGAGTAGAATTCCGTAGACACTGCATCCACACTGCATAGTACGTATGAAGTGAGTGTGTGAGGTGGTGGTCAGTGGCACAGATTGGCAGCCTCCTTTCCGTCAGTCTATCCCAGGGCAGATCCAAGTGTGGAGTGAATGAATAATGCACCGTAAAGCGTTTTGGGTGTCTTGAAAGGCGCTATAAATCCATTGCATTAAGGATAAATAATTCATTGTAAATTATCTTCGCGTAAACACAGTGATTCAGTTTAGTTATGAAAGGGGGGCTTTTATTTTTCCCTGGTTCTGTTTGTTTACTGTTACATACAAACTCTCATGTGCCTTCCAGAGCCTACAGCCAATACAGACTGAGATTCACCATGAGAAAAAAATAAATAAAAAAATCTGGGAATACCGCTCGACTCCGGAGACTAGAGTTGGAAGCATTAGATAATCCTGCTTGGTGTGCAATGCGGCCCACTGCTGTTGTCAGAGTCCATAAGAAAGTACAAGGCCTTATTAAACCCGGACACTCAGTAAAGATTGATTTTGTTTGGCTGTCTGTCTGTTAGCGGGAAGGGCAGGCGAGTGTGACAGTGAGCGTGGGCGATTAGACACGCGGTGGGCGGCGGGAGGCAGGAGCTGTGACTGACTGATGTCCGCTGGTGGCAGGCTGCTCAACAGGGAAACCTCCCCAGAAGAGGCTGTAGCCCTGGGGGAACGCTCCCGGGAGAAAGGGGAGGCTGAAGCAGAGCGGTCCCATCCTCCCAGACTGACTAGACCAGATTCCGGTGCCATATGTGGAGCATTGATAAAGATGCTCCGCTGGCCTGTCTACATGTGATTTTGATAGGAGTTTATGAGCTACTGTGCCAGGGCTCGCCAGCGGCTCCAAGTCAAGTAGTTAGGAACTGTTATTGTTGAAAGTCTCGCCTGAAGGGCACTTGGCTTCTGCTAACATTTAGTCTGCCACTTTTTCCTCATTTGTAACTTTTTTCACCTGTGTTGTAATTTGCCTTCTAGTAAACTGACAGGACTAAAAGGCAGGTTACATAATAGTCTTCTGTCTGGATAATAGTCTACTTGGTCTCCGTGGACGTACATGAATTTGGTGCCAATCTATGGAACATTTCAGCAAAACAATGGTGCTGTTTTTCCCATTTGATTAGGCTAGGATATGGTGACAAAAATCAAATAGTGATCTCATCCCTGTCATTATCTGCTATGTTGGTCATATCTTTTACTTTTATCATATCTGTTACTGTTACTGCCACGCTGCCCCACTGAGAGACATAGGAAATCTTTCCTGCCTGTCGCCATCAAACTGTTCAATTCTTTGCTGTAACTGATCACAAACAAGTACTGCAATATCCCATTTACTGTCTGTACATTGATGCAAATATGTTGTTATGTAAATTATTTATAGACTCTATTTTAATTATTTATTGACTCTATTTTATTCTTATTGTTTTTAACACTGGGGATTATTAGGACGCTACTTATTTTTAATTTTTCTATTTTGTGGTCGGTAGCATCTGTAACAAAGAGAATTTCCCCTCGGGAATCAATAAAAGTGATTCTGATTCTGATCTTCACATCCTGATTCAGTATTTTTTTAATGCAGCTATCTGTTCAAACACACTTTTTCCCACTCACCTTCAACTGGTCAGACTCTGGATGTAAACAATTATAGTTAAGTTAACGTTCAGAAGCATCAGATGACTATTTACCAAGTCACATGTCTGATCTGTGAAAAGGCATCCGGCTGACAGTTAGAATTTATTTAAAGTGATTTTTAATTGCATCATCAGTATAGTTTAGTGCTAGTCTCACAAAGTCAGACAATCTCACAGAGTCTGAAGAAGATGAGCTTGCACCAATGTTTTATGTAACTCGAGCAGTGGGAGTTAACGTTCTATAGATAAGAAATTTAAAGCACAATCGAACAGTGTGATTGAATCAGGAAGTCGAACAATGTGTTTGCATCGGTGGTCTATAATACCCAGAGTGCATGGAAAACAGAACGTTTTACATTATTATATGAAAGTACGCAATATTACAATTATTATTATTTACTGTCCATACTGTCCTGAGAAACAATACAGGCAAAGCAATACAAATTTTATACTTTGGAACTGATTTGTTATTTATAATACCCATGACTTTAGCACAGCAGTACTACACCATGCATACTCTCACCCACACCTTCAACTGGTCTACCTCTGTAAGGCTCTGAGTGAATGACAGCTGGATCTAACCAATCACAATTAAGTTTCAGAAGCAGCAGATGACTATTTATGTGGCTCTAAGAAAATTGTGATATTATTTTAGTTTTTCTTTTTGCATAATACATAATGCCCACGTCTACTTTTCATATTCAGTTAAATGGTGTCCTTAATTGTGTCAGTATGAACCACAGGGCCCGTTGCATCAGTGGTTGTCATCTGTAATATCTGTATTCCCTTTCATGTGTCTATGTCCTGAGCGGCCTGCTTTGTGACAGCGCCGCGTGTGTGTGTTTGTGCAACAGTGTGGCGTGACATCATGATTAAATGTTTGGAATAATTGATGATTGCATCCCTCATTAAGTCTGGCTCTCTTGCTTTGACTCTGTTCTTACACACTTCTCTTCTGCTCCCCTTGACTCCTCCATCACTCCGTTTAGGCTGCGCTGATGGAGGTCCGCTGTGGCGTTTCGTGTGGAGAGGACGTTTTGAACTGTGATCTCAGTTTGTGTCAGAGCAAACTCGGAAACCTCCTGATCTCACGAGCGGTCCCAGGTTGATGGTTGTGCAAGCGCTTTATGGTCTTTTTATTGTACTTTTTTTATTCATTAACCCACTGCTGCCATAAACCTTAATTGTAAGTCATTCTTGGCAAACAAACCAGTGCAGTTATGTCTTTCTTCTTGTGCTGGAAAATCAATAACATGTAGGAGTTTGCTGTGAGAATGTTAAATCGAGAGCTGTCAGGGCTCAAATAAATACAATATTATGTCAACTTTTGCACTCAAATGTATGGATTTATTCAGCTTGCATGTGTGTATCTTGAACTTTAGGTAGAGATTAGGAGTATCCATGAGCCTATTCAAGCAATGGGTTCAAAAATTGAGAGTTGGAATTGGTAGTACAATAAGATTTGAGCTGTAGAGAGTCAAATAAGTAACTTCTCTGATCATTAAGGCACAACGTGCTAGTGTTTCATTCCGCTATATGTTTGATTTGATGTTTGTTTTTTGTTTTGTTTGTTTTGTTAGGCTTATTGTGTCAATGAGAAAAGTGGTTTCAGTATTATATTTTGTGTTGTTTCTATTTTCACAGTAAAAATGACTTCAAATTTACAACTTCTGAGATCAAAATGACAGCGTCTTTACTGGAGTGTTAATACCTCTGCCACTCTACCCCACGTGCATTATACAATTTGTAGAAAAAAAAAACAAAAAAACCCTAAACTAAAGAATAAACTATTCTGGTATTACAGAGTTAAATAGAAGTTCAAGCATAGAGTGAGCGCGTAGAGGCATTGGCTGACGGGTTGATTGACAGACGAGCTGACACCCAGATGGGATCAGACCAGAGGCTTGTTAATAACCACAGTCTGCGTTCGTCTGTGTGGAGAAGTCTGCCTCACACTCAGCGCAGAGCTCCATTTACATTTGAGCACATTAACTAGCGCGCACAGGGGAGCCGCTCGCACATCCGTTTTCATCTATTTCCCCTTAAAACACGAGAAAAGAGGAATTCCCCACAGACGCAGTGGCGCTTTGATATCTCCAGCTCTGTGTCTGTAAATAGGTTAGGAGCTGCAGACGATGTTGTGTTTCGTGCGTATGTTTTGTGGTAATCCGTGGCCCGGACATGAATGGGAATCTGTCATCTGGTGGTTATATGTGCTATTTGTGCTGTGTTTACCTGCTCGTGCTGGGACTGAACTGGAGGCGGAGTGTTGTGGGATGTGCGGTGCTGAGAGAGGGCTGACTGCTGCTAGGCCTCCGGCTCCATATCAGTGATAATGCTTTATCCACTGGACAGCCACAGCCACTGTTTGAGCCTGCGTTTTACTGCTGCTACAGATGTAACTACTGCTCAAGACTATATAGTGCCTTCCCCTCGCTCCAGCCTTATCCCCATGAAGCCTTACATAAACTTTAAACTATATTTTAACTGCATTTATGTAGGCTGATTGTCATAAACACGTTGTCAACACTAGTGTAGCCCTAGACAGATCGAAGATGGATAATGCCATAGTGTAGAACATTCCATACAAAGCAATAACATCTCCATGGACGCAACCTGATTTCACTATTTTATGCATATTTTTACAGCACTAAATACATTAAAGGATGAGTCACACACTCTTGACTATAGCAGCAATATTGTAATTAGCATTTTGATCCAAAACAAATATTTCTTCCAAGAGATATATGTCTTAAGGGCGTAGCATATTTGCACAATGTGAGTGTATTAAATGTTAATATTCTGCCAAGGTGTTTCCAAGTAATGTTTATACCCATAATGCAACACTAGGTGTATTCAGAGCATGATTCTTTCCCTTTGTCAGAGGTCTCTGTTGGCCACTACCTCACGTTCTGCTGCACAAAGACTTCTGTTATCCAGTGCGGTTATTGCCAGTTATCTTAAAATTTTGGACCATATTTACATCGGCTGAGCTTGATGTCTACATTATCGTGATTAAAAAACTGACTGACCTGCGAAAATATAACACGTCACTATCTGTCATCCACTGTGTCACTGGACAAAGAGAAGTATTATTCCAGTGCAGGGGGCATAAATGCAGCTGAACTTGAGTCAGGGCTGTAATCTGGCTTCATTGTGTCTCCTGGTTTTGCCTTTGTACTGTTGTAAATCGCACACACGTACACCTCGTTTAGCCTCTGCCTGGTTGTGAACTTTGCCCCGTGCTCCTCTTCCTGTTGCTCTGTTGCGTCGGTCTTTTGTCTTTGAGAGCGGAGTTAAGTGGCAGTTGTTTTCTCCTGTGGGACAGATCAAAGCTGCAGAGCTACAGTGTCTCTCCTTGAATTGGTGAGGTAGGAAATGAATGTCTTTAGAATGGATTTGGGGTTACTGTTGGAAAAACCGTCATCACCCAATCAGTATTACAGTTTGTAATTCTTTATACAGTGACAAAATACAATTGATATGGCAATAGCAATAAAACTAAAGAAATTGGCTGTTGTTCTGAAATGTTTAGCTATTCTATAAACGAGGTTCTTTAGGTTGTGTCAGTATAGGAGTTTAATATTTATTAGGACTCATCAGGCTACTCCCACATTACTAGGACAAATAAGTTGGGTTTATGAATATGTGTTTTTGAAGGATAGGAACAGTACTTCAGTTGGAACAATGACAAGGAGCTTGTAGTTGGTCTAAATATCTTGGTCAAGTGACTTTTCAGGTATATCAGTCGCTGCTAATGTCGTACTTCAGCCAGTGTGCCACTCCTTTAAGGCTCACTATGTACGTTTTCTGGTGAAATGTCTGCCACCACAGCATTTATTTAGTTACCATTGTTTTATTAGTGAATCTCTGAGTGATCTGACCTGTAACTTAACCTAGTGGCATCACCTGCTTCCCTTCATGGGGTTAGATATGGTTAATGTCATACTTCCGGGGAACATTCCAGGGAAAGCAATGAAACAAACAGCTGGTGGGCACTGAAACCGGAAAGTCCGCCTTTAATTTATCTAAGAATCATGAAGGCAGGTTAGTGTTACATATAATTCAATCAAACAGTGTAAACAGTAGCTGGTGTTTGAGTTTACTATTCAAGGGCTGAGTGAATATTTCTGTTTATGAATCTACAAATGAGCTCAAAGTTTAAACCACACAAGAAAATGCCATGCACAGTTTTCACTTACATAACTTAGAAGCAGTGTTTTAAAAAAAAATGTCCTTTAGTTAGCGTCCTTTACTCATTTGTATGCAGTTGTATTTTATGTCTGCTTGCTCTGATTTACTGATTTCATTCAGGTTCAGATCTGATGCAACAGATGTTAATGTGATGATTATTAGCTAATGCTTTAATGTGAGCTGAACTTAGGATCCAAATGAGGAGATAGAGAGTGAGCTGTGTGGAGTCCTCTTTTACTTCTCAAATGGAGTGTCTCATAAACGAGCCACAGTCTTTTTAATGTGTGAGGAAAACATATATTCATTAGAAGACTTATATACACAGCTTTAACTGGCCAATCACAGTCAAGCATTTTGGTAAAGGACTATCCCAGTGGTTAGAGGGCTTTTTGTAATGCATTATAGATGTTTAACAAGGATTTGAAACTTTAAGATCTGCTAAAATATCTCAAATGTTTTGCCTTAGGACACAACAACAGCCTGCATTGGTTGGGGCTGTGATCAAACCTCTGTACCAGTGAGAAATACATTAATAACATATTGACACCATTTATATGTGATATATATTATATTTGATTCTACATAATTAGTTACTGTTTTGTCTAGGATATGGTCTTATAAGGCACGTTACAATCGACCTCTTTGATAGCAGCTGATGTAAGTTATGATCGAGTTACTTCATCAAACCCACTTGTTACTCGTGACTAGTGGTGGAAGGTCACGAAGTACAAGTATAAAAGTATGTGTAATTACTCAGTCGTTCAGGCCTGAGCCATAGCAAAAGAAAATCTGTCAACTGGACAAAAAGTTGTAGGAGTGAAGACGTTTCGCTGCTCATCCAAGCCGCTTCTTCAGTTCTGGTCAGATTGTTGCTGGACACTGCCTTATATCTATCTGAACGGAGGAGCTAACTACACTTGCAGCTATTGTCTCCAGTTTCAGCTTAAACGACCCTATTCAAACTTTAACGACCATTTAAACTGTATATATATATATATATATATATATATATATATATATATATATATATATATATATATATATATATATATATATATATATATATATATATATATATATATATATATATATATATATATATATATATATATATAGATAGATAGATAGATAGATAGATAGATAGATATATAGATATATATATAGATAGATAGATATAGATATAGATATATAGATATAGATAGATAGATAGATAGATAGATAGATAGATAGATAGATATAGATAGATAGATAGATAGATATAGATATAGATATAGATATAGATATAGATATAGATATAGATATAGATAGATAGATATAAGGCAGTGTCCACCAGCATTCTGATCAGAACTGAAGAAGTGGCTTGGATGAGCAGTCAAACGTCTTCACTCCTACAACATTTTGTCCAATTGACAGATTTAATTTTGTCTTTTGCTAAAGTAGTAAAGTACTGTACTTAAGTAAAATGCTTAGGTATCTGTACATAAGTCATTTACAGCAGATACTTTTGACCTCTACTGCATTACATTTGACAGCAGTATCTGTACTTTCTACTTCACTATAATTTTGGACTGGACTGAAAATTTAAAAGTACATTTCATATTATTTAATTTTACCATGTTCGTGGTAACATTTTGACAGAGTTGTTAAGTTGAAGCTTCGGCTTTGAGCAAGCAAAAATAAATACACACAATTCACAAGAAAAATTAAGAAAACCAAAACAGGTGTCATTTATTATGTATTTTTTTAGTTCAATATAACTACATTTACGCTTTAACAAATGAACAACACTTGTGTGAAATACTTTTACTTTTCTCTCTTAAAGTAGGCTGACAGGAAGGAAGTGACAGGAAGTAGGCTGGTTGTGCTTTAAACGACTTAAATACTTGTACTTATGTAGATTTTTTCATGTGATACTTTTACTTTTACTTAAGTAGTAGCTTTTTACCTCTGTATCTGTACTTTTACTTAAATAACAATATTGAGTACTTCCTCCATCGCTGCCTGTGACTATAATGTGTTAATGTGAAATGAGCAGTTGTGCGATGCTCCGTAGTGGCGAGGACCAGGAGCAGGCTGAGGCAGTGTGAGGTGGACTGGAGCTGCTCTTCATGATTACACATTATCCTGATGGAGGAGAGGAGCAGCTAATCTAAGACAGAGCCTGATGGACAGAATACAATTATACCGAAGACCACACCTCCGTCTCTCTCTGTCTCCCTCTCTTCTACCATGCTCCTGGCACACTCCACTGTAGCTGCACATGATTTCTGGGCATTAAGCTCCTGTTGGCAGCGTCCTGTTTGTTGAGTCACACACACATCTCCCACTCGCGCCTCTTGGCATCGCCCCATTTAAGGCTGTCCAATTTACTCTTCCTTCGTTCTCCTCTCCCTCCTTCTCTCTCCTCCTCTCCTTCCAGCCCGTGTTGCCTCTGGTTCGACTTGAGCTTGTCGTCTAAATCCAGAAGTGCTAAGCCATGTTCACATCCTTTTCCTGCTGCTACTTTTAGCGCAGATTCCAGGTCAGGGGTATTTTTTTTGGATGGCACCGCTCCTATCAGTGTGTTAGGGAATTTTGTACAGCTCAAGCTTGACATGTTTTTTTATTTGAAAAATTAGCTTTTTCTATCCTTGGGGACGTTAGCTTAGATGTAGCGCTTTCAGCCACAGTCTCCGGAGAAACGACCATATGTCTGGGGCCTGGCAGTCATCTGGAGAGAAGTATTGCGGCACATTTTTCATTTTCAGTCGTACAATTTCATTCCTTGCTCATTCACAGCACAGGAAAGGGTGAGTAGTGGGCTTTTTGCTGGCGGAAAATGGACTATACTTTTCTCCTTTCCTTGATGTTACACTTGGAGAAATGTGTTTGTACTCGCCTCTTTGGCTATAGTAGACGTGCTTTACATTATTGACCTTATTATAGTGTGGCTTTCACGTATTAATTGAATGAACCTTAACAGCTCCAAAAGGATTGCACGCTGATGAAGGGAAAGAGAGAGTGCGTGATGTGCTAAGGTTTTGCCAGCCAACTTTTAAAGGAGTCCAAAGTCAGGCTTTAAACTACTCCAGTCACTCTGGGCCTGAGAAAAAAAAGACTTTTTATACTGGGCCGTGTTGAGTTTTAAGGTCTGATACTTGTATGGATGATTCTGGTTTGGTGGTTATCTGGAGTCAGGTGGACAAGTTGTTGATGTTTTCGATGTTCTTAAACAGTTTTCCATGTTGGAGCATAGATGTTACACTGTCTTTTGGATCATAGTCAGAAGTTACAAAGCGTGTGTTCCATTTGTAACTATAAGCATATCAGTGATGGTGAGGAAGAGATGAAGAGGCAGGTGGTTGTGCTGCTGAGGTACAGATGAAGCAAAAGCTGGTTGTAGCACACAGTATCAGTATGAGAGCAGAGTGTGAATAATATGACAGGAAGTAGGCTGGTTGTGCTTTGGAATTATGAGTCACGAGGTTTTGTACAAACTACATCACAATAGAAATCTCTCAGTTTCTGTTGTGTAAATTGTGTCCAAATCGTCGATATGATTAGACAATTTTCAGGAGATGTCAAGTTTTGCTCATGATTCAGAAAACTATATCCAAATAGAACTTAAACTACAGTCACATTGTGAATATTTTCTTGCTTGTTCTTGGGTTATAGTCCTTTAGTTGTTTAGTCAATTATTTGTTTTTTATAAGTCTGCTTATTATTTTATTCACATTATAAGACAACAGCAGAAAAGAGAATGGACTGTGTGAGTTGGCTGGAGTTTTGGGAGTGACAGTTTAATCTGCCTATTTCACTTGTAAATTACGAGTACTTATTTGTCCACGCAGTTAATTATACTTTAAAGTTTTTCCTGCAGGCTCATCCACAGCTCTAGTTTGTTCATGTAGAATGTGGACTGCTGGTTTGGATGGTTTTAGACTGGTCCAAGTTAACAGTCAACTTAACCAGGCCCCAGATGCAGATTGAAAGACTTCACAGCAAGACGTCCCAACACAAAAGGGTCGGGCAGGGGGGCAGAGGGGCAGAGGGGCACATGCTGGGGATTAGGCCCGGGCCGATTCAAAACTCCCTCCATTCTCTAGCGACTGGTCTTCACACAGTTTTCTCTTTTCCTTTCCCATTATATCTTCTATCCCTTTTTCTCTCTTCCCTCCCTATTTTTTCTCTCATTTTCTCTCTTTCTTTCCCTCTCTCTCTCTTTGAGCTTTATTCTACTGGATGCCGCTAACCCTCCTCTTTTCATATACACTCTCCCTCTGTCCATTTGCTGGAGCAGTGCTGCTGATAATGCCTGTAATTGGAGTGACTCACACTTTTCCAGTGTGTTTGGACCAGATAAAGAATATTGTCAGCATTTTGCCGACATGGCCTCTGCTGGCAGAATTAAATGGACTCTGTTCTCTTCTGTCTGCAGCAAATTAAAAGCCTCTCAATTCATGTGTTTTCACCCCAGGCTCATACAGGGGCCTCCTATTCACACCGAGGGACCACGACAGCAGCGCCGGCTCCTAGAGACTCCTGTAGTCTACAATGCAAAACATAAGAATAAAAAAGTTTCCCAGTAGTTTCTCAAGAAATATGTTATATAAACAAAATATCCCAATAGCAGGTTGGAGGTTAAACCCCAGCTCCGGCTCAGCCCCTGTCAGACTGTCTTTGATGGTGGTCAGAAAATCAAAGCAGCTGTTGCGAAAGGATCCATTTTGTTTCAAGTTTCAGTTTTGTACTCAACTTTTTAGTCCGCATCTAATGATTAAGTGTTTAATCAATTGCAAGCGAGGAAGAGTGTTGAGAGCGGATTGACTGAGCATTGGCAGTCCACCCCTGCTTTACTTTATGTGAATGCTAATGATATGCTAAAGTGTTTGTGAAAGCTAGGCACTGGTTTGAAAAAGGGGATCGGCTTTATATACTGATGCATTATTATTATTATTACAACTTTTTAAACTTTTGTTGTAGCACTCAGATGGTTTTATGGCGAAATATAACCACAAGGCAAGTTTATCCATATAAGTATTTAAAGAGCAATTGTATTTTTAGTATTTTTTATTTATATTTTGCAAAGTTTCTCGGTCCTGTAAAGTGTGTGTGTGTTGGACAGTAGCAGAACACAGAGCAGTGGTAGTGCTCGTGTGACAGAGGTGAGCGGGACAGTCACATTCATTATGCAGTGCGTCAACCTGCAGCTGTCTCCTGGCCTCTTTGTAGCCCTGTCCTTCCCAGTAAAAAGGAACTTGTCTGCGTTTTGTTTTTGCATGCAAATGAGTGCGCTGCTTCATTCACGCTTCAGCTCTGTGGACCTGGCTGTGAGCTTATGGAAGTCTCTGCCAGTCTACTCTTCAGAATCAAGGAGCAACAGATGGGCAAAGAAGGGATGCAAAGAAGGGCCGGAGTGTGTGGCAGAAGGACCAATCAGGAGCTTGCAGAGTCTCTCATACGGAGATGTGCTGCTGACCAGTTAACTATGTTTTCTCTGTACAAGCTCTGTCAAGAAATACTGCATTTTGTATTGTAATTTAACAAGTCAGCAGGCTTAAAAAGCTCCCACAGGTTTTTCCAAAATTACCAAAACAAGTCATCATTTGCTTTGACTGTGTATGGGAATGAGACAAACTACATTATAAATGAGGGAAGAGTGAGAACACCTTTAAGGACAACTAATGAGAAGAAAGTACACAATCAAATAGAGTTGAATCAGGACTGTAGCTCACGCATTGGTCCATGTGGTGTCCTTGCTGTAATATTGACAAGCTGTTGAACAACATACCTCTGTTACCAATGGCAACTCGTGTTATCATAAATCAGCTCATTTCTCTACCTGCTGGGACCTTGCTTGCACACAAAATATTTTGGTATGAGGTTGAATAAATTATAAATGTTACTTCTGTAAAAAAAAATATAGTTTTATTCATTTTCTTTTCTTTTTTTCTCAAGTGCAGATTTTTTATGTTGCTCCACTTGTGATTCCACTAATTTGGGTTCTAACTGAAGTACTCTCTCTCTCTCTCTCTGGCAGCTCTCCCTGGCTGGGTGTGGGTGGTAGTGTCAGGGCTGAGGCCCGGCCCTCTCCCATGCGCCCCTGTGCCCGCTCACACAGCTGGCGCCTCCACGCACCCACGCGGCGCCCACACAGCCTCCACTGACACTGTCACCGGGACTCTCCTGCAGGACCCCCCTGCAGGATCCCCCTGCAGGACCCCTACCGGAGCAGAGCCACAGGAGCTTAGCCCAGAGGGAGTCTGACCATGTCCACAGAGACTGAGCTACAACCCGCGGTCAGGCCCAGCACTCTCAGACGGGACTCCAGACGAAAAGGTATGACCTCATGTGTTCTACCCTATGTCCTGTCCCACAGTTAAACATTCCTCTAGAGCAGAGAACTCCTGCTGTTACCTGTGAACTATAATGTTGTTGTTAGAAAGTCTTCTTCAAATTTGTTAGTGAAACATGACTAAACAGGTGGAGATAAGACTGGACAAGTGGACATTTAATGAGTTGTGCTCCTAGAGCACCAGCAAACAGAGAGGTCACAGAGGTAAATTCAGCCAGGCCAGCCTGAAACTGCTTAGTCAGATGTAGACTGTGACTCCTCTGGCAGTGTTCTTGGTCACTGTTTACTGCACATAAAGTATGTGTGGTTGAAAATAATGTCCTCTGCCTTATTAAAATCTGCAGAGTTAGCATATAGATTCACCATCACATGCTTTTAGTGTATCATCAGATGGTATATTAGAAGATACACAGTAGTTTACCAAGGCTGAAAGATTCATGTATTGATCTACCATTTAAGAATCTGAAAATATCTTTGGATCTACAAAGACAACAATTACTACTTAAATAAACACTGTTATAATGCAATGTATGCATGAAGCTGCAAGAATGACCCATTCCTACACCTGCAGTATGGGTTATATATTGTCATTAAAATGTGTGTTTGCAGTCAGTATAGAATCATTCTATACATTCTGTACACTTAGTTCACATGTGCATTTTGTGTGCAGATTTGTAAAATATAAGATGATTTCTGACACAGTGTCAGACATAACTGTGCACAACTTTGTCCTTGGTGAAGATCATATTCATTTGCATTTTGCCTGGGGTCAGGCGACAGAACGCAGGCGACTGTTGTTGCTGGATAATTAACAGGTAGGGGGTTATTACATTGCTGTGGGTTGCCAGCAGACAGGTGCGGAGACAGGGAGCTGGTGTATGCAGGTGCAGAATGCTCCAGAGGCAGGTTGCTAAAGCAGGTGCAGAGCAGGCCAGGGCGTCCCAGAGCAGAGGTGATGCCAAGGGCCAAGCTGGCAGCCATAATGCAGCTGCTTGGTGCCACCTGCTCCAACGCCAACATCTAGCAATCTCCCAATAAGTGTCATGATTGATGTAGCAAGACATCCTGCCAATGCAGCGGGAATTGGCCAAACAAACAAGCCCAACAAATGGAAGTCTAAGCTGGCTTGATGAAGATTAATAGTGTTGAAATTTAAAAGGAACAGGATGCCACAAGGTATAATGATAAATATCTTTGTACTGTGCTTGCATTGCGGAAATAAAATTTACAGTATTATATCTGCTGTTGTTAGGATAGATTTTTTCTTTTTTAATTAAAGGTGTACTATGTAACTTTTCTGGTGTTTCATGTATTTAATTGTAGACCATTTCATTGCTAAAAAATACCTGTGAGCATGGCCTAGCACCATCACATAATTCTCTCCTTGGAGATAGATACATTTAATGCCATCCTGTGGAACATTCTAGGCAATCTGACACCTCCATGGAGACAAGTAGGTGGCACCAATAAAGTTACATAGGGCACCTTTAATTTTTATTCCTCCTTTCAACATAAAATTCATCATTGGACTGCTTGAAATTGTAGATAAAATCCCCACAACCCCAAACCCACCATTAGGGTCTGACAGTCTGTAGTAAACGCACAAATTCACTATCGCCTAAAGCAGGTGGCTCATTGCACACAGCAGGTTTGAGCAATGCCAAAACGTCATACACAGAATGAGCAGGGAAGCCTCAGTGCCTCTCATGTCCTATTTAGAAACTCCATTGTTCTGGTGCAAAGCTGATCATGTTCATCAGTCAGAGCTGCCCATAGACACAGGCAGAAGCAGAGGGAGAGGTGGGAGACGAGCCCAGAGCGGCGCACTGGAGAGATGGTGATGGATGGTGTGCCCAAAGCCTTCAGACCAGAGACACCACAAGAACACTGCACTAATAACCTGTGATGTCACCGCTATACCTGCTGGGAATGACCAGCTGAAGTTACAGTAGAGCCGGATTTAGAAATAGGACAAAAGACAGGAAGGTATAAGTATAAGATCTATTATGTCATGGCACATAATAGGAAGCAATCATAAACTGAAGTATAACATTAAGACCACTGGCAGGTAAGGACAGGATATCTTAGTTAATGCTGTTTCCTCATCAGCTGTTTTGTTTTGTTTCTTTTAACTAAACATAATTCAATAGCACCTTACTTACTTTTAATTTTACTAATGGCCCGCTGCTCTTACAATACTGATTCCTTTATATCCAAGTGCAGGATACAGCCAGTAGCCCCCCTCTCCTCACTGCTGCCTCACTGCTGCCCCTTTAATTGGAGACTTGCATGTGTTTTTAAATGTGAAGTCAAATGTACAGCGAGTAGCCCGGTCGAACATGTCCTCTTTCGCACTCATCTTTGTACTGATCTGGGTCATTTTTCCATTACGCAGTCTCCCAGTCTCTCTGCGGGGTGATGAAAGCCAAATGCAATCGTATACCACACACGAGCAGCTGCAGAGCTGTGGGAATAGGCTACTTTGATAATGTTCCTGTTATTTTGCCCCCCCTTGTGCCTATCCTGGCGCATACACACACCCCTGTCTGAGGCTTGCCTGATTTGAATGAAAATGGCTTTAAATGAATAGCACATCATAGTATAAATGGTTAGTGTTAGTGTCAGAATCCCTATAGTACAGCTGCCCATTCTTCCAACTCGCTTTTATTCTGAATCTGTGACTTACAAACGACCTTGACTTGGGCGATCGAGAGGCGGACTGACAGGGGAGAGAGAGTGAAGAAGACTAATGATTTGTCTTGAAGGAGCACTGTTTAATCTAGCGCCATTGTTCCCTGGCTCTGGGCAGAAGAATGTAATGAAAACCACTACGGGACGTCCCACATTTATCACATGCAACGCACGTGTCCCGATGTCAGCGCTGATCATTGGTTCAGAGGAGGCGGGATGGTTTTCTCAAGCACAATTATGTTTTCATCTCTATAATTTTCCTGTAAGAAACGATTTTATTGAATTAGAGCGACAGGTAGAGATAACCTTCAACCTTTAGCATTTGCAAGACCTGCAGTGAATAACATTAGCATTGTATGTCCTCCCTTAGTGAATAAAGCTTGTGTTATTGGCCAGATTTGACTCTTGAAGTGTGGAGTCTTTATTAATCCACACCAAATCCTGAAGATTAGAGCTGTGATTCCTCTATCCCTCCTGTCACTTCTCACCTCCATCGCTTGGGGGAAAAAGCATCCATTCTTTGGGCTTGGAAATCACATAGTAGAAGCACTCTATCCACATTGCATGGCAGATCATATTAACAACTTATTTTAAACTGATTAGAAATAGAAGTTTGTCTATAAGAATGTACTCTACAGAGCAAGAAAGGAGCCAGGGAAAGCACCCAGATCTGTAACGCCTCATTTAAAACATCTTCCCTCCACACAGCCCTGTTCACAACTTTCTGAAACCTTTTGTTATGGAACACACCTGGCTGACTGGTAGATTGCATAGGCATAGCACCTGTTAGCCGGTAGGATTTTGACCAATTATATCAGGTAACAACTGCCACTAGAGTCTATTGTGTTAGAGATTTGGGGTGTTCCTGGTCAGCAGTAGTCAGTAGGTTTCCAGAGTGTGTCTAGTGATGGACAGTGGTTAACATGCTGCTGACATGTAACAGATGCAGGGAGTGAAGGCTGTCCGTGTGGTTCTTATCAAGTGACAAGCTACAGTCACTACTTGAGCTCACGTGGTGGTGAGCTCCTTCTGATAGAAAGTGTCAGGATCTACAGTGATCACAGTTCACATATGGGGCAGCAGATGGGCATGGCACATCATTTGCACTGATATTAGAGAGGAAGTCACATGTTATGATGCATCCATTTATGTGTGTTTTTGTAAATATTTATATTGTACTTAAATGTTGCAGCAGTCAAATGTAGCTCATTTTATCATGTTGAAACTTTAGTTTACTGTTTTGGAAGATATTTTAATTATTCAGTCTTAAATATTCAATAGCCAGTAGTAACTTTTATCGTAATACATTCTCAGCATCAAAATTGCATTTGAAACCTTTGCTGACGTGAAAACTCTGAAATGATTATACCAGTTCTAACAACTTCCATAGCTGTCAACAAACCCGTGAAAGTGTCCTGATGGCTGTGAAAAATCACAGTATAGTGTCACAATGGGATTTGGCTGAGTATGTGTTTGTGTGGGAAGGGGGTATACTGCTGTGGATCTGGCAACTGCTGGCATGAAAAGAGTGGTTAAAGGTTATAGCCATGCAGCCGTTAGTGTGGTGTGCACGTGCGTGGCGTGCACGGGTGTCTGTTTAGCCTGTCTCTGGTGTGCGATTAGCAAACACATTAGCTTATGTGGTGTTGATATTATGCACACATCCAGTCTATCTGGCACAATCACCGCAGCCATTTACTCAGATATCTTTCCCTTGAGTATTCTCCAAGCACAAACAATGCTATTCAAGTGTGTGTATGTGTGTGGGGTGGTCTATGAGAGGTAATCAGATCTGTTCCCTCCAATCAGACAGAGATTGAATTGAATTGGCTGCTGTTGTCACTAGAGGCCAGTGGGTATAGGGGTGACAGAAGACAAGAATGACCTGTAATAACAGACTGTGACATAGACTTTGTGAAACTATATTTAGAGATAAGTGGCTCCTCTCTGTCCTCCCGCTATCGCTGCCCTTCCACACCATCACTTTATTTCTGGAGGATTAGGTGCTGTATCTATCCTGCTGCCTGGCATCCTTAGCCCACATCGCAGACCTTTTTTTTTTAATTACACAGTTGTGCTAAAAGATTTTAGTACCACAATGTAAAACACCTGAGCTTAAAAATGTAATATGTAACTTTTCACGTGGGGAATCTGCTAGTCTCCCATTAGGTGTTTCTTTCTTAGGGTTTCTTTGCCTGGAATGTTCCACTGTATGGCATTATATTTATCTGTCTCCATGTAAGCTCACTGTTAGAATGCTTTTGAAGCTATCATTGAGCAATAGAAACATCTGTAATTGAATGCAACAACATCTCCATGTTGGCTCCACACAAGAAAAGTTACATAGTGCACCTTTAAAGTAATGTAAAGTTAAGGTACATGTTAGTATCGAGGTTTCATAGTTTTAACAATCACATATAACTTTGGCTGTATTTGCATCAGACTTACACCAAGTGCTCTCTGTGTTTAAAGTTTTATGTTATGAGGCAAGATTTGAATAACATTTGTAATTGTTATTTTAATTAATTGTCTATTTCTAATACTGATTGTTTGTCTAATCTTTTTTTTTAATTTGCATTCACTTTGTTTAACGTGATAATTTTGCACAATTAAGTTAAATAATGTCTTCAAGCAACTCTACTGACCATTTTGACCACTCTACATTCTCTTTGTCTCTTTCTCGGGTCAGGTCAGGACATGGAGAGGATGCAGTCACCTGACCTTCAATCCGGAGCTTGTATTTGCTCTCTTAAGTCCTCTGTGTCTGTGGAGCTGCTCTCTGATCTCTCTGTGTGCTCAGCTTTCGTCCTCAACTCCAGTTTGTGCCGTTTTCTCCCACCTCACCGCTAAATACAGTCTCCATAGCAACAGTTTGGTCCCTGCTCATAATTTGCACAAAAGGAAAATGTCCCAATGTCACACAAAGCAGTAATAGAGGCCCACGCATTCACCCTGCTGTGCAGCTGAAGGACTTGCCTCCGAAAGGGCAGTTCTTATTTGTTTGATGTTGACAGGCTGCTGTTTGCTATTTCCAACACGCGCTAAAGTGTCTATTTTCCATATGGGAGACGCAGGCGCTCACTGACAGATGATGTGAAAATTAAAAGGTCAGTGGTTTTCACAAAAGAAACTAAAGAAAAAATAAGTTTTGTGCGTTTGTTTTGTTCACAGATATTAGTCTACATCAAAAGAGTGGTGCATCTATGAAGCATCTATTGTAAAATCTATGCCAAATATGAACATACATGTAGGAGGCAGGAGATCTGTCATCCCCAGAAGAGAACGCTATTAATGTTGTGTTTTCTGAATGTAATGTTTTGTATACCTCAGTGGTCACAGACTATAGTTCTGCCACACACAAAGCTGAACCAGAACAACAACTTTGTAATTATGTCTGATACTCATATAAAAAGAAATGTGACCTGAGTGGCACTATTGATTAAATTCTGTGAAAGTTCATAATGAAGGAAATTGTGTTATACCTGAATATTACATTTAATCAGAAATTAATAATAGATATGAAAATTTGGTTTCCTGCTCATGCGCATCTTATTAGAAAGATATCAGGTCAAGGTCATTGCAGCAAATTTATTAGCCCATATTCTAAAGTCCATGTAATTCTACGCATATGACACAATTCACTGTTGATGTACACATAGACTGACCAAGCTGGCCCGAGCACGAGGTCCATAAAGAACATATAAGAAAGACTCACCTGTTTCTCACGTCTGAAGTGACCTGCCTCATTGCACAGCTTGCAACTGCTATTGCTTTGTGGGAATGTTCCACAGTATGGCATAAGTCTAATCTAGGCCACCCTATAGCAACAAATTGAATAAATAAAAGATAGACAAGAAGTAGAAGTGACACCTTCTTGGCAAATCGGTAACATCTTCATGGAGACAAGCGGGTGGTGGACCTCCATGAGAAAAGTTACATAGTGCATCTTTAAAGCCTGTTAAGGTCAAAACTAAGTCTTGAGACCACAACATGTTTTATGTATTTCTTGTTGTGTTTAGTTTGAGTTATTTTTGAAGTGGTGAGTGTGTGAATGACAGAGATGAGAGTCCACAGACAGATGGCATAGCTTGTAGTTCCTCCTCTTGTCGTATGTTGTCTCCAGTTTCACCTCTGTTCCTGGAGCCCAGCTGAGCCAGCCCTGAGAAAAGGTTCATTACAGCAGATGAGAGCCAGGAGCTCCATGTTTTGGCACACGTCAGATAGCAGCCTTTGTTGTGGCATGTTCACCGTTACTTGAAAGACCTGGCGGCGTCTTGTGAGGACTTACCTGTGTTTGCTAATGTTTTGACACTTATTTCTTCACAGTCGCATGCCTTAGGAAGCTAATCGTCACTCAGATGTCTCCAAAGAACAATGTACTTTCAGTGAAGAGACTAGGAGCAGAATTGGAAAGAGGCAATTTCACTTTGTAGTATAAGCATTCATGCTAGTACAAGGTGTTGAGGAAGTTTGGAGTGTGAGCAGTTATTTATAGCTACATATAGCTTAAACTAGGGATGCAGCACTCCTAGCACTTAAATCCAGCTCTGGTCAGCCTACGATATGGTATTGTTATGCATGGACTCACACATTGTCTCTGTTCTTCACATTCCTTACCTTATAGTTGCTTGTACAGTGTATATTTTTTCAGAGTGAATGACCACATTGTCCAAAGGAATCATTTGCAGCTGATCCTCTTCCTGTTGTTTTATTGGGTTGAGTTCAGAGCTTTTGTCTAAAAAACAGGTTTATTTCCAACCCAGTGTTATTACATTTTTCAGTACTAGATGGATTTGTGTAAAGTGGTTTGAATCTAGCTCTTGGCATAAACTTTTTGGTAGAGCGATCAGGCACGTGCCCCCAGGTTGGCAGTATGATTTCAGCTCCCACAGATGATACTGCCCTTGGGCAAGTCACTTAACCTGCTTTGCCCCTGTTGTCTGCATACAGTGGTGTGTGAATGTGTGTGTGACTGGATGAGCGGTTCCTTGACATAAAGAGTTTTGAGTGCCTTGCAGGTGGAAAAGTGCTATAAATTTGACCATTGTTTTTCTTTTGTGTGTGTGTGTGTGTATTTACACATGATATTTTTTCATAGTGAGATTGTGTAACAGTTACAAAAGGTAATGTCAATCAAGTCATATACTTTTGGTGTATGAATATGTGCATTTCTGTTAGACCTTGACTGTAGTAAATGTATTATGAATAGGTATTGTTGCTGCGCCAAACTCCAAGCTCCGAGCTAACTGACGGAGCAGTCTGAGGGGAGGATCTTCAGTGTTGCATGACAGGATGCTAGGGGCTTGTTTGCACTGGTCCTCTCTCTGATGCCCTGTCAGAGCCCATGCACATTACACATGCTACATACAGCACTCACTAACGTCCGTGCAGCTAGGGGCTGCATTCCCCTTTGTTAGTGAGACCAATTAGTTTGTAATTAAAGCCAGGGCAAGAAATGTGCTTTACCGCCCAGCATCCAGAGAGGTGGGGTTCTGTGTGTGAAGCGACAGGACACAGTGAATCGTCTGCTGTGTTTGGATGGGCCTCATGCTACCACTGCTACTGTTGAGTTATTATTAAGAGAGCCCCCAAAGAAAAGATGAGATGAAATGAGAGGGTAGAGGACATGATTAAATGGCTTCAGCTCTAAAGAACATACTGTGGGCTTTGTGTGAGTAAATTAAATTCATTTTGTCCAACCACCGCACGCTGCGTCATCCAGGGTCCATTTGGAGTGGCTGCTAATCAACACAGAGCTGCATTTACAGGTAATTGTAGCTCATTGTGACCACTGCTTTTGGCACATATCATAGTGCATCTCATTACAGTAACACTATAAACAAAGGCAGGCTCTGAAAATGCTTTTGTGGCTGAGTGTGGCTGAGTGTGACAAGCTTAAAAGCACAGGGCAGTGAGGCCTTTCTCTGTTTGTTTTGTACAATCTATTTGATACAGAGCTGCGTATTTGGGCAAAATATCACAAAGCTTTTGTGAAATCAGAACAAAATAACATCTACAATTGCGCTACCTGAAAATTCATTTTCTCGGGTGGCGGGTCGTACTATAGTTTATCAAAGGCCATGCTGAGAAAATGTAATTTTAAAATATTTTTACATTACATCAAATAGATTGCAAAGGTTTTAAGTTTTATTCTTGAGTTACCGCTATCTTAATGTCCAATAAGTCATAAGCCATTCATGGTGAAGCATCTGAAGTTTGGCCCTTAACCAAAAGGCTGTTACTACCAACTTCTAGTGTTTGATACTACTAATATTTAATTGTTCAGTTGTTGTATATAGTGTTTTGCATCATTGTTTAAGTGGCTGGTCTCAGGACAGCTGCAGCTAAAGAAGTGATTCACAAACATGGCGGTGGAACAGCCTCCCTCTGCCTGTCAGATCCTCTTATTCTTAAGTTTAAGACTAGACTGAAAACCCACCTCTTCCCCCTGGGATTTAGTACTAGCTAGACTGGATATCTTGGTGTTTTATTATTCTTTTCCTATGTATTGTGTTATCTGTATACTTGTTTTTTGTAGATTATGTGAAGCACTTTGGGCAGCTGAAGTTGTTAAATAAACTTGAATTGAATTGAACATGGAGACAATAATAAAGCAACACTGACAAAAATCCCTGTTTATGACAGATGATTTTATGATGAATATTATTCTGTTAGGTTTTATTTCCACAAAGTGTTTCATCTGCACAGAAATATCACTGACATTTTATCCTCTGCCATTTTCAGCCTGTATTTCTCAACATCCAATATCCTTCTCCTATTCCAATCAGTGTGTTTCCCTCTCCCAGAATCCCCTATGACCGGGCTGAAGGAGCAGCCCACAGACCTGTGTGTGTGTGTGCATGTGTGTCCTCAGGCTCTGCACTGTCCTCTCTGGAAGAAAACACACGGCAAATTAGAGCTGAGAAATACACCAGGGACAGATGCCAGCTATTGCCCATTAGGTCCCCACCCTCCAACCAAATACAAACAATATGTAAGGTCACTTTGACAAACTCAGAACTTTAAACCTCAAGTAAGTGCCAAAGACAAGGCCACACACAACTTCCTTTTTTCTCCCTTTGATCAGGAACAAGAAACATCCCCAAACACAAACTAAAGGACAATAGGTCTGAATGCAAGCCTACTTAAGAATCATGTTCTCCTTTCATAAAAGCACTTTAGATATAGCATAGTAAAAGAAAGGCACAAAATTGTTAATATATAAAAGGAGAACCCCCTTAAAAACAAGATGGTTGATCTCAAGATACAGGTTTTCTTAATTTCAGACATAGGTTTTATATCTTCAAAACAATGTGTCTTAGAAATACCTTTAACCCTTGAAATTTTGGCATGAAATTTGTCAATACAAATGAAATCAGGAGCACTTCTGCTGGTCTTCCTCCTCCTCGCCTGGCCGATTTTTCTTGTTTTGTCTGATTTTTCCTGTTGTTTTGTTTTTGTGTGTAGGCAGCACGGTGGCTGAGTGGCAACACTCATGCCTCACAGCAAGAGGGTTTGGTTCGATCCCCGGGTCGCCCAGGCCTTTCTGTGTGGAGTTTTTCATGTTTCTCCTCGTGTCTGGATGGGTTTCCTCCGGGTACTCCGGTTTCCCCCATCAACCAAAACATGAACGCCCTTCGAGACAACTGTTGTTGTGATTTTGGGCGTTACAAAAATAAATGAATTGAATTGAATTAGTGCATCGAAAAGGAAGGATACTACATGATGCAATGGGTCCTAGTGCCAATAATTAAACTACAAGATGAAGGTTTCAGCATTTGAGACTCTCAAGTGCAAGATAATTATCACTGAAAGTGTTTGCGATAATGAAACAAATATCAAGAACAGGTACATTTGTGACGGATAGATATTTTGACTTGCTTAAAAGATCAAAACACTAGCATAATATAGATTCTGTCTTACAGTCTCTCAGGCTTCACTTTAACATGACACAAGTGCATGATCATTGTCTTAACAGTGAATAATATAATAATGGGACATTAGTTTTATACCACCACAATACAGCTTCAACAATAGATTTACCTCATTATATTTGTGTTGCGGGGTACAAAAGAAGCGTCCCTGTTCAGACTTGAAACATCTGCGCTCACATAGGCAATACATTCATTTCTTTGACGAGAGTGGCAACAGTTACTTTATCATCTCATTTTACACTTGGCGTTTGTCTCCGCCAGCCACTGCGATGTTTATGGAGTATGCGTGGATGCGTATACTTAGTGAAGTGCAAGCGGGGTGTGTTGCCAAATCTGTCTGCCACAATTAAGCATGGCGCTGAAGGGGGAAACTTGTTGTTTTCTTGGCACGCGTTCGCTTGTGGTTTTAACCGTGAGTGTTGCTATGATTGAGTGCTTCATCTGAACAAGTCTTGGAGAGGTAAGGTGGAAAAAGCCACGCAGTTTTTCGCTCGCCGGCAGGATTTAGAGGCCGGATTAATTGAAGAGAGTTACTGCTACTGTAGGTTCCCTCATGTGCTGTTGAATTTGGGTTGTGGATCAAACTCGGCTGCAGTTAGGAGCCCCCGCGGAGCAGTGGAGACTACAAGGCCGTCGGAAAATATGTCTAAAGTAAAGTGCTAAGCCAGAGATATAGCACTATTACCATCAGCTTTTGTAATGATAACAGTCCAGTGCCACATTAAGGAAAATGAGGTGGACTGCTGCAGACACAGGTGCGCGGGCTAACTCGCTCCTGCACAGTGGCTCTATACTAATCTCATGCTCCCAACTGCCCAATCAAACTAATGAACTGGACTCTTATGCATTATTGACCACACACATAAAGGTCTGGGCATCAGTGAGAGAGGGAAGAAACTCCGCAAGATGTTATTATAACTTTTGCAGGCAATAATTCTCACAATAAATGTAATATAATTCCTTTCATAAATGCATGAATGAAAAAAACAATAAAAAAAATCATGTTTTCTTTTTAAAAATAGACCTAATAGTCTCCCATTACAGTCATGTTTTTCACCAGTTGCAAGCTATTATTGTGCTATATTTGGGTCCACTTATATTGTCTGGTTATGAAACACATTAACAGCAGCAATGTGAACAAGAAAACACTGGTGCAACATTATACAACAGGGTTAGAAATTGCCAGTGTCTTAATGCAATTGGATTGGGCATAATTACAGTGATTCCAATATACATTTGGTTTGTTAACAGAATAGATTAGATTCAGTTTATGGCCTACAGGTGATGCAAGTGTGTCTCTGAGTTTTATGTGATGATAAAATGTCACTTTATACCTCACTGTACATTTGAGTTGTTTATTTAGGGGCTGAATCAACAAAGATACATGCATACAAATACGGTTGAAGAAAGCCAGAGACGACCTCAAATCAAAGGATACAAGATAACTTCAACTACTCTGCCATCTTGCACAAGATAACATGAATTCGTTGGCCATTTGGGCAAACAATCTTGTAACGAAACATAAAATGAGCCAGACCAATACGGATGCATGTACATTCATATTTACATAAGTATAACTGTGTTGTGTTGTGCCTTGTTGTGCATAGGCATTTCAACCCTGAGTTTTTGAGCAAACCCGCAATGTAAACTTCTGCAGCTCCCTCATGTATAATCCTTTTTTTGGCATTCTACCATGTCAGTGATTATTCTTCACTTGCCTCTACTGTTTACTTTTTGCAATCTTTTAATAAATCCAGTGTGTTTTACTGCACTTCTAAACTCGAGACAAACTGTGCTACCCTCGAAATATCACCTCGCTCCCTAGACAATGCTTTTTGCTCTCCTCGTTTGATAAAAATCCACACTATAAGTCAGGCACAATAAAGTGTACAATCATCTGGCATTCTCTGTTATGTGAAATACACTGGAACTATGCACCAACGCAGTCCAACAGCTGACAGTATAGATACAGGTCTAGATTAGCATTGCCTGTACTATCACTGTGGGTTTCTCTAGGGTGCCCTGTTCACCTGCTGTACTTGTAGCTGCGAACTGTATGTGTGTATGGAGTTTGTGTCCGTCATAATGCTCTAATCCTGAGTGACTTTTATCCAATAGAGACTGCGTATATGTCCTCCCCTCCCTCTTTGCTTGTTGCTTCAGACAGACAGCCTCACCAGCACTGCATGCCAAATACTGTCTCACCCACTCACACATACGCATAGAGATAAGCTAAAATGGAGTGCTTTTAACTATCGGGCCACGTAAGACTTACAAAGCAGATTTCCGGTGTAATCGGGTGTGGTGCGAGATGGGAGCTGAACTCGTTTCTGTAGTTCACTTGGGGGTCAATGACAGATGTAATAGTAGTAGTGTAGTGCATTGATTGCTTATCCAACGGGACAACAAGGTACCTGCGCAGTTTACCATAAATACGACTCCTTAACAAGACGTCTACAGAGTAACACCATGCAAGCTAATAATTTCAAATGTTTTAGCACGTGCCATCGCAAAAGGTTCTCATCCAAGGTCAACAAATATGAGTATAGACCCCAAAGACGGCGTTGCAGGGCCCAGTGCTGAAGATGCAAGATAATTTCAAGGATTAATTTGAAATGGTATTTTTGATGGAATCAGGTCGAAGACAATGAACTCACTGAACCCGTTTTTAATGTTTTGAGACTCTAAATTATAACTTGCACCAGTGTAATTTTGCAGTAAGGCTCCCAGATTTGTTCACATGGTTGTTTTGAGAGTCTCAGCGTGAAAAGATTGGGAACCCCTGCTGTACACCAACCATATATCTCTTTTGATAGATTATCCCAAACAATGCTTACTGCTTATAATGGTGTAGTTAGCTGGATAAAAGCATGTGCGCGCCGCTGTGTTTCTATATGTTTAGAAGAGAGATGGTTTCTTTCAGCGGACTGAGGATTCTTTCATTAGTTGTGTTTCAATCTCAGCAGGGTTGTGACAATATCACACATTTAATTTGCCGCCCCCCGCTGACCTACTCCGGAACTGCGCCTGCCTTATACACACTGTCACTGGGTGGGCTTTCACTGAACATTCTTTCCAAGGTAATCATATGAAGCACTCAGGGCACTCTGTTTTAGCCTCTTGCCCTTGGTCTATGTGCTCGTACTTACTGCTTTCTCTCCACTTTACCCATAGCGGTGGTAATGGTGATGGATGCAGATGGCCAGAGTGAGTCTTAAATGTCAAACTTAAATGGAAAGTGCTGTTCCGTTGAGACAATATCAGCTGGACACTTGCTTACTACTTAACACTCAAGGATATAACACGAAATGGCCCTGTGCTGTTACACTCAGCTATAAAACCTTGAATATTGCAGTAGTGTATTGGAAGACAGCTGGACTACTTTATGTCATGCTTCTGTGGCAGGGTTTGTATTGATACACTTTGGTATTGATTGGACTTAAGAGGGCTAGTGTCCTTGAGTACCTAAAAGAACTTTCAACATATCCACTCTTGTAACAATACTATAGAGAAATCCTGCAAATGTACCTTTTAATATAAGCAATGAAAGTTTAAAACATCAATAATAAGAAATATAAGTCCTGTTTTATTTTTTCTACAGAGGGATATTAGTCTGTTCACCACCGCGAGCCAGATTCAGACAATACTGTGCAATGAGGTTTATTTATTTCAGTGACACGTGCGAAAAAATGAGCTCATCGGTCACCCATCATTTAACAAAACAAACTTCTTCCACCTGAGTTAAACAGAGATTAGTGCTTCGCTCATTCATTCCACCGAAATGCATGATGTTTTTCAGTCCCCCTTTGATTTATTAACTTTTTCCTCATAAGCAGCCGTTATTGTTGTATTTCCGGGTGGAGCATTCATCTTCCTGACTGGATAACCCACCTGTCAATCATTCGTGAAGCAAATATAAATTGTCTGTTAATTAAACTTGTAGCTGTAGTGTTCTTGGTTAAATATGTTTCTTCCCACTTAGCAGATCTGGTGTTTCAAGTCCTTGCATACAAACTGGTATTATTTTTTCCCCCCATAGTACGTACATGCCTATTCTTCATATATCCTTCATGAGATTGCTTAGTTTATTGAAACGAAAGTCCTATTTAAATATGATAGAAGACTGTGCACATCCCCTGGTGATATAATCATTTAGTGTTCTCCCAGCCCCGGTGAGACGTGACACAGTGCGGCTGCTGCTGCTGCGCTCCAAAATAAGGACAGATGTTGCATAGCGTTTTGTCTCCATAGACTTTGAAGCAGACACTTCAGATTTGTGGGATTGTGTTGGAGCCGTGTGCCGGGTGATTCATCCCAAACATGAGCGCGTGTGGAGGTGGTGCTTTTAGTCAATGGGAACAGTTTGTTTATACACTGGAAAATGATTTTATTTGCACTAAGTAACCCGCAGTGAACTTTTAACCCTGTGCTTCCAGCTAAATGTTAACAATTGGATGCAAGGAGGGTGATGTGTGAGTGTTTTTTGCACTGGTTGCATCTGGGATGGACCAGTTGACCATTGGTTGATGGGTGAAAGCTCTAACCACTACTTCAGTCCTTTCTTTCACGGTCATTCAGTTGTGCATAGACCTGCTCCTAAGTGTCCCGTGCTCCCTCAGGTAAATGAGGTCGGAGGCAGCATTAATGCACAATGAGAGAGCTCACACCTGATGCTAGCCACTCACGGCCCATCTGAGAACCAGCCTGATGTGTTCCCTTTATAGCCCTATATCCCTCATGGCGATGGTCAAGCCAGAGGTGTCCCATGGTTTGTGCCAGTATGTCAGTAAAGTCCAGTGGAATCCTTGGAAATTTCTTTTGTATTCTGTAACTGAAGGATTTTATAAATGATAATTAAATAACCAAACTACAAAGCAAAATGTAAATATGTACATAGTGGTTGTGTTTATATTTTTAGTGCTCCTATGTAGTGTTGTGTTTTTACATTTGAAGAGAGAAGCAGCTCCATCCCATAATATTGCATTGTTAATTATCTAGAAAATGTACAACACTTTTTATTACAAAGCCATATGAAATGCTGTGAAATGTCCCTCAGCCACACTTTGAACATCTGGGTTAGCCTCATGATTGTGGTTTATGTTCAGTTGATTAAAATAATGGTTTTAAAATAAGGTTTAATCTGTTGAAAACACTTGTTTTTGTCTGACAAGAGGGTTGTTTGCCTGCACCAAGAGTAATTTTAGTTCAGTTTTAGTCTGTTTATGTGGAAGATCTGGACAAAAAACAATTTAATACCATATTTATAACATGGCGTATGTCTCGCAATGACTCAGTGCTCGAAAGATTGTATGTGAATGGAGGGATGTGATAGAAAAGAGGAGGAGGAGTGAGACCTCTCCATCATTGTGCATATGACCTTCCAAGAGTCATGCTGCTGTAGAGTACAAAACTAATGCCTCGATATATTATCAGAATATGCTGCATAATCAGTACACCGCCCCTTTCACCATCACTCTTGGAGACACGCACGGGTTTATAGGCCCTTTAAAGTTCAGTACAATCATATAATGTAATCCTGAAAATATCCAGTCTACTCATGAAAGTATATTATATTAATGAATTTAGTCTCCTCGCATCTGCAGATTTTTACCTGATGAGGCTTTTACCATTTCCGAAAGGCTCATCTTTAAAAATAAATTTTCCTAGTTTAAAGGTACACTGTGCAACTTTTCAGGTGAGGGATCTGCCACCTGAAGTTTGGCGATGTCTTGTCTCCATGGATCTGACCTTAACTTAGCCTTCTGCAGTCATTAGCTTGTCTCCATAGAAATCGATACGTTTAATACCATAATCAGATGACAGAACCTCCACCAGAAAAGTTACATAGTGAAGTACATTTTGAGAGGTGTGTATTTCCTTTAGACAATAATTCTTAAACTATGATATCTAATGAAACCAAAAAGAAAGCAGAAACTAATATATAGATGTGTTTGTTTAGCATTTTTTGTGTTTTTCTATTTATTTGGAGTTTTGGTACCACTTACAAGGTTTTCATTAACAAACACGAGGTGTTTATTAAAATATTAAAGTTCTCCTGCAGTATCTTGCTTCATGTAAGACTGCAGAACAGAAACAATAAAACATTTAAAATATATCCAGCCTTACATTATTCCTCCTCTCTCTGTACTGTTATATATAAATAGTAGCTGCAGTAGATAACACAGACACTTCCTGGATGAGAGCAAGGTCAACACGTGTGTGCCATCCCTGACAACCACTAATGCCTGCTCCACAATGTCTGCAATCTCCACTCACAATAGAGCAAGAGCACTGTGCAAGACGGAGGAGATAAGAGCCAAATGTCACCGCGTTATTTTAGAGGAGACATGTCCAGGGAAGGGGACTTCACAGCCTCAAGTCTAATCCTGCAAAACTCCATTGATTGCCTTGTCCGAGTGCATTGACCACGCCATTCATATGATGCCAGAGTTCGATGGCGGCATGTTTCCGGTCCCGTAGAGGTGCATAACAAGATGTAGCCGGCATTTTCAGCTTTGACCTATGCTTTTTCTTAAGATTATTGTTGTGAGCAGAGTGATTGATGACTCGCAACAAGTGTGGAGAAGAGGTGAAGAGGCGCACGCGGGCGAGTAACTGCAAAAAGGAACATAAACACAATCAGCACAATCAAAATCATTATTTCGATGGTTGCAATTACCAAATGTGTGCTGTATATTAAACACCCATTACAAATCTTATCACTGTTGTATAAGTTATAGAAATAGATAGCTTCAGTTAGTAGACTTACTGGTAGTATGAATTTGCTGATTTAGGTAGCAACAAGGAAAGGAAAGGTGAACTATGTGACTTTTTGGAGGAGGATCCCCCTTCTTCTGGTTTCCATGGTGATGTTATTGTTTTGTCTAGAATATGCCGCAGTATGACATTGAACATATATACCTCTACAAAGAGACAAGCAGGTAGTACAACCAGGCCAAGATATGGGTTAGATCTATGTTCAGGCATCCCTGGTCACAGTATGAATTCATGTTTTCTAGGTATTTTTGAACAAATAAAAACACCTGTAAGAATAAATGCAAGATGGCCGACCCTCCACTAAAAATGTATATAGTTTATCTTTAAATAAGTACTTTTTAATGTTATATAAAGTTATAGTTATAGTTAGTACAATGACATAGAGACGATAAGTTTGTGGCTGCCTTAAAGAAAGACATACAGATACATTGCATAAAAACAGGACATGAAGTTGGCTGGTGTGAGACCCAGTATTAGCAGTTTTGACCTATGTTTTTTCTTCAGATTACTGTTGTGAGCAGTGTGATTGATGACCCCCAGGTAATAGGGGAGTGAGATGGAGGTCCTTGATGGAAGATGTAGTGTGTTCTCAGCGCTGACCGTTTTGTGTGTGTGTATGTGTGTCCGCAGGGCAGGATCGCAGCGAGGCGGCTCTCATCAGGCGTTTTAAGGGTGATGGCGTCCGCTACAAGGCCAAGCTCATCGGCCTGGACGAGGTCACCGCCGCCCGAGGAGACAAGCTCTGCCAGGACTCCATGATGAAGCTCAAGGTAAGACAACTGCACACATTCCTCTGTCAGAAATATGGTTTGTGAAATATTACAGTAGTATTTGACAAGATGTATGAGAAAGAGAAGATATAGTTGGATGTTTTGTTTTAGAATATTCTCTAAAACACCAAAATCTGTAAATGTTTTGCTATACCTGGATCACTGTTGGACAGCTTGGTCATCAACAACAAAAACATAGTGAGTACGTTTTGCCACTCGTCCATCTTCTGTTCTGACAGGGTTCTGGAAAGTCATTGCCTTGTCACAACTGAAGAAGCTGCGCTGATGAGTGGTGAAACGTTTTCACTCTTAAAAACTTTTGCCAGTTGACAGAATTCAATTTTCTTTTGCTATGGCCCTTACCTAGACTGAGGGATTACACAGATGACAAAGCCATTATAGCAACATGACTAAGTAGAGCTGCTGGTCATTCCAAGCAAACAAGTGAACTAATACAAAACTATTCTTTTACATAAGTTACCGGTATGGTCTGTCAAACATATGTCCACAACGAATGGTAAATTGTCACGTATTTATACAGCACTTTTCCACCTTCAAGGCACTCAACCAGCTCTACGTCAAGGAACCGCTTATCCATTCACACATTCTTTCAGTGGTGTACGCAGACACTTTGTTAAGGGCAGTTAAGTGCGTTGCCCAAGGACACAAAGCTAACATTCATCTGTGTAAGCTGGAATTGCACCGCCAACCTGTGGGCCAGTGGAGCAGATCAGTGGACAAAACCTCTGAACTGAGCTACTGTTTGATTGGTGATATGGCACAAGCCGTATCCATTTTCACACACTGCTGTTTTTAAATTCCTAACATGAGCATTGGATCAGTTACATATTTTTTTCTTTTTACATTATTCAATTTTAGGCTGAAGGATAATAGGACACGTTCCATTATTGTTTTTGTTTGTTTTCCTCTAGTGTCTAAACAGCATCACATACCGTAATTAAAGTGGAATAACACTGGCTGTAACTAGCACACATTCATGCATATTCTAACATGATTTTATTATGCATGTTTTGTGTATTCCACATACAGTAATGATGCCCTTTCATGTTTGTATGGAGAGCTTTGATTAGTAGTACTTTAGTAGAAATAATACTTGAAGAAAGATTGAACTGTTGACATTTATGGGTAGAGAAATAATCCTTGTCGTAACATAATTCAGTGTCTACTTTTGAGGACTGGGTAAAGCTGTAAGTTGAGTAGGATCCTTTTGGTCTACTATTTATCTATAATGGAAACTCATGTCAACAGAAAAAACATTTGAGTAAATAGAAATGCTTTGAGAAGGATCCTTCCCCTGTGAGAAACAACCGAGCTTCAAGAAGTGGCATAGAGGGTGTTTTGGCAGATGGGAACAGAGTCAGCAAGATGCAATATGGTGCAACCACTATGAATGTTTGTTGTTATGGAAATCAGTAAAAACATTGGCATGTGGCTGTATAGAGGCTGTTGTCAATATTACTTATACTAAAGCTGGAAGTTTATCATTCAGACTTGTGTGTAAGAGATTTAGGGGTGCCCAGATAGAACAGGTAGGTCCACAAAAAGGAGAATTTAAAGGTTTATTCGAGTCACCAACAAAGCTTTCAATAGAGGAAGTATTGTTGAAAACTAATTTTGTTGAGTTTCTCTTTTGCAGTAACAAAGATGAACAGGGTTAGGAATCATCAGTCAGACAGCTCATGTTAAAGAAGACCAGAAGACTAGATTCAGAGTTTGCACATGTAAGGTTAAGGTGCACTTAATAGTCCCTGTAGGGAAATTTGTCTTCTCAATTTGACCCATCCTTCAAGGCCAGGAGCAGTGGGTGCCACAGTGCAGTGCTCAGGGGCCCATCTCCAGATCTTGAGCTAGGCTTGATCAAAACTAGCTTATTTTTAATACTGGACATGTTTTGTGTACACTAGATTTAGAGTTTACATGTACAATGCAGGAATAGGGAATATGCAAGTAGAAGAAAGCTAGAGGAAGATCAAATATGGAATTTGTGAATGTAACATGTGTAGTTTTTAAGACAAGAAGATGCAGTTTGTTGTTCGATGGAGCCAGGTGATTTTTCGTGAACACTTCTAAGCAGACACAGCATAAGAAAGAGAAGAACTAGTCGGGCATTCAAGTTCAGGGTTGTTATTTGTAATATAAGGTCCTTGCAAACCCCTGTGTGCTACTCTGAATAAATAATGTACAAAGAGCCTCAAATGTAGTGAAAGATAGAAAAAAAACAAAAACAATTGTTCCAGGAACGTGCTCTGGTACATTTTGTTCACCAGCGTGAGTGCTTGAAGGTGTGAGAATTGCCTGTGTGCATGTTGTTTATGTCCACTGAAAACTCCATCCAGCCGAGGCGCATGAGGTGAGGTGTGGGACGGACAGCTCATTGATCAAACAGCTTTCCTCCTCCTCATTTATTCCGACAGCAAATCCATCAAGTCCTTTTCTCTGATCTCTCCACCTTCTTCCTCCACTGCCCCGCCCTATACCAGCCCGCCATTCTACCTCTTTTCATCTGCTGTTGTGGCTCACCTATGCAAATACAGCCACGAGCAAAATACAGAGACACCCCAATCCTTAGAGGCTCTAGTGGGCCCATAAATCATACACTCAATTATTTCAAGCAGGTAAGTTGCTGCGACACATTGTACTTTCACTTATTTGCAAGGCATTTTAGCAGAGAAAATATAAATCAAAGTAAAAGAGGAGTTCTTGATGAATGATTCTTCACAAACCCCATTTGTTAAGTTTTCACTTGTCCAGACAGAATAAGCGAATGTTCTTTTGACTTAGACCTGATTAGGCTGACAGTTTGTGAAGTCATTGTCTTGTAAAAGAATGAGTACAAATATATGATAGAAAAATATAAGAACAAAATGGGACTGTTAATCCTCAATAGTGCAGTAATTTAAAGTTGCCCTATGTAACTTTTCTACTGGTGGGTCGGCCAAATGCGTGTCTCCATGGAGATGTTATTGTTTTTTCTGCAGTGTTCCACAGTATGGCAAGTACCTAACATGCAGGTGTTTTTATGGTTGACCAAAATATATATGAAAAACATGCGCTCTTACTGTGGCTGAGGGTGCCTCTCCGCAGATCTGACCTTTAAATTGGCCTGATGGTGTCACCTGTTTTATTTACATGGCGATAGATAAGATTAATGTCATACTACATGTGGAACATTGAAGGCAAAGTAATGACATCACCATGAAGGAAAGTAGGTGGGGTTCCTCACTGGGAAATGTTACTAAGTGCATCTTATCTGTGACTCAATGTAAAACTAAATCACAATGAACCTTTAAGACCTTCTAGACTATTAACTTCATGATTTTAATAGTTGCACTGATCACAACTATCCATTTTATTATCTACAAACAATATTTTTTTATCTGAAGAAAGTACAGGTTTGGGGAGGTAATATGGCGCGAGACAGACTTGAAAAGTGAAGTCAAATGACATGAGTGTATTAAAATGCAACCATATTGATGCAATATACATTACATTACTATGAAATATTCTGTGTTTTTCTGTTCCTTTGCATGAGTCTGTTGCCTTTCTGATCACGACTTCTTCTTTGCAGCATTTTTCTTTTTCCTCCACATAGACGCAGTTATCAGAGTCAATACACTGATAACCACAGCGGACCACATGTTCCCAGAAAGATTGTGTGTCTTGTATAATTTTTCCCATAATGCCTTGCTCCGCTCTGACCGCTGTGTGTCTAAGGTCAGGAGGGCGCTCTATAAATGTTTACCTTAATTCTCCTCAGTCGCTTCTGTGTGTGCAGCCCTGTCCTCACTTATCTCTGCATAGACCAATATACAAGGAACATTCTGATACATATTTGATTCTTTTTAATAGAATTTTCTCTGTAAATGTATTCATGCATGCACGTGTGTCCCTACAGGGCATAGCAGCGGCAGCACGGTCCAAAGGAGAGCACAAGCAGAAGGTGTTCTTGACTGTATCCTTCGGAGGGATCAAAATCTATGATGAGAAATCAGGGGTGAGTATCTATGTAGTTTATATCTAAACTATGTGTGCTCTATCATGGATTGTGTGTGTGTTTTCCCTGTTAATGAGGCATCTCTGAGAGGGAGGGGCCTCTGGGGAAATTAGGGGGTTCTAATTGAAACCCTGAGTACAAGGCCGGTGCAGATGAGAGAACATGCACATCCTATTGTGTGGGTCTCTTAAACACAAACAGCAATAGTGTAATATTATACTGACGATCCATCTTTTTATACACGCACGGCCGCTCTCAGGCTGTCCAACTGTCCATCCTGTCCAATCAGTTTGATGGAGCAGTGTCAGAGAAATTTTGGTCAGTCAAGATCCAAACTGCAAATTGTGATGCTGTCCTAAAACGTGTACTACAAAACTTTTCTGGTCACTGTGGCAGGGTTTGTCACCTGGTTCCCTCCAAGAAGATACTACTGCTTTTCCTGAGATGTTCCACTGAGATGTTCCACAGTATGACTTTAAATGTATCTATCTCCTTAAAGACAAGCAGGTGTACAGCGAGTTACGGTGCAGATCTGGAAGAGACGACCCCGTTCTCTATTAGATTTTATGTTTTGAACCATAAAAACACCTATAATTGACAAGACAGCTGAGTGCAAGAAATATACATTGAATGTTATTTCCAGCATCTCCATGGAGGGCAGACACCTTACCTTAACCTCAAATGAATAGCTATTTAGTTTTTTACCCTTAAAAAGTATTCACATGGAAAGGTTCTACAATGAGAGCACATTTTAAATGTATACTCCACATAAAAAAACAATATATATAACACTGGTTTTGGTTAGAAAAAGTCACGTAAGCACAGAAGTTTCAAACAACTTTACTCCAGTGCCAAGGAGGCCAATTAACTTAGCGTCCAAAAATATAGAGTGCATTTATTTTTCAACTTAACTGCTTATACGTAGAATGCATCTCAGTATAGACAGTATGCAGTGTTATAGTCCCAGCTCATGCTATCTTCAATTAGCTTTAGCTTTGAATGTTTATGTATTGATTTGATTATCCATACACATTTGCATTAGACTACAACACCACTTAGCCTCACCCAAAGTCAATGCATTGGCTGGATGTTGAGGACCCGTGCAGTTTCCTTCTATTCTTGTGGTCCGTGTGTTTCTGTGGTGACCAGTGGAGTGTAATGATTTTCTTTGATACTCCCTCCTCAAGGATCCCCTGACAACTATGGACCCAGTATGATGGCATCTGGCTATATGTGTCCCATTATCCTTCAGCCTAAAATATAACGCTATCCCAAGACGCAGCATTTGAAGGGCTTGACTTAGTTACCTTCATTTGACATTTGAAGTTTATGAACCAAGCAATTGCTAAAATCAATCATGTTTACATATAACGCTACGTATATATCGACATTAGCGTCTGTGTCCTGTCTCCTGCCCGTCTGCTGGTGTTGGATACATAAAGAAGCCTCTGTCTGCACACTGGCTTTACTGTCTGACATGTAAAGCCACAGATTTAGACCTCAGCAGTGGCTCCGAGCTACAGATCTGTGCGAATGGTGATGTGTGTCCGTGGGCCTAAATGAAGCTATAATTCAGTAAAACAGGCGGTTAGAATGACTGGACACCCTCACCAAGAGTTTACTGTGATTGGGACAAAAAAATAGCATTTGTTAAGAATATTGTTAACTATGATTTGATAAATATGGCAACAACTCGGTGCGATTTCTTGATGTTTTCCTTGCCCTTTTTAAACAGAAACCATGCACATTAATACACTTTAATCACACATAATAGTCTGTAGGTTACATATTTTGCAGTTGTATGAAGGAAGTATATTAATGTTCAAACAAAGCACTTCCTTTGTATTACTTTTTTATATTTGTCAGCAAGGTGAATACTGTAGTACAAATATTATCCAGCTGGGGTTAGACTTGGACCATCGCTGCCAAAAGAAAAAAAATAACTCAGATGTAATTATTACACTCCACTGGACACTTTCCCCTGATGTGACCTGTTTAAATTATTAAAGACATTATTGCAACCTTCAGTGCCGTTGGAGCGCCCTGTCAGGAGCTGTGGGTGTCTCGAATGGGAGTACTTAGCTGACGGATAAGCTTATTGGTGAGATCTCTTAGCTTAGGTGTATTCATACTGCCTTGGTGGAGGTCTTTTACTCAAACCATTAACTCTATAAATGTGATTGATGTATGTGTCGTTTATTACGAGTGGGTGTCTGGACAAGAAAAATATAAATTGTTGAAATTTCAGAAAATGTCACTTAATGTTCGTTCCTAATACAGTGTAGTTAATAGTGCATAGGACAGCACATAATCAAAACTGCCTTCCCCGGCTAAAAGAAAAATGTCCCAATGCTGTATTTGAGTTTGATATATGTAAAAGGAAAGGGAGGAGTGTGCGGAAACAATGATGTGAGTCAGAGTGATAGAGGCAGAGACAGACGGAGACAGCATTAGAAGGATAGGTGGGGAATCAGGCAGCATATGTCAAAGTAAAGCTCTCTACAGGGAGACCTTGTCCTCTGTCTCCTCACATTAATATTAACTATAAAGATATGCTGTCCTTACCAGCAGTCCTTCAGCCTAACTCCTATAATGGCCAGGGAGGGAGGGAGGGCAGGGCATGTGTGGAGGTTCAGGGCTCTCGACAGACTCATTCCCCTCCTGTCTGCGCATCAGTCAAGAGTCCAGATGTAAGGGTGCACGGGATGGAGGAAGGAAGGTCGTGCGGGGTGGGGGTGATGGGGTGGGGGTGATGGGGTGGAGGGTGGGTGCAGTGTGGGGGTGGAGGGTGGAGACGAGGCATTAATCTAAGTTGCAGGTCTCTGTCTCTATCACACACCAGCGGCTATGACCTCAAGTGTTTTGGGCGGTCTTTAGAAAGTCTGTGGGAGGTCAAGTGTGAAGGGCTGGGTTTGCTGACCCCACAGCCCGACCCTTAGTCGTTCAATTAGGTAGTTTGGCCAATTCACAAAGTGTATTCCAAAGTTGCTCTGATATTTACGGAAATTTTGGGGAAATTTATTTTACAAAATCCGAGACCAAGAACAGACATTTTATCTTTAAAGGCAAGTTATAATGATAACAATAAAATTGAGAACAACAGGCTGAATATCAGTACAGCATGTTAACATAATACATTTATATTTATTCAGCTACATGAAGCACAGACAGAACTGAACACGTGTCTGATATATTAAAGTAAGATATTAACAGTTAATCAGATAACTAAAGCATAAAAAATAAGCTAGGTTTACTCTGAATCTCACTCCAAATCACTAAATCCATTGAATTCTTCATCCTCGGTGTCGCTCCTGAACCACTCCACCTGCTCCAGAGGAAGATGAAGCGCTGCTTCCTCTTCTGTGTGGCTGTCATCAGACTCAGCAGAATATAATTTTCTTTTATGGGGCATTTTTGTTCAGTCTTTTTCAGATGTCTTTTAAATTACCGTAAGGTTGAAATTTAAAATATTCAATTGTACAGGAGTAGTAGATACTGGCACACAAGCCTAGAGCGCCTTGTGTGGTTGTCAGGGTGACAATAATGAAAACGTGAAATTATATTAATTATAATTAATTTTAATAATAAAAGTTGCATCATTGCATAAGTTGCACCTCCAGTCAAACTATGAAAAAAGGGCAACTTATAGTCCGGAAAATACGGTATATACTTTAAATAGTCAATTAGTCACAATTATTCAAATCGTTGCAACCCTTGTATCCCCAACAACTACAACTATTTGCATTCTAACAAGCACTACATTTACTAAAAATTTCAGAAGTAGAGTAACTGAATGTTTGCCAAGGATAAAAATAAATACTGATAAATTTAGCACTGCATACGCTTACTACCTGCGTGTAACATACGAGCCAACATGTTACATTTGTGTTTCTAAAGATACAGATGATTGCTTATAAAACAACATCAAATATTTGTGCAATATTTGAGGTGGTTCACCTCAGCTCTTTTACTTTGCAGAAAGAATTAACCCATTAGAGCTTTAAACGTATTCTAAAAGCATGCTCAACTGAGTATCAAACTGCCAAGGACAATTTACTCTGTGTGACGACTACTGGAGCAGACAGGGCCATTGTCCATGCACCTATTTTAAATGTAGATGATACGGACTGATGGAGCACTACTTTCACTAATCATATTTAGCCGGTTCGGCAAGACAACAAGCTCAAGTGGCTGTGCGATTTGGCCGGAAATTGAAACATGACTGTGCAAATAGTCGGACAGTGACAAGGGACAAATGTTTTGCAGTGTAGTTAGTTTGACCAGTGCTGTCAGTTTTGTTGTTCAGGACTTCACCAGAATCACTATTTTGTGTGCTCTCAGAAAGTTTTTGTTCTTGATAAAAGTTGTATCCACCATAAGCCATACTTCCTTGGTTGGTAGCTGTAGATTATATCATATAAAATGGACTGCTCTATTTCCCTGCTCCCAGCCCCGTGGCGTCAGACTGGCCCTCAGGCACAAGGAGATGTGAAGAAGCGTGGTGCATCTCATCCTCCTCACAGTTCAATGACCGGCCCCTGCCCACGTTTCTTTGAGCCTGACACTTTGCAGACTGCACGCATCAACAACATATTTCAAACATTTGTCCAATACTCCCACTTCATTCTGCTATAGTGTACAACTGTCTCCAGAGAGGCTGTATTTGAACAATTTGCAGAGTATTGTCTGAGAGCTGATGTTGCCAGACATGTGTTATGCTGGGATTTACTTCTGGTGAAGAAATGCAACTTTTTTTTATCTATAAATGCTATAGTGTGATGACATTTCTATTTGAAAATAATTTAAATGGAACAACTGAGATCCCTTCTATCAATATAATCTTGCTGCACTGTTACAAGGCAAAGCGATGAAATTGATGAGACTGTCTGTCACAGCTTTAAAGTTAACTAACCATAGTTAGGTCTGAAGCGTAATACACAAGTAAGTGGAAGTTAAATATTGAAGGAACATGATTGTGTTATAATTCTTCTCAAACTCCATCCATAAAGTAATGTATTCTATTTGCTATAGCCAATTTATGCTGCAAAAAGCAGTCAGTTGCATTTTAAATCTATTTGGTGTCTTTTCACAGACTTATACAGGGCAATTTAGACAATAATCAAATCTCTCAGACTCACACAAAACACTTAAGTCCCATTCACTGCAGCTCTGTCACCACTATTACATCCGATTGACATTCATTATGGAGGCTTGTGGCGTACACCTCATTCAAATGTGGTATTATGAACTGTTGCCCTGGCATACTTGTTGATTCATAAAATATTTCACTGCAGTCTCATGACCTCTGTTGTTGTCAGCTGATTCGAGCACCCTGTGAACTGTGTGGGTTGTGTGCGCCTGCAGCATTAGCAGCCTACAGCGGCTCTTACCTGTCTGCCCCCGTACCTCTTGTGTAAACATCCACGACCCTGTACTCCTAGTCTGCCAACAGTATCTGCCTCACATCAAATTATTCTATTTTCTAACAATATTATGACAAATTCATTTCGTTTTGCATAGCCGCGGGCAGCGATGAGAAAGCCAAACAGTTCAGCAGGGCAGCGTCTCCATGGAAACGTGAGCTGTTAAAAACGAGGTGGTGATGAGGTTGTTTTTACTGGATATAGCACAGACAGGAGCGAGGCTATTAAATGGGCAATTCTGGCATAAACACAGTCGACAAAAATGACTGGCAGCTCTACTATACATCTAAGATTTCACTTTGTGTTGTAGTTTCTAAAGTAGACTAAGTGAACTTATTATATGGTTTAACATTATTTTGAAATTCAAATCCTGATTAAGTTTAGTTTAATTTAGTGCTATATGTTGTACATTTAATTACATTGATCCAATCATTTTAATATATATATATATATATATATATATATATATATATATATATATATATATATATATATATATATATATATATATATATATATATATATTTTGTCTGTCTTGTTTAGTTTCATGAAATGAATATGAATAGCCATGTTATAGGTTTTAATAAGAAATGAATATTGAACATCTCGATTATTATGAGCAAAAATTTTTATTATTTTTTCCTCATTGCTCAGCCCTAAAAATGTCATATAGCAGTGTTGAGATCACCTCAGCCCATGCTCCCGGCTCCGATGTGAGGCACAGCGTCACCTCTCCCACCCGCACATAATTCAATAATCATTGCAAATGAGCTGCATGTGTGTTTACATGTGTGCCAACAGGGCCTTAGCCGCCATTCGCAGGTCAATCAGAGGTGATAATAATAATCATTAGGTTAATTATTCTATTCACTAGACATGACTCATACAGTGATTATCTAGATATAGAGCTGTGTATGTGTGGCCCTATGTTAAGCTGTCACACTATCAGCATCCTTCAGAACTGGCCTGCAATATCATATAGACCTATAAAGAAAAAGAGCTTTTACCTTGTTGTAGTTGTTTCTCTTCTTTTTATCAGTTGTATTTAATGTGATTCATGCAAATATTTATGCTCCTACATTCAACACATCGTTGCTCCGATCAACCCCCCATTTTCACTGCGACCAGTACACCTCCACTGCTCTGTACCTTGCTCTCCAATTATTTTCTTAATGAAAATGAAAAAAAAAATCTTTCTAGTGTCATCTGCTCTAATGACATTTATACCATGGGCTTCCATTGGGTCCCGCAATTTTCCTACCCGGAAGTCAGTGAACTTCTTTATCAAGTCGTTTTATATCAATACTGCGATTTAAAATGTCCAAAATACAACATAATAATCCATGGGTGTCTTAGAGCATAACTATACAGCAGACACAAGCACAACGTGTCTTCAAATATGTGGAACCAAGAATACATTTTTACTATAATGTGCATCTTATACCTAAAGGCAGCAGATGTCTTTAGTCCCTGATGTGGAGCTGGTCACTTTGTTCTCAAGGGCTGGAGGGTCACTCTGTAGCCTCTGTGTCATCTCTCCCAGCATGCATCTGGCACAGACAATGGCAACAAAGGAGATATTTAGTGCGACTTATCCCAGCGCCAGTGCATATTAAGTGTCTGTATAGTGTGTCTGCTGTGGAGGAGCGAGGCAGGAGAGGGCACAGATGAAGTGATCAAGTGGACAGCTTGCCGAGTTGTGATTGTCACTGATCCCCCCTCTGTCCTCGGGAAAAACAGTGCCATCTGCCGTGGGCCATGCCAGCTTGGCACGGACCACCCAGCCTAAACTGGAGTGGGCATAGAGCGCCAAACTGTTTAATAGAGGATACAAGGTCTCAGCATGGACACTTGAGAGCTAAGGCGAGCATGTGATCCTATTTGTCGACAGCACACAGGTCACATTCTCTGGGGCAGGTCGCACATAATAATATGTTTTATGCAGATGAATGTTTTCTTTTGACTCTTTGATTTTGTTTTTCTAAATCCAAAAATATAATTACAGCACATGCACAAAGGGTTCATTTATGCTGCAGTTATTGTTTTTGGAAAATACCAATCAAATCTGACTGTATCCAAGGTAATTTGGTGGGCCACTTTGGTACTTTTGATTGTGAAAAGAAAATGATTATATTCAGAAAGAGTAATCAGAAAGCCTCTTGAATTGGATTGTCTAATTTACATGGTGTGGGTTTGTGCAACCTTTAAATCTATTGTGCTCTTCTGTTCCCAGGTTCTTCAGCACCACCACGCAGTCCATGAGATCTCCTACATCGCCAAGGACATCACAGACCACCGAGCATTTGGCTATGTCTGCGGGAAGGAGGGGAACCACCGCTTTGTGGCCATCAAGACGGCACAGTCGGTACGGGACCTGCATATGGATTCATCAGGATTTATTCTGCTGCAATATTACCCACTCTTACTAATTACTAAAAGGTTATAGTAAGGAAACAAGTTACTGGGAAATGGCTAGTAAGTAAGTTGAATAGTTGTTATGACATAAGTGGCCTAGCAGTTGTGACCTAATGGGGAGAACATGTTAACGTTGACTATGGATAGAGCCGGTCAAGTCGTCCACTTGTCATTCATGAGACTCATATTGACATGCAGATCAGTGCTGCTCTCTATGCTTGTGTTGTCCAGTGTGTGAACAAGAGAAAGAAAAGAAAAGGGAGACCGTCCTGCCCTGCACTTATTACAATGTGGGGACTAAAATCTGCACGCACACTCACACCAGGGGACCTCCTTCCCTTTTTGGGGGCAAAGATTAGATCAACAATGTTCAGATATGGCTGTGTGTGTAATCCCTTAGTCGACCAGGTATGTAAGTAAGTTAAGGTTAGGAAAGTAGCAAGTATGGTTAAGTTTAGGATCAGTTTCCAGGAAAATAATGCAAGTCAATGTAATGTCGCCATAAAGTATGTAAACCCAACAAGTGTGTGTGTGTGTGTAGGTTAATGCATGATTCATCAGGGTCTTTCTCAATATTGCGGCCCTCTTGACATTTAGATAAGCACCCTCCAACACTGTTCCTTTTGTGTTGCTCATCACAGGCTGTTTACTCAGTCCTGTGTCTTACATGTGGGAATGCTTGTCTGGGCTCCTTCACTAAACCTCTATGGACTCCTTTAGTCTTTGTAAACAACGCTGCTGTGCAAATATCATAATGCAGAATTTTCAGTCGTTCGCACTGCCGTTAGGTCAAAGTAAAAAAAAAGCATTAGATCTGAGAGCGTTTGGGCTAAAGCGAACCACAGCCACTCCAAGACCACCTGCTTCAAACTGTCTCAGAGCAGTAATCAGCTGATGATGCTCCTTTTTCTTGTGTAAATTTGTAATTTTTTGCTGTCAACACGTCAGGATTTTGAGAGTTAACTGTTTTTTGTCATAGCGATTAGCAGATCCAGTCATCGCAGAAACAGCTTCATTATAAAGGCTTATTAATGAGGACGTCTCGCTGGACAAATAATTACAGGAATGATTGGGGACCGCAGATTCTCAGTAAATGATGATCTGTAATCCACCATTTACCTTGTTCTCCATCTAAACACTGACTTCTTTTAACATGTCACATTACAGGCGTGTGTTTTTGGAAGGAGCCTTTACACCCTGTTTTGAATGCTGCTGCTGTTGTTGTTTTGGTGTGGCGTTTGGCTCCAGCTGGCCCGCTCTGTAGCTGTATCGATTTCCCATAGTGAGTCGATGAGGGTTTGAGTGTGTGTCACCCGCACTAATGGCATATCCATCCTCCTCGGGCCACGAACCACGGCTCTTTGACTTAGAGCGATACTCGCATTAGCCACTGCGCTACATATACAACTCACAAAACTGTTTCTCACCCAGAGCTACATCCCCCACTTAAGGTGAAGCTGTCATCTGTCAGCTGAATCTGCACAGAGGGGTATGATTGTTTATCGCTTTGTTTGTCTGGGATTTGAGCAGAAATGGTGGAGATTCAGCACTTTAGCGATGGGGAAACAATGATGAGCTACAAGAATTAAGAGGTTATGGCCAAGGCAGTGGCTATAATTGGAACATATACCACTTTAAAGTCAATTAACAAAGCACTGTGGTTGTCATGAAGAGTGAGACTTTAAGATGTTCTCAGCAGGCCACTTTAGAGCTACTACTATGCACTACTAATTGGGTTTGTGCTGATGTCACAAGTTCTAAATACGTTTTAGAAATTACTCAAGTTTTCCCCAGTTATAGATTTTTTTTTTTTTTTTTGTACATTACAGTTGTTAATGTACACTTTTTCTTGTATGAAATTGTCTTGTCTGTATTTGACCCCACCAATCAGTGCCACTGGATCAACTTGTCAGGAGAAGTGGAACTTGGAACTAGGTGCATGGTCAGGTGTATCTATCTCAGGGGTGTCCAGGGCCAGATTTGGTGAGATAAAAATGTGTGAGGGCCGACCATTCGCCCTGATCATTCTTTGAACATATTAAATCCAAATTAACTATTTAATTATTTTTTACTTTTTATTGCAAATGGCTTTTACCTTTCAAAAACAAAATGAATGATTTACAGATTATAAAAAGGAAAAAATAAACATTTAAACTGTGGTTTTGATAATCACAATAAATGCATAGTTATTTTTATTCCAGAGGCTGCGGGCCAGTGGAAATTTGTACACGGGCTGCAATTGGCTCCTGGGCCCGACTTTGGGTATGCCTGATCTAGCTGGATGGTTAGCCTGTTGCGCGTGATTTAGGTATATTTGGTATTTAATTTGAGTTAACAACTGGAATTGTTAGTGATCCTGCCTCTTAGTGAGCAGGTTGGAGGTTCAATTCTATAAATTATCTCTAAAGATCTAACCTAACCCTTAGTCCTCATTCTTTCTGGGGCTTTACTTGAGCTAAATAACTGAAAATAACTCAATATGTGACTAAGCTGACCAGCCTGTATCTCCCCATGTCCCATATCAGAAATAACATACCACCACTTATACAATATAATGTTCTTTTTAATGTTTAGTATCTTTTTACAGTAAGTTTTCATTATAACACACCCCTGACCGAAGCAGATTAAGCTATCAACTTTGAAAATGCAGCCTACATTTTACGTATGCAGGAGAAGTGAATCCATTTAGTCCGAAAAATCCTCGTCAGCTGTGCTTTAATTGAAACCCAGTAAAAATGTTTATGGCTGCTCTTTTTGTTGTAAAACTCTCGTGGAGATGTCTTGCTTGTCTCAGCTCTCTGTTCCCACTTGTCTTCCATTTTGAACCATAGTAGAAAACCACAGCAGAATGAGTGTCTAGAGATTAGAATATACATTTTTGAATGCAAGAGTTCCCCAGTGTGATATAGTGACTGTATACTTCTGTGTTGACTCAGCGGGTGCATGGTTCTCCCCAAGATACTCCATGAACTCCAGAAATAGTCCAAAATAGCACTGCTTTATTCACAGCAGCTTCTAGTGTGTGAACTCTGCGTGCACTTTGCGTAACTCTAGTCAATAATTGATAAAGTCTTGCGGGCCGTTGTGATTCTGTTCGCGACAGTTCTTACGAGTTGTGAGTCGCTGAACACATTTGTTGTCTGTCGTCTCCTGACAAGAAAGGTGCACGGTGTAAGTTGAGGCTAGTGTCCTGTCAACTCCAAGTAGCACTAGAGCAGACGAAGAATCAAATACGTTTTCCACAATTGGATAGAGATGTGTTAGTTGCAAGATAGGAAATGGATTTCTGATTTTATCTCGCAAGAGGCTACATTGGCTGTGCAGATAAAAATGTACAATTCAACATTTGACATTTAGGGAATTGAGAAAAATTGATTGTTTCTATCAAGTAACTGCAAAATTTTAGCTTTCAGGACATCTCCAAATTTAAAGTAATGCATCACAATGACAGATAATTTTACATTTTCTATTTGTGAATCATTTAAAAGCAAAAAGTAGCTCCTTAAGGTTACAGAGATTAACAACACCTGATTGATTTTTTACTACACAGCTGTATTTATATCCAACATTTGGGATCATATTTGTGAAATATTGTGTTTATCCCCTAAGTGCTTCTTTTCATGCCTGACTCCTGAGCTTCTGCCCTGATGCTGCAGCTCACTCTGTCTTTGACTAATCCTCAGTTTAAAAAAAACTGCATTTTTAAATCACAAAGGACTCTTGTGTTTGTGGAAGTTGCCACAGGTGAGAGCAAAACATTTCAATAGTTCTAAGTATAGACTTAAGAAATATATAGTTATACGTTTGTACAAAAAACAAAAAACAAAATTCACTTTTATTACTTAAAGTGAAAAAAATAGAAGGACGTTTGTAGACACAGAAGTTGTTTTTTTTTTTAAAGGTACACTTTGAAACTTTTCTGGTGGAATGATCCTCACCTGCTTGTCTCCATGGAGATGTTGTTGCTTTGCCTTTGTATTTTATGGAGACTAGCAGGTGCCGTAAAAGGTCAGATCTGTGGAGAGGCAGGCCTGCTCATATTAAGAAGGCATATTTTTTTGTTTGGTTTTTTGAGTCATGAAAACACCTGTTATTAAATAAGTGCGAGATAGATGCAAATCCCTTACTCTGGAACTTTAGAGGCAGGGCAATAACATCTCCGTAGAGACCATCAGAAAATGTACATATTGCACCTTTTTAGTTTTATTTTGATGATTTCATTAAACATTAGGTGTGTGAACTGTGAAATCTCATTGTTAAAGTTTGTTATAGATAATCAATATGAGCTCATGCTTCATGCTTCACAATATTCATGGCTTTCAATTTATTTCAACTGCAATTCAAATCAAAATATTATCTTTTTTGAATTGGGAAAGGTCCTCAATTGGTCCTCACAAAGTCCTTCAAATCAGGAAGAAATTGTTTGTCTGAAACCCACAGCGTTCTGCACCTTAAGCAAAGTTGACTTAAGTACATTTCCAGCTGTTATAAATGCTTTAATATGTGCTGTGGCTAATACCTGACCTTTGCCTGGTTGTGTGTGCACGCTTAGGCCGAGCCCGTCATATTGGACCTGCGGGACTTGTTCCAGCTCATCTACGAGATAAAGCAGAGAGAGGAGGTGGAGAAGAAGGCCCAGAAGGACAAGCAGTGTGAGCAGGCCGTCTACCAGGTTTGTCCAGCACTGCCGTGACACCACTCCTCTGCTAATTGCATCTAGATTTTTTCTTTGCAGAGGACATTCGATTCTCTAAATAACTGCAGCCTTTGCTACACTAGATTGGCACTAGCTTTAAGAATACGCCGTAGTTCAAATACCACAGAGTTAAGTACAACTTCAAAACTTATCAAAGATTTTGCGCTACACTTTCAACTTAGATCAGCAAAGCCAGCTGTCCATTCTGCTTACTTCTTTTGGCTTTTGTTCTGGCAACCACTTTAATGTGTCTTTAAACCTCTCTGTCACTCTCTGATGATTGCCAGATAATTATACAAATTCTGTGCAACGTTGCAGTCTCCGCCCGCTCTTTCATCTTGACACGCTTAACTCTTTTTGTCTATCTTCTTACTTGATCTTTGCATCTTCAGACGATATTGGAGGAGGACTTGGAGGACCCCGTGTACCAGGTAACAATCTCTGCTTCTGATAGCTGCGTGTGCACTGGGGGGAGACAGCAGCCCCTGTTTGGGTGTGACACACAATAGTACATGTGGCTACAGGGCTCAGGTGTGGATGCCTTGTCCGTGTGCATGCTGGTAACCTTTTAGTGCATGCCTTTCTTTTAAATTCCTCTCTGTGACACTATAGGAGCTATTCTTCTGCCACTAAAGACGCTAATGTTTGACTAATCACCTCTGCTATTCACGACTGTTCTCTCAGTCTCTTTGAATTTCTCTCCTCGTTTCCCTCCCTCCGCTGCCACTCTTGTAGTACATTGTCTTTGAGGCGGGACATGAGCCCATCCGCGACCAATCAGAAGAGAGCATTTATCAGGTATTCCCATGCTTTGTACTTGTTTTGTTCTCAGCATATGTTACTACTATAGTTATTTCAACTCAAGTCACAAAAAAGTACAATTTTAGTGGGAGGTTTAGGAGAGCATGCATTGTAATATATACATAGCATTATTAAGGGCTATTATAAGTCCAAATTCCATGCAATCTCCAAATGTTAAAGATATAAATATATTAAAACAAAGTCTGTATTCAGCATATTAGTGTATTGCAAATTATTCTAATGAAATAGTCAGTTTTCTTACTTAGAAGGAGTCACAAAATATTGAATGTCATAACAAGGGTGAGACAATTTAAACAGTTAGTATTTTGCCTATTTAGACAGAAACATGTCAGCAAAACTCCACCGATGGCCTCTCCAACCACCAAACCCATTTATATATATATATATATATATATATATATATATATATATATATATATATATATATATATATATATATATATATATATATATATATATATATATATATATATATATTACTGACACTAATGGTCAATGAATGTCTTGCAGTGGCACTTAATCCACCCTTACCAACTAATCTTCACACAGACACAAAATTAAAAAATGTGACACTAAATAATTCATTCCAATCAGTCGTATCTACTTCCTAGATTGAATTTGAAATCAAAGCACGGATTGTAATTTTCCTGTTCAGTGAGAGATGTGGTGTAAGTTATACCCACCACGAAAAGCTGATTTTCAAAATGCTGTTTGTAGCAGTAAATATAATACACATTTTAATATTAGATCCAACTCTATCAATAATGTATTGCAGCAGGAAACAGCAGAGTGTATGTTCACAGGCTCTCCTTGTGATGGTGTGATATCTCAATTTTCTCATAACGCACCTAACAATGTGAGGCAAACAACCAGCTGCGAGGCTCCTGGGGGCCCTACTAGCCCGCACCACTGCCCCAGGAGAGAGCCTGTTCTCTGGGTGCACTCCCCACAGAGCAGGGGGTGGTGCGGTGTGCACAGGGTTATTCTTGGCCCATATGGAAGCAGACCCCCGCCTCTTATTCCTGCTCTCCCCTCCTTCTTTTTCCCAAGGAGATGAAAGAAAGCCAGGCAAAGAAAGATTAATCACCAGCCTCTCGTTTGATCTTTAAATAAAATGGATTGAAAATAGTGGAGCTCTGGAGTTGTGCACGTGTGTATACAGACTTCACGTGCACGCTCGCTCACACTAAAGAGATAGGCCCAGGGACCATGAGCCTGAGCCAGCCTCTAGCCACAGAGGAACCAATGTATGAATAAAGATGGCAGCTTCTGGAAATAAACATGTGAAAGAAGTAAACAAGGCCCGAGCTTTTCCCCAGTCTTCTTGTACTATATGCAATGATGTTATACTTTATTTCATGCATTGTGTCACTGATGTCAACACTAAAGCATATATGTTACACAATTTATTTATTTTTTATTTAGAAGAAAAAAAGTGATATTTGTTAACAATCCTTATAAAACTCAACGTCAAAACTCCTCATATATATTTAGATATTTGATATATGTGGGTCTCTATTTGTTTGATTATGGTTAAACTGTAAGACACATTTGATTGGGTTTTCATTGACTTCCATGTTATTCAAAATCCACTACTGACTCACTGACTACTAACCAAGAGAAGCTGGAAAAGTACAGTTTGTGTTTTTCATCTTGTCCAACTTGATTCACAACACCAGTATTGACAAGCTATAAAATACTATAAAAAAAGGCTTTACAAAGGCTTCACCGATAGAAAGCCTCACAATACCTTTTGATATGAGCTTTCTTGTGAGTGCACCCACTGTCAAATCTCTGTATGACATAGAGATATTACATGCCATCATATATGTGACAATCTGAGTTATTACATGTCTGTGCTAGTGATAAGCGCATCTTATCCATTCTTTATTAGGAGAAAGGGAGCAGAGAGGCTGACTGGAGCCTGATGGAGGTTCTTGATTAGCCAAAGCCTAACACACTCCAAAGATTTTAATTGTGATTAGACTTTGCCCACACACATGTACACACACTCATGGATACTCATATGAACTACACAGAAGTGATTGATCAGCTCATAATTCACAGAGATTTGGATGTGAGATGTGGTGGGAGGAGCCAAAGTCTAAACTCATAAATTCATCAGTTAGTCAAAAACAGTGAGCGATGGCCATGAGGTACGGTGAAATGTGAGCTGTCGTCACTTTCAGACTCACACATATTTGTAACTTGTTTTATTTAATATTGTTGTTATTATATAAGACCATGTTAGTTAATAAGATATAAAAAGTAAATAAAGCCGACAGTTAAGACAACTCTGCATTTTCACCCAAAAGTTATTATATTTTTGTATTTTCTCATCAGTAAAACAAAAAATAATTGGTCCAAAATAAATATAACTCATTGAAGTTTTCAGTGTAAAGTATAATAGTATTGGGGGTTTGTATAACGGGGCTGTTGTGGCTGTTCTGTGCCCTCATTGGTGGATGCTGTAGGTTCCCACCAGTCAGCAGAAGGAAGGGGTCTATGATGTCCCAAAGCGACACCCAGTGAGTGACACCCATGTGACATGTATGACACCCATATGTGTGTGTGTTTGCCTGTCCCGTCCTGCCACCCCACTGCCTGCCTCCCCTCTCACCCAAACCTCTCAGGGCAGTCCCAGCCCACTCTCCTGCTGATGAACTGCAGTGTCTTTGAACTGGTTCCCAGTCAAACCGTGAGAATCTGTTTGAGACGATCTGATGTTACTAACACTTGTGAAAGAAAATTTGCAGTGAATCTCCCTTCTTTTGCATCATTCGCACTTATCCCTGAGAGGTTTGGAGAGACCCAGTGCTCTGTGCAGTGTGCTACGCTACTTTTGTGCTCCTGATGTTTGCTCAAATGGTTTTTGGTCTGTGTCCTTTTTCAACAGAGGTGAACAAGTGATATTTTGTACCTTAATAATGTTACATGGTTAAAAAGATTATAAACACATACAGGTGCTCAGTGTAACCTTTCAGGTGGGTGTTCATCACCTGTTCGTCTCCATGGAGATTTTATTGGTTTGTTTAGAATGTACTACAGTATGGCATCAAACATATCTATTAAATATATCTAAGCAGTGGTGTTTTTATTGCTTTAAAACATGCATTCTTACTGTGGGAGGGGTCATCATCTCTAACGGTCTGACCTTTAACTTGCCCTAGTGTCGTAATCTGCTTGTCTTCTTGGATATAACTTTAATACCATACTGTGGAACATACACATGGCAACCCCCCCACCTGAAAAGTTACACCTTTAATTATAGACCAGCAAAGACTACGCTAAAAATAAGGCATGTTGTTTTACTGTTTCAAAATTCATAAAAGAAACCAGAGCAATGTGTTACTTCCACCTCTGTTCTTCTTCTGTAACTGTTGCATTGTTTTGACTTTTTGCACTTGTACGGTCATTGTGGTTGTGGTCTCCCTGTGTACGTGAAGCCTGCGGCCTGCTTTTGGAGCATGATTTGATTCTGTGTGGGATAAAAGCGATAAGTCAGGCCATGTGTAAGTCTGGGAATGTCCTTCACCTCCTCATCCATAGCACCGCGCCGCACATTAATGCTCTATCTTTGCTATTCTCTGGCGCCTACTGCATTGGTTCTAATGGAGTGACCTTGCCCGCAGTGAGACAGCCCTATAACTCAGTACTTCATGTGCCTATAAAGACGTGGGTTGTACAGCGATGGATAGGAGAGACTGCAGACCTCACTCCCACGCTGCATGTACACTTTATTTACAGTGAGAAAGCAGACAGGGCTGTGCTTAAAGAAATAGATTGGAGACGTGTTTCATCCAGGTCTTATTTTAGATCAATGTCGGGTAGGAAATTGGTAGGGAAATAAGGTTTTTACACTTAAATAATTAATTTGTTGGCTGGTGAGATGTGATGTGACAGTTTAATTTCAAAGTGTTAAAACATTGATACAAGTTTTTTCCATTCTGTTTAAAGTCAAACGCCATGTTATCAGAGGTACTTTTATTGTCTAAAAAATTGTATGGATGTTAATTGTATTTCAAATATATACCCCAGTTCTGACCATCTTTTGGAAATCTCACCTTGGCTCATTCTTTCATTCATTCTCAGACAGCCAAACATTCACCCCTACTATAATTTACAGACATTTCATACGCATGTCTTGACTTAGAAGTAGCTGCAGAGAACCTCCATGAACCCTTGTGGACATGCAGAGATTGTGTGTTATGTTGTGCTTATTTAAAAACCCAAAATAGCTGTTCGTAAAACGCCTCAACTCTGCTATTCTGTTTGGTAAAGTCGCCTTCCTCCATGGCCTACATTCTCTAGCCCCATTTCTCTGCAGTGCATGTTCAATCTGTAGCCAGCCAGTGGACTCTCACATCGCGGCTGGCTCATACCCCACTGCATTGGGCGCACTGGAAATCAGCCTCACAGTTTCCGAGTGCATTTGATCCAAGGCTTTGGAAAGGAGCTTACAGACACCATAGTATGTGTGTGCTCTGCTCTATCGGCACATGCTGCTATTTGGATTGCCTCCGTGTTGGCAGGTGTCGGCATGTGAACAAATCCAATGTTTCTCTCTTGTTGTGCAACCAATTGGACTGCTCGTCTATTCCGCTTTAACAACAGCAAATTCAAGTCTTTTCTGCCTTTGAGCCAGTCAGGGGCAGTGAATATAACAGTGGTTTAAGGGAATACAGATGGATTAGAGACATGCATGTTATACAAGATCTGACTGTACACTTCTGGGGTCTCAATGTCTTCTGCTCAGACATGTACGCATATTGTGAGGTTTAGGCTTTAGGATTGGGGACAAAATGAACAGACATTAGGTATAGAGGTATAGAAATATCTACAGAAATTGGATAAAACACCAAAATATAGCTCAATTATGAATAAAACAATAACTGCATAAAAATGTGTTGTATCATGTTAAATTGCAGTAGTTCACGTCCGCTGCAGTTCCAGAAGTAAATCGCCCATTCATTTTTCCCATAGAATTTCAAATATTACATGTTTAAAGGCACAACAAAGAACATTTCCATGGAAACAAGCAGGAAATGGCCCTCCTTCAGGCCATATAAGAATCAGATATATGGAGATGCAAGCTGTCTCAGAGTTAGAATGCATGCTTTTATTGTAGTCTATTTTTTTTGTCTTAAATGTTCTCCACTGTGGCTTTACATTTCAGAAACAGATTTTAATTTTAAAAAATACAGGTCGTCTTGTGCTTCGTTGCCACATACAGTAGCTGCGCGTTTTCAAACTTTTAAAAACCAAAAACCATTATTTTTTTCAGAAAGTCTATGGGAAAAATGAATGAGCTGGAGTTGAGGGCGGTCAGTGTTGAGCTCCACAGCCTTGTTGATTCACCGGGTGGACCCCTGCTGTGTCTATACATCTTAATGACATGATGGGTGGCAGATTTGTGACCTCGTGTCTCCTGTTGTTTACTGTCAGCTTGTCCCATCAGCTCCACAGGTCAATAAAAGACTCACATAAGGCCATTTCAATCCTCCATAAGCCCTTGACCCTGTGAGAAGTGTGAGTGTGTTAAGTCAACGCTGGCCCTGTTCACATGAAGAGGTCAACACATTACCAGTGAGCAGCCAAGCACGGCCACGCCACTCTCCGCACCTCTGCAGCACTGGATTAGCCTTGTGCTTTATACAGAAATATGCAGAATAACTTCAAATCTGAAAAATGAAATAGCTACATTTTGAAGTATTCGATGAAATGTGTTGAATAATTTCATCAAACCAAAAATCCTTTCCAAGAACATTACTGTACAAGCAAAACACTTGGCAAGGGATCAATGCTAACTGCAATTTTTTAGATTTGCTTGAAAAATCATAACCACGGCCACTTGGAATTTGCAAGGCAAGTTCATTTGGATAGAACAATACGTACAAAAAGTAATTCAAAGTGCTTTACAGAATAAGAAAGACATTAGAATCACTATACAAACAAACAAAAACGTACATAAGATTAACAATAAAAGAGCAGAATAAAAACCTTTTCAGTCATATGCACAGCTACATAGAACCATTTTGAGCCTGGATTTAAACATTGTCAAACTGTCTCATGTTTTCAGGAAGATTGTTCCGAGGTTTCGCTGCATAAAACTGAAATGCTGATTGCTCATGTTTAGTCCTGACACTGAGCACCAGCAGGAGGCCGATCCCTGAAGTCCTCAGAGTGCGAGATGGTTCATATGGCACTAACAAGAAGTAGTAGAATGGATAGAATGAATGAATGGAGGTGGCTTTGCTCAGGGTCTTACGGGATAAAACAAATACGGTACATATCATTCCAAACAGAATTGAATTAACTGCTTCTGTTTATCACACATTTTTGTAATAGATTAGAGCAATAACTGTAATTAGGATTAGGGACATATCATTGCACAATCCTACCATTTATTCAGCGCCATAGCCTGGGCAAATAATACACAATTCATTCTAAGACACAGGAGATTTGCTTTGTTAACCCCAAAAGTCAAAATCTGAAGGTCTTTATAATCCATGCCTGATGAGATGATGCCTTATTGACCATCCTGGCACAAACAGACCTTTTCTGTGCCACTTTTGTTGTTGTTTTTGTAGCGTGCCAATGCCATCAATCACGCGGCAGGGAGTAGGCAAGGTGGCTTTAATTACGGGGTCGGCGTTAATTGTATGCAGAACACATGTGCACAGGTAATTACCGTTTCCTTGGAGATGGCTAATAGATAGGTGGCCTCCATATTGATAAAGAAGCGGGCGGGGAGGTGTGAGCTGTAATGGGCACACAGGGATAATTGGCAGCAGAAGAGAGAAGGATGGACATGTGGTGCAGAGTCGCTATCAGGACACTCTGGTTTAGAACAAGAAAAATGGTATTGGATTCCTCCCTCCCATGTAATTTGTATTATTCATATTTTTGCTCCAGTGTGACCCCAACATCTGGCTTATATAGTAACAGTTTGAATCTAAAGGAAATCCACATAAGACAAATAGGATACACTTGTAGAGCTGATGAATATTGGCCGAGCTGTTATGCTTCTCCAGTAAAACTAATGATGGCCATGCTTCATAGTTTTCAGCCATTGGAAACACTGTAGTGCTTTATTGTGCAGAAAGGGCGTTTGGAAAGACTTTAAAGTATTTTAGTAATACACTGCAGTGTTTTAGTAAAGTGTGAGCCCTCTTCTCCTCGCATATGGCCTACAGCGTAACCAACATGGCACACAAAAGATACAAATATCACCAGACTCTGTAAAGGTATAAACTCACAGTTTTAACAGTGCAAATATCCGCAAAAATATCGTCCAACTGATATATATTGTGCTGGTATTTGCACTTTTTAGTACATTGGTTATCAGCCTTATATTTCCTGACGAGGCCAATATTTAGTTTGGGCCAACCAGCTGCTAATAAATATGAATAAAGCTTTATTTGAGCACTTTTGTGTGAAGAGGACACTGCACCAAATGTGACTACACCACTCTCTTATCCAGTTTGTACTAAAACAGGTTCGTGAATGAGTTAGCAGCAAATTCTAATTATATACCAGTAATTGGGGGGACTAAATCGGCCCTACATATATATCGGCAGAGTTTATCGGCATACCAATCGACAGTTTAAGGTTTTTTTGTGTGTGTATGTTTGTTTTTGGCTTCTTACAATAGTTGGTATTTGGTTAATATAGTAATAGCACCTACATTTCCATTGTTAGTATTTCAAAATTCAGCAAGGAAACTCGTGGCATGCCTAGTTGGTATCTTGTTCATTACTTACTGCTTTGCAATGTTTCCCAACCATGCAAGGAAGTATGTGAAAGGGGTACACAAGACAAAAAGTTGTGAATTACTGCCTTTTTGGTCCGATACTTGTGAAATCTTAAAAGTTTATCCAGCTTATCCAAACTCACATACATCTTTTGGCGATGACCCTCTAAACTTTTTTGCATGTCATAGAGTAATGCCTGGTCAAAATTTAAACAAGCCTTAAATGAGTTCTTGTGATGAAAGCCCGCAGTAACACAAAGCAGATATTCTAATGCCATACCCCGCCATATTGCTCTCACCGCCAGTGTGTGCTTCTTAATCCGGCTCTATGCCCGGTGGTTTCCTCTGCTGTGACACTGGGGAGCAGGCTTTGCAAAAACACAAAGGCTTTAAAGCTGTTCTCTGCTCAAGTTTGAGACCAAAGGTAGGGATGAAGCATAACCCTCTTAAAAGCTTCACTCTGCCTCCAAATCTGGAAACAAGGTTAGCACTCATTTATATGTGTGTATATAGGCCTACTGCTCTTATATAATGCTGTGGTGCTCAAATTGTGCTAGAGCAGGTACCAATGGTGGTTCACGGGCAAGTCACGTTTATACAAGTCAGAATTTATGTTTGTTAGGTCCTGGTTTTATAAGTTTAATCACAGTTTAGTCTTGGTGAACTCCTTTACCTGGTTTAGCTGTTCTAGATATTGTGTACCCTTGATAAGCCTTAGTTTATCCGTCATTCAGGTGACGTACTAATTCTATAATATGAAAAACTGTTTGTCTGTGCACATTTCATCCCATCTAACATCTAACACTGGGGCTGTGTTTGCAGAACGGGCATCAAACCACCCCTCATCAACATCATCACCATCTTCATCAACATCTTCATCAGCACCAACCACCCCATTTCCATGAGACAGCCCCACCAAAGCCGCAGGCAGCAGCAGATCTCATAGACTTTCTAGACATGGATATGGTGACTCAGGTAAGCGGTGTGGGCAGTGAAGAGCCTTGGTGCAATTTGAAACAGTACTGAAGAACGATCAAAGGTCAAGATCGCATCAGATTTGTAGGCTTTAACTATATGTCTATTTTAAAAAGTACACAGCAATTTAAAAGTATACCCAACCATGGCAGAGATAAAGATGGTCTGTGCTATTTCAACCACGTAAATCCCTTTTTAATTGACAGAATCAGTAACTTTCTACCTTCTATTACCAATATTAGATCAAAAACACTATTATGTTTATTCAAATATTTGGCAACTAAATAAAAATGCTTATAGAAAATAGTGTCCAGTTCACATTCTGTTACTCACTGACATAAATTATTCAGTACAGCCTTATACTTATTGATTTGCCAGTGGCCTATCAATAATCGTCCCCTTGTAGGCGTGTTGCCAGATACTCTTGAGATACTTGCCCTAAGGTCCACAGTTTTCAAATCTCTCGACAGATGCTCAGGTGCGCTCCTGTCTCCCGTCCCGCGCTGTTCCTCTGTTGTTCTCCTTTAGTGGTGGGTCAGCCTGACTCTTGACCCTGTCGTTTCATGAATAAAACATGCACACCTTGCTGCTGCCATAGGAATGGAAAGTCCTCCTCTGAAAGGGCAGTAGTGCGTTTTAGACAAGTACAAATACTCATACAGCAGCCAAAAACACACACGTATATTAATGACAGTATAGTTTAGTAAATTTGCTCAAAGAGGTCTTTTGAAAACACTGTTAGGACAGATAGTAAATTGCAAATTTCTGACATTTTTTCAGATGGCAGATCTGTTTTTGCAAATGAACTCTTCACTGCACCCTGCCTTTTATAACTTAAATGTTCCTTGAGCTGGGTTCATGAATAATTTTGGCTTTAGCTGTACCGGTGTGTGGCAGGAGGACAATGAGAGTGCAGTGAACTTAAAGGTGGTGTCGGCTGTCACAGAAGTGCTTTTGGGTCGCGGGGTCAAGCAGACTCACTGCGGCCATCCCCTCACTCCCACAGCATTAATAAAGTATTCATAATCAACTGCATAGTCAGACCTTACCACAAACCCAAAGAATAAGAAGTCTCAGTGTGGACAGAAAGTCTATAACTGTCCAACTCCGCTCAAGTGTTTGAAGATGAGTTAAAGTTGTTTAAAAAAAATCAATTGTCATGAGATTATAGGAGTACAAGGAGTCACAGCAAGTCAATACTACAGTTACTATACTTGATAACTGCGTGTATCATATTCGTGTGTAAGGCACATTGTCTTACATAGATCAAAATACAGCAACATTTCAGTGGCTGTGTTTACATGCACACCAAAATCTGATCATTATCTGGTATCTGTAGTTATATCTGATGTGAGTAATCAGATTTCCCTCTGATTGTTCACTCCTGTGCAGGTGTTGACAAGGAAAATTATGCAAATGACAAAAGTGAAAGAGAAATTATTGAAAGAGTCATTTTAGAATTCACTGTACTTTGTCTTCCAAATACTCACACGTCACCAGATGTTTTTGATGATCAGATGAGAATTAATTTCAGTGTAAAGCAAAACATTTGTTATAATAATACGTACATTTCAGCTATTTTACATACTGCACAAATATACTAATCAGCAAATACTAATCGCAATGATCCCATCTTTGATAGAGGCGTACCGAACTAACTTCTGACCCACAAGACCAAAATATATCCTTAGAACATTCATAATCTGCAGAAGAAATGATCTGCTCCATGATTTATGCAAATCTATCACCACGTATCCAAGGCCTGAGATTCCTTTATCACCTATAAATAGTCCTCTCCGCTCGCTGCTGGCTTAAAGATACTATTAAAGTGCAAAGAGAAGAAGCTCATGGGGAGAATGTAAAAGGAAACCCAACATCACAGATCAAACCTGGCTCCTGCTGGCTTTGATAGCACAGAGAGGGGGCAGTGATGACTTGCCCAGGCCAACAGACTGCTACTATAATGATCCCGGGGGTGTGTTAGTGTGTTTTAGCATCAGCTGCTAGTTAGGAAAGCACCTTTGTCTGTGGCACATGTCAAAGATTGTGGTGGGTATGTCATCCTAATCAATCATCTCACCTCATTATCTCATCTGTCCCCATCCCCCTCTCCTCTGTGTGGCTGTTCAGATCTCAGGTAGGTGCCGTAATTATAACTTGTGCTGTTTTGCATGAGGTGTGAAAAGCATGGTGCACTGGAACAGAACTAATACAATTGAGCAATACAAAATAATAATAGTCACTTGTTTTTAAAAAGATTTATGTGTGATTTTCAGAACATCAACCAGTTAGAGATTTTTGGAGATATGTCCACACCTCCAGACATCACTTCTCCATCTGTAAGTAAAACTGTAGTGCCATATTTTGAAAATGACAAGACTGTAAAGGTGTACTGTGTAACTGTTCCAGTTTGGGGTTCATCAGCTGCTTGTCTCCATGGAGATGTTCCAAAAATATGGCATTATGTTGTTTATCTTGCATGTATCCTACTACAGGTGTTTTGATTGTTAAAAAATACTTTTAAAGGTCATCTGACGCTCGTCAACACAATTCAAAGGCTGCACGTCACGGCTCTTTAAAGGCTTTAACACAATTCTTTATCTGCGTTGGAGACACAGTACAAGGCTGTGTGGAGAAAAAGGCCATGGTTTGAGCGGGGTATAGTTAGTTTTAGGGAGAAGTAACAGTAGTTTCATTGCAGCACGTCAAACCGTCTTGTGTGTACTGGCCTTTACTGTGAGTGGTCCCGCCTCTCCACAGATCTGACCTGTTACATGGCCTATTGACATCACCTTTTTGCCTTTACTGAGATGTTATTTCTTTACCTTTGCGCTGGAAGTCCCATACTGTGAAATTTTCCACAAAAAGCAATAGCATCTCCGAGAAGACATGCAGAACCACCCAAAAACTTTGGAAAAGTTGACTTTGTTAAACTGACTCTGGAGACTGCTCACTCTGACAGTTTTTATTTCATATTTATGGTTCCACTCATTATAGAGATTTTCACATTTATATTTAGAATTTTTAAGTAGCTGCCATTCACCTGAAATATACACCTTTTAGAATTAGAACATCACATGGAAACAAAAAGCTGTGAAGATCAATGGCAAAACAGTTTTTCATTTGGAATGCTACCCAACCCGCTCATATCCTGTCCTTACGTGCCTCCTTCTTCAGACACCCGCCTCTCCAGCCAACACCCTGGACCCCTCCCAAGGCCTGCAGCCCCCCACCGAACTGTTTGCTCCCTTCAACCCTGCGTCTGTGCCCTCAGGTAGGACCCTTTCATTTTCTGCTTATATACAAGAGCGCTGTGAGCGGAGGGGAAACAGGTGCAGCGGGGGGGCAAGGCGTGAGAGGAGATGAAGGCAGAGTCAGAAAACTTAAGAGGTGCGCTAGCAGGCCAAAGGAAGAGGAGAGGGCTGGAGGAAAATACACAGGGACAGAATAGAATAGAAATGTAGATGAGGGGCACAGAGAGGTGGGCTGCTTGTGTGTGGAATATGAAATGTGTGGTTAACGGGATGTGGCTGATTTACCTGTGGCTGAGGCGCTGACTGTGCCGGTCAGAGCAGAGTAATAAACACAGGACTAGAGTGTTTAGTATGCACAGCCCCTGGTGACTCAAGTCCTAAAGCTCCTCTCTGTACTGGGTCTGAGCACAGTGCAGAGGATGCACAGGTGAAGTGTCAGGCCTCTCTCCCACAGTACAGACGATGTGTTACAGAACAAGTTGCACTGATGAATCGGACTGAATGTAATGAGTGTGCCTTTACATAATGACTCCGGCTCATTCTGGAGGTAATTATGAGAGTTCACCGTGACCATTAAGAGACAGCACATTAGCTACAGGCAGCTCTCTGCAGTGATGCATGGTGTATTATCTGTGTGTGTGTTTGTGAGTGTGTGTAAAGTGCTATGTTCAGATTGTAATCACATGTGCTGCTGTGTCTGTGCAGGTTATGTGACCATGGGGGCGGTGCCTCCAGGACACTGGGCACAGACGCCTCTGGCCTTTGGTGTGCAGTCGCCCTTGGGTCCCGTGGCACAGGTCCTGCCTGGGGGTCAGCCTCTGATCTGGGGCCAGGCTAACATCTTCCCCGCCACACAGCAGCAGTGGGCAGCCATGGCGGCAGGAGCCTACCCCACAGCCTACCTCCCTGCCCAGCCCGTGGGCACGCTGCCTGCAGCCATGTTCCAGACACTGACCCCAGTCACCACAGTGACCCCTGCTGGAGAAAGCATCTCAGCTGGAGCCAGTGCCTCGGCCCCCTCCCCCTCCGCATCCTCCAGTCCGCAGCATGGGGAGCGGGCAAAGAAGATGGGCAAAGAGATGTTCAAGGTGCTAAACAGTTCACTGTGAAAAATTTGTTGACTTTTCTGGAGAATAATGGTGCTTTTACAGAGGGGCACCAGGGCTACAGGGATAGAGACTACTAAATCAACTCAAGGTTTTGTTTATCTCTGAAACATGACTTTATCTTGGCATCTTTACCTGTGTATTTAAATTCTAATCTCCAAACTTATCTGATGGCACCAGAGCTAGAGGCCAAGGAACCTGAGCTGCAGCTCCCAGTGCTGCATCCTCTACTTCCCCACATTGTCTAGATCAGATTTTTTTACTTTTCGTGGCATATATGGGCCTCCACTTTAAGACATTAGATCACGTGGAGTTGGCTCAGGCTCACACTTGTCTACTGTGCAGGATTTCCAGTTGGCCAAGCCTCCTGCCATGCCCTCCAAGAAGTCGGAGCAGCCCGGCTTGGCAGGAACCTCTGAAGCATTCAGCACTTACTTCAGCCGTGTGGGCACTGCCCAGGACACGGACGACTGTGACGACTTTGACATTTCTCAGATGAACTTGACACCAGTCACCTCCACCACGCCATCCACCAACTCGCGTAAGACTCACCCTCTCTGTCACATCACACACTGTAGTCCAGTACATCTGACTCAGTGTCTCCTCACAGCTCCCACCCCAGCTCCCAGACAAAGCTCTCCCTCCAAGTCATCGGCCTCTCACGTCAGCGACCCCCCCACGGACGCCACAGACCCGCCCACGGACGACTCGTTTGGGGAGGCAGAGGGCAGCCCGAGCCGCAGCGGAGAGGAGGATGCTGTAAGTGTTTTTAGCCACTGTAGAAGAAATGAAACTTTTTTGGATGTATCTAAATCATTTACCTCCTGACTGAATATTCACAGAAGAATGAGAGACCAAAATTACCGTACATCAGCTTGGCAAATCTAACAGTACAATTGGAATCACTATTTTTGAGAGTTATATTGTTGTTGAAGTCTGGCTGTATTATCTTGATTCTTATATAAAAATGGACGTGCCCCAGGTCTTTGTGAAGTGTGCGTCCTTTATTAAGCCACTTCTTATGCAGCTATAAGTGTATCTACATGTCGAGATCTGCTGATAAATCGCCACTGTAGCCGTGTTGGCGGGCCAGGTAATCACTCTGGCTGATTAGGGGGCCGACTGTTGTGTCCCTGTTGTGTGTGTGTGTGTGTGCTTGCATTTGCGTATGAGTGTGCTTCTCTATGACTGTGAAAATGAGTTGTATGTGGCCGCGTGTGCATGCATGATCAACACAGCATTAAATTAGCCGGCGGACTTGTCATCATTAGCCTGTTATTAATATCTGAGAGGTAGCATCCATACATCACTACTTCTATATGGACAGGCTCATCTTTCTGTTATAAAGGAGAAATAGTCCCTAATTTTTCTTCCGCTGGTGATTTATCCTTATTTTGTGTGCACGTTGGACAGAGGCAGAGTTAGATGAGGAGATGGAGAGAGTTTGTGAGAGATGAGAAAGCGCCCCCTTTGACCAAAGTCCTTGTCGAATGAATGACCTTCAAAAAACACAGCTTTCAACTCTTCTCTTTCTCTCTCTGTCTCTCTATTTCAAATGCTTTCTTACCCTTTTTCTCTTTTTCCCTCTCTTTCCAGTGCTTCCGTCCCCCTCTTTCTTTTTGTCCCTCCTTCTCTATAATTTTCCCCAATTCTCCCTCCTTTTCTCTTACTCCCTCTCCATCTCTCTTTCTCTTTCCAATGCTTTCTCCCCTCCTTTTCTTTCTCTCTCTGTCCCTCTTTCTCTCCAAGGCTTTCTTCCCTCTTTTTCTTCTTGCTCTCTCCACTCTGGGGCGTGCAACATTAGTTTTATGCCTCCAAGTCCAGCTATTACTAAAAAAAAAACATAAAGGACTTTTCACACTTTTGAAAATGTCACCAAGCTTGGATAACAGAGAGGGGGTGGCACTGAGGGAGCGAGAGAGTGCTGAAAAGGTTACACAGAAAGATGGACAAGAAAGATGGGCACAGGCGGGAAACATGCCTCCAAAAAGTGTGTTTTAGGGGAAAGACGCCTGTCAATAATGTGGTTGTTGCAAGCTTTCATAACAATCAGTCATTAAATCAAGATATACTCAGAAAAAAATCAACGTGTAAAGTTTTAATTCTCTTCTGTAGACTGACACTCTCCCCTTTTATAGTCCTAACACTCCTCTAACCCTAGCTTTCTTCTTTCAGTTTAATTCTTTGTCTGCTTTCCTGTTTCCTCCTTGTTTCCGCGCCTCTCACACCTGCTGCTGTTCAGGCGTGTGGCTCTGGTTCGCCCTGTCCCAGTGAGAGTGCAGAGGGGACTGAGGTACCAGAGCCCAGTCCAGAGCAGGGCAGTCCACAGAGGGGCAGTCCCAACCAGGGCAGTCCCAACCAGGGCAGTCCAGAGGCTGGGAGCTAGATAGCAGCAGGGCACGGTAGGTATGAAGCGTAACCAATGTTCTGCTGCCTCCCTTTTCCTGTCTGTGCACGCCGTCCTTTTGTAGTTTCTCTGTCTTCTCTTGTATTTTTGCACATGTTCTTTTCCCTTTCTCACAACCCCGGCATGTGTTTGAGTGTTGAGATCGTTTCATTGTGCTTGTGCCGTGTTTTGTGTGTACCTTGTGAAGTGCTATGTTCCTCCGTAGTACAATGTGTGCTTCTCATACTGTGTTTTGGTTATTCCCACATCGCAACCTGCTCCCTAAAATAGCACATGTCAGAAGTACAGGTGATTGTGTGTGACAGCCAATCAGAGCCTGTGTGCTTCACTGAACTCACAGGCTTCTGGGATTGAGCCTTGATTTTGGATATAAATAAATGTCATTTTATGTATAACAGATGACTTGTTATGGTCATAAAAACAAACTATGTAATATTGCAAAGGCAGAATGGTTTGAAAGAACTCAATTTTCCTGTAGAAGCATTCGTTTTTGTGCCTGGAGCTGCTGGCAAAATATATTGATATGGAAAAAAGTGCTGAAACAATGGCATGCAATCTTAAAAGATTATTTTAGATTGATGAGACGGTACAGCAGAATAAACTACTCTACGATGTGTATTGTTACATTACTTTGTTTGCTTCTGTTCTGTGTAGATTTTGTTTTTAGTTTTTTTACTACTCATCTTTATTTTATTTGGTATTTTTATATTTCTGGCATCATAAATGAACATGTAATCCCCTATTCACACACACACATTTAGACACCGGTAAGCATGGCTCATATTTATCTAAATTCATAAACTTTAAACATTTGACTTACTACATGTTTTCTTTGAGTTGACTTTACCAAACTTTTACAAATATATCACCCAAAATATCATAAAACAAGAGCCAGAGGTTATTCTTTTTGGATCTAAAGTCTGTTCACCCACTCACAGTATCCCCGACTATGGCTCTAATAATAGCTGCTGGCACTGAGTCCGGAGGTGGTTTTCATCATCTTATACAGGAGTGCCAAGATTAACGAGCCTACCTACATAATTGGCATAATCCAAAATCCAAGATAACTTCCGGGGTACTGGCTTGGCAGAGTGTTCTTTTGCCCCCTCCAAAACCTGAGGTAAAACTCAAGTGCGACAGGTGCGTGTGAGCCTTAAATAGGGAGGGATGGACTGTAAAATGTTTTTTTGCAGAGAGTCTGACCCAAAAGCTTTGAGTTTGTACTCTTATTTTTTCCTTTGGTTATGTTCCAGTGCCGCTGCTCCCATATGGTGTTTACTTGCTCAATCACATCGACTTTAGACATCATCCCAAATACGCACACACAAATACTGTTGATTAGGCTGGTTACACCCAGGACAAGAACACCTGTGATCCATGCTGGGGCCACCTGTGCTCCCATTGCAGCCAAAGGTATAATGTAGCTTTGACAAAATGGCCTAGCTTTTCAATTTGACACACCTGTACATGCGTGCTGGGGAGTGGTTCTCAAGCTGGGGTGCGCAGGTGTCAGCTTGTAGTACTTAGCTTAGTTTCAGTAATTTTTCCCCTGCTTTAATCTGGCTTTGATTAGTTGAGACTAATGTGAAATTCTTTTATAAAATATATTGTGAAAGCAGATTGTAGGTGCTCACTACACTGAAACTAACACACCCTAGTTTCTTATAGTAATGAGTAACTGTTATGAGTAAAATCCAATGACCTACCCTAAGGTGAGTGTACTGTTGCGTTTAGTTCTCATTTATTCCAACAAAGGTTTTGGTTGAGTTCAGTTTCAACCTGAATCTTATTTTTATGGTGTTTTGTCCTGTTTAAACCTACTCTACTTCTAGATTAGTCCTGATTTGTGCTTCTGCTGTATATTTGTCCTATTGCTGTATATTAATGTTATTGCAGATGTATTGAAATAACATGAAAGCCAAATATAGTCTGAGATAGTCTGAGAATGACAATGCCACTGCAACTCATGGTTGTTTTGGATCTACCACGCAAGTCCAGCGAGCAAACTTTAGTAAGCCACTTCAGCTCGCATTTGCGTCCACAGGTATTTTGGTCCTTCACCTGTCTCCTCAGCAGCTCGTCCCTGCACTGTGTTTTCCAGTGTTTTGAGTCTGATGGCGTTGAAGCGGTCTAGGGTTGGCTACGCTGCACACTTGATGCGGGGTGAGATGGGCAGGCTGCAGCCGCTCACAGCAGTGTGCAGAGCGCTGGCTGTCACAAGACGTCTTTTCCTTTTTGTCTCAGTTCCTTTGGCAGCTTGTTCTGACTGCTTGGCCCTGGCACGCCCCCCACACTCACGCTCTCTGCTCTCCCAGCCCAGAGCCACCACTGCTAAACACTTCCCTCCAGCTTCAACCCTGGTTTGTGCTTTCAAAGTGCACTCGCAGGCAGCAGAGAGAGGTTAGAGCAAAACAGAAAAGCCCTTCTCAAGTTATTATTATTTTATTCAATTACGGATAAAATTTCACATTCAGCTCTATTTTGAAATAATGACAGAAAGTAGTCAAATGGTAGAAATTAAAAGAGAGTCAAGCGTACTCCTCTCCCAGACTGACAACGCAATATAACTTTTGTGTTTTCTGTCACCATGGAGATGTTATTGCTGTGTCATCAAAAAAAAAAATCATCATCATTCATGCTGTGACCTTCAACTTGGCCTGTTGGTGCAACCTGCATTTCTCCATGGTGATTACCTTAATGCCATACTGTGAAACAAAGCAATAATATCTACATGGAGACAAAAGTGGGCACCTTTAATGCCAATCAACTGAACTAAACCTTTTCAAATGGCTTTTATGACCCGCAAAATCACAAACTATGAGGCCTGATTTGGGTGTGTAGCATTAACATTGTAATATATTTATTTGTACAATTCAATTTCAAGAGGTCATTCAAGTCATTTGTGTGAACCTGGCTGGAATCCAATTGGCACTTACTCTACCATTCTGTGTTGCAGTCTCTGGGATGGAAACCTCTTATAGTAGAAACTTCTTTCAGGCTTTCAACGCAGATCTGTCCCAAATATACCGTAAGAGTGAAAAGCCCCCAATCAGGCTGTCTGCGTGAGAGATGGAGTGGCTGGTGTAATTATGTGTATGATAATAACTGGCCCCGCTGTGGGGTGCTCCATCATCCTCTGTTTGTCTCAGATGGAGGGAGACTGCCTATGACTCAGAACTGGTCTTTCAAGGCTAGTTTATTCCTCTGATTCATAGGGGCCCTGGAGGAAGCCTGGGGTGAGAGGGGGGTGTAACAATGGCAAGTTATAACTCCCCCTTTTCTTTCTTTATGTTTCAAGGGTGAAAGCTGAGAGGTTTAAATGAACGCAGAACATAAATGATTAGAGTGCAAAGCAGTGCACTCCTGCCCCCTTGTGGATTATATAAATATTATCTCACAATTAGAGCAGTATGGTACTTGTCTGGGCTTGTGAAGAGAAAACTGTTGCTTGGTCCAGTTGGGTGGGTTGAGTTGTTGGATAAGCGTCATTGCAACATAAGTAGCTACGTAAATGCTAATCTCTGCTGTTTTTTTTTTTTTGTTTTTTTGCATGGGTGTTTTTGCATGTAAATGGAGGCTTTGTATAAGTGAAGCAGTTTGTAATGAATCTAGTAAGACAGCTCTACTTATTCATATTAGAATATAAATAAAACATAATCTTTTATCAATTTCTTTTACAACAAATGAGGTTTACCCCATCACTGCTTTCACTGGAAATATTACATAGTGCACGTTTAAGCTTAAATCTGAAATTTAAATCCAAAAATAGTTTAAAAGAACCAATTTATGTGTTACTGAAATCAAGAAATGACAAAATGACACCCTGTGATTGGCCACATATTCATAACTTGTAGTAAATATCAGCTTGAGTCTTAAAATGATATGAAATCATAGATTATACTTTCTGACACCCACTTCTCATTTTTGTGCCCAGAAGGGAAAGGACCCTCTCTACGCCAAGATCAACAAAGGGAAGAAATAGAGACCCACAGGAAGACGCACCCGACCAGCAGCAGTGGGGCAGGAGCAGAACCCTCCCTCATCACTGTATGAATGTGTAACTCCTCTTCATCAACTCCTCCTGCTGACAGCGTCCCACGAGGAGCCACTACACTCCCTCTCTGTCACCCACCTCCTCTGCAGTTCCATCACCACCATGCACTGTGCTCTCTCGTCTCCCTGTGGCCAATCAGAGCCAGCCTTACACATACTATGGACCCCCCACCCTGTCCCGTACGCTCCTGCTGCCCTGTACCTGCTCCTCCTCTCGCCCCTCTGGCCTGGGACTGTCCTGCCAGGGAGGGGCTACCGAATCAAGCAGTGCCTCTCCCTCTGTCTCCATTCAACTTACAGTTCAAGTACATGCACGCTTACAAGGATTAGAGAGATCATCTTTTCTTTTGAGAATCTGTGCTGGGACAAGTCATACCAGGATCGCACTTGTGATTGGTCGGTCGCTTTTGGGCGTTTCCCCCCCCCCCATCCTTGTGAGTGTCTGCTGGATCTCTATGCAGAAATAGACTCTGGGAGCTCCTCACACACATGCAGTACACAAAACATCGTAATTTGCCAAACGTCTCTCTAGCAGAAACACTGAAGGCTTAAGGACCAGATGAACTGCAGAATGGACCCAAGAGGGAAGAGGCCAGGGACAGATTCTGTGATTGAACTCTTCATTCTCTATAGCTTTTGTACAATACTGATTTAAAAAATGAAAAAAGTGAATTTTTATTTTATAAGTCAATCAAGCCGCTGGGGTCAGCTCTATTGGACTTATAGAGTCTACATGGCTTTAAGGCATCTGATAGTTGGTTTGCCAAACTCATTTTGTAAATAATAATAATCATTCTGTCCACTGGACGTCTGTGCCATAAAATAGGAAGGCTTCAGTTATGCAAACTCTTAACTTTACCCAAGCAATACCAACATATGTTTTCCTTTCAGGGTCACACTATGTTTATTGCCCTATTTTAGAATGTAGACCTGTTATACTTATACAGCTAATCCTGCTTCCAGCTCCAAACATTGCATCACTTTTGTCTAAAACCAATAAACCTTAATGTTAAGTTAAACATTTTCCCACTCTTGTACGTTCTGTGTGAGAAGTTGCGTTTTGTTTCTTGTCTTTCTCAACACTCTGATTGGTCAGTGTCAGTTCATGTTCCCCCCATTTCTCTGTCAGTCAGGTGCCAAACTGCTGCTGTCCGTGACGGCTGCAGCCTCCTCTACTACAGCTCCATACTGTGACGTTCGCTCCCTATTTTATGGCCAGAGTCCCTGTCCATGTCGCCTGGAGAGGAAATACATGACATCCAGGAGACAAGAGCAAAGAATAAATAAAAAGGGAACCATTGCTGTTTGAGTACATAACATTTCTAGACCTATTTTAACTTTACCTCAGCTAACAGTTTCTTAATGTAAAATTGACACCTTATTTTTATCTTTATGACTATGACATTCTACAGTGGGTTTATAGATGATTTTGGTTCAGTTGATTATGCCACCATGTATTACTGTTACAAATAAACACATCTCAATGACTCTCTGGTCTAAGTGTTTTATGTGTGTGAATAGACGTGACTGAAACTAATGGGTTGTGCATGAGGGTGACCCTGTGCTTCTGTGCCCAGTCTGAAGTAACTAGTCCACACTATTTAGTTGTAATTTAACATGATTTTAATAGCCCTGTCACTTTGGCAGGCTCTAATGCAAGCTGTCATAAGGTTTATTAGCAGCCAGCTACAACAGCCTCCCTTCTGTTCCTTTATTTCAGCGCAGTGTTTAAGAAGCCAAAGCCTTAAAGCAAAGGTTAATACATGATTTATTTCACACTGCTCAGGACAAAGAGAACAGTGACCTAGTCCAGGTTCATAGCACACGTCTGAACCAATGTGTGGTGGGTTTACTTTTACTCTCTAAGCTGCCATATAGAGGGTTATTTTTATGACACTAAGCAGTGGAAAAGGATTGTGTCTTTCTCATAATGGTGTCCTAGTTACTGCCTAATCCACAATGCTCATTGTCAGCGGTTCCCTTTGGGACTGCCTCTCTTCCCAGCTCACTGTCATGAGACTACAGTACAGGCAGTACACTGGCCAAAAATGAATTATTTTTTGTTTATAATTGGACTGTATCACAAGATGAAGTTTACATAGGTTTAATCAAAGTAAAAAGTATGTTTTGGAAAATCTACTTTGAAAAAAGCTAAATGTGTGTCAAACACACAGGTAATCTCCACAGAGGACAGAGGAGCTGCAGAGGGCATGTTTAGTCCTTCAGGGAGAGCCTGATCATATCTGAAATGTTATTGCCTTTAACTTCAAAAATATGTGCTAAAAACTTTTTTTTTCCCCTCAGACTGATAGTGATAGAGACGTCCCAGAGGCCTCAGGGTCATGTCTGTGCAGAACAGGACAAACTCTACTGAAGACACTGTATCTGTCATAAGATGTATTTTGTGTCATATTATAAATGCCTGTATAAATACGTTTACCTCCAGAGTAACAAAGCTGGAATGTTGACAGGTTTCTTTCGGTTCCTATTGCTATGTTTGCCTCTGTAATCTTATATACACAGGTAATTAATGACAAACAGTGAACTTGCGCTGCCAAACAGTACTCAGTACTCCGTTTACTGGATTGTAATTCCAAAAACACATCAGTTTGAAGGTTCAAAAGTGAAAAATCAGCCTAAGTTTCATTGTAACAGTTCCAGACACCTGCTGCATGACAGTGAGTCATTTTGCGCGTACGCGTAATGCCAGCCGAGCGGCATTCCTGTCGTCCTGAGGAAATGTGTTTGCAGCTACACGTTCACTCTAAACCAGAGTGAGACCCGTCCGACCAGCCCGGCTGTTTCTCTCACATGCGTGTGCGTCTCTCCTCTCAGTCTCATTCTTTCACTGAAACCACTGTCACAGCGCGTGGGCACACAGCAGAGCGCGGAGTGGACAGGGGGACGCAGACTTACAGCGCGCACTGACACGGCCTCACAATGAGAGCCTGACACTCACTGAAGACAGGAGTCAAGCTTTTGTGGAATTAATTCGCATAATGGACGAGGTATGTTCACACTTCCGAAAGGTTACGCAATACAGCTACGTCCATGAAGCTAGTTACATCCAACACATTTTAAACAGATAATTCGATATTTATAAACAACAAAATGACCTACAGAGGAACGTGAACACAACTGTGTTAGGAATCCTGGTTAAACAACAGGGCTTTATTGGATAAAAACTGATAGCAATTCTTCAAAAATGCTGTTATTTATCTTACTCAAATACAGTATTATTGAACGTTATATTAATGGGTTAAGTACAGTTTACAATTGTACAGCTCTTAGAAGTACATCCAATATCCATGATACTGTATTGTACGTGTTGTGCAAGTTAATGGTGTGATCAGTGGCAGCCACAGATTTTTCTCTTCGGGGCAGGGAGAGCTACATGGGTGCTCTTATATGTGGATACTCATAGCATGGTATTTTCAACTTTTCTAACAGTAGAGCCAATAATGTATATGTATAATCATAAATAATCATTCACTGCTTTCACACTCCACTTTCACAGGAGAACTCTCTGGACTTCAAGGCCCTGAGGGCCAAGTTCCAGGAAGAAGAACTGCTCCTGAAGCAGCCCCTCAAACCCAAACCTGCTCTCCCAGAAAAACCCAAAGTGGTGCCTCCACCTCATAGCCTCCCTCACTACATGCCCGCAGGAGCACGGCCTTCTCTGCTCACCTCCATCAACCACAGTCTGGAGGGAAAGACCCCCATCGCCCCTCGGGTGATTTTTAAGGATGAGAAGAAGGAGAGCAAGAAGCCTCTTCTGCCGTCCAACTCCAAACCCAAGGACTCTAAGATCAAAGTGGGCAAAGACAAGAGCAAAGGGGGCAGAGAGCGCCTGTATGACGAGGATGACCCACCACAGAAGCCCAAAAAAGAGAGTAAAGAGAAGAAGAAGGAGACCACAGCAGAGTTGGTTCCAGCCACGCCCCCTCCCAAAAACACTACACTCAAGAAGAAGGGCTTTCTTGGCTTCAAGAAGGCCAAAAAAGAGTCCGGGGAGATCATGGATGACCCAATCCTCGATAGTGCCACTTCTGAGATCTCTGGACCGGTCCCTCTGATCCCAATGCCACAGGACTCCAGCTCGCCCCCTGAGAACAGGACTCTGGTGCCAGAGCTCCCAAATTTACCTACCTCCAGTCCTGCAGCAGTGACACTTCCTCTCACCATCCCCACCTCTCCAGACTTCACCACTCCTCCAGCCTTTTTCCCCGACATACCAATAGTTTCTGCCTCCCCCACCCTGGAGAATGAAACCACAGCATTCACAAAACCTCTCAGTGTCCCCTGTCTTCCCAATGAGAATGAGGTACTCCCCAGTATGACCCCTCCCCTCATTATCCCAGAGCCCGATGTGTCTGTGCTGGCCCCTGCACAGTCCACACCTCCTCCAGAACCTGAGTCTCCCGTAGAGCTGTTAAACCTGGACTCTTTAGAAATCCCCCCTCCGATCGTGGATGTGGAGGCTCCATCAGTCTCTCTTCAAGCAGAGGGCCCTCTGTCTGCGCTGTCTGCCCTATCCGCTCTGGAGAGGGCTGAGGAGATGAGCACGGGCAAAAGGACCTCACCAGCCGACCAAAGGATTTTCAGCGCCCTGGAGAAGGCCCGCCGGATGGCACATAAGTAAGTAGTGGTGTTTTTCTGTAAAATATATACTATTATTCAACAAATAAAAACTCTAATTTTTATAATGCTTTATTTGTCCCCAGTCATCAAAAAACAGCCTCTCCTCTGGTGGTAACCCCTCCTCCAGAGGAGCACCCTGAGGTGCATGATGAGCCAACACTGTTTGAACTCCCCCCTATTGACTATGAAGACAAGATGGGCAAAGGCCTCCCTTCAAAGCCAGAGGTCAATGGAGTGGACCACCGTAAGTGATACTTTACTCTGAATGTACAGTATATGTGCAAGTGCTGCACACCCGTACATACTGTAAACTGACATCACAAAAATAAACTTTGATTCAGTGCAGCTGTACAGAGTGTTATGCCCAGTGATGCTTTGTTACTAGCTCCTCCTATTATCCTAGTCGGAACACTTTTATGGCCTTTAGTGCCATAATAGTGTTCCATAAAGTGAATGTGTCTGGGGTAACCTACCTTAATTAGTTATTTTAAATTGAGACTTGCAGTGCAGATGAAATGCACTAGTTTCTCACAGCCACCTGTGGGAAAGGCCCTTGGGTACATGCTGTTCTGCTCTGGAGCTACTTGTTGTGCACTGAACTGGTATGAAGCCTGTACAGTGGAGCCTACTGCCAATGGGTGCCTGAGGTGTTGGCTGGAGAAAGTGCCTTTAAAAACAGTGCAGTCTGGAGTGGAGCTGTTATTTTAGAGGCAGAGACAGCATGGAGCAGGCAGGGCACAGCACTGGTATGACAGACACGACACAAGGAGGAGCAGGATGTCCATCACTATGAGCCGCTCTGACAACACTGAATGAAAAACACTGCACTGCTGTATACAAACTGTGTACCATTAGCATATTTATTGTTATGCATGAATGCATTAGGCCCCATTGAATCAGTTACAATTTTACAAGGAGCAGTCATCTGTCATTATATACCATTCATATTATGATTATACTGTTCATTCTAGACAGCAATTTAAATATCTGACAGTACAAGTCAGACCAAAATGGATTTTTAAAAAGTATTTTGTCAAAAGAAATTTTAGAATGTAAAGTGCTGAAGCGTCATGCATGTATTTATGAGTTTAACAGAACACCTTTCACAGTGTGCATAACTGGTTTGGTTTGCTCACAAATCATCAGTGTCTCTTTCGCTTTTCCTAAGCTCGAATTGTGCGTTCATTGAGAGAGGACTCCAATCTACACCATGAATTGTTTTGCAAAATATATAGAAACTGTTACCATATAGTCTTCATGAGCTGCTCACATTGTAGTTTGTTTGTGTGTAGAGTCGTCATTGGTGTTGGACGGCACTGCAGAGGAGGAGATCCCAGAGCAGCCCCAAATGCGCCCCCCTCCTCCCCCCAAGATACTCATGCCTGAGCCTGAGCCCCTTTCCCTTTCTCCCCCAAAACCTGCCCACCCCCCCTCGGTGGACCTCAGTGCCTTCATCCCTCCACCCCCTCTGGATGACAGTGGTCAGTACTACACTATCTATTACAACTTATGGACGATATAAAATATAACCGGATATGAGTTACTTCAGTTTTTGTGCAGTTTTTCATTTCTTTTAGTCAGTACTTTTACATGGACAGTGATATTCAGGTAACCACAATAATCATATGACCTGGATAATCACTGTTAGAATAAATTATAATCTCATTACTCCAGAAAAAAAAAAACATGTGATTAGATTTAAATCATAATTGTAAATATCATATCATAAATACTTTTGTTAAGCTCTTGACTTATCTTCAATTATGACTGAAGTATGTACTATTTCCTGGCTGCTGATTGTTTACGAGAAATTAAAATGTAACAGTACCTCTAACCACGCCGTTTGACATCATGTCTCACTTGCATTATAGCCGTGGAGATCCCTGCCCCTGTGGAGTTTTTAGAGACAGACACAGACGTCGGCGCACACACGGACGTCCCCGAGTTTGAAGCCATGACTCCAGAGGCCCACTCCCCAGACCTGCGTGTGTCTGACTGGGGCAGCGGGGACAACAACAGCTCAGAATCTCCAGACGGGTGTCACCTCCCAGTGCTCATCCCAAATGGAACCTTACCTACAGCAGAAGTCGAGGCCACCACTCCAATGATTGATACACTAGATTCCCTCAACAACCGGGACTCTCTGATACTAACGCCAGGGTAACGTCTCATATATTTAACTCATTCAATCCTATATGTGTACAAAAAAATGAATGCTCAGTAATTTATTTATTTTGTAGGAGCCAGAGTGACAACAATGCCTACGAGCCTACAGATAATGTCTATGAAGATGTGTCTTCAGCCAAAAAGAAAGGGAAAAGTGATGGCAAGAAGCGCAAGGGACCGCCTAAGAGTAAGACCGATAATCAATGTAATGTTTAGGTTATTGAACTGCAAGGAGTTTAATAATGTGGCTTGTTGAATCAGTGTAGTACTTTAATGTCATGTGGCAGTTTTTAAATGTTTTTTAAGCCCTTTTGACAGTCAGTATATTTCTCGTTATATTTAGTTGCCTACGGCAGAGAAAGTGAAGCAATAAAGGTCTAAATAATCTGGCAATTGACCTGTGTCCCTTCAAGACTCCTCAGTACAAGTATTTACAATGTTTCTTTACGTTAATTTATGGTAAAGATTAATGGATTTTTTAAAATATCATAAACTTGGACTTGTTGAAGCATGAGATCAGCCAAATGATGCAAAGTGACAGTTACACAATAGGAGGCTGTGGTGTCATTGTGTTTTATTAGTATTGTTTACATTCCAGGAACACATTGGATTTATACTTTATTTTTTGTTACTTTTTAGTAATTTGCTTAGTTATTAAAGAATGATATAACCATCAAAACATGTTTAACAAAATATAATAAACACCACACTTAAAATAATCACATCTAATCATCTGCAAGCTATTAATTTGTCTGTAAATTGCATATTGGTGTATAATTGTTAGCCAGATTTGCCTTAGCTTTGAACTTTCAGGTTTGATAATGATAATGATAATGAAGAAAGATCGTTTACTGTTCTGTATAAGTTTATTCATTCACCTATTGACTCATTATTGTGTGTGTTGTGTACCTGTCTGGCTTCACAAACATGACAGGAATGCAGTTCTGATTAAAGCTAAACTTATGCTAATCCTTTACTTGCAGATCCTTATGTGGAGACACCGGAAATGGTAAGAGTTATGCTAATTAAATTAGAGGTGATCCTTGTTTTTTTATTGAGTATATGTTTTTCTTAAGTCTTATTCGTCCTTGTGCATTATAGACTGAAGAGAAAACTAAGACTGGCAGGTTTGGCAAGTACGTTCCACACTCACTTGACCCCTTTTATTTCCCTAACACTCTGAAAACTAAGGACAGTGTGTTTGTCAGCAAGAGTCTCCATCATAATCACTTGTGCTGCTTAAACGCACCTCAAAGCCTCACTCGCTCGGTAACAAAAGGCTATCTCTGATTTAGGATCGACAAGAAAGCTGTGGCGGCTTTGGAGGGCCCGGATGAGAAAGAACTGAAGAAAAAAGAGAAACAGAGGTTGGAGAAAGAGAAAAAGGAGTTGAAGGAAAGACAGGAGCGAGAGAAGAAGGAGCAGAAGGAGAGAGAGAAGAGAGAGAATGAGATGAAGAAGAAATTCAAAGTGAGTAGCATTAATGATACCTTGAGACCGGGAAGCATGGGACAGGGTGGGGTCTGGGCTCTGCTATTAAAACCAGTCTGTGTCCATTCCACACAATCCAACAGCTCAAACTCCACAGGAATCTATGTAAACATGATTGTCTTTGTTAGTGCAATCTCATACACACTCATAATCTGCACTGATAATATTACTTCAAAGCAAAAGGGTAATAAAAGGCCATACTTTGGGTGGTATTTGTTTTTAGCAGGTTGTTAATGGGGCTCTTGGTTTACATAGAGAGTAGATGTCACGTTTCTTAATAAATCAGTGGTTTTAACTTTAGTACAACTATGCTGTATTTATCATGTTTTCCCCATTGTGTTTTTGTTGTGGAGTTAAGTTTGGTTATTTCTCAAAATGTGGAGTAATTCTACAACAAAATGTACACATTACAATGAAACACAACACACAACGCAACACATTATAATAACAATACTTAAGTAACCATAGACTTAATTCACTATCAATCAAATTGTTTATTGAGAATCATTCAGGCTTTGGCAGAGGCCACACTACCATTAGGCAAGAGTCGCCCAGGGTCCCCCGAACTTGGAGGGGCCAGTGGCCCGGGCCTGAGACACACTTTTTCTTCCCTTTTGGAGAGGCGTGAGGATGTGTGGAGAGGTAGGGAAAAGTGTCTCTCTTGACTGTAGTTTTCTAGCTTTATTTTGTCTTGACATAGCTACGCTACCAAACAAAAAAGTGTTTACAGAATCAATGGTCTGGTCCACTTTTAGACAAACATCATGTGTGAACAAGTAGTGAATATACTATTATATAATGTATACATATTAATAATGTATATATTAAATGCATATAAAATGCAAATTAACTGGCCCGCTCCACCAAAATATCTGCATTTGTGCAGATGCATTGTTCATACCTACATAATAATTGAACTGGGAGGCAGGGAGACAACAAGCTGCCAAACCTTATAACCCTACACCAGGACTCTCAGCGCTCACGATGCAAGACTTGAGCTCATTCATTTGGATGTGACTTGCCTCTCTCTCTTTCCATGCACCTTTCCACAACAACAGAAGTGAAGTGAGAGCCTTGAGCAGCTCACACTCACACACATGCTCCTCTGTGTTCAGCACAGGTGAGACTAAAGGGGGAAATGAATGGGGCAATTGCCACAGCACATTTATAAATTTTAATGCAACTTCAAACACTCTTTCCTATATTGATATGCAAATTAGCAATGTGGGCCTGTAAGGAGATGTTCATGTGCTCAGATGCACACAGAAGAAAACTGCAGAGTGAAAACCTGTAGCCACTCACAGTTTATTTTATATAGGTATAGAGACCTCATATGCAGCTTTGTGTTCTTTTATCTTAGAGCTTCTTCAAAAGCTACATTCTGTATTAAGTGTTAGTGTATTAAGTGTAATTGTCTGCAGCAAATGTGTCCCGGTTTTGCCATTAAATAGATCTAGTTTAAAACATCCATCCATTTTCTTCCGCTTATCCGGGCTGGGTCGTGGGGACAGCAGTCTAAGCAGGGACTCCCAGACTTCCCTCATTCCAGACACATCCTCCAGCTCCTCTCGTGGGACCCCAAGGTGTTCCCACGCCAGCCGAGAGACATAGTCCCCCCAATGTGTCCTGAGCCGTTCCCAGAGCCTCCTCCCAGTGGGAGATTCTCAGAACATCTCCCTAGGGAGATGTCCAGGAGACATCCTGGACAGAAACCCGAGCCACCTCAACTGACTCTCCTCTACATGGAGGAGCAGCGTCTCTACTCCGAGCTCCTCCCGTGTGACCGAGCTCCTCACCCTATCTCTAAGGGAGCACCCAGCCACCTTGCGGAGGAAACTCATTTCCCAAATGTCAAATCTTATAACCATAGGTGAGAGTTTAAAACATGATCTAAATATTACAAGTCAAGGATACTGTACCTTTGTCCATAGGGCTTCTGTAGAAAAAATTAGCAGGCTACAGGTTTGTGCACAGAAGAGTAGCTAGAAGTGACAGTTTATTTTGCTTAAACCAGAGGCACAAAACTGTCTGCTGAAAAGGGGGGAAACAGTCTGACCCTGATATGAAAATAATAAAGTTCCTGATATACATTTTACAGTTATTGTTAGGCTAATAATTTGACCCAATCAGCCCTGGTTATCTAGTACCTGTTGAAATAAGATCCTAAATTGATGTTTCCTATCCACCTAAATTAAAATAAATAGAATAGATATGTATGTGTCTCAAGATTAAAAAAAAAACAAAAAAAAAAAAAAAACTCAAAAAAGTAGTATCTTCATTATAGGGAGAGCCCCAAACTCAAACTCACCCAGGGCGCAGATGGCTAACTCCACCACTGGGTTTTGCAACTACTAAATTATTACCCAAACTGCTGATACTAACTATTAATTAGTGAATCATCTATCAATCAACTATTAAGTAGTGAATCATTCTCAATAAACTATTTGTTCTTTATGAATGAACCTAAGTCTGTTTTCTGCTTTATTAAGGCTAATAATTACGGTAAATGGTGTAATTATTATAAAGTTTAAACAAAACTTTTAATGTCACAAGTTCATTAATTCCAATATTGAGTGTCATTTATGAGATTATTGGATTATTTGTACACTTTTAGATCACGGGACAGGAGGATGCCATGTATCAGGCCACAGTGACAGTAACCTCAAAGGGGCGAAAACAGGACCTCCCAGTGAAGAGTGGAGACACCATCAGTATCATCAGGACCACCAACTGTCCTAAGGGGAAGTGGCTGGCCCGGGACAGCAGTAACAACTGTAAGAGAAATAGACTGTTGTAGAATAATGTGATTCTCCTTTTAAAGTTCTCTGTATCTTATCAATTGTGTGTGTTTCAGATGGTTACGTGGCTTTGAACCATGTTGACCTAGACATAAAGGAGATGATGGAGCTGGGAAAGAAGGCAGCAGTGTCCCGTATAAACAACACCAATGTTGAGCAGGAGGGGACCCGCACTGGCAGCAGGTGTGTACGGGAACTATATGCCAGGTTCATCCATTTGAAATATAACTGCCCTTATAAAAGAAACTAAAAGCCACTAAAAGCACTTTACATCAAGGAAACACTCATCCATTCAACACATCCACATTCACACCAGTACACACACACACACACACACAATCTTTACAAAGGACATAACAACAGTATTGACCACATAGATGATAGAATGGACCTGAGCTACCAAATTGCGTAAAATGGTGTAATATAAATTTCATTAATTTGATGTGTTGGTTTGTGTGTTTCAGGGTTTCAAACCATTATCCAAATGAGAGCTGTAAGTATTTAACTGTACTTTTTTGAAAACATGACTATGAATTGATTACATAAACATATATTTTTCAATTAAAATATGTATTCAGTCTCAGATGACAGTGAAGAATGGACTTGTGATGACGACGAGCCACTTTCTCCTACTGAAAATGTAATTCCAGAGTTGCCCGTGTAAGTAACAGTCTAAAGACACGATATATTTAGTTATTTTGTGTATTTAAAACATGAATATTTATTATATTGTTATTCCTGAATGTGATTTCATTTCAGAGTCCATAGTAGAAGGCATTCTTTGCCAGACACAGGCAACACAGGTACGTCAACAAACGCCTGTAGACATTGTTATAGTTATAAGCTTAATACATTTGTCATCCGGCTGTCTTTTTAACTTGATGGAAAGCTCAGACACAGCAGCAGGATATATTACTTAAGAAAAGTTTGTTATTTAAAGTTTCACCCTGTGGCTCATGTTGACAACCACAATGATCAAAAGCACTTATTTCAAAGTTCTCTTCTTAAGTGGGGAATAAAACAAGGCTACCTGTTGATACATTTTCTCATTAGAAGTACAAATATCTGCAATTTTCTATAATTCTTCTTTTGTTGTGTTTTTTTAGGAAGTGAAGAGGTCAATGTAAAACACCAGCACAGTCACAGTGATCTTGTAGAAGGCTCCCATTTACAGTATGTTTAAAGTAAAACCTCTCCTTGAAATTCAGCATGAAATATATGATGTTAAATACAATGTGTTTGATTTAGAGCCAGACATGAAGCACTTGCAAAGCTAGCCACATTTTTCCACCCTCCTAAACCTACAGAGCCCATTGCCAGGTACACACCAGAATAAATACTACAATATTTCCAATGCCTTTCTATAATACATATAAGTCTTAAAGAGAGTTTAACAATGCAAGTTTTAATTCTCTGTTGTGGTTTTTGCAGCCCTGTTGAACCAGCCACAAGTGAGTAATCCCATACTAATGTCAAACTCGTACTCTTGTATAACAGAAAGTGTATAGCCTTTATGAATGCACTTTGCTACCCAATTTTAACTCTTATTTTTTCTTTCTCTCAGCTCCTGAAGTAATCATGAAAGAAGAGCCCTTGTAAGTACTAGTACACAAATAAACAATGTAGTTTACACGTAATGTTTGGACAAGTGTTTCAAAAAAGTTACAAAAAAAATATTCTACTTATGCACCAAATAAATAAAGACATATAGATTCTGTAATATCTCTAGCACAAAGTGGATGAATACATGTTGTTTCTGCCCACAGGCCTGAGTCTAGCCCAGAGGAGCTGGAACTTGACATTCCTATACTCCCTCCTCCAGATCAGTATGCTGACTTTTTGGAGGAGTGAGCCCCACAAACACTGAACTAAACGTTTGAATAATGGTGACGCTTCTGAGGAGCCGTGTCAAAATATACTGTGACCATGACTTTGGCCTGACGACTGGCGAAACTGCACTGGTGAATGGCATTTTGTTCACACTCAAATACACCAACCAATCCAAATTTTTAAAAGGAACACTGAAAAACAAGCTTCAACCAGCTACTCACATTTACCTGGATACCCTTTAGCCACTGGCTGCCCAGAAGTCATATTTGTGTTCATATTTTTTGTATTTTTGTACTTTAGTCACATGGGGTATCTTCTTTGCGCCATTGGACATTCATTTATGACATTTTTGTTACATTAACTGTGTCATATATTTAAAATCTACATAGTAAGATTATATCAGTAATATTTTCCCTCTATGTACCTCTTGGTGTTTGCTTGCTTTACGCCTTTTATGTCTTCTATGCACAAAAAGTATTTATGGAAAAAACTACCTTCTTTCTAACTAGGAACATCTGCACACATATTGTATTGGCAGTAAAAAGTTATTGAAGAAATGACACAAGTAACAGTTTTACTTTCAAATGTTTTATTATTTTTGATAAATACTCATTAAAGTGCAAATTATAACAACAACACAGTATCATGCAGTGCATAAGAAGAGAAATCCAAATCCCACTCAGACAGTAACAGCTTTGGACTCATCCCAACTCACACACACACAACAGAGAGTTACATTTAAAGACAGACAAATCTTCACTTTGGTACAAGAGGGTTTGTGGCACTCTGATACGACACACATGTCACTCGGTGTTGCATATTATGTTGTTATATTTATACAGTACAACAGGGATGAACACTGGTGAGTTTATGTTACCCTCACATTTCCAAGCAGTACCTTTTGATATTTCACATTACATTTAGGACTTGTGTGTGCTCAGTATGAATAAACTGGTGTCTTATCCAAATTTGCTATTTAAAGGGCCCATGTTATGTAATTTTCTTGTGTGTATTATAATGCACTTTCCTCGTTGTATTTTTATTTCATTCACATCTTTAACACACAGATCTTTTAACAGAAAACACTCTTTTAAAACTCCATACTCCTTCACTAGAATCATTTGGGTGATTTCAGCTTTATTGCCTATCTCTGTTAAACTAAAGGTAAACAACCACTTCATGACATCACAAGGTGGAACAGAGCATTTTGAGCTTTGGAGATTTAGACAGACTAATAAAGCAGGATTACTCAAACATGTGTGAATGAAACAAAACACAACTCCAGGTCTGTTTTTGATCATTCTAACATGGATTTAACATCACAACTGTCAATTTTGTGCAATATAGGATCTGTAAATATTTCATGAATGGCTGGAATTAGTTGCAACTGTCATAGTGTGCAACTATGAACTTTCCCTGAACTTTTTTTTAAACTTTATTATACTAAATGTAAAATGAAATAAATAATACTGATTATTTACCATTATATCCTTCAGCTCATATCCTTTTTAGAAAGTAAATCTCTAAATATTAAATGTATTATTTTGATTTTTACTCTTGAATTAATCTTGATGCAATATTACTTCATCAATCCCAACTGCAGCTCGTTAAAGATATGATTCAAATATTGCACTAAACCACTATAGATGTGAGCTTCTGATCTGCAGTGTGGAGGTACTGAGCATAAATGTTCTGGTGCATATAACAGCCTGTCGTTACAATAAATAAAGGGATCCTTCAAAATGCTTTTTAAGGCAAACTCAGTCCACTCATAAATATATAAGTCACAACAGTCTTAGTACACTTTTAACCAAGGTTTAACTCCTGTAGGTCCATAAAATAGTTAGTTTTTATCTCTTACAAATTGATACATGTTAAATATATAAAAACACAAGGCAAATATAAAACATTTCCACAAAAAAAAAAAAAAAAAAAAAAAAATCCACATCAAAAATTTAAAATAATTTACAAATGATGTTCTGTTTCTCAAGACAGAAACTCCCATCCATCCTTTTCAAAATGTTTCAAAAATGCTTTGTATTCTGCACAACACAGTATCTATTCAATCTTGCATAACTTCTTAGCTGCTCCTTCAGTTGTAAAGGTAGTCTGTCAGCAGATCCAAAACTAGTCTATGCTCTGTGTCTGACAAAGAACAGCACAAGGTAACAGTCCAGTGATCTTCTGCTCTCTCTTTACATTCAAGAACAAAAGGCTAACAAAAAGTACACTACACCAGCTGGCTCTGCTACCAAAGTACAGGAGAATGGTAAAGACATGGCAGTCATCTCATAGGGCTACAAATATAAGTAGTAGATCCGTAAACTGCTCACAAGAGCCCTTACACACAACAACTTAACTATTTTATAATTACTTATCTTTAACTTTTCCGTAGCTTTCCTTTCAACTTTGAAACCATTTTAAAGGTTCCATGTCTGAGGTTTAACATTACAGTAACTGGCCTTAGGAGTGGACAATATAGCGAAAATAATATAATATTATATTTTTAAAGCTTGTAATTTAAATTTGATGAATATGAATTTACACTTAATAACTTTATATTGCTTTTTCAGAAGTAACTAAAACTTAATCTCAGAATGTCAACACTTGACTGTGATTAAATCCACCTGTGTCTCAATCAAAGCATGACAGAGACTGACCAATAGGATAGTGTGGAAAAGTAGAAGACATATGTCTTTGTTTCAAAACAGAAAAAATATTTGACCAGCCCAGATTAGCAGCTCATCACTGGGTCTGAAAATGATTTGTGTTTATAAGGCCATGTTGCCCACCCCTAATCAGCCTGTTATGGAAAACTCCAAAGTCAAACATCATTGGTCAACCTCATCACATTCAATCTCAAACTTGTTCTTTAAGGCAACTGGAACAAAGTGTCTGTGGCTTATTCTCTTCATACAGCTTTAGGGTGTTGCTAAATATTATTGTATAAATATTACAGTAAGAAAAACAGCAACACTGATAGCCTTAAGTCACCCTTCCATTATACAGCATTAGAAAGAAAATGGTGACGTGATGGTGACTATAGCCCTCAGTCTCAGTGTGGTGTCTCACATGTGACATGTGTGTCCTCTCTATGTCACCGTACGTCTTCTCTTTAATTACACTGGGAGCACACATGAGTGAGCAGCACATTAACAGTCACTCAACATGTCATTCTAAAGGGCTCAGCTCGAGTGTAAAGGAGCCGTGTGCATGTTGCATTTTAATAATGATGTACAAACTAATGGCTGATCACGAGGGAGGGCTTGTGACATGTTGTATGTGTGATGTGAAAAACTATACACACCTCCGCAACACAATATTAACTGTCTCCAACATAAACATGTTCAAAAATATTTTCACTCTGTACAGATGTTAACCTAAGCTAATGACTAAAAACAGCTCTCAAAAATAAATAGATTTGATATCTAAATTATAGTCACCTTCTATATAATATATAAACTCTTTTTGGTATTTCATCTGTGTATAATGCAGTACACAATACAAATATACATGAATAACAGTAGAAACCATTTGAACTTAAATAGAATTGTGTTCCTCAGACAGTACTACACTGTTGGGTTTAACATGCGGTGCCTTAATAAAATAAAAACAGATGTAAATCTGACCTTTGTCAGGGCTCAGCAGTACGCTGTGCAGCTCTCCACTGTGGTGAGGTGTGTGCAGGAGGGGGGGGGACCCAATGACTTTACAGGAATAAGAATAAATGCTTTCATTTCAATGTACCTCTTCTGTCTCTCACTTTTTAGACACATGGTGCCACAGACTGCATTTAAAAATAATAAACAGAGACAGAGTTCTTTAAATATATGAGTAACTGGCCTGGCTCTGCTCCAGCCCAGAGCCTCAGTGTACAGCCTCAGTGTACAGCCTCAGTGTACAGCCTCAGCGGGCCAGAGTGGTGATGAGGCTGGCACACATCTCAAAAAAGTCCATGGTGTGAGAGCCCTGACGGGGGGCGAGCTGGGGGGCGCTGCAAGACAGGGACAGGGAGCCGGGCAGAGAGGAGCTGAGCTGGGACAGGTCCAGAGCCGGATTGAGCGAGTCTATACTGAGCCTGGGCCTGTGCAGGCCAGCTGTGGAGCCAGACCTCTGAGGAGTGGACGAGCCCGACTTAAAACCTACCGCCTCCGTGATGTCATCTGGGGGCAGGGAAGCAGGAAAAAAGTGCTACATTATAGTATATTACAAGGTGACTGCTCAAAAAGTATAATTCTGTCCTCACAATTTTGGCTCCATGTCAAAATACAGTTTGCAGTCAATTATTCAGCTTGCACCACTTAAGGAAAATAATAACTTTGTTTTTTATTTATTGGTGATGCATACCATAATAGTGATATTATTAATACAAATATATACATCTATACACCAAGGGGTTAAACTCCCACATTCAAACAGTGGCTTGTTTTATAGTAATGACCTTGTATATGGCACCTACCATCGATACTTTTGAAGTCAAGCAGGTAGGACCTGTTGTCCACTTGGTACAGCTGCAGGCTCATTTTCACCAGATTCCCTGTCACTGGGTTTTTCCTCCTCACTCTCAGGTGATAGGGGTTCACCACCTACAACACAAGGTCACAGTTGATTTTTATAGTTACAGTCGCACCTCGTTCAGTGTTATCATTCAAAGTGTAGAGTTGTTTGTGATACCTTCCAGTCAAAGTTGAGTTGCTTCATTGCTCTGTACACCTCAGCCATGATATCATAGGGCCTGCTCTGGCTTCTGATCCCCAGGTGCCACTTGGCCTTCTTCACTGTCAGAGGTTTGGGCCGGGTCGTGTTCAGGGCGTCCAGAGGGCAGCGTGCTTTAGGGCTGTCGGCCAGCAGGGGGGGCATCCTCTCCGGGTGGGGTTTGACTCCAGGAGGGAGGGGCATGCCGTCCTCCATGAAGGACCCCTGTGGAGGACTAGAGGCCAGGTAGAACTCACTGGCCTGGGTCATGATGCGCCGGTTGTCTATGATCAGATGGTAAGCAACGGCCAGCTGGTCCTGAATATACATAAGGATAAAGGGACTCATTGTTCTCATATATGACATAAATTGTTTCTGATCTCAGTGTGTACATTAATGCTATTACTTATGATTTATTTCTGCCAACATATAGACAAGCATCTGATTGTTGAAGGTGCAATGCTTTAAAATGGCCACCAGAGGCAGAGACACCAAACAAAAACTAGACCAGTGGTTCTTAACCTTGTTGGAGGTACTGAACCCCACCGGTTCCATATGCACATTCACCAAAACCCTTCTTTATTGAAAAATAAAATATAATTTTTTTTTCAAATTCAAGACATATGTGTGTTTTACTGGTGCACAAAATAAATCGTGCATTAACATCACTGTGTTCAAAGAATAAAACCAATACAATGTATAAACTCACAACAAATTACATACATACCTTTTCACAAAGACATGACCTTTTTTAATACTACCACACTAAAATAATTTTAATTTTCTATTGTATTATATATTCCAATAATGAACTTATTGTATTTATGCTATTTATTATTTTTAACATTTTAATACACACCCATCACCTAATTTCCATCACACTAGAATAATAATGAATATTTACTGCAAATCAGTGTGACTTCTGCTGTTGCCTTTGAGACCAGTTCGGAAATGCATGACTTCACCTTGGCCACTCTCATGTCATTTTCACAGCAAAGTCTGTTCCTTTTCTTCGTTTTTATGTCGTTTTATGTTTTTATGCCGTTCAAAGTGACAGTATTCAATGACCAATACACAGAGAGAAATCTGTATCTGCACACCCAGCTGCTCTATTACTGTACATTTACATAACATATCAAAACACAATATATATAATGTGTATTTGTAAATAAAATATATTCAAAACAACTGGTATGGGTCAAAATAAATATATATTTACAAACCACACACTGCAAACAGTGAACAAACACACACTGGAAACTAATAATACACTGTACATGTGACAGTGTGACAGTCATTCTGTGACAGAGGTTGGAGGATCGAGTCCCGCTCGGACCAACTTCTGTCATTGTGTCCTTAGGCAAGACACTTCACCAATCATTCACGCACACTTTGGTGTGTTGGAACTTTAAACATATTTACTGTTTAAAGATGGCTGAGAGTAAATATGTTTATGGTGTGTTACCTGAGGATCACCGCTGTAAAGACTGGAGACCACCTCTGACTCGGTGCACTCAAACTTTTCACACACTTCTCTGACTGCTTCCTCATCCAGGACTGTGGAGTCATATGAGGGATCCTCGGGGAACAGATACCCAGGCAGATCCTGCTTGAACCATTCATGCTCTCTGAAAATAAATACATTTTAAAAATTACTGACTGACCATGAAAGTTATCAAAACATCATATTAAGATAACACTCTAACATACTATTCATTATGATTAAGTATTTTAATCATAATAAATACTACATTTTGACTACAATGGGGTAAGAGGACTGTGGTTGCTTAGAAATATTACTTCAAACTTATAAACAGTGTAGGAAAGAAAACAAAGGAATGAAAAAAAGTAAAATGCAAATGAATATTAACAATTCAATTTTCAGCAAGGTGCCAACATTTGAGTCATTGGTTTGTTGATTTAAAAGGAAAAGCCTATGGTAAATTGTATATGTTTTTCTCTTTAAGTTCAAATAAAAGACTTGCTGGGGTAACAGGTGTTTTGTCAGCACTATGAATTTTAGATATTCATTTTAGAAGGAAGAATAACAAGAAGGGGCTAATGGGAATAGTGCAGCTCTACTAACTCCACTTACAGTTTAATACTCCTTATTGATGATCAAGCTCTAACCCCAATACAAACCCTAAGCTTACCCAACATAACCATGTAGTTCATAAATAGCTTTTTATTTATTTATTTTTTTGGCATGGGATGTGACGTAATGGAGCTCTGTACAGCAGCTGCAGGTAGACTCTACACAATATCTGGTTTATACTGACTAAATAACTTATTGGTCCAACAGAAAAATACATATAAATTAAAAGTAATAAAATAAAACAAAGAAATGGAGAAGATGTCTTATTTTCTCACATTGATCATAGCACATTTAAAACACAACTGTACCTGATGTCTTTGATGGTGGCTCGTTTGAGAGGGTCCACCTGCAGCATGAGCATGAGCAGAGAGGCCACAGAGCGGGTCAAGTACTCAGGAATGTAGAAGACACCTCCACGGATCTTCTTGAATAAAGTGGGTACATGCTCATCGTCAAAGGGCAGGGTCCCACACAGGAGGGCGTACAGGATCACCCCACAGCTCCAGATGTCCACCTCCGGGCCAGCATAGAGTCTGGACAAGGGCACAACAATCGCATCATGTCAATAGAACAGTTACCATATTTTCTATATGACTATAAGTCACACATTTTTCCATAGTTCCAGAGCCGGAGGTGTGACTTATACTCAGATACGACTTATATGTGATATTATTAAAATATATATTTTCATTCTTCGTTATTGTCACACTGACAACTGCACAAAGGCGCTCTAGGCGTGTGGACCAGTATGACAGCCATGCAGAAGCTGCGCTTCATCTACTTCTGGAGCAGGTGGAGTTGTTCAGAAGCGATACCAAGGATGAAGAAATCAATTAAGAAATCACTCAATCATTAGAGTGAGATCCAGAGTAAACTTGTTAGCTTGTTTTTTATGCTTTAGTTACCTGATTAACTGTTAATATCTTACGTTAACATACCAGACACGTGTTCAGTTCTGTCTGTGCTTCATGTAATGGTTGATTATACATGTTACAGTTCACTTGTTTGACCACTAGATGGCACTGGTATGTTTGTAATACCTGTAAGAAAATTTACTTGACTAGTATTCTTTTATACATTTCTTATGTAATTACCTCTTCCTTATTTCCCCTTCATTTATAAGAACATAAATCATGATGATCATTTAACTTTAATCTACTTTAATGTCTTTCTTATTCTGTAAAGCACTTTGAATTACCTTGTGTACGAATTGTGCTATACAAATAAACTTGCCTTGCCTTGCCTACTTTAAGGTCAGTTTTAAGGTCAAACTACTTCCTGTTTTTCGGTTCAGACTTTTTTTTTAAGCTAATGCTAAGTCTTACTGGCAGAGCACTATTTAAGAAACAATTGAGAAGTAAAATATAAAGTGTTGGGTTCTATGGTTTGTTCACTAGCAGACCAAAGTGGTTTGTATATTTTCCATACGTTGAGTTTTGTGTGTATATGTGATATCAGCCAGAATTTATGTTATATAATATTAGATGTGTTTGCTAGTTCTACGGTGTGAACTGTGATGAAGAAATAAGACCACAGTAAACATCAGTGAAAAGAACTCGTGTTTGTTGACAAGTGGACATATGTTAATATCTTATGTAAAGACAGTTTGTTGTCTATGTGTTATGTTAGCATGTTGTACTGCTATTCAGCCTGTTGTTCTCTATTTTATTGTTATTATTATAATTTGCCTTTAGAGATAATATGTCTGTTCTTGGTCTTGGATTTTGTAAATTAAATTTCCTAAAAAAATGTGACTAATAGTCCAGTGCAACTTATATATGTTTTTTTCTTCATTATTATGCATTTTTGCACCGGTGCAACGGAGGAGCATATAGTCCGGAAAATATGGTAATCCTGTGTTTTTACCAATGCAAGATTCAGTAGTGTCAGTGTCTTGTCTCTTTTATATGTTTGTTTGCTATTAACTTTATTTAAGTAAATTAATATTCATTCATGTTTTCATTAATTCATGTCAGCTCTTCAGAACAGTTCAATTTCTTTGCACATCCAAAATGCATTACCTTTTGGATTTCTTTCAGAAAATATGACAACTGAATTCAGATGTGCTTTTTCATTTTTGTTACAAGGCCTTAGTTACTAAATACAATAGAATATTATTACGGTAATAGATGAGAACATAGATGAGAAGATTAAAGCACACACACCTCCCTGAGATGACCTCTGGAGCTGCATAGTTGGGTGAACCACAACTTGTCCTCAAGAACTCCCCGTCTGACATCATGTTGGACAGACCTGTTGGACATAAAAGACATTGGCATGAGCTTTTACTTCAGAGAATAATGAATAACATCGTAATTCGGGTGGAACAATTTTGGGAAAATGCCTCATTGCAATTCTTCTGACAAGCATTGCAATTTAATTAGATTTGAATTTTATGTTTTCATTGTAGGAATCTGTTCAACGTTTATTTGAGTCTAAAATATGGCATGATACAGGAATCCAAGGCATTCAAGACCATGTTTGCAGAGGAGGTCTACAGGGTGAGCAGGTTTTTCATGATAAAACTGGATATTTTGCTGTTTGTAGAGAGACTGTCTTTGCAATTTGTGACCATTCAAATTTGATTTCAATTGTGGTAAATCATGCAGTCAAAATGTTTAATATAACAACAGCGATGAAAAGACAGGCGTTTTTTTACCCACAAATTGCTGAATTGCCAGTTTTGATTTAAAAAAATGTCAGAATATACTTTGCAGTTAGTTGCATATGGGGGAATTTACTTGTCAGTCACAAAAATAAGCTGCTATGTTTGATGTATAATACACATATCACCACTTAGTCATTCTGCTGATGTCTATAGACGATGTATATTTCTAGAGCATCGAGAGCTCACGAGGGCAAGAGTTAAACATTGAAGTTTATCTTGGTTCACGTGTAAAGACTCTGAGCAGAGACATAAAGCTGTTCTAATTGGATGAGCCTCTTTACTGCTGCCAGAGCCTCGGCCGTGCAGTACCACAGCAGACACTGCAGACCTGACCTTCTCTTTATCTGTCCTCTCTGCTCCCTAATGCTGCTTTTAACACACACCACTGTCAGCCAAAACACCCAGGCCACCCCCTCCCCTCTCTCCTCTCCTATCAGATATCAGATGACACTGGGCCTCAAGGCTTCCTGCCAGGCCTGATATGATCCAGTGCGTTGCTAAGGGAACATACCCCGCACACCCTGCAGAGAGGACAGCCTTGTGTTTTTGGAAATATTTCTTGTTAACGGGGTCATATTGCATCAGCCCCAGTGTCAGAACCAAGGTTGATTAATTATGTTAGCACCAATCTGCCATAAAGCAGGAATAATGTACTCTCGCATTATTATAAGGTCAGGAGGGGCAGGGGGATGATTTAGAAGGCTGTTGTGCTGAAGTAAATCTAAAATTCAATTTTGTGGTATAAATTTACAAGGCTGCAGTTTTCAAGAGGTTTATATTCCTTTTTTCATTATTAGCAGGCCAAAGAGGAATGGACCAATAGAACAAAATAGACACAACAATTAAATGTTTTTCACATTGTGCATCTAACACAGTTGTAGCTTTGTGTGAGTAAACATTACTATGATGTAAGTATAAACTTACTGGGACCCACCTTTTAATCCTTATTGTTAAGAAAGGAAAAAAATAAGTTTTCCGGGGCAGAATATGTCACCAGCTTGTCTCCATGGACATGTTATTGTTATTATTGGTTGTTATTGCTTAGAATACTCCGTGGTATGGCATTAAACTTTCACTATCAATTTAAATTGATAAAGTATTTACCAAAGTCTGCAATTTTGGCGTTTTTGTTTGCATCCAGCAAGACATTTTCAGGCTTGAGGTCTCTGTGGACCACCATGTGTCTGTGGCAGTAGTCTACAGCTGAGATGATCTGCTGAAACAGGCGACGTGCTTCTGTATCCTCCACCTTAAAGAAAGTGTGTTGATGCATTAAAGAGGGGCATGTATTTTACTCCTCTTAAAGCCTGTTACTCCTGTTACTAAACTATTGTCTTACTCTTCCATGTTTGCAGATGTAATCAAACAGTTCACCTCCAGAGACATATTCCATCACCATAAAGAAGTCTGTCGGAGTGCTGATCACCTGGTACCTGTCAACACATTCATACAGAGTTCAAACAAAGCCTTGATCCTTGCCACTGAACCCTTCATACAGAACTGAATCATCTAAAAGGTCAGGTGTATTGAATTTAGAGATCCAGCCAGACAAAAGGATGCTCGAGTGACACAGCACTTTATTACAAGAGCTGAAACTATTTATTTGATTCTTAGATTTTAGTTTTTACTTACTAGATTTTAACTTTCCACTAGGGATGGGCGATAGTGACAAAAAATGGTGATTTTTTTTTTGGAGTATCCTGATAACAATAATCCGATATTATGTAAATCCAACATAAATATGTTAAAATGTCTTTAAATGTTTTAATTGAAGTTTTAGTATCAGACAAATGTGAAATGACTATTAAATTATCCACAAAAATTCAGAAATATCACTTTACACCATTATTTGAACATTTATAACTTCACACAGGTTTTTTTTTTGTAATTTTTAACCATCTCCTGCAGGATTTTTTTATGATAACTAAAAAAATGTATATTCAATGTTTGCATATCTTCAAAATAACATTCACAATATTATCTATTTTTTATAACCTGCCCACCTCTACTTGCCACAGCAAATTATGGGCAACCCATCCGTACTAGAAAGCAACCAAGATGAGGAATAGGTTAATATATTTTGGTTGTCAGGGGAAACCGCGGTGCCCAAACAAAACCCACTCAGGAAGGTACCACTCGGTTTGGGAATTGAACCCGAGATCTTGCAGATGAGAGACAGGACCGGGGCTGGCACTTTGATTTTAGGAGCTTCTAAGTTTCTGTGACTAAATAAAGATATGCTGTGTCAGTGCTGGAATGAGTGCCCTGTATTTATTAATAATTAAACAGTTTTTTTTCCGATATGTGGTCACTATTGTTTATGCCAAAGAGTTGGGACGCCGTTTAGTCATGCAAATAGGCTACAATAGTCTGTGATCTGTCAGACCCAGGATTTAAAATAAACCTAGAGTAAAACGATACACAATGCACCCAAATGTTTATGTGTACACGTCTGTGAATGTATGGCAACATGCAACAGCTTGTGACCTGGCAACCCACATTACTCTCATAGCTAACATGAGAGTGGACAAACCCTTGCCCAGGCCTAAAAATATCATGCAGAATGTTGAGGGCCAAACAGACGAGGAGGAAAGCAGAAGGGCATGACAAGAGAACTAAAATCATTAGTGGTAACGACATGCAGTACTAGATTTGACTAGGAGTCTGCATTATTATATCTAACAATTCTCAAACTTCATAGAAACTGTGGTGTAAAATAAACTGAAATAACCTAATTATAAATTCAACAACTATTACACAAGACTAAAAATATTGATTGACAGTATTTTTGTGATTTTTTTCCATAGTTTTTGTCAACATTTTGCTGCCAAACTCAATTGTTCCTGGATTTTTTATCATATTTTGCAGGCGAAATGAACACTGCACCAGAAGCCTATTCCAAAAGCTGAACCTGTACCACAGTTTGAGAACCACTGATCTAGTTTATCAAGTTCCTTCTCTCTACACACTGAGAACCATGTGGGTGACAATAGTAAACAAAGCATATGGTGTACGTGGCACAGGCCCATAATATGATATCACTATAGAATATTTATGAAGCATGTAGCAGGCCACAGAAGGACGACTGCACTTACAGCTTGATGATGTGTGGATGTCTGAAGAGCTTGAGGTTCTGTATTTCTCGTTTGATTTTTCCCACCACATCGAGACTGCGGATCTTCTGTCTGTTTAATATCTTCACTGCCACTTTATGACCTGTCAGCTGGTGCTCTCCGACTAAAAACAGAATAAAGCAGATATGAGGTAGCGGCAGCAGTGAGGGTACAACACAAACAGGACAGATAAGCAAAAGAGATGGGAGATAGACGGGGAAAGACACTGGTAAAAAGGAGCTAATCCCCTAGAAAATGTAGCGGGCATTGTCCTTGCCTTTATTTGAAGACTACTTATGTTGAGACTGGCACACACTAATCCCTTGTCTCAAAATGAAACATGCTGATACTACAATGTAGCAAAGAAAAAAAAACAGGATTTCATAGTGAGTGTAGAAAGGTTTAGTTCAGTTTTATCTTATCTCTATAATTTCTGTAATAGACGCTGCCTATGGCCATTATTGTTTTTTTTATTTTGAAATTTGAGGCTTAAAAATCACAAGGGCAAGTCAAGTGCACTAAAACAGGCAAAATGTATATCCCATGTGTGTTTGTTTATGTTTGTGGGGTTTCCCCGCTGATTATCGGTGCCAGAGCCCATTGAGAGGGACGATGTTGTAACAATACGTCAAATATTTACATTGCTCGAGTAATAAATGTGTAAAGAAGCGTGTGCGCTGTTCCTGGGAAGCTTCAAATGCCCTTTACGCCAGACAGGTCAAGGGAACCCTGCCATTGTGCCAATACAGTGAATGTTATCAGCAACAACTCTGTCAAACAGGGCATATTTTGGGACGCGAGCTTTTGTCCCGCAGGTGATTCCACCTGCCACACTCGCGCACTAATGCGCGTCTAAGGCTTTCAGCGAAAAGAATTTGACTTTGAAACTGTCACATTCACTAAGCACATTTACGCTTTAAACCCTCTCCGCTGCAGTTGTAAGTCAAGACAGCTACGCTACGCACCTAAAGACCACCGGTAACTTCAGCACTCTCCGTAAAGGGGGGCGATACTTCACATACTGTGTACTCCACCTGACACCAACACACGCATGCACTATCTACGACACGAGTTTAACAAATCACTTAACTTTTCACTTTTCCGAACGTGCCTACTCCAAGCGTGTCGCCGAGGATGTAATGGCCGATTTTTACCCTGCCTTCGTGTTTCTGTTGTTGCCGCTCTGCCATCTTCTCCCGTTACCGACTCTGCTGGGCTGTGCTGTCTGCCTCCCGACGGGGCGCGCGGAGGGGCGCGCGGAGGGGCGGGGTACTTCGCTCACTCGCTCCTGGGGAGAGGGATTCATGCGGGCGACCTCTGGAAATGCATAGTCAGGTTAGTGATGAGGACAGTGACGCGGCGGCCAATAAATTCAAGGAAAGACTATTCTCCAAGATCATCATCTGTCGTAGCGCGCAGCATATTGAGGGACATACCCGGATGAGCGCACCAACAGCCAGCACTTCATTTGGACCGTTGCCCTGATATGAAGTCTTTTAAGCAGCCTATATCCTGCCCATCAAGTATTTGATCCGCAAACTATTCATGGCCATGACATATGACATATTAAGATCGTGCGTAAAAGTTGACTTCAATAAGCTGTGAAATGCCCATGTGCCTGTAGAGAAAAGCCAAAATATGATAATACAATATGAAACACTGAAATTTAATAACATAATAACACCAACCTTATGTATTTATATGTATTTTTTATAATAAATGTGGCTATATTTTTCACGTTTTTTCCTCTATAAAGTGGGCTAAAGTTAAATAGGTAAAAGGTTAGGTACAGTATTCTCTAGTGACCTAAACATGAGGTAAGCATTTGTGACCACTAGATGGCAGACATGTCAAAGGCAGGATGTTAAGATAAGTCCAGCTACATTCTGATTTGAATAAACAAATAAAAAAAAAAAATACACATATGATGCGTTTAAATATTACGAGACAGCCATTATTATGTTCAGGCAGCATGCACAATAATATAGTGTGCGACTGACTCCCCAAAATGTTAACCCATTAAAGAAATAATAATAATAATAATAATAATAATAATAATAATAATAATAATAATAATAATAATAATAATAATAATAATAATAAAAACATGAATTACATTTGAAATGTTTTTTATACTATTTTGAGTTAAAATTCCTGGCTAAATAAACCTTGAAGTGAAGAAATCGAACCTTTAATTCACTTATTTGTAGTAGCCAATAGTCAATAAGGATACTTCTTGAAACACAAAGTTGAAAATTAGGTAAAATATGTTCTGTTTTTGTGTCATAACTCAGTCAGCTCAGTGTAAACAGTAACTTTGTACTGACCATTACAGTCACAACAGTCTTTTGTGTAATACTCTGACGCGCCGCTAGGGGCTCTGTTTGCGCGAGATTCCAGTCCACGCTTTGCCGCTCGGCTCCGCAATAAGAAAGTTTTCCATGTGGATGAGGCTGCCCGCCGCTAGCAGAGGGAAGAGGGCTGAGCCTGGAGCCGCTGGGGAACTTGAAGAGAGCAGGGGGAGGAGGCGAAGGAGGATTGATAAAACAAGAGCGTCTGTCGATGCGCGCAGCAATTCGCACTCTCTCAGAGTCTTTGAAGCGACAGCGAAGAAAGGGGAGCGGGCTTTCCATTCATCTTGTTCACAGACAACTTCACTCTTTGAGCTGGTACGCGCGTTTTGTTCTGACTTACTCAGTTGCTGTCAGTGCTGAAAAAGACACGATACGAGAGAAAAAGACGCATCTCTTGATTTACCAGGTCTGCTTTTGTGACACTTGTTTTACGGACTTAAACTTTGGCAGAAAACTCAGCCATCAACCGCGGGGTGCGGGATTTGGAGTCAGAACAGGGACACTTTCAAATGCAAAAGTACATGTACGAGAAAGCCATGGCTCAAGAGACAAGGAACGGAGGAACCTCTACGTTAAACAACAACAATGGTGTTGACAACAGCAAGAAGAAAATGCTCATAGCCCTCGACATCTTCTGTCTGCTGCTGGGTAAGTTCACACAAGCTCTAGAGTTTTTGAGTTGAACACATTTTATTGTGACCTTTTATCAGCTGTGCTCTGTATACAAAACACGCACGTCGCCAGGCACAATGGATTTACATAAGAATGAAAGGACAAACAGTAAATGCGTTATGGAGACCCGCGCTTTCTTTGGGTTAACCAGAAAAGACAAAAAAAAAAAAAGAATAAACTCCTACAAGACGATTTATCTCCAGGATCCCCTTATCGCACAGCACAAATGTTCATATTGGCAACTTCTTTACTTTAAGAACAATTACATACATTTTATAACAGTCTACACATGTGGCCATACATCTTAACTTGATACAAACATGTTGACGTTTTTTTGTCAGCTTTATCAGTGTTGTGTATTGGGCTGTCCATTAAGTATGTTGTTATATTCAACTAAGTCACATTTTTGTTTGTTTGTTTTACACGTTAATACATAATAATCCAGTGTCCATCGAAGGTCCACTGACTCCATTGGGATTTGAGTGTTGATGCTTTTGCTGCCAAGGCACCTCGGGCATGAATCATTTGAGGATTTGAAGCTTTATCTTTAAATAACCAATCACACCATTTATTTCCCCCATTGCCTTGTCCATTTGACCCTAAAGTTGAGACGTGCCATTTCAGCTCTGTACCTCTACCCAAACCTTCTGCAGACTGATTGTCACTTGTTATTCCATGAGCGTCCAGTCTGTATTGAAGGTTTGTTTTTGGCTCTTGTCACTGTACCCCTCTTTTTGAGTTGGGACCCCTACCCCCACCACTTTTTTTCCCTTTCTAAATCCTATTCTCCAATTTGGAAAAGGATTAGGTGGGTTGCATTTAACTTCTACACATTCACCTCCAGAACTTTGCAAATCCCTGCCAGCTGCCCCTGATCCCTCCACTTGAAATCGCTCTTTCTTTCTCCCCCCTCTTTTCTTCCAACCTCTGTATCTCTGTACGCTGCTTCGTCCAGGGGAATGTGTGGAATAATTGCTTAAGCATGTGTTGTAGAAGGGAATGCCGCTCCAATCGCCAGCAGGGACCCTCGGCTGACCGGGCTTTACAGGAGCAGGTGGAATACCTTAATGACGAAATTATTGAGCATCAACATGGATTTAGAATGTAACTAGATACTTTTGTTTAAGTTAAGTACATTTGAATGAGACAGATTTGACCTCCACTCTTTACCATTTTCATAATGTCCAGAAAAATAATTTTGAGTACTAGAAGTTGAAAGCTTGAGAGGTACAAGTAGTAGCATTGATTGAAGTAGACATTTTGCTGAAGTAGTGTCTAATATAGTATAGTAGTAGTAGGCATACAAGCAGTAGTAGTTCTTACCACAAGTAGTTTCAGGAGTTTGGACATAACAGTGGTACTCAGATGTTTAAGAAAAGTAATATTTACTTTTAGTAGCCTGTGTTTTTGTGATTTTTCTGCACTTTACCTCCATTGCACTTCTTCTGGAGTTTAACACTGCTAATAAAACACAGCATTACCACACAGGAGCTAGTTTTTATTAGCCCGGATGTTACAAATGGAGTAGATTAAATGCACGTTTCTCTTGCACAACCTCAAAGTTTTCCAGTTGGCTTTTCTATTGCTTTGCTTATTAAAGAACCTCAACTAGGGACACTGCTTTTCATCTGGTCTTGTATAAATGCAGTTGTGAGTTTAACTTCCTGCAGCTCCATACAGTGTCAAGCTCTTTGGGGACACGTACAGTTTGCGTGCTCCAAAACACACTTCATCACAAATGTTCACACAGATTGTTCTTTGTCATGGTAAATACATGGGTGTCTCTGCTAGCGTTGGCCCATTTTAGAGCATATGGGGGACTGGAGGGAGGGTGGAGATAGTAGAGAGGGGAGAAAGCTTAGTTAAAAAAAGGTGGGGTTATCAGGGGTCCCACGTGAAGAATAAGGGACACAGTTGTTGTTTTTTTTGGTTGCTAATATGCATCATAAAACTAATGCATAAAAATCCTATTATTAAGTTATTGTTGTTATTCCTATCTGCCAGCTGGTGTCAGACACATTGACAATTTATAGAAGGGTGTCACTTTACGGTCACTTTGCTTCAGGCCTTGACCCATAATGGCAATGTTTGCATAAAAGGGTGATTTAAAGCCAGTTGCAGCCATTGAAGTGAGCAGACGTGCATGTTACTACTAATGATGTGAAAATAGGCTAAAATAAAGTGTATATTTTAGCGTATATCTACACATCGCAGATTATAGATGTATAATACGATGTTACAAGTAAAGAAAAAACGAATAAATTGTGTTACATCATCAAGAGATACAGAAACACAATGGAGTGACCTGACATTGGCAGCTGATCAATGAGCATCATGAGCTGATTTCACTTTGGTACTGTTCAGCTGACTTGATTTAGCAAGTCTATAAGAGGCACACGCAAGCCCTACACACTATAAATAAAATCCACTCTCCAGAATAGGGCATACCGCTGGTTGTTTTTTATTATTATTGACACACTTACTAACTTACTAACTTACTTTGACGTCAAAATAGTGTGAGATAAAACAGCCTCATACATTTCAAAGTAATGAATGAAATGGATTGGTGGATTGTTCAAAGTTTCTGTCTTGTTTTAGTTGCATCTGGCGTCTTAACCATAACCTATCAATTTGTCTCATATCTCTACATCAGTTCAGTATAATTATGTCTGACACAGTATTGTTTGTTACAGGCAGCAACCTCTTATCACCTCTTGGCCTAAGCGAATCAGCGTAAAGCATTTCAGAGCATTACCTCTACCGTCGTCTTAGCCATTAACCACTATAGTATTACATTAGCCAGTCACACAGTCATTCATTAAGGCTTGAGCACTATAACCTTTACCTCAGTACTCTAAATATTTTCCAGAATTTCTCACATTCTTCATCTGGCTGTGGGACTGTGGACTTTGACGTGACATCTGGTGTAATTTTGAGGGCAAGTGAACCGGGGGGGCACTGTGTGTGTGTGTGTGTGAGGGTGTGTGTGTGTGGGGGGGTGTGTAGGCGTGTGTGTATGTAGAGTGGAGTTTAGGAAAAGGGAGGAAAACGGAAAGGTAGCGCTGGACGGAGGTGGGTGTGTCCCTGAAATCAAATCCTGACAATTTTTATGCCTCTCCCCCCCCACATTTGAGCTTGTGTGGCTGTAATGGACCTATGCTGAAAGACAGTTTGCAGAGATTAAATAAAAAACACTTAGACCATCACATTTTGTTCAATTAATTTGAATTTCACTATTGATGTATGATAATTACTAATCTTCTTCCTCTCACGGTTGACCGCTGTGCTGCCTGTTATGATGCAGTGATAATTCAACTACCATCCCGCTATTCAGACGATATTACATGACTCCAATATGTGCTAAAACCTGTCTTTAAATGTTTTACTGAGGCTTTAAGTGTCAGACAAAAGTGCACATTTTGCAAATCTCTTCAAAACAACATTCATAATATGATACTTTTTTCTATAATCCCACCCCAACAGAGCATGGAGCCTGTGTTTTGGAAGAATTTAAGATAAGCATTTAGTGGACTTAAGTGTCTAGCCAACAACAATAATCAAGGGCTTAGGGAGAAACTCTATAAACACAATATACCATAACCTGCAATTTAGCAAATACTTTTCAGAATCATCCCAAAAATAAATTCTAATATGTGTCTCAAAGTGATGCTTCATGTCATTGGAAAGAATCTGTCCTGACAACCTCCCGCTATGAAGGTGTAGTTAAATTGTGATTAGCCTTGTTATCTGGGGATGGCCTGTTGAGGTGTGTGTTTATGGTCCGTCTGCAGGATGAGGCGTGGCTCATGCCCTTTCGAAGGTTAGGAGTGTCCCACGGCAGAATCACATCATTGTTTTATGGGGCCAGATAGAGATCAGCAGATCCAGCAGACAACAGCAGCCCTGTCTCTAGACTATGGCCCAGACTGTGAATAATGCCATTAATCTAATTGGGAGACACATGTATGCATATAGTGGGGGAGTATTTTGGTATATTATGTTAGAGTTGGAGTTGTTTACAAGATAATATCAGAATGCAGTTTTTTAATGTAGTGATTTCTTGCGTCTAGTCACTAAAATACATTAAGTTAAACATTTTTGAATGTACAAATGTGATCTGTAGGGAAAACTTTCAACCCCACTGTCATAATATTATAGAATCTGAAAACCAACAATATTTTCTGAACTTTTTTAATGCAATTTTCTGAACTCATTTTATTTTTGTAACACTCAAAATCACAACAACAGTTGTCTCGAAGGGCGTTCATGTTTTGGTTGATGGGGGAAACCGGAGTAACCGGAGGAAACCCATTCAGACACGGGGAGAAACATGCAAAACTCCACACAGAAAGACCTGGGCGACCCCAATTCTACACTTAAATCTCAACCAAGACATTTACCAGCACATTTTGGCACATTTCTGATAGAAAAATATATAAACCAATTATTATTAATGGGAGAAGCCAAAAAAAAAAATCATTAGATATTCATTCTTGCCGACCCCTATGTTGGACTTAAATGATGAAGCCTTGTGGGTGAGTGTGTAGATTAGTGGCGTGTGGGTGAGCACATGTCCCGTGAGGTTTGGGAGAGACAGGGTGAGCCTAAAACTGTCATTATGGCTTCTCTTGCCCCACCGGCGTGTGTATATGTGTGTTTGTGTGGAGCATGTGTGATACAGCTGGTTTCAGTCTATGTCCCCTGAGGTTTGGAAAAGCTCCAGGCACACACTGAAGTGACTGTCCCAAACCAGACGCATCGATCTGGGCATCGCTTGTTTCACTGTCTCCACACTGAAAAATAAATGACATAATGAAACAAAGGCTTGACATTAGATCAGAGATGACTTATGAGTTTATATTTTGACAACAACTGTGCAGATAAGCCAGTGTCTCTATAATGACATCTTTCCAAGTGCTATTTACATCTGCAATCACTGGGCACGTCGCAACTTCACAACTCTACACTTTTGTGGTTCTAAACTATCAAATTGCATTGTATTTTACTAATCTCTTTGTTTAAACACATACTAACATTTTGGACTGGATAATCCTGGAAAAAGTTGTCAACTGGAATATGTAATTCTGAGAATGCTTGCATAGGGCTGCACTCCTCCAGCCCCAGCATGATCCATGTCGGTGCCCAGTACAGTGTCCCGTCCTGGGCCTCCTCCTGCGGTTCACTGGTCTCTGTGTCTGTCACTTTCTCTCACTCATTGTTCACTGGCAGCAAGCCTGTGTGTGTGGATGCTGCCTGCATACACAGAGGGGGGGGAGGGGCCAGGCCTATTTCTCTGTTTTACTCAGAACAATAGGCCTTTTGATGCATTTCAGAGCACTTTGTTTCACTAATGAGCTCCAATAAGGCTGCAGCAGAAAGAGGGTCAGTATGAGGTGCTGGAAGAGCGAGTCTCTTCACTGGTCTATCACTGGACTATCACTGCTTTATGGAGCTGCTACATTTCACAAGGCTTTGAGCTGTCATTTGACTAGATTGCAGGGCGTTTAGTTGTAGCGTTTATCTCTGATTTGTAGCCCGTGCTGTGGAGTAATCAGCTGAGCATCTTTAGTGAGGAGGTTTTATCTGTACTGTAGCTATCGAGTCTTATCCTGTCTTTGTTTACATACAGAAGAAGCTGCCATAAGTGTGCACCTCAGGAGTGGACCAGGCTGAACTTTCACAGTGCTGCAGTTATCCAAAAATGACAGCTCAAGACTAGACGACAGAGAAAAATGAGGAATGTTGTGCATTATCCAGACACAGGCATCAGGTTTCAAAGACTATACAAGCTCTCCTCCACAGCACCCCTTTGTCCCAGGAGGTAATAATGCCATTATGGAAACAGCAGAGGAACGCCCAGTCAGCCACCCATCCCACAGCCCAAGACCTGAGGTCGCCCCTGGGCACTGCTCGGGTTACTGCTCCTCAGAACAGCTGTGCATCCTTCCATTACAGCTGGCAGAGAGTACCAGCATCAGGAATGTGTCCTGTCCATGATAACTGATCGTTTCAGATATTATAAATATCCTCATGGCTCTACATTAATCAGCCTGTTTCTCTCCTCCTGACCACAGTGTATCTCAGGCTCCAGTGCTTTGGTCCTGGGGCTGCCCATGTGGCTGCTGTTAAAGGAGCACACAGTATCCACAGGTGCCTGAGTAAAAGCACTGGTTTGTACTGACTAAGCAGATGCTTCATCTGCGGCCCCACAGTTTTCAGCTCAGACACAGAGGGACAGAGTTCAGAGTGAACAGTGCTGAGCTCAGCCGCTCCTCTGTCTGCCTGAGAGAGAAAGGGAGAGCGAGGCAGAGACAGAGAGCACATGTGAGGCACACATCAGCACAGGACAAACAAAAAACCCACATCTGTAACAATCAAGTAAAATGTGTACATACACCTAGGCATAACACTCCTACGTCTTCCTGTCGTTTTAAATTGAATCCTGTATTTTAGAAGCTCCATTGTGTTTAACAGCTTTAAATGGTGGACAGAGGCTTTACTGAAGAAGGAATCACAGTTATTCAGTTTAACACAGAGTTTAGAAGCATGAGCCCAAGTCAGTTTGTCTTTGCTTCGTACTTTGTTGTTTGTGTAACTTATCCCTAGTTTTAAAATCTTGTTTATATTTGTCCCGAATGGAGAACAAAAGGCCACTGAGCACTGCACACACAAAAACAGTCCTAGAGAGCTGTTGATGGTACAGTGCAATCCTGTCACATGTCTGCCCTTTGACCTTTGACACTCTGAGCACATCCAGGGTCAGGCAGGGCACCTCAGCTAACCCCTTCTCCTACATGTCTGGAAGGCCGCACATACTAACACATTGGGTTTGGGTGCCCTAAAGATAAAGTGAAGTGTGTGGGCATCTATGTGGTGCTGGAAGTGTGACAAATTCCGTAAGATCCAGGCATCCACGGGCCAGGCCCATATTTAAAACACCAGAGTGCTGCTCTGAGTGTGTGGCCTGGCTAAATGTTGAAACAAGAAGAGGAAATTACAAGCCAATTTGGATAAGTTACTGTTATTATAGTTCATTATGACTCTGCAGTGTATAATATAGCTTTCAACATGTACTTAAGTCTGCTATCTGTACAGACAGTAGCTTCAAGACTGGCAGCGACATTTTGCCTCAACAATGAACTGAAGGAGTGGGCACCTAGCCACGCATTCTTCTTGATCCCTTGAACTTATCTGATTCCAACAAAACAAAACACGTTTGGCTAATCTCTCACTAACACTTCTACTTAAGATTACACTTCAGTAGAGTAACAGCCTTTCGGAGAAGGAGTGTTCAAGCAAGGCCAATAAGAGGCTAATTATGGAACGCACCAGAATACTCCCATAGACATACAGTGTTATAACCAGCAGGGTGTCATTTGACAGTGGACAAATGTGATGTGCTGCAGGGTGAGGACCTGGATGATAGAAGTATGTCAGCACTTCTCTCCAGAGGCAGAAAGAGGCACAACAAATGTAACAGATCCTGTCAGTGGCACATAAAACGCACAGGCTGTTTCACGATATGTGGTGGAGCCAAATGTGTTTTTAAATGTAAAATGTATCAAATAAGGTAGGATTGGGTCATTTCTTTTTTCCCCTCATATTAATCATATTAATCAAAACAACTTTCAGTGTTGATTTTATGAAGATAAACAAGTCAGAGGTGAGGTGAGTGTCACTCCAAACTCTTAACTCTGCACCGGCCACCACTGCTACTGACAGAGGGTAGGCTATAACCCTCTTAATTGGAAAAAACTCCAAACATAATTTACTTGACTGAAATCATTGGATCCCGATTTGATTAGAATGAAATGAATTGCCAAGCCCAATATAAAGCTTCACTTTGTGTGAGGTTGTGTTTATCATACAATCCTGGCAAATGGAAAGCTAAAGCAATATTCATACAGACAACAAACTTAGCTTGTGCCAATAAATCTTTACTCTCACTCTTTTTATAGCCAAGTGCATTGAGAAATCTTGTTATCTGTTATTGCCAAATGCCTTCAGGACCTACCCCGGCCTAAACATGGGAATCATCTTTCACAGCACAAAGACACGAGTATGCTTAACATACGTCTTTATTGAATGACTGGTTGGGACCCCTGTCTAACCTTCCCCTGAATCCTCCCGTTCTGCTTTTCTAGACAGGTCACATGACACGTTTGAAAGACAGGACAAGGAAATCCTCTATTAGAAACACCACAATACGTCTTCCTCTGCTCAGCCCCGCCTCCTATTCACCTCTCACACTGAGGTCCTGACAGTCCCGGACGCGCTCCATAATTACAATATCAGTCTAAATTTGCAGGCAAAACCATGAAACCTCATTAAAATGTCAATGGAAGATCTCTCGATGCAGTGTCGCAGGATTGGCCAAGGTTCAATGTTGTAGTCTCAAGGGAAAGTACAGGTGGGGCAGACCGAATTAACCTTTCGAGCTGCAGTAAGAATAGCCATTGTTTCCTGTTTTGGAAGGTACAAATGCTCTTAGGAGAGAAGATAATACAATGTGGACTCGTGGGACTTCAATCTGTGGAACCTCAATGAAAACTGACCATATGCCTTTGTTTGTTTACAATATTGCACAAAAAGATCCAATCAAACTTGTGCTTGGCCTGTTAATCTAAACATTCACCAACTATACCAAATTTAACCCAAAAGCCAATCAAACGGGCCCAGCTGGATAATCTCCCTGACACAGAGCCCTCTGGCCTATATGCATGTGCTTGTGCAGCTCAGAGCCTTCAGTAAACACAAGTACACTGCATGGATACTAATTAAGTCTTTCCAAAACATATAAACCTAAATTGAGCGAGCACATATATACCTCAGAATTGTACGCTTGCAATTGTAGTTTTTACTGTCAAACAAATCGCAAACACAATACTGGTAATGAGCAGCATGTTGCCAACAATATCTCTTAAACCACTGCACTAAAATGTTCTGTTCTTCCCTCACTTTAAGAACCATGGCAGGCTCCCCTGTCCCTGACCCGATGACAGTTCTTGTTAAATAGTTGTTTTTTAATTTAGTGGCGCACCCCAGAGCTCTACCAACAGGCCGTCCTACCTCTTTCTTCGTCCTTCTTTTTTTCTTTTTTATCTCTCTCCTGTGCCACTCCCCCTCTTGTCTCCCTCTCTCGGTCTGGGTCAGCGGGCCCTCTGAAGGTCACCCTGGTTTTATGCACCAATAATGAAGGAGGTCATATTTCTTAGAGTCTGTGTTTGAGGATGAAGATCACATGGGTCGTAAAGATATTAGTTTTAGAGGCTTTGTTGTTAGACAACTTATTTACCCCTAACCTAGAACCTTCAGTTTTGGCATTATGTTGTAACCATTCAATAGCACTGGTTTAATAAGTTGGTCTGACCCCGAAAAGCCTCACGTAGCTCCTATTCACTCTTCTCAACCGAGATTCTTGTTCAAATCTCAGGTATTCAGCGGGTAAACTCATCACTTTCCCATCACTTTAGCTTTAGCACTAGTTAGCATGTGTTTGTTTATGAGGGTTTCCCATGTCTCAGGCCTGTGACCTCCTTTTACGTCTGCTCATTTGCATGTGAATCCCCGACTTCACAAGTAGGCCACTGAGAAAGGAGAGGCAAAAGAGGGAGAGATTGGCATGAGAGAAAACATGATCTCCAACTTTGTCCAAATTCAAGTCACGTGGAGTTCGAAACAGCACAGCCAGGTTTAACTGTAAAAAGAAAATAAATGCATTGATTTGAGCGGCTTAGGTTGTGTTTTGTGAATAGGCTCACCCATGTCTAACCTCCTGATGTTTCCCACACAGCAGCTTGGGGCAGGCCAGGGTGGTGTGGTGTGTTATTGCAGGTGCCAACTACAAAATACTGACACCAGACTGTTTGCATAGGACATAAAAGGTGTATCCTAATAGTGTTTATCTTAAGCATTTACATCTAATAGTGCTGCAAAATCTGATAATATGGAAATAGACTAGGGTGCAAAGTAACAATATTTAAATGTACAAATATTAATAAGCTATCACAATTAACAATGCAAAATATAAATCAAAATAACAAAATTAAGGCTGTGCAATTTTATTACATAGGCTACTGTTTTGAATGTACTTAAATATTAAGCATATTTCCCAACAAGTGAACCCACCCCTTACTTATATTTCAATACTACTTACAATTTTGCTTGCATTCCACAAGTTTTACCCAGTTGACATGACCAAAAGGTTCATTATAATGTCTTCAATTTTAACTGCGTAGTTAATGACAACATAAGCTAACCATGGCATGTTTTTGCACCTCTGCGTCTTAGCCAAAGTTCACCTACTGATGTTGCAGACACCTAAAACAACACTTTCTCCTTTTCAAGTGGGCCCGACCATCTGAGAACTCATGCATAACATAGTGAGTTTGAGGTTTGCTTGGAATGCCCATACTAGCGGTTATACTCGTGAATTACACTGTTTTTCGAGACTGCTCCGTAACACAATCTCTCATTCCCATCATCGGTGAGACGACGGCTATGCCTCCTCCGCCAAATTAGGAGCACTCACGAGCAGATCTGCGCCTTTGACCCAAATGTCAGACAGGCGCTGTGAAGTTAGCTAACCAGACGTACCACATGTTGGAACTTCTAATGTGTAGTCTAATAGCAAATGTATACAGTGGTGTCTATGGGACGCCTGTGTGTCTTGAGGAATCCCTCTATTTAAAGGCTATAATCGTCATGTATGCCAAGAGTGCTGTCATCTCTAAAAGTGTTCCATAGTTGGGTGGGCTGAGTTTGTGTTTTTCTTTCTATTCGCAAATTCTCAAGAGGGTGGTCTAGTATGTCAGAGCATTAACACATTTGTAGTCTTTTGATGTGCAGGTTTTCACTGACGTAAGAGAGTTAGCACGATTAACTTTAGATGGCCAAAGCACAATCATAACACATAACACTTTCTAATATAGTTTCAATGTTATGTTGTTGTTTATTGTAGAGCCTTACCTTTTCCTGTGCAATCACTACTAGCTGGAATGGCACTCTCTTCCTGATAGCGCGTAATGTATTGAAACTTTCCCAGTGAGTGTATGTGTGTGTTCCTTTGTCCCACATAATGGACCCCTGGCCTGTGGATGTTGTGTGTATTTGCCTTGGCAGAGGGGGGGATCCCACTTATGCTAAAAGACCACCTCATGTCTGAATGACTTGGTGTTACACTGTCAACAAGAGCGGCAGGAGAGGATTTGCGAATTTGAGTCAACACTGTATTTAGGCTTAGAATGTGTTTGACACACACCTGTGAAAGGATGTGGATACAGTATCAGCTCACAGGTGGACTGAGATACTATCACAACAAAGGTACACTTTCTACTGGAGTGCTATGGCATAGTTTGGTTCAGTATGGCATTGGTTTCAGTGTACACAATATCAAAGCATGTCCTCTGCATCACCTATTGTAGAAAATCTCGTACTATTGGTGGGATATGTCTAAAAAAATATTGACAATAATGTGAATCTTCAGACTTAGCGTGTCAAGAGACATTTTAGCAGCAGTTCTGTTGGATCAGTTGTAAATCAGTGGTAGAAGGTAATGAAGTACAAGTAATAAAGTAAGATACTTAAGTAGAATGTTTAGGTATCTGTACGTAAATACATTTTACAGTTGATACTTTTAGTTCGCTATATTTGAGAGCAGGTATCTACACTTTCTACTCTACTTCATTTTTGAACTGGTCTAAAAAGTAAAAAGAACTTTTCATATGATTTGAGGGGTTATTTTTACCATGTTTGTGGTAACACTGACACTGAAGTTTTTGAGTTTAAGTTAATTTTTAATCATTTAACACATTAACACTTGTGTGAAATACTCTTTATACTCTTAAAGTACATTTTTAAACAGGTACTTAAATACTTTTTTTCACTTTTCACTTTTTGATTTTTTCACTTTTTACTTGAGTAATATTTTACCTGTGTATCTGTACTTTTGCTTCAGCAGTAAAATTGAGTACCTCATCCTCCACTGCTGCAAATATTGATTTGTTGATTATATTTTTTGTCAATATTATCTATATCTAGTACTCACACCTCACATCTCAGGATGGGACAAGATCTCGTGAGACAAAATTGCCACAAGATTGTGCACATATGAGAAAAATTTTAAACGTGATTTTTTTCCCCGCATGTGGATCGTAGAAAAAAGGGTTAAGGGTTGAGATGTATCTTTTGAGAAGAGACAGTTCCAAAAAGTACTGCTAGAATGTCAACAAAAATATTAAATTAAGTCATTACAAATTCTGAAGCCAACTTTGGGAACTAAATCACACTATTTACACATTAGAAATTATGTAAAAATCCCTTCTTGTCTCATGGACCCAATCTCTTGGCTCATCTTGTCTCGTCCCTGCCCTGGTCTTACCTTACGCTCCATTCAGCACAGTTAGGACATGCATTACCATAACAAACAATGCTATTTATATTATATTACATTCCCCAAAGAACACATGTCAAGAACCAAACAAATATGATACAAGGTGATATAAAGTATAGATTGTACATGAAATAGTGTAAAAGTTCAGATTATAAAGACAGGTAAGTAATGACACGCATTGACCCGTGTATTTGTACTGTACATAGCCATGCTGCCCTCATTGGTCTTCCATCATAGTCTGGTCAACCCGTACCAGAGGGGGTTCTTCTGCAATGACACCAGTCTGTACTTCCCATACAAGAGGAGCACCATATCCTCCGCCGTGCTCACCGCTGTGGGCCTAACACTGCCCCTAGTGTCTGTAAGTGGAACAGGGCAACATCCAAAGGGCAATTACAGTGAAGACTGAAGGTTCATGGGGCGGAAAGATGGACAGCAGCTTTGAGTCACACATAATATTGAAATAATATTAGTTTAACAATTGTCAGATGAGGTGCAGGAGTCAGTATTATGTTATTGATTATATTTTCAGTTTAAGGAATCTAAAAGCAAAGTCCATAATGCCATTTTATTATGTTTGATAAAGTTTATCATTCCAACCAAGTGATGTGTAAAACACCAGCAATACAGGCGGATTTCAATACATAAGAATAATGTTATGTTAAAACTCAATGTGTTCTGTGCTTAAAGCTGTCTGTGAATCTCCCTCCACACACACACTACCCATGATCCTTCAGTGGCGGTGTGCTCTTGGTGCGCCCTGTGGTGTGGTCTGTTTATGTCTGTGTCACTGACCTGGTGCTTTTATACTCTCTGCCCCTCCCTCTCCCTCTCTCCCCCCTGCACTGCTCTGTCTTTGTCTCTTGTAGCTAGCCTGCCTTTCCTGATCATTGAGACTAGCACCATAACACCGTACCGGCGCGGCTTTTACTGTTCGGACGAGTCCATCCGGTATCCCCAAAAAAAGGGAGACACCATAAGCGATGCCGTGCTCTGTGCAGTTGGCATTCTTATTGCCATCTTCTCTGTAAGTCCAAACATACATTGTTTTAATACACTTAACACTTCAGGGCTGTGCAATATATTCTTACATTTAAAATTAAATTATACAAACTATAAGGTAAACAATAATGATTTCATAAAAAATTGGGCTACAGACAAACAAAAATTCGTCTAAACTCAGATGAAATGTAGAACAAGGAAATGTAAAACGAGGAATCGACTGGTCACTAAGCCATATAATATATACTGAAGCTCGAAATAAACAAATTGAAACCACTTTGATTTAAGTTTGAACTATTGGAAGATCTCAAAACAATAAGTTTTAACATATAAAATTTTATATTTATAAAAACTTGTAATGTTCAAACCGAAGGAGCTGAGTGGCGAAACGTTTTCACTCCAAAACATTTGTCCAGCTGACAAGGTATATTTTGTTTTGAAATTATATTGTGCAGCTCTCCTTATAGCCCCCATCACACGTTTGAGTCTTATCATGCAGCTCTCTCTCCATGACTGTTCTCCGTGTCGTTCCAGAGTCTTTCCTTTGTTGTCTGTATCATTTGAACCTGGTTTTATGGCTTCTCTAAGAGTCAGTGGCAGTAAAAGGGCCCCCCCAAAGCGACAGTAGGAAGTGTGTGTGGTGACACGCACACGCCACTGAGACCAAAGACACTTTTACAGGCTGCAGTGCTGGTCCACCTCTGTGCGACGCCCCTATGTATCCATACTGTAGCTGCTCTAGGCTATGGTTTATAGACTATATTATTCTCATTATTTTTGAGCAGTAATGGTTTTAGTGGAGTGCCAAAGGATTAGGGGGTCCTTCTGTCTGGTGGAAACATGTACTAATGACATGTCCACTAGAGCTGGGACCATATAGGAGAAATATTTACAGGCAGAGGACTCAACGTGGCATTAAGACTTAGATTAAGCCTGGTTTAAACCAAGTGGCACAGTAGCGTTAATTTTATACCCTTATTTTCCATTACTAAAAGTTTCATTTATAGATTGCAAAATGTATAGGTTTAATTTTGGTGTCTTGAAGTGCCATTATTATAGGCAATTAAAATATCCGCTCTTACATCTGAACTAAGCCAAGGAATTTGGACAGTTCAAACATATAAAATTATTAAGCTTATTACCATGTGTAGCAGCTCAGTTCAATTAGTCGTATCATTATAAACTTTATACTTATGGCATAAATCAAAGCAATGTATTTGCAATATAGCTAGAAGTCCAGTCTTGCAGGAGCACAAACATGTTAGTGAGTACAGCTAGAGGAAGATAGAAGCCAATTTTGTACTAGTCCCAAGCCTGGCAAAAGAATACAAGTTGTGTTTGGCATGTGTATTGATTTGGCATATCAGTACAAACATGTCTATTGCAACTCAATGATTCAAACCAACAAACTAGGCCATGTTAACATTAGTTTCACACTTTAAAAACATACACTATATACAGTAGACTGTCCCCTCCCCTTGTGTTATGTGGGGGGCTCTGGTGTTCAAGTGTGGCAGTGCTGGCGTGTCTGACACAGCTGCGCTCCATTAACAGCGTCTCCTGCCTTTAGCGCACTCACACATATCCACGTATCCATGCGCTCTGCTCAGGTCTGCCTATGTTTATCTCCACACTGAGGGAAATCCCAGTGGTTCTCCACTACAGACCTCCAGACAGACAATTTTCCACTGTCATATGGGCCTATAGTAATTGTAACATTCACTTTTTTTTCTAAATCTTGCTGACAAAGAAAAATGGTCCAGGCAAGCAGAAGAAATATCTGATTTTAAAATGTTGACAAGGTAAATAAACTTTCCAGGCAGTTTCACTCCTTTGTCGGTCTAATCTATAGCTCATATCGAAACAATGATACAATAGCACACACACACCTACGTTTTCTTTGGAGTTGGGCCCACCAGCTGAAAACACCACACAATCAGCGTAAATAGACACACTGTAATTAGTTGATAGAAGACCTAAAAAATGTCAAAACATCCTTTTTTAAAGTGACATAAAATGTATACATGTATGACAGGAATTACACCAGCGTAATGACTTTAAAATGTGCAAGATGCAAGCAATTTTCATGATTAGACAAAGAATCACACAGTAGAACCAAGCCAGAAAACAAAAACAACAGAAACAAAACTATTAATTCTGTTTCAAACATGATGTCATTTTAATTCAAACCCACTATGTTGGATAATTTTGGTCACTTGTGCCATCTACAAAATGACCTCCCGACCGTAGACTATTCATTTTCAGATATAACATTAGCTCAATTAGCATCAGTTGCAAAAATAACTCTTAATGTTTCCTTATCGTACTTGTTAACAGGGCAAAATCCTTATGCACGTTTTTTTATCAAGCCATTCCAACTATGCAAATAACCGGACTAAATGATATCTAAAATCCCAATACTGCGGTTCGGCTCAACTCCTGTACTCCCTGGATGTTTTGGGACCGGGCAGAGACTGGGCCCTTGTGTGAAGAGAGGAAGGAAGTGGAGATGTGGTTAGCAGCAGCACCCCATCACTCTAATAGATACAGAGCTGCTACAGTTATGATTGACATGTCCATACCTCCAGGGCTACTGTGGTGTACATGAGGGGGGCCCACATTACTTAAAACCACCTGGCTCAAATACTGCGTGAGTCAAAGTTACGCCCTATGACCCCAGACCATAACCACCACTGAGAGCCAGGGCTTTCAAGTCAGATTGTATGGTTGGTTTTTGTTCCCCATCATATCCATCAATCCGCCATCACCACTTCACCCATTCAGACTGCCTGAGGGAAGGGCAGGCCATGCTCACTCCATGTTGTGTCTTCATTTGTCTGTGTGTGTCTGTCAAATATTATTGTGACTTCATGTGCTACGCCCACTTTGAGAAACTGCTGCATGATACGCACTCAAACTTTGCATGGGTTTTGTCACATTTGCAAGTACAATTATGCATTATTTTTTTATTTACAGCTATCAGACATAACATTTTGACCACAGACAGGTGTAAAATAGTGGTATTCCCAGTTTGAAATGGGCAGTATCTCAATGTTGACAGAAATTAATCAAAAAACATTCACAATGCAACTGGGCTTATTGCTGCATTAGTTATAATAAAGGATAGGTTGATGGTCACAATGTCATGGCCTGATTAGTGTACTGTTTGTTTGTAACATCTTATTGATTTTCTCTCTCTGATGTTTGTAATTTTTGTAGATTGTGATTGGAGAATGTTACAGAATTCACCAGCTTCATGAAGGAACCAAGTCTTTTATTGGTAATCCATATGTGGCGGCCTTATATAAACAGGTTACTACACTTTTCATCACATTAACATGAAACAAACCAAACCAAATCTCCCAGATATCTTAAGATAACTCAACTCTACATTGTCTTACAGATGGGAGTGTTCATATTTGGTTGTGCCATCAGCCAGTCGTTCACAGACATCGCTAAAGTATCTGTTGGCCGAATGAGACCTCACTTTTTAGATGTGTGTAAACCAGATTTCTCAACCATCGACTGCTCTTTGGGATACATCACCCAGTACACCTGCACCGGGAAGGAGAGTGAGGTGCAGGAGGCCAGGTCAGTCCCACCGTATGGCTTTAATTAATCCAGGAAACTTTATTTAATAGACTAACAGAGAACTTTTATGTGTATTTCTGTAGGAAATCATTCTTCTCAGGACATGCATCCTTTTCGATGTACACCATGCTCTACCTGGCTGTAAGTACTTCAATCTATGTTTATCCTTTATTGAAATACATTGAGGTTGTATAAAAATATTGGATAGTGTGTTTGACCTATCTACTAAGCTTTCACTCTTTACACAGACAAAAAACAGTGTAGTGAAATTATTACTCATATAAATAATGCAATTGTAGGTTTGGCAGAAGTATCGAAATGAGATACTAATCAAAACTAAAACTGGTAGTTAAACTAGATATCCATTTGAGTCACAGTCACAAGACAAATGAACCTTTCCCAAGTGATCTTGAGCTATAAGTATAAGACCACATAGACTAGTATACGATCATAGACCGCTATGGAAACTGAGTTTGAAATTTTAATTAAATTGTACTATCAGAAATAAAAATGCAGACTCCATTCTGACGATAGAAGAGTTTATAGTACTGTGCACCCACAAATTTTACGTTGCAATGTACAAAGGCACATAAAGTACTTCTATGTTTATTTCCCCATTGATGATTCAAGCCCAAAAAGTCCCTTGTACATTCCAAATAAAACAGACATCTTTTGTGAGGCTGGCCCTGACTAATCCTGATGTTTTTTCCCCACTTTTATAAGAAAAGAGTTAAACAAAGATGTGCACATATTACTGAAGTAGGATGGTCTTTATCAGGGGACTGTCAAACTATATAAACATCTGAATCACTTCCTCTTACAAGATCCTTATTCTTCTTCTATCTCCCTGGACAGAGCGGGTGCATCCCATTTCTGTTTGCTTCCTTTAATCCAACACCAACTCCTTGACTCTTCAACAGTAAATCTCATCCAGCTGATGAAAGAACTGCTGGGAAACAACTTGTTTCTTTCCTCTATGACTTTATCTTCTTAGTGGGTGGGAATTACAACTGAGGGAGTGAGGAGTTGAGGCTTCGAGGAGACAGTGAACAGAAATGGAACGCACCCAAGGATATAAGGGATGGATGCGCTCCACCTGCTTTCTCTGAGAGCAGCTGCGTGTGCACTTCCTGTCCTCCCTCTGCCCCTCCCACCTGTTGTGGCTGTCTGCTGGGGCGTGACCCTCCACACACTGGACTCATTCAAACACTCAGTTGTCAATTCACATATAGTCTTTATGTATTTCTGCATTGCATTTTTTAACAATCTATTCACACTCCCAGCCTCTTCTGTCTTATCTATCTGTATGATGTTAAACTTAATTTTTAGACTTATTACTTAATTATGACATGTTAAAAAGTAAGGTTCCATCCAGAAAAAATGGGAATTGGTTATACAAACTTGCTTGAATCTTAAAGCATGATGTATCGCTACAAAGAGATATCACTATAAACGATAATATTGAAACTGTTTTATCCCACTGACACAAATACAATATAGCAACATAATCCCAGGAAACCATTTTTAAATAGACCGGCTAATTCAAATGCATGAACTGCCAGAAATAAACATCTAAATTAACTAATAATTAATGATTAGAAGTTATTTATTCAACCCTCTACAGCTCAAATCTGACCTTATTACATAAAAAAATGCAACAATCTCCGCACTTTTACAAAGAAATTATACACACGATTAATATTGAGCCTGAAAATATATTGTTCACCTTTTATTTAAACATTTTCATCATAAATAGATTTTTGTGACAGGCCTACTCATGATCAAATTATAAATGATAAAATTTGAACTCTGTTATTTCACTTTTTTTCTGCATTGCCATATTGCAGCGGTGCAGAGGGTAATTCCCAGCCTCTCTCTGACCCAAGGCTCTGGTCAGGCCATAGGAACAGATTTGGTGAATGAAATGAAGGGAAATTTCACCCAGTGCATCCAGACCACAGAATGACATAAGAGCGAGAGTTCCAGCTGCGGCTATAGCCCAGGACTCCGGCCAGAGGACACCGAGGAGAGAATGAATGTTATGTTTTGGAAATATAAAACCAAAATACAACCCAATAGTGGTGGCATTCCCAGCGGAACAAAAATCCACGGCATCCTTTGTTTTTGCCAGACCTCTTGCTTCACATCAAAAGTTCAGATTTTTATTTTCATCCAGACCGTGCTTCCATAACAACGGCCACAACCGCAATATGAAACCAAATAAACATTATATATCTCAAGCAAATCCACTTAGGGTTAGCAGTGATTTTCACAAGGCATTTAGTGGGCTATTCCTTTACATGAGAAATGATTACATAATAGATCTCAATGTTAATAATGGTTTGCACAGGCATTTCAAAATGCACAAGTCACATATACACTCCGTAACCTTTTGCATAACCTTTTCAAGTTTTTGACATCTTGAATCATCCTCTGTTTCATTTTAAATATTTTAATAGGACCCGTGAATGTTTAACTGGACAAGTCAAACCTTTGATAAGTGTTTCAAATATGACACTCACACTTTCCCCTAACGAGCCAATCATAATACAATGTCTTGCCCTGAAAAAACACTCATGTACTTTCTTTCTGTAAAATAATTAAGCTTTTAAATAAGATAACTTTCCCAATATCCATGTCCAAGATCTCACATGCATTTATTTAATCCAAAATAGATAGAGGTGCGAGGCATGTTTGCATTGGTTTAAGCTTGAAGGACTTTTCACCATTCAAAAGATTTAATTTTGTGTTTTAATTTATTAATATCTATAACAACAGTCCTAATTTCGTCTTTCTGAAACCCACGGATAGACAGCTCATAGAAATTTTTTTAACCCTATCAACCGTAAGCATCATTAATTAAAATGTATAATGATATTTGTGAAGGTTGTCGTGACAATAGCTCCGTTAGTTTCCTGTTGCATGTGGTTTTGTTACGCTTCACTTACACCCTCCTCTAGAGGTGGTGCAGAGATAACCACAGACAAAGCGTGCCCTGAGGTTTTCTATCAGTTATTTCTGTTTAGTCTACGCACTCATTTCAATGCTTGTTTTTAGGGCACAGACTCACCAGAAATGACCTGAGATATTTTTTGATACCAGAAAATTTTAATCAAAGCACATTTCCAGGCCTTTTGACCTTTTTGTTAGTGAGAAAACCAAAGTTAAGTATAATTCATTCCACTACTGCTATACACTTCTCTCACAATGTGGTGGGAACCAAAAACATTCTTTTAAACATCGTAACTTTTAAAGAAAGATATGACTGGGCTACGTGCCTCTCCTAAGCAGTAACCACTAGACTGGATGTCGCTTTGTAAATGTAAAGAGATTTATTGTTTTTTAGGTGTTGTTTGGTTTCATTGTTCTTTTCCTTACTTCAGACTATTTGTGAAACAGCAGAGACACTCAGAGGCCACAGGGTCAGAGTTCCTGAGGTTGTTGTTTAAATGGTTTTGTAAAGGAAACCGTTTGAAAAGGCAAGGCAGTTGGGGCAGCAGCTTATCAGAAGCTGAAGTTCTGCTGCTGAATCAGGAGAAGTTGGTTATTTTGGCTAGGTCATTGCCCTCCATTGAGATAAAGTCATTGACAGGTCATGTTAAGTAAGTCAGAGTTCAATCTAGGGCAATAGGACGTTATTGAACAGGGATAACTCGTGGATTTTTTCAACAACTGTTAATTATATTTATTTATCATTAAAGCTTAAAGCTAAATATATTATACTGTATCTTTGGAATGGGAAAAACCCATATTGTTTTTCTGATATTGCAGTAATGCAAACTTTACCAGTTTTGACAGGTAATCTTTTATGCTACATTATTAGTACACACTAAGAATAAAGATGCTGTTAGTCGGTACTTAAGCCACACCTGCACCTGAGGAAGCCTGAGGTCTAAACACATAAATGAGGAGTGTCTGAAGGGGATGGGTGTGTGTCTTCCCCTGCTTCCTCCTGCTTCAGAACAATGATACAAGTGTCATGGAGGAAATGTGAGTTCAGATCAGCACATACCTCTAGTCTCTCAGAGGAGGAGCTGTGGTCGTCTGAAGGTATTGTTAAAATGAGAGGCAGGTCTGGAGCTTTGGGCAGGGCAGACCTTGGCTAAAGCAGGGATTATATGATGTGTGTGCATGTGTGTGGGTGTGTGTGTGTGTGTGTGGGGGGGGGGTGTGTACGTGTGTGCGTGTGTGTATGGGAGAGGCAGACAGAAAGCGAGGGCTTAAAGTGGGGCATTACAGGTCTGAGGAACCTGGACTGACCTCACCTTAACTGCTGTAAAATTGAAAAAGATACCTTAATTTTTCCACATCCAGCACTGACTAAAAGTGGGGCTGGTTTAAGTTGCATTGAACTTGCTGGTAGTAATAGGGCATCTGGTAAAAAAAAATAAAACAAAAGATCAGTGTGAGATGAAAAAGGGAATGACAAAAGACTAGAAATAAGAAAACCTTTATTTCATGATGGCAGCCATGCAAATAAATAGGGTGATTGTATTAATCACTATATGGGAATCCACCACTGCTACTACTACAACTAAGGATACACCTATCCCATACTGGTATCAGATATTGGCACCGATCCTGAAAAATCAGCTTCCAAATATTGGTTCAGCTGTTATCCTAGTTTGGCATATAAGCTGTAAAAAGACTATTTAAAGGTCATAATTGGTCCAGAAAGCCTCTTAATGATTGAACTTTTATTCATACAAAGTTGTTGTGTAGTTTTGCGCATCCCTACTACTACAATTACTACTACTACTGCTACTACAATACCATTAAATATGACAGGAATGCGCAAATCTCTGAACATTGATTTCTGGTCTGGTCCTGTCTTGTTGTGGGTTCTTAGTTCCCTCTGGTCTTGGTAATGATGTGGTATTGGTTATTGCGGTCATGCCTACAACACTGCTACAATGCATAAGCAGCAGCTGGAAGTGCGATAGTGTCCAGCTGTCCATTCTGTCCATCATGACCCAGAAAATGGACCGTGGGGTGCATCCACTTGTCTTATATATATATATATATATATATATATATATATATATATATATATATATATATATATATATATAATTTTTTCTTTTTTATAAGTTCAAAGTGTTGAAAGGAGCCGTCTATGTACAAGAGTCTGTGAGTTAGTATTGGAGCGGCCCTCTCTGTGGTCGTCATGTTATTACAGCTGGGGAGTTGAAGCCAGTCGTGTCAGGGTCTTGGGCATTGTGTATGTGTGTGTGGAGAGAGAGTTCCCATGTTCTGGCATTTGGATTCAAAATTATACTCTCTCGCACACAGCGCAGGTGCAAGGTTAAAAAGTCAAAAACACAAACCGTTTTGAAACTAATGACTTTGATGAGGACTTCCAGACAGGTGTGCGCGTGATGGGGCATGTCACGTCTTGGCGTTTGATCCAGCCATCAATAACAACTTGTGGATTACATATTATGCTCGGTACATATTTCCTGGAGGTATTTTCCCACATGTGTGCCAGGTCTGACCCATGTCTTTTCCTCTCTGTGTGCAGTTCTACCTCCAGTCCCGGTTCACGTGGCGTGGTGCTCGTCTGCTCCGCCCCCTGCTCCAGTTCACCCTCCTGATGATGGCCTTCTACACCGGACTGTCTCGAGTGTCCGACCACAAACACCACCCCACTGACGTCCTGGCAGGCTTTGTGCAGGGAGCCCTCGTGGCCTACTGCATAGTAAGTACAGCCTGGCACTCTTAATATCTGATTTTAAACCAGGACCAATTGGACATTGGATAATTGTCAGGTGTACAGAACACAACTGCAAAATTTTAATCTTCTTATTTTACATAAAGTTAGATGCTTTGGTAGCACAGATTCTTCCAATTAATACTGTAACAATACCTTCTACCCAGGCAATAGCATTACACACATAAATTGCTCTGTGTCTTGTGTACTGCACTAGTTGCTGTGCTTTTTATTTAATGTATAGACATTCCACAGGCTCTTTTGGCTCCTATACATACATCATTTTCACATTTTTTTAAGTAATTGTTCTTTCTAATCTATATCATTATTGTAATCAAAATCTGAGATTTAAGTTACTAAAATGGCTATCAACATTTGTAACAATGTTTTTATATTTCCCTTGAATATTAAGTTGTCAAATAAAACTTGACACAGATAGCTATGGGCTGTATGTAAAAACACTGCCTCTGACCCATTTAAATTTACACCATGTGTATTATAAAATATATATAGCCAGAAACTGCAGCCCAAACATGTTGTCAGTAACCACTGGAGATCTTCCATGTAACTTTTTCACATTTACTGCATGCATTAAAGTGAGGAGAATCCTATTCCCTATAATGAGGAACACATTGCTTGGAGCCAGGGCAACAGTCTTTTGAATTTGGTTGTTTTTTGTGTGTCTATGCGTAAATCTGTACTCCACTTAGGACTACTTTGGTGACATATCGTAAGAGCTGTTGAGATGATTTTCGTAAGCCTCATCGTTACAGTGGGCTCCATGGAGCCAAGGAAAATTAAATTTGGTCTAGAGGAAAAATAGCAGAGGGAGGAGGAAGCGTGTGCTATAGGCTTTGAAACCAGGAATGATGTTGTTAATTATTTTTATTTTTTTATTTGGTGGCTCTGTTTCTATCAGCTCAGCAGGCAGTGAGAGTTCAGTACTCTCATAAGTGACCTCACTGAGCCATCCAAAACATGAGCCAGTGGAGTGGATTAGATTCATAAAAGTCTTTAGGAGCGTAGTGGTGGCGCCTACACATCTTGGCACAGCTGCATTCATACACGCAATGTCGACTTTGTAAATGCAAGGATTATTGGGGGATTGGAAAGAGACCCTGCACTCAAACAGGGAAATCGCAGAAGGCTATAAAGTTGGTCTGTACAATGTATACCAAATGGATTTCCAGTTTCGGTGTCTGTTTCTCAAAGAAGTACTTGTTTTGCACTTCACTTGGTATAGTTTACCACTTCATCCTATTTACCATGCTCAGTTTGTACCTCTGGGGTGATATAACATAATACAATGGAAATATTCTTCTACATGCCAGACAGAGAGTAACATTATGCGCTAATGACAAATAACAAAGTAAATATTTGATTTCATATGTGGATTCAGAACAGTGTAGAAATCTTGTACTTCTACTACTTGTACTGCTTAATTTGAAGAACTCCCAGAGCTGTAGGACAAGAAACACAACATTTAATCTTCATCTCCAAAATCCCAATTGTTATTTTTCTGAGTTCATCTTTTTGTGAATTCCTCCCAACTACAGTTACCACAACATTGCGATATTTCTTTCTATTGTCCTGACTTCTGCAGCCTGGCATCGCTCCTGTTAGACATGAGCTTTGACGGGTAGCGTATATTTTGAAGTATTCGCTCCAGCCTTTGATGCACATCGGAAGGGAGTGAGGGAGAAAAGTGACAGGAGAGAGGAGCCTTGTCTGCAGCTTGGCCCGGGACGATCGTGGGTCCAATCCAAGTCGACTATCCCACATAGGCCTCCCGCTCACAGAGACAACTTAATACACATAAAGACACAGTATTCACAGTCACGCACTTTCACACCACACACACTCAAATACATGGTCAAAACTGGTGGAGATCAAGGCGACATAGCACGTTTTTACAATCCCTGACGCCCCTGGACTGATTTGGTAGAAACACACATCTGTGACCACTTTAGCTTTAGCTCAATAAGCAGCGTAGCAAAAAAGAGCTGACAGCACAAGAGGGAGGTGAAGAAAGGGAGGGGTTTGAAGATTACGACGTACAAAAGAACAGCCATTCAAAGCTAGTAAATCAAAGTATACAGGTTTGCTAATTAATCCTTAAACCTTGTTATGTTAAAACGTCTATAATCTAATCAAGTCTAATCAGGTCATTGTAGGACATATTGACCCGGACACTTCAGAAATTGTTAAAGGAAAAATTTAAAAGAAAATGCAATTTGAAACATTATAAAATACACTATTCTGTAGAAACCTGACACATGTAAACTATCAACTGAGCAAGAAGCAATTTTCAATGAGGCAAAATGTACTAAGAAACACATGGGAAGAATTAGCATTTTTCCCAGCCTACATCAGACTGTTTTCATTTTTCTGCAACAATCACTCTTGCAGCAATTGTCTAGTGGAAAGGGCATTCTCCAAAAATACAATTAACAGTGGGGAATTGTGTTGCTTTTAGATTATGTTGTCACTGCTATTTAAAGTTTCCCATAGCTGCGGATGCGTTTAGTGAACCCCTGTTTGAGTCAACTACGTGAGTAACACACATGTGGATCCTTTTATGTGTAGTTATAGCTTTATTATCAAAAGTAAAAAGCTGCTTCTTCAGTTCTGGTCAGATTACTGGTGAACACTGCCTTATATCTATCTGAAGGGAGTAGCTACACTGAAACTAACACGCCTGTTGTTTACAGTTCGTTGATTAGGTGGAGCTCATTAGGCGTAGACAACAAACAGAAACTGTAAACAATAGGTGTGTTAGTTTCAGTGTACCGGTAGTTAGCTCCTCCCTTCAGATAGATAAAACAGGAAAGCAGTGTCTGTCTATCCTACACCTGATTAGTCCTATCGAGATGCATTGACCTACTTCTCGTCCTCATATGTAATGATGAAGGTCAAAAGAAGCGAGGGCAGCAGGAAGCAGCTGTTTTGGGGGAGAAAGCTGAAAGAGTTTGTTTGTGAAAAGCTCTTTGTTACGGCAGACAGAGTTGGATGAGGCATTAAGAAGTCAGAGGAGTGAGAGGCGGTGCTATCACTTCCCTGTTTTTATTTTGTGAAGGACAGGATGCACATGTCGCCAACAGTGAGGCTTTGTCTAAAACTGCAGTAAACACACTTAACTGTTCTGTCATTATGTTTGGCTTTTAACCATCAACATCAACTTGGGTGGATACATTTGTTCTGCATTGCAACACAGATTGGAACCGTTTTTTGCCAACAAACGTCACGCAGCACAGATACTGGTTATTAATCTAAGACCTGAAGGCTCAAAATCCCCTTTAAATGGGTTTAATACTAATAATTTGGGCAGTTACTGTATGTTTCCTATGGAGTTTACATTTGTTTACATTACAAACTAGAACCAATATGACCAATATGATTTTTGTCACATATCTGGAAAAATGTATTTATAAACTATAAAATGTCTTGTATAATGAAAAGTCATATTGTGAGAGAGGGGTATATTATTTACACAATATATTTACAAAGAGAAAATATATATTGGTGTATATTTGAAAAAACTGCTTATAAATACTAATGTTTACTATTTGAACCCTCACCAGTCACATGACAGTGGTGGTTTTCAGATATTCACGCTTCCTGTGAGTTTCCTCTGTGACTAAGTGTCTTTATGTGTCACCACTGATGTTTAATAGCCCTTATGGAAACATTATTAGACACATGCCATGGGCTATAAACCTGGTGTGTTTGTGGTTGAAACACATAACAATAGAGCTCTATGTAAGACCAAGCAGTAGGCTGGTGATTAGTGATTAGTATTACTGAACGACAGGGTCAAAGTCCAAAGTTAAAAGATGTACACAAAACATGTCCAAAATAGTTTGTCATTACCTCATATGACTTATCCCTCCAATTTTATATAACAGTAAATGAGTAATAAGGACAAAGGCGGTATTTAAAACTGAAAAGAGTTGTCAACCTTTGATGACATCATGGGCCAAATGTCATCTGTAAGAAGTCAGATTGTGGCCTGTAAATGTCACGCTCCCATAGAACTTATTGTATTATGTGTTATGAATGGAAGTCGTTATATCCTATCTTTGGGAACACCATTGCATTTGTGACAATAGTTCAATTGAGTCAGTGCTGGTAAATTTGAATGAATAATTAAACATGTTGAAATTTAGAATCTGGCGTTTCTTCATAGTGTTGAAATACATGTGCGTGATGATATGATTATGTGCTGTGGCCACAGTTGACCTCTGTACATGAAAAGGCTGGTACAGTGAACTATACCCTCTATAGTCCTTCATCCTGTCCACTCTTGCCCATTTCCTGTTTGACTTATGATGTCACTCCCAGCCCAGGAAGACATTTTTTTGACACTTTTCCGTTATGTTCATAATGTACACTGCATCAGGACTGATGTCACGGTCTGGTTTGATAAGAACGGGAAAACCACCGCCACATTTTGGTGAATAGGGGATTGGGTTTAGTGGAGAGGAAGTCCGTGTTGATATAGGGTGAGCTACACTACAGTCATAACTTACTCAGCGATGCAAATGTGAGATTAGAACATGGTACACATTGTGTCTAAGGGAGTTTTTCCTTTCTTTGGCTGAATGACATAACACACTACCCCGTAGGAAAATTAGACCGGGCACGTTTGTGTTTGACTAATAGTGAGAGTGACTCAAGATTATTTGGTTCATAAAGTTACTCCAAATGATTACGATATATCAAAATTCCCATAGTGAGTTCATGTAAAAGTTAATGGTTGTGAATCATCCAGACAATTAACTGGTAACCAATAGTACCAGGTAGTAATTCACATATCTGGAATTAACATTATGATTTGGTTGCACATACAGTTCTTGATATGTTTTTTTTTTTTACTTGGGGGGTATATGATTTATTTTACTTGAAAAAGAAAATCTTCCAGCTAGAGACTCCTAACCAGAATTCTGGCTCTCACTGCTGCTCCTTACAGGTTACAGTAGCATTAAAAGAATGTACAACACTGCATAGCTAAACCTACAAAAAGCCAAATACTAATACTAGTTTTAACATAGAATAATGTTCATTTGCCCTATGCCTGTATCTCACCTTGTTTTCCTCCTGTGTGTCTTCCAGGTATTTTATGTCTCGGACTTGTTCAAGCAGCGTGCAAAGCCGGCCACTCCCCCTCCGTCGCCCATCAAGAAAGAACTCCTGCCTTCATCCGACATCATCGAGAGGAACAACCACCACAACATGGTCTGAGCCCCCCGACCCCTCAGCAAGGAACCAATAGGGGGCGGCGCTCACCTCACATTGGACAGTAGAATGTAGCGACGAGAGACTATAGCTGCTTCTCAATGGGCCGCGGTGTCGCATTTGAGATTTGCACAGCAGAGTCCACTCTCACTATCAAGACTCCTTATGTAACCATTATGTTAACTACTAATCTACATTTGAGCCCATTGTTTTTGAGCACAAAATATGGAAGAAAGTGAATGAATTGTTGACCTGACAGGCAGAGATGCGGGCGCGGAAGTGTGACCGAAGTTTTGACCACATGAAGGCAAATCACTTGAAGAAAAGACTATAAAATATGAAGTGTCAAACCCGCTGCCTCAGGAGAGAAGGATGCCCACTCTCCCTGTGAACTCTGTGGCCTTGAAACACCATAGGACAACAACTTCCTTGAGCTATGGAAGGATATACTGCAATATTAAGCAGCATAGAAATATTAACAGTATAGAAATTGTAACTTATAGCACTGTTTTGTTTTTTAAGTTCATTGTCCATCACCACTTGCTGCCCGAGAGGTCTCACTGCAACAGTTCTTGATGATGTCCATGTAACATCTAATCAAAGCAAAAACTCTTCAACTTCAAAAGCTTAATATTTTTTTTGTAAATGCTATAAAAACACAAGCTAACATATCAGTGTTTTAACATGAGCACTTCAAGATGCTGTGGTGGACCTTCGGTGCAGCCTAAACTCGGGATGTTGCATTTCTTGAGGGTTAGTTAAAGGGGGGGGTATATTCTGTAGAAGAATGCAGTCAGATCATTAAGCTGTTCAGTCCCAGTGCCTTCAAAGAAGGGGTGCGGCTGTGCCTTGTCCCTCCTGGTGCGGGACCCCTGTGTTCCTATCCCTAAATGGGACAGGGGCATGTGCTTACAGTGAAGTGCTTGGATCTGTCACCATGGAAAGAGGCTGATGCTTTGGAGCGTAAGCTGGCACATTTTACTTTGGGATGAAGTGGGTTCTTTCTGCTGGCAGGGAGGGGCCCTCACTCACCCGCCCAATCACTCATCGGCAATGGACGTGTGTGTGTGTGTACATATGTGTACCTTGTGAAGTGAACCCCAGTGACAAACTAAGTGTCAAATGAAACCTCTTCAGCGCTCTGTCCCATGGTGTATGATGTATGTGTGAATTTGTTTGTGTCATCGGTCTAAAAACTGTGGATCTTTTGTTTCTTTTCTTTTGGGACGTCCCATATAATCACTAACATTTGTACAGTACCACACACACAAAAGCCCTGTTTGTTTACATCAGATAAACTCCAACACAATCTGCCATGTTGCACATCTTCTCGTACAGTCCGTCCTATCATTTCATCATCACTTTTTATAAATATATAAATAATGTATAGATCACTAAACTTAACTCTGTAAAATATTGTTTTTAACATGTTTAGATATATCCACTATTACAGACCTGTGTTCTTTACAAAATGCTGCTTACAAAGCATCGATTGACAGATTTTTGTATTTAGAAAAATAAACTATTGTAGTTTGTATTTTTATTATGCATCAAAATAAATACACCCACAAATGTATTAAAATTCAATATTAGTATTTTTGTATTGTTTGTCTTGTTTTTGTACAAAAGAATAGTAGTTATGCTGTTGTTCTGCTAAATGTACTTAGCTCTAATACATGTGCTTTTAAATAAAAAGCTCAATGTGATTCGATCCCTTGTCCTGTGCAGTGTTATAGTGTGTAGACTAGAGCATAGTAAAAGTCTAACCCATTTGAAATCCTTTACTGCGTTCTTCCAGGGAATCACAACCGCAATCATCTGTGCTAACTTTAAAAAGCGATATGGTCAATATCGTGGAGATTGATGGACTGTTTTTATTTAGCACGCCACCAGGAAATTCTACTGCATTGCTAAAACTTAACTTACTTACTGAGTCTATAACTAATAGAACTGAAATCTCCATAATTTGTGATTAATGCTGCATGTTTTGCTTCCTAAAGGCCATGGCTCTACATACTATAAGTATATTGTATGAAATTCGGGCGTAACTGTTGCTGGAAAGTATGTGTGATTTCACACTCTGGCAAACACCAGAGCCACCATCTTTTCTCAAGTCAAACAAGAAGCCCCATTTGACCTCAGTGTTTGGCTTAAAGACATCTTCCCAGTTCAGCCAGCTCTTATCCAAAATCACTGTATTAGTTGGCACAATTATCTAAATGGCATATGAAGTGAGATAAGTCAGACCAGATCACAGAGATGACTGGTACTTTCGGGATCGGTGCAAGGTGATTACAGTCCTGATAACATTGTTTGAGCGCCCCCTGTGGAGTGCAGTACATTATAGGGGTGGTAACAGTAGAGCTGAGGCTCGTGGGAAAGGTTTAAAACAGCTGTGGACCTGGGCCTGTCCATGCACAGTTGTGATGGAGAGCTGCCACTGAGCGCACACTGCAGGCCTGTGTTGTGGTCATGTTTGGAGCAGAGCAGGAGCTGGCTGTGAGCCGCTTCAGGAAGGCCTCCACTGGCCCAAACACTTCACACATGGACTGAGGCTGAAGCAGAGCGGAGAGGTGGGTGAGCCCTCATCACTACAGTTACACGCTGTTTACACACAGCGCTGAGCTCAATCAGTGGACCAGTCAAAAGGTGCTAGTCTACAGTTACTTACTTCATACTGTATTTGGCATGTGAGCCAGACGTTTGTGTAAGGCAAAAATACCTCTTGCTTTTAATTCTATTTTTGTATGTATCAATGGAGAAATTACATGTTCACGGACCTATATGCCAACCTATAAAAAATATTTTGTTATGCTGGTAAAATATAAGTTGTTATTGATCTAAGCCTGGCAACTCTAACACATGATCCAATGCTTTTCTTAGTTGTAATTTTAACTCATAACGAAAACAACAATAGATACAGTTTTTTAGAGTTAACATTTATTTTACAGCTGGTGAGATTTAACCCAGTTTTACGACTTGGACTGTGATAGTGGTTCTTGTGAAATTGCATTTGAAATCCTATCCCTAAGATTGATCACATATGTCATAGAGCGCACAGGCCTGTCCATTTGGGAAAGAAGTTTGCTCTGTAACATTAAACATTACAGTAGTCATATATTTAATGTTACTCAGTATTAAGCGTGTGTACATGTGGTCACTGGGCTGTCAGCTGGCAAACCATAGGTGAACAGGCTCCATGTAGTGCTCCTGGTCTAGATTCCCTGACAGGACGTCCCACTGGCATGTACGATATAAAAAGCATCGCCTCATAACAAGACGCCTACTGTATAGAGCCAAGCCTTAGCCTACGTAGCAAACGCATGGGTTTTCCTGAGACCAGTGTGGCCCAGAGCTCAGAGGGTCTTTTCTGTACAGCGTGGGTCAGAGCAGTGGATTCTGGGTAAAAGGAAACACACCGACAGAGAGCCAGGAGAGAGAGAGAGGGGTCTGAACTTCCTTTGGGGGAATAAGAACAGCTCACAGTACCATCAGTGTCTATGGAGCGAGCTGCAGAGGTAGACATAATATGACACACCCTCAGGAATCACAAGGACATTTGCAGAAGTGATTTACAGCAGATATTTTAGGGAGAGAGAAACACGTCAAAACAAAATGCTGACATTGTTGTGACTGTTATGACCCAGCTCAACTGCATGACCAGTTCAAAGATATTTATGTATACAGCTAAAAATGCAGACATAATATATTCAAAGTTGGAAAAATAATAAATATTATCAGTGGTTAGTGGATCAATTCCCACCTGGACCAAGTTTTTGTTGTTATGTCCTTAGGCAAGACATCTCACTCAATTTGCATGAATGTATGTCAATGATTGGTGGTGGAAGTCAAGAAAATTTCTACTGACCCATTTTTTACAGTGACCACGGGGGCGTAAGTGATTAGATGTGCTGGCGACATTCATATCATGTCGTGTAAATACGCGGATTTGGGGATTAATATGTGTTTTTATAATAATCCTACATTCAAGTGTGATGTCCATGACTGTTTGTGTTGCTTTTGATATTGATGAAATACTAGTCTCTTTAATCCAAGCCTTTTAAAACATAAACAGGAAGTGGATTAACCCATTTCTTCAGCTCAAATTGGATGGGTTTCTATTTCAGGAGACCAGAAATTGTAGGCTACTTGTTGACAGCTAGTTAGCAATATAATAATCTTTTTTTTTTAATAATGTGGTCAAATATTTTATTGATTTGATATTTTGTGGTGTTCATCCCTCAGTTACAAATAGTTCCAAGCAAATCACGCATAATGTTACTGTTTACGTTTATGTTAAAATGTCACTTTTGTAGATAAATCATCAGCTTCAAAAACGTCAAATGGAGACGGCCTACCTTTGCTCTCGAACCATATTGTTGATTTGTTGCACCTCTAATACAGGAGTGACAACTAACTGGACATGAACTCAATTGGCCTCTTCATGCAGAACAGCAGTAGTATCCCAGCGTGACATAGTGTCTGTGTGGAGCTGGTGAGCTACATGGAAAAACAGGGAAAGCTCTGGACAGCGGGGTAATAAATTAAGCAGATGTTGGCGTTATGTGGGGCAACAGGTGATTATGTCATCTTCACATAAATGCCCTCTCTGTCCCTGAACGTGTCACTCCACAGATCGAATATTCCTCTAACGCACAGTATCTTGGCTGCTCTATATAAGCAAATGTCTATGATGCAATTTCAACACCTGTCAACTTTCTGTCAAACAAAGCAGTGGTGTGCAAAACAAAGCAAGCTGCCAGGAGATTACAGAAAGACGACGCCACAAAAAACAATATAACACAATAGAATGATTCATTTTGTTTATGGACTCTTAGACAATTTCCACCTCCACCTCTATGTATAGTAACAGTCTAACGATATCAGAGGTAGTAGGATTAGTGGTAATAGTAAGGGTTTAGTACTCACTTTTTTATTGACTATTTACCCAAGTAGAATCCCATAGTAGCGGGTGAAGACTGGAGTATTTCTTTCACGTCTCAACATGGTAAGTCCATTCATATAAAATACATTTGGGTTCCCTCCTTTTCCCTTGTGGTCTTTATATAAGGTTGTTAAAGGTTCGCAGGTGTTTCAATTCCAGCCTACTGCTAAAGCTTATAGGATTTCATTCATCAAAATTTTATGTGTGAAATGTCAGATTAACTGGCTGAACAGGGAAAACAGATTTAAACCACAGATGGCAGGAGACGACCAGACGTATCAACTGAGACAGTGGTCTTATGAACTGGCAACAGGCCTGTAAAAGGACAAGATGGTGCAGGGATTTTATAGAGCTGAAAGTGAAATGTGGAAAGCATCAGTGATGAAGAAGTGCTGAAAAGGAGCGTAAGCTGTTTTAATATGAATATTCTGTGCGTTGTTTTGGGCAAAGACAACTCATTTGATGATACTCATTTAAGCAGGGAAACAGGGCTTTTAGCTGTTTTGCTTCAGAAAAATGGAATAAACTTCATGGAAAATTAAAATTGGATATGGTGGTGACGCAATCACAATTGAATAATCTGGTAACGGATTTTTATACACACACCTGAACCTGTTTTTAATGTTTTATATGGACTTATACTTATTTGTTTTGCTTGTTTTTCTGTTTCGATGGTATTTTAAACAGGGCACCCATGAAAAAGAGAACCCAACTGCCCCTGATAAAGAAATAAAGAGAGAAAAGACAGAAAGAAATGTATCGGTACAGAAAAAAGTCACATTCACAGGACAGAAACGAACCATTCCTGAGTAGCTTTAGAATGGACCACTATGGAATATATCTGGACGACTGAGGGATTGCATAGATGTAACACCACAGTAATATCAAAGAAAGTACTATTATATATTTTATTTAATCTTTTCATTGGTATCAAGTATCAAACCTATTCCTTAGTATCAAACTTGGAATATTTGTATCGTGACAACAGTTATAACCTATATGCATATTACAGAGAAAAAATGGACTCCCTTTTTTTACATTTCAGCCAATAAATGAGCAATTTGGGTTGAAAAGTGGGGAGAGACATTCAGAAATCCCATAGACTACACGTCCCTGATGGAGCTGATTTCTAATGATAAAGGATCTGGGAAAGATTTGGATGTATCTGAGGAATTAGAATGGACTGTCATAGGAATGTTCTGGCAACTGGTCTGTTCCCTCAACTCATGTTACCGGTCCAAAAGTGTTCCAGTAACTACAGAGGTATAAATTAAGCCCTGAGTTGTATAGTCCAGCAAAGGTCCATGCCATTCATACCCTGTCCGGTGGCTAATGGTAGGTAAGGAATTACAGTCAATCCTTGTTTGAGTGAACTGTAGTATTTTTTCCTATATTTAATTCTAAAAGGCCTTACTGAGGAAGGTGTTCTGGGAAATCTGCATTTTCTTGCCAGTTTCTCTTAGCACAGAATATGAGGCAACAGGCAAAAGTTTGGGTCAAAATAGTGATGTGTGTGATCATCTGTGTGGGTAGAAAATACCTCCAGACAAGTTTCGCTTTTCTTTCCTTTCGGCTTTTCATGCTTGTCAAGGACGATTTGGTCAGAATATATGGTAAGCTGTCCAAGTTTTTGAGCTACGGATGGACTGGAGCTTAATCTTTGGGATTCATACATTTCAAAGAGATATGTGTTTCATAAGTCAGGTTGATAACTGATTTGATCCGTGAATCGTCAAGAGGAATGGATATAAGGCTTCGATTTGGATTAAAACCATTCAAGTTTATGGTTTAGTCTTTGATAGTGGCGCTGGGGTTAGAGTACTCATCCACCAACCTGAGGGTAGAAAGTTTGATTCTCACTCAGACCAAACTCTTCTGTTGTGTCCTTATGCAAGACACTCCACCCTCCTTGCTTAGTATAAATGTGGTGTGAGTGTAATTGGTGGTGCTTGGAAGGATCAATGGTATAGATTAGCCTTTATAATATATTACAAGTCTAAGGTAGTATTATTAATAAATAATAATGTGTAATGCATAAAAAAGATATACAACTTATATACTAAAAACTGCAAGAAACCTGCATCCAAATCTAACTATTCACAGAAAGGAGTGGTTTAAAAGATTAAATTTGGCCATGAACACAGCAGCACTATTTGGATTCTTCTGGCAGTACTCCATTGGCTGTTTCATGATTCAGCATTCATTGATAAGTGTGGAGAATATGTGTGTATTTGTTTCAGACTGAAATGAAAAAGCAGAGAGAATGGAGCTGAGAGACCATACATCAGCCTCTGACAATGCGGTGAGTGTCTCTGCAGACACTTGGCTCTCTCTTTCTCTCTGTAAAGCCGTGATGTACACACACAGGAATCCACTGCACTATCAAAGACTCGGGTGAATTGGGATGAATAATAGGAAGGGGAAAGTTGTTATTATGATTTGAAAGGTGTTTTTTCGTGATAGTAGACTGTATGTTATCAAAGGTGAGCAATATAATGAAATATGTCAACTTCACGACAAGATTTCAATATTGAGTATGTCTTTAATAGTAAATCATCTTAAAATGCTGAAAACAAGCTGATTAAAATAAAAATGGGACACATGTATCTTCCAACCAGTTTCTGAACTTCAGTAGGTAAGTTCATGGTCCTTTTGTGCAATTACCTCAACTAATACACTTAAAGGCACATTTTAGCATTTTTGTTGCGCTGCCAAATATGTCATCATCAGGAGACACTGAAAAATGTTGTTATATCAATTTTGGCCAATATTAACCGCTGTTATATGCTATTGTGATCCTTTGACAATGTTTAAATCCAGGCTCAAAACTGTTCTGTTGAGCTCTGCCTATGACTGAAAGGTTTTTATTCTGCACTTAAAGTAAATTTCATCATGACATTTCTGTTTTGATCTGTTTATATTGTGATTTTAAAGTCTTTCTTATTCTGTAAAGCACTCTCAATGACTTTGTGTACAAATAGTGCTATACAAATACGTAAACTTGCCTTACGTTGCCTTTGGATTAATTTTGTTATGACTTTGGTTATAGTTTTGACACTCTGACACTCGCAATGAGTACAAGTGTGTTTTGAAAAGCTTCAACGAGTGTTCAAGTATAGCAAATATGTCACACTGTATTTTGCCATTTGTCAGCACAAAGGCTAGAGCATGCACCGTTTTAATTGGTTAATTTCCTAAACATTGCACTGTTTTCAAGTCTTTACTTTAATTCCAAATACTGAATGTTAGATTGAGCAAACTTAAAGCTGCAGTCCAAATGCTGTTTTCCTCTACAGCTGTATGACATCACTGTTTTTGTCAAGTCCATAACATTCCCTGCAGCTACTTAAAGGCATACTACATCATCTGTATCTCATGTGTCTTGTATATGTTGTGTTCTGTTTTGGCAAAAAAAAAATCTCATGCAGTTCCTTGTTGAGATGTGAAACTACTCTGATGACCTCCCTCTTCAGAAATGTAATAAAAGTGTTCTTATCAGCACAGCTTCCCCCTCAATAACTCAGCCCCAGAACTATAGATTTACAGTCTCCCCCCCATGCACAAAATCTGTCCAGCTGAGTAATGTTGTTGAATCTGCCATGGTTCTGTGATTTGTCTAAAATGACATGGTTTAGCGTGGTTTTTAGTACTTTTCACTTTTACGTCACTATATTTGAGAGCAGGTACCTGTACTTTCTACTCCACTACATTTTTTAACAGGACAGAAAAGTAAAAGTATTTTTTATTATTGTTTCAGACCCGCTGAAAAGGCTGAGGGTTTTATTTTGTTCATAATTTTAGCAAAAAATATATATATAAATAAAAAACAGAGAAAAAAAAGATGAATGATGAATCATTTCTGTTGAACAAAATTCAACACAAATCTGTATCAAAAATAGTTCATTTGAAGCTTTATAAGATCTCAAAATCAGCACGAAATACTTTAACTTTTGACTCTTTAAGTAAAATTTTATACAGGTACTTTGATACTTTTACTTAAGTAGATTTTTCATGTGATAGTTTTACTTTTACTTGACTTGTTTTTGGCTCTGGTATCTATACTTAAGTAACAAAACTGAGTACTTCTTCCACCACTGGTGAAGTCCTGGTTCAGTTCTGGCTTGGTTTTAGTCTTGGTCTACTTCTGGTTGAGTTACGTTTCTACTTGGTTAGCCCTGCAGTGACATAAGACAAGTTTATTCTGTATTTAAATCTCACAAAATTTGAAATTAGGTTAGTTTTGTCCTGGTTTATTCTGGTTGTCTCTTGATCATATTGACATTGTTTGAGAGTTTATAGTACTTTTAGTCCATGATTACTTTTGACATCTTTTATTTTGTGCACAGTAAGATAATTTGAGTTTGCGAATCACAAAACTGTCCAATTGAGTGATGTTTTTGCCTCTGTAATGGCTCTGTGATTTGTCTAAAGTGACATGTATTCTCACGCACACAAATGGACATAAAAAAAGACCAGATACACTTAAAGGGTGGGACTGCTATGGTCTAACAACAACTCTTCATGGAGGATTTCACGCCTGTCTCAGTTCGGCCCATACTTAACCCCATCTTCTGCCCCAGGAAAACACTGAAAATTCCCACACTCACAAACGCGCATATTTGTTTTGTAATCCACTACCCACTGACACCACTATCTAACCGCTAGTCACATGTGTTTTGGACTTACAGGAATGAGCTCCCAAATGGCCCTAAAACTTTACAATGTATGACTCCTCGTTCACCCATGCACCCCTGTTGTGCTGAGGGGAAGTGAGTCAGGGACACCACTTTCACTGGAATTTTATGAACCTATGGACGGCAAGATGAATCTGAGTCTGAATCTGTCCTTGAGGAAGCGTATTTATGTTTAGACCATCATCGGAAAAACTGAAATACAATGGATCATAAATATGTCTTTATTTTCTGCAACATAGCGCATATACCAGGATATTTAAAGGTCCCGCTCTTGTGAGCATTAAGCTGTGTTTTAACGTTGTTCCCTCCACAAAAACATACATAGCTTCAAAGCTTCAAAGCTCAAAATGCTCTGCTGCACCTTGTGATGTCATGAAGTGGTAGTTTTCATGTTAACAGCTACATTTTGCCTTTTGTTGAGTACAGATCAGCAATTCCAGGACTGAATTCTCCAAATGATTCTAGTGAAGGTGTATGGAGTTTGCAACCATGGTGGAGCACTTCCTGTATTACCACATGACATCACAAGGTGGAACAGAGTGTTTTCCGGTTGACAAGAATGCAGCCTAAATATGCAAGTTTGTGTGTTAAACATGTGAATGAAACAAAACACAACTCCAAGTCTGTTTTTGATGAGGAAACACACAAAAATTTAACGTTAAAGCTTAGGTTTGAACGGATTGTCCAGTCAAGGGCAAATAATATGGTCTTCTCCAGAAACAATCTTAATGTGTGTAAGTAAAGCGGTATTCCCACATGGCTCCAGTCACTCTGTGTTTACATGTTATTTCTGGATGTGGGTGTTTATGCTCAAGACAACAGCGCTGATGGCTTCATTGTCTCTTTCTGTAAACATGATCAAGATATAATGTTTACAGTGTTGCGGCTGTGAAGAGAGGTGATTATTCCTAACCACTGGCTTCTGTTCCCAAACACTATCATTATCCATTGCTACCATCGTTAATACAAACACAGCGAAATGATGTTTATTGTTGTAAACAGGAGAGACAAATTCGCACAGTGCTGTATTTCAAGAGTTAGTGGTGTTTTTTGGGAAACAGGATGTGGTTAAGTGCTTTATTTGTCTCCGGATGCAGACTTTGTTATACCAGATAGTGTTCCATTTTAAATCCAATTACACTACAACTCATTTACATCTTAAGTTATCCATATCCATGCCTGCGAAGGAAATATGTACCCTAATTTTTCAAGATTCAAGATTCAAGCAGGGAGATTAAAGACTGTCATACTATCTTAAGAATGCTCAGTCTCATCAGATCTTGGAAGCTTAGCAGGATTGGGTGTGGGTAGGACCGGGATGGGACACAGCTGCGAAAAATACCAGTTCAATACCATTTGGTTCGATATGTCAGTGCTAAAAACAAAAATATCTATAATGTGTTTCATAGCATTAATAATGTTGCACTGTAAACATAGTCGATAACCTCAGTTTCATAACCAACCCATTCCCATTATCTCATGTCCGGCTTTACTTCCAAACATCCATTTACACAGCAGCACAGCAGCGTCTCTCTGCTGTCTTGATTGGAAAGCTCACTTGTCATGTTTTGATTCTTGAGAGCGGCTCTTCAATCCCAGAGCTGTAGATGAAGGCATTCCAGGCGTCACATCTGCACTTCGTCTGCTCCATCACTCCATGAGCGAGGAGCTGCTGAAATCCTATCAGAGCCTTTACACCCACTGGCTTCTATTAGGAGACAGGAACACAAAGGCACCACCATCTCTGAGCAATCGGTTTGCTCAACCTAGAACCAAAAGCTTAGATTAGTATCAAAAGATATTTTACAAGATTGTTTTGTATTGCATTGTAACTGCTTTAAAGCGATACTTTCTAGAGCTGGCATGTCACCAGAAAGTTAAAATCATACTTGGGAACATTTTCCATTTTTAAGTCATTCTATGGAAAACAACATTTTCATGGAAAAAGCTGGAGGAGGGCCTCCTTCAGGCTAAGAAAGAGTCAGGTATGTGGAGATGCAAGCCCGCTCACATTAAGGACGCATGTTTTTCATTGTACTCTATTGTATGGCCAAAAAGTCACACAGTGGGGTTTTAAATTGATTGCAATTAGTGAGTGACTTATGCAAGAGGCAGGAAATTGGCTGTCTGAAAGAAAAAACCATTAGCAAGCAGGCTTTAGTGATTGACAACTGTGGGCCAATAAAACGTTATGTTTATTAATTACATTTTTTTAAATCTATATCTATCTATATTTATGTGTGTGTGTGTGTGTATATATATATATATATATATATATATATATATATATATATATATATATATATATATATATATATATATATATATATATATATATATATATATATAATGATGATTATTATTATCTCTCCCTTTTAACACAGTTCCTTCAGCTGCTCTTCCTCCCCCTCCTCCTCATTCCAACATCTGCTTCCAATCTGAGGTTAGATTAGAAACGTAAGCATCAACAGCATGGCCCCCTCTCCCTCTCTCTCCCCCTACAGTGGTCGAGTGACTCTGAGTCGCTCACTTCCAGGCAGACACGCAACGACCAATAAGACAGTTTAGCAAAAAGAGACATTTGGGAATTTCATCTTTATCCAAATAATTATTAGTCGAGACAAGACCAAACAGAAAACAGATAGCGGATGATTAAGAACAGGGGCTGACCGTGACCCCTAGAGGTGAAAGTTCAAAGGTGAGGGCATGGGTTGAAGGTCAGGAGGTCATGAGGTAGTGGGGATGAAAGTTAAAGGGTTGTTTATGAGTGAAGTATAGGGGAGGAGACTGAAAGTGCAGCAGTTGTGTCTGCTGGAGATGACCGGTGTGTCTGTGCTTCTCACTGTGCTTTAAGTGCTTTCAAATACTCCTGTAGAAACATGGAGAGGTGAAAGTACTTGCACTTCCTTCTATTTTTTCAGGAGCTCAACACTGGTGTTTGTTATTAATATTCAATATAATAATAATAATTTCACATTGCTTCCTATTTAATTAATAATTAAAGACACTGTATGTAACTTTTTAGCCAAAAAAAAAAACATTTAGGTTGTTTTTATTCCACAGAAAAATGTGTGTTCTTACTGTAAGCAGGCTTGCATCTCCACAAACCTGAATGTTGCTTATTTGGCTGTGATATAAGTGCGGTTTAACTTTCTATGAAATAATGCAGGTCATGTGCCACCTCCAAGAAACATTTAATAATTTAGACAGATTCTTGTATAGAAACATCAGTCAACCCACGAGCGATTGTTATGAAGGTAGAGGTAATATGTCACAAATAACAAGCCCCAGATAACTAAATGACATGGTTGTAAATTAGGGAACATATCATATGTTATATTATAACAATGGGGTCCAAATATTTTTTGAACCATTTCCGGTTGGAGCCAAGTCCAACTGGGTAAGGTCCTGCAGCTGTGGCCTCGAACCAATAATCCTTCATTCACATATGAGTATAAAATAAGACAGATCGGCCCAACGCAGCAGAGACAAGAGCTGGAAACTTTACAGTACTGAAGGATATAGGCGACCTTCCATTCAAGTGCAACACACATTCTCACAAGAGATTTTGCAAGATCAGTTTTTCACATAGAAGCCAGCTGAGTTACATATAGCTGCAAATGATTTATTCTGTGTCACAAAGGTTTTCTTAAAATATATTATAAAACAAAACAGCACAGGCGGCTTGGCAAATATACGTCCCATGATACTTGAATATATATATATATATATATATATATATATATATATATATATATATATATATATATATATATATATATATATATATATATATATATATATATATATATATATATATATATATATATATATATATATATATATATATATATATATATATATATATAATACTGAACATCTGGACACTTCTACATTTCACATTTCAGTGAATTTAACTGTTATGACAAATTTAGCCATATAAACATATATTTGTTGGCATGCATGACAGAAAGTTAAAGCCATACTTTGGAACTTTCTCCTTGGAGACAGATATGCTTTATGCCAAACATTCTGAGAAAAGCATTAACATCTCCATGGAGACAGGTGGCATGCTCATGTCTGAAGTTACAGGTCTGTGGACAAGTATGTTCACTGTAGGTTTTTAGAGCAAACTACCTGGAATGAAATAAATATTATATTTAATCGATTTTGTGTTGTTGTTTTTTTTTTTTATTACAATGTGGGGTTTTGAATCTTCTTTATTGTAACATCTTGCAAAGTAACCAGAAGACATTTTCAGCAATTGCAACATTTTATTTCAGTACCTGAAATGAATTTGAGTCAGTGCAGAACCTCTCCTGACACATGCCTCTGCTCCTCCATGGTTTGGACCTCTTTACCTGATTCTCTATATTTGTAGGCATTTTATTTATTTTCACAAGTCGCCGTAGCATTGAAGAGCGATCTCTCACATTTTACCCACATCTGGCAAATCAGTGCAATCACTGCCTCCATCTTGATATGGACTCACAAGTTGACAGAGCTCATTATCCTTGTTCCTTTTTAAATTAGTTTCCAACACAGTGGACCTCAGGCCTGGAGGCATACACAGCACTGATTTTTAATTAAAACTGTCACATTATTTACCACCAAAATCTTGACAGATATTATATATATGCAAATAGAAGTTCTAAAAATACATGTCAAATGAGTATGTTTTTCACTGTATTTAGGACACAGTCTCATCAGCCGACACATGACACCGCTGTAGTGGTAAAGTAATGTGCTTCCTGTCTGAATAGGGGGCTGCCACTGTTTGAGGTTTACAGTTAATTGTCTTGAGCTAATCCCTCTGTTTACAGAACTATTGGATCAACGCGCTGTCAGGGCAGAGTCAGCTAAAATGTCTTCATCACTACCACTATTGCTACTCTGAAAATCCATGGACAGAGCCTTTAAATGTTAGTAAACAAATACTTTTTAAATTCTGGTGGCAACTGGAAGCAAAAGTGAAACATAACATGGGAGTTCAAGATTAGCCACAGAATGTCACACTATTAAAAAATCCAGGGGGAGTTTGGCAAATGAAACCACATACAGCACCTGAGTAACACCAGAGCCTGCTGTGAACACACTGTTGTACTGTTATTGTATTTTACATCAGTTGTTTATTTAATAGATTATGATAGATGTTTTTTTACTTTGCTGTGGAAATAGTTACACAAACATTGAACCCACAACAGTATTTACAAATATATACTGTTGTTTATATGTATGTATTGTATAGCACAAACTATACTTTTTATGACACTGTATTGATTTTTTTAAAATAGAGAAACTAACAAACTGATTTGTTTACCCTTACCCTACAGTACAATTTTGCATTTTTTTTTTTTTTATCATTAGCACTAAGAGCATATATCCCATGGCTGATGAAAACATATTACGGTCTACTTAATTTAGTCTCCATTTGCCTCTATTGCAGAATTTTGAATATTCTGCTGACATAACATTTTAAAGGATATAAACGCATCTCTTATATAATAAAAGGGCACTCACAATGGCGTGTCATTGGGTAATTATGAGGTGTGTCTGACGTGCAGAGGATTGGGAATTCAGATATTTCCTACTATTGGAAGGAACCCAATAAACTCATACCACACTGAAGATAACAGGGATAGCTCTGCGGATCTGCTGTGACCACACTGTTACATAGTGCGGTTCAACATTTTTCTGCGTATGTGACAAGCACAGTGGGCTTTGTTTTAAAAATATGTTGCTTATATGAACTGAGATTCATTTAGTTATTGCCCACAAAAATGATGTTTTAGCATGTACTAACCACCAGCTCTCAGACTCCATATAGTCTACTTGTTGTTTGCTTAAATGGCAGTGGCAATTATAATATTTTTGTGACAATTGAAAACACAAATAGATCCAGAGTTACTTGTTCACTGTCAAATCCTTATTCACTATGCAATGATAATGCTAGGATGACCTTTCTAGTCCCGTAGGTTGTAAATGTTTGTATTATGCAAACTTTTCCCTGCAATCTTCACTCTTTTCTGCACTTTCTTTGAGTGTGCTTAGTGTTAAATTATAGGTGGCACAAGTACGCCTTCCCAGCTCTGTAACTTTACACCGCTGTGGTTTAAAGGAACCCAAAAAACTACAAATGAGTTGTGCAAAAAAGCTGGAAAATGGCAAGTCCATTCTTAGGTTTCATAGAAGTGCCTTATGTCATTATTGGTGAGGACAAGATGGCGTCCATAGAGATTCAGCGGGGGTCCGGAGCAGTGGGCTTTGTATGGTCCATGTCTAAAATACACACAGTCATCCAGATGTCATCTATTCCCAATTTACCCAAAAGCTGTGCACTATTTGTCTCCAAGAAAATAATGAAATACAAAGGGCCAAGCGGGTGGATTCTAATGAAGAGCAGACAGGCCGTAGTGAATTAACTTGGATAGACCACAACAGAAACACTGTCCTGGTCACTGAAGGAGGTGAATAGGAGTTCAGTGGGCCCTGGAGACATGTAACATTGTTTATAGATCTGTGAAAAGTTGTAGGTTAGGACTTTACATTACTAAACGCATAGAGGGGGGAAAACAGCAAAAGTCTAGCAAATGAGACAGACACACACCCACACACTTTCTAATACTTGTGTAATGAGCGCTGTGTCATCTGAGGTTGGTCATGAGTGAGAAATTCCCGTTAAAATGTATTTATTTTTCTGCATAGTTTGCACACATTTACCTGAAATGAACTCAATCTTGGCAGATTCTACCAAGAGGATCAGTCCATTAGATACACAGATACATCACCTCAGTGTTGTTTGCTAATGTTTGTCTATAAACTACTTTCTGACTTGTACAAGACAGTACTTACCCCACACTACACTAGAAGGATCAAAACTACAAGTGGGTCACTTTCTCGTGTGGTGTAAAAGCACAACTTTGAAACAAAAACTCCCCAGTGCATGCTGTCTTTATAATTATAAAACATAGACATATAGATTGCAAACCTGTAAGAAAGAGTCATATATATGATCATATGATGTTTTGGGGTGAGAATTGATTGGTCTTTCTTTTTCACCGTCTGAAAAAGCTGTTCAAAACCTGAAATAGTGAGGAAAAAACAACAACATGCATTCAAATACCAGCGATGAACCACAGAGTCCGTCAGACCTATGGTTAATGGTACATTACAGTAGAACAGTTTTCTCCCTTCTGTTGGGTATTTTGCTGCTATGTTTGCTGAAAACATTGTGTTAACATGTTTTATAAGTTTCACTTTTTTGACCCCTTGAGTCCTCCCTCCCTTTGCTCTCTACACAAAGTCACTCCACCTTCAGAGCGCTATCACAATCAGTTTGCATCCTGCTAATGAAGCTATGGCACATCACATTGGTTAGTCAAGTTCTTCTGTACAGTTTTGTATCATGCTTTTGTATATTTATGGAGACTTGAAGTCATGTGGGAGCATGGATGATGTAGTCTTGGGCTGAGCATTGGACAGAATCTTACAGCTAACTGAACGAGACAGAGAGATCCCTAAAATACTCAAACATGCTTGGATGACATCTAAAACTTATTCAAGCATGATTTTGATGGGGGAACAATGTACAACATGGTAGAAAGAACTCTTCAAAAAGTTGATTTTCCATAATATCCCCTCTTTAAGGAATCACTCATCCAATTGCAAACCATTCACATTTGCATAAACTAGAGTATGCATACAAACCTGAGAGTCAGTTACAAGCAAAAATACATCCTCTCTCTTTTTGTTGTTATTGTTACAACTTTCTGTTTGGAAATTCCAGTCAGGGGTGCTCAGATTTTTTTTTACCCGGAACTTCAAATTCCAAAGAAAAGCTCATCAAAGACCTCAATAATGTGGTCACAGTGTCAAGCATTACATTATTGCATTATCAAACAAAGAGAACAAAAGAGCGAGCCAGAGTGCCAATAGGTGTGTCAGCTCCATTATGAGCTGCATGAATATGCTAATTATGACTCAGGCACAGTGCAAACTTAGTGTAGCTAAGTATGTAGACCTAGCCTGCATACAGAAAATGTAAACAATATCTGTTTCTAGTTTCAGTGTAGTTAGCTCCTCCCTTCAGACAGATATAAGGCAGTGTCCACCAGCAATCTGACCAGAATTGAAGAAGTGTCTTGGATGAGCAGCGAAATGTACAATGTACAACTTTTTTGTCCAGCTGACTGATTTTACTTTCAGCTTTTACTAGATGGCTGTTTAGGCCCTGGGACTTGGCTGTTTTGCACAGAGCCAATTTTTAACTGGCATCTTTTTCTCTGGCGCCCATGTGGGTAACGACAGTGACACTTGGAGGGGCGTGATTGGGAGGAACGGCCTCCCCGATCTGAACCCGAGCGGTGTTTTGTTATTGGACTTCTGTGCTAGTCACAGCTTGTCCATAACAAACACCATGTTCGAGCACAAGGGTGTCCATCGGTGCACATGGCACCAGGACACTCTACGTCGGAGGTCGATGATCGACTTTGTTGTCGTGTCATCTGACCTCCGACCACGTGTCTTGGACACTCGGGTGAAGAGAGGGGCTGAGCTGTCAACTGATCACCACCTGGTGGTGAGTTGGATCCGCTGGCGGAGGAGGAAGCCGGACAGACCTGGCAGGCCTAAGTGCATTGTGAGGGTCTGCTGGGAACGTCTGGCGGAGCCCTCTGTCAGGGGGGTCTTCAACTCCCACCTCCGGGAGAGCTTCTCCCTGATCCCGGGGGAGGTTGGAGACATGGACTCCGAGTGGGCCATGTTCTCCACCTCTATTGTCGATGCGGCTGCTCGTAGCTGTGGTCGTAAGGTCTGTGGTGCTTGTCGCGGCGGCAATCCCCGAACCCGGTGGTGGACACCGGAAGTAAGGGATGCCGTCAAGCTGAAGAAGGAGTCCTATCGAGCCTTGTTGGCTCGTGGGACTCCTGAGGCAGCTGATGAGTACCGGCGGGCCAAGCGTGCCGCGGCTCGGGCAGTCACAGAGGCAAAAACTCGGGGTTGGGAGGAGTTCGGGGAGGCCATGGAGGAGGACTATCGGACGGCCTCAAAGAGATTCTGGCAAACCGTCCGACGCCTCAGGAGGGGAAAGCAGTGCTTCACCAACACTGTTTACAGTGCGGGTGGAGAGCTGCTGACTTCGACTGGGGATGTTGTCAGGCGGTGGAAGGAATACTTTGAGGATCTCCTCAATCCCACTGTCACGTCTTCCGAGGAGGAAGCAGAAACTGGGGACCCAGAGGCGGACTCGTCCATCACCCTGGCTGAAGTCACTGAGGTGGTTGGCAAGCTCCTCGGTGGCAAGGCTCCGGGGGTGGACGAGATCCGTCCTGAGTACCTCAAGTCTCTGGATGTTGTGGGACTGTCTTGGCTGACACGTCTCTGCAACATCGCGTGGCGGTCGGGGACAGTACCTGTGGAATGGCAGACCGGGGTGGTGGTCCCTCTGTATAAGAAGGGGGACCGGAGGGTGTGTTCCAATTACAGGGGAATCACACTCCTCAGCCTTCCCGGTAAGGTCTATTCCAGGGTACTGGAGAGGAGAATCCGACCGATAGTCGAACCTCGGATCCAGGAGGAGCAGTGTGGTTTTCGTCCTGGTCGTGGAACACTGGACCAGCTCTATACTCTCCATCGGGTCCTCGAGGGCTCATGGGAGTATGCCCAACCAGTCCACATGTGTTTTGTGGATCTGGAGAAGGCATTCGACCGTGTCCCTCGTGGTGTCCTTTGGGGGGTGCTCTGGGAGTATGGGGTCCGGGGCTCTTTGCTAAGGGCTGTCCGGTCCCTGTATGACCGGAGCAGGAGCTGTGTTCGCATTGCCGGCAGTAGGTCAGACCTGTTCCCAGTGCATGTTGGACTCCGCCAGGGCTGCCCTTTGTCACCGGTTCTGTTCATTATATTTATGGACAGAATTTCTAGGCGCAGCCAGGGGCCGGAGGGGGCCTGGTTTGGGAACCACAGGATTTCATCTCTGCTGTTTTCAGATGATGTTGTCCTGATGGCTTCTTCGAGCCAGGACCTGCAGCAGGCACTGGGGCCGTTTGCAGCCGAGTGTGAAGCGGCTGGGATGAGAATCAGCTCCTCCAAATCCGAGGCCATGGTTCTCGACCGGAAAAAGGTGGTTTGCTCTCTCCGGGTGGGTGGTGAGTCTCTGCCCCAAGTGGAGGAGTTCAAGTATCTCGGGGTCTTGTTCACGAGTGAGGGAAGGATGGAGCGAGAGATTGACAGGCGGATCGGTGAAGCGTCTGCAGTGATGCGGTCGCTGTATCGGTCCGTTGTGGTAAAGAAGGAGCTGAGCCGGAAGGCGAAGCTCTCGATTTACCGGTCAATCTACGTTCCTACCCTCACCTATGGTCATGAGCTTTGGGTAATGACCGAAAGGACAAGATCGCGAATACAAGCGGCTGAAATGGGCTTCCTCCGCAGAGTGGCCGGGCGCACCCTTAGGGATAGGGTGAGGAGCTCGGTCACACGGGAGGAGCTCGAAGTAGAGCCGCTGCTCCTACACGTTGAGAGGAACCAGCTGAGGTGGCTCGGGCATCTGCTCAGGATGCCTCCTGGACGCCTCCCTAGGGAGGTGTTCTGGGCATGTCCCACCGGGAGGAGGCCCCGGGGAAGACCCAGGACACGCTGGAGGGACTATGTCTCTCAGCTGGCCTGGGAACGCCTTGGGGTCCCACCGGAGGAGCTGGAGGACGTGTCCGGGGTGAGGGAAGTCTGGGAGTCCCTGCTTAGACTGCTGCCCCCGCGACCCGGCCCTGGATGAGCGGAAGAAAATGGATGGATGGATCTTTTTCTTTCACTTAAGCTGATCATTTTTGCTTCTGTCTGAGCTGTGATTTCTTTATTACACACCATTCTTTGATAAAACAAATTTCAATCACCTAAATAAGTGAGATACTTATTGACTTATTTTGTCATAATAGGTTATCACTGCATAAACTATATTAAGTAACTAAATGCACAGAATTATCATAACTTAAGTCTTTGGCACATGCCAAAAGACAAAGGCAGCTCCTACATTAGCCACATTAACCACATTAAGTTATCCCCCATGTGTATTCTGCATGTAAGTGCAGTGGTGAAAGAGTGCTGGCCTTTTCTTGACCCTGTCTTTGGCCAACAGTATCACAGTGCAAGGAAAACTCATTCTGAACAGGTACTTCAGTCATTCAAGTCTATAGGAACACATTCCCTCAAGCTAATAACATCTGCTAAGGTGAGCTGCCATCTTGGATTTCCTCGTGTGTGCTTTCTGGATTTACTGAAAAGTATTGGTTGCACCTTCTTGTCCTTCTGCCAAACTCGGGATAAACTTTGAAGCACAGATGTTGAATGATCTGCAAAACACTTCTTTAGCTTGTTAAAATGGTCTAAACTCCAAGTCCTCTTGTTATAATTTATGATTACGCTCATTATAAGTGTGGTCACTGGTTTTAAATGAGATAAGTATCATTGGGATGAATTGTGGTAAGCAACTCATAAATGCATATTTTGTTTGCTTGGTCGCTCAATAAAAAAAGAAAGAAAAACCTATTGACTCCTTTTTTCTGTGTGACTTCTAACTTCTCAATGGGGAACGGTTAGAGCGAATATTTTGAGCAATTACATAAGACTGATATTCCAATGGTCTCTGAAGAATTGATGGCTGAGTGAGGTTTTTTTAGGATTACCTCAGGCATGCAGCTAAATCAAAATTAGAAAATGATACCTATAATAATCATATCAGTTTGTTTAGGTGCTGGAACAAACTTTTAGCTAACTTCACTTTTTTTTTTTTTATCTAAAATGAACTATGAACATTGGTATACATGAAAACTCATTTGCACATTTGCATTGCAGCTCCACCAAAAATGAAAATATGATCTTAATTCAGGTATCAGCAAATACAGTAGACTATGTGTCATACATGTTTTCCCTTACCTGATGGGCCTGTACATGCAAGACCAATGATGCTGTCTCTCTCCTGCCTACGGCTGTGTCCAGAAGCCAAATCCTGTAGAGATCAACAGAGCGCTCAGTTGGATGTGAACCATCACAATAACTGTAGAGACAAACCATTATGCAATAAATCCTCCTTGGCAAAAGTAATTTTTTAAATCTCAAATCATATCCCTCATTTCCTCAATATCTGTCTCTACTTATCTGGCCATAAATCAAAATAAAATGAATCCTGTATTTAAAATTTATTCCAAAAATATTTGCGTGATGAAAGATATCCCAATGGTTTATGACATGTGACTATCTGTAGAACATATTCACTGCATAATTACCTTTTAATAGAATATGGATGTGTAGAGTAGAACAGGTGAAGGGTAATAAGTGTCAGACTGTTTTTTTTTGGTCCAGAGCTCAGCGGGCACACAGAAGAGTCAGCTGATCACATGTTCAACATTCCGGAGCACACAAATTTAGCTCAGAGGTGGAGAGGACAGAGATTTCATACAGATGAATGGGCATGATCAGGGGCATGATCTGGAATAGAAGTACTTTATTGAAAGAAGAGTCAGTGGCTCTATGTTTAAAGCGCACGTCCACCAACCACAAATCTTGGCAGTTTGACCACGATTCAGACCATTGCATACTGCCATTGTGTTGTTGGGTAAGATACGTTACACACTTTGCCCAGTATGAATATGTGTGTGTGTGTGTGTGTGTATGTGTGTGTGTGGCTGACTGGAGGGGCCAATAGTGCAGATACACAGCCTTGCTTCCATTTATCTACTCTCCAAAGCAGTAAAAAAATGGAAGAAAAAACATTATAACTTGAAAGATATTGTATAAATCCAAAGTATGGATAGATAAAAAGGATTGAACATGAATGAATATATAAATAACAAATAATTAAAAATGTAAACTGTACCCCAGGGCTTGTTGCCATTGTTTTTTTTTACTTGTAATATCTTTCATAAAAGATAGGGAAAGATTCATTAAAAAAAACTAATTTCTCTTTAACACTGGCAAGTAAACTTTGTACTTTCCTTAATATAAACTCCCATAGAAGTCCCAGCTGTCGAATATCAGAATCTAATAGCTATCTTAAATTGAAAGTACACCATATCAAACAGCATAGGTTCTTAAATTGGCTCAGGTAATCCTTGACAATTTTGCTCAATGATCTTAAGACCTAACATCTCAGTCATGCTGTATCTAAAGACACTATGCACTTGGCCATAGTTCACTGCTCTCATATCTATAATGAACTGAGCTTGTGGTTTAGAGCCTCTCATCAGAAATGGGCCAATCACACTGTAGCTTCTTAAACCCGCTCCAAAACTCATGAATTTATGAAATCCCATTTTGTTGTCAGCACTCTTTAAACGTCCCCAATCATCTTATTTAATTGGTTTTGGTACTTCTGTCACACTCATGACCCCACAATCTGATTGAATTTCCACTCCGGCTGTCATTATTTATGAAGAGATTACAATTTGGTCATAGAGGAAAATTGCCTTTGGTATATTGAAATGTGCCTCCTGGAAATAGAGGACTCAAGGGGAGGGAAAGAGGACAGCGTGAGTCATGGGGAGGTGAAGAAAGGCTAGATAAAGTTATTGTTCTAGGGTTGTCCTCCCACATCACTGAGGCACTAGAGCCACACATAAATCACTTTTATTTTTACAATTTGTATTTTTCTAAGAAAATGTATTTCTAAGGCATATTTTCATTGATTATAAAATCATATTACACAGACCTTTTCAAATCTTTTTTCAAAATTTGACCTCTGCATTTGACCTATCCTTCAATCAGTATGGCAAACTTTTTTTTTCAGGGTTTTAGGTTTGTTGATCTCATACAATAGTGTTTATATCCCCACCACTAACACTGCACACCATTATGTCCTTGGTGAAAGTTTCTTGATTCATCTAAGCTGTTTTTGTAATTGATGGTAGTATAGAATGACAGATAGTTACAGTAGTCCTATTGTCTTTGCAGTACAGTACAGTAGTGGTGGATTTGTAGCACATAGACCACATAGAAAGCAAACTGCTTTTTTCACATCTTTTCACGTAATAATTTCACCACGGCAATATTTCCTGCTCAAAGGGTAGTGTATTGGTCTGTATGTGTCAGTATCCAATCCTGAAGTATTTACACTTTTGAGAGAAATAATAACCCAGTGACCCTTAGCCTCAGTGATGGCCTGGTGAAAAAGGGCTCTCAGGAAACTCAGGCCGTGCGTCACAAGTTTGAAAAAAAGCCCTGACAGACACACTTGAGTTCCCTCAGCTTATCAGCACTCTTACTAAATGATCCTATTTCCACAGGAAGGTGCACAGAGGAGAACAGGGCGTGGTGACCTCACTGGACCAACACAAACCATTTCACACTCAATCAAAATAATGGCACTGGAACTAACAAGGTGACGTGAACAGAACATAGTTGTTTTATTCAGCCATCCACCCATTTTCTTCTGCTTATCCGGGGCTGTGTTACGGGGGCAGCAGTCTAAGCAGGACTTCCCTCACCCCAGACATGCCCTCCAGCTCCTCCGATGGGACCCCAAGGCGTTCCCAGGCCAGCCGAGAGACATAGTCTCTCCAGCGTGTCCTGGAGCCTCCTTCTGGTGGGACATGCCCGGAAAACCTCCCTAGGGAGGCGTCCAGGGGGCATCCTGAGAAGATGCCCGAGCCACCTCAACTGTGGAAGAGCAATGGTTCTAATTTCGGTTGCTTGTATCCTCATCTTGTCCCTTTGGTCATGACCCAAAGCTCATCACCAGGGCAGAAACGTAGATTGACTAGTAAATTGAGAGCTTTGTCTTTCGACTCAGCTCTTTCTTTACCAATAGTCCGACACAGTGACCGCATCACTTTGGATACTGCACTGATAGTTGAACTTCTCCACTTGAAGCAGGGATTCTCCACCCATCATCACCCAACATCAGGGAGGCCGTTCTTCTAAATCACCCCCTCCAAAGTCCCCCAATAGAACAACGGAGTCCCTATTCTGTGCACTGTCTAGTACCCCTCCCAGGGACTCCGAGAAGCCCGGGTACTCTGCACTGCTGTTAGGCCCATAGGCCGACACAACAGTGAGAGACCTGTCCCCGATCCAAAAGTGCAGGTATGTTCCTCGGGTGAACTTCAAGATGTGGTGGCTGAGCTGTGGGGCAATAAGCAAGCCCACATTGGCTCACCACTTCTCTCCGCGGGCAACACCAGAGAAATGAAGAGTCCCTCTTAAGTTGGGTTCCAGAGCCCAAGTTGTGTGTGGAGGTGAGGCTGACTATATCTAGTCGGTAGCGCTCAACCTCCCTTACAAGCTCAAGCTCCTTCCCCCCCAGCGAGGTGACATTCCATGTCCCCAGAGCCAGTCTCCATGTCCGAAGAGCCGGTCGTAGAGGCCTCCGCCTTCGACTGTCGCCCAGATCTCTCTTAGATGGATTAGTGTAAGGCAATTTTTATTCAGGGAAAGGATTACAGAGTCCTAGTGCTGTAATATTATAAAAACATGTATATTTGTCTCTTTGTTTTGGATACTTTGGCAGTTCCATACCAGAGTTAATCAAACCTCTGACTGAGACAGTAAATGACATAAGAAATCATAGGAAACGGAGAGCCACTTTTTCAAAAAGAACAGAAAAACAAAAGCATCAATAGTTGATTTAACAGAAAACCACCTTCAGGTTTAACCCAAATCTCTGTAGCTTTCAGGTTTAAGACTGCGTAAATAATATTGACAACAAAAATTTGTTTGATCTACCGTTTTTGGACACATCTTCAAAGGGTAATAGAGACTATGACAGTTGCATCCTGTGGGTCACTTACCCTTTCCTGTGTCCACGAAAATGAAAGGCATATGTGTTATGTTTGTGCATCAGAAAGTATGAAATTTATGAATGAGATGTATTTGAAGTCACTGGATTTGTTTTCCAAATCACACTTAACAGAGCCTCTGACCAAAAATGTCTGGTTTAATTACTGTGTTTATGTTTACTATGTATTGTAGACAACCAGTTCACACCTTTTTTCTCATTTACCTCTGTTTTATTTTGATAACCCCAAAATCCTTCTCTTGGTAAACTATAAGACTTTTTTTTTCATGTTTAATAAAGATGTTATAGAAGATGGAAAATGGCACCATTTCATATAAGATGTCTAAACCAGAGGATCCTTTTACACATTGGGAACTCTATCCTTTTTCAAACCATTCTGGTTTGTTGATGATCTGATTACAAAACCACTCAATCTCTGTAATGAACACAGTGTAATTTGGCCCATAAATGCTGATGATTATGCTCATAGGTTCCAGTGTTTTATGACCAGAAATTAAAACGATCAAACTGTGAGGGGAGGTCAGTGTGAGGACTTTGTCAGATTAGAATCATGACAGTGATGCATGCAGTTTATAAAATAATGCAAAAAACAAGAATATACCTTATATACTTTTACATGATCAAATTGCAATTGCATTTATTTTAAAACTTTTATCTAAATGAAAAATAAACATGATTATGATTTTAGTATCTATACATGAATATAAACATTTCCTTCATGATGATATTACCATGCTCTAGTATGTGGATAAATACCCAACAATTAATTTCACTAACGTTGGCTCACAAGCAACTGTAGTTTTCCCAAACCCTCCACCCTGCAGGGTCTCCTCTCTGGCCTCAGTCCACAAAATCAGTCAGGCAGAGACAGGCTGGACTCTCCCCTCATATCCCTCCATCAAAAACAACCAAAACAGTGGATCTACAGCAGCAGCACATGAGGGCTGGCTTATGGAGAAGAGTTCAGCCACAGTTCCCCAGTGCTTTCACAAAGAAACAGAGAGGCAGGAGTAAGTGGGTTGTGGAAATTATAATAAATGTGGTAGTAATTTAGATTCCTCATAATGTTGTCAGATCCACCACAAAACACTTCCAGCTTCATGTACTGTGCTGCGTGTAAGAGTCAGTAAATGTCAAATTTTGAACAAAACCAGTATCATTTTGGATAACTACAACTTATTTTGTGTGTGATTGAAACCTTGCACAACATACAAAGATAAGGCATAACTCCCTCTAGAGTATGAGCCTGTAACTACTACAGCTAGCAGTCCCACTTGTGTTAGTTTAAAGGAAATTCATCAGCGCAGAGGAAATGCGAGTTACACAGTTCAAGACCATTACAATGTTATCAGCACATTCATAAAGAAACACTAAACAAAGTTAATGGAGGGTCTGTTGTTTTCTGAAGCCATTAGATCTAATGGGGGCAGAAGAGCGTGCAATGTCAGCAGTCTCCAGTCTGGAGTGCTTTGTCATGAAAGTAAACAGTAAGTACTAGTGGATGTAAACAATGGGGGTAAAAGTTTCTCCTGTAAAAGTGGTCTAATCAATGAGCCATAACATCGTGACCACTGAAAGAAGGAAGGACTCTGTTAGTTGGTGGTTGGTCACATGAGAGCAATTTATCCTCAAAGTTGCAAAGTTTGACAGAGAACAGCCCTTTCTTGTCAAACTTGGTATGTCAATAGGATGAGAACATCTTCCAAACTACTGCTTTTGTTTCCTGTCTATAGTTGAGACTGAGTACAAATTTTGCTTTTCTTTCTTACAAAATCTAAAACCTACAAGCCATATCATTGATTTCTATTTATATAGTCCATTGGCTACTGTCCATAAGGTACATAAAGAATAATTGTATGATCCCGTCCCCATTTCCATCTCCTGTGCCACTCCCTCCTGTTGTGTCCAGTCTATGGAGGTGAAAGTTTGGACTTCCCTTGGCGGCGCTGCGTGGGGCGTGGGAAGGGGCTCCAGGAACAGCTACATCCTACAGAGAGATATTTTTAGATGAAGAGGACATGGCAATGAGATGTTAAGAGCTCGTCCGGAGTTGGCACCAGGACTGGGTTTGACTGGTCTAGAGACATTCAACATCCTCTTCCGTCTGTTCTTCCTCCTGCAGCGGTGACTGTGTCCTCTGAGTCTGCGGTGTTTGAGTCATATTTTCTGACTGTAGTTTGGATCAAGTCTGAGGGCATCATCAATCATTCTGCACTGTCAAAACCTCTGTGTGTTTACAAATGAGTGCAGACAGTGTGTGTGAAGGACGGCATTGTGATAGTTTGAAAGGATTCTTCCTGTTGACATCACTAGACACTGAATTTGACTAAAATGTTATGTAAAGTTATTTGTATACAAAAAATAATATAAGTTATAGATTTAAGGATTAAACTTGTTTTTTTTTAGATGTTATTGCTTTGCCTGGAATGTCCCATAGTATGGCATTAAACTCAATTATACATTTTATTGCTAATGAAAAACATGACTTCTTATAAGCAGGATTGTTGTAAACTAAGCTATAAAATCTCCTAGGAAACAAGCAGGTGGGAGACCCTACATCACAAACTTGTATAGTCTACCTTTGATCAGACAGATCCCCTTCATTATCCAGGATGCACCAAATGCTATATGTTGTTTGCTTGCGTAAGTTTTTACCCTGTGTGTTTAGCCATAGACTTCTTTGTTTTTAGCTCATCCTCTTGCCCATGAACTGATTAAGTGAGTTGACAAAATGGCAATTCTTGAAGGACATTTATCATTGTCTCATGTTTCTGTTTGAGCTCAGCTTTGACACATAACACTTCCAGACAGACACTGTGCATTACAGTGTGTGGTGGACTGGTGGTCACCTGCCATATTTCACTTAGCACATCTCCTCTCTCCCTCTTATGTACAGTATTGCTCACAGTGTGTTCAACATGAAGCCTCTACTCTCTCCTCACTCTCTGGGAAATGAAGCAGGGTTTCGAGAGAAATTCCCTGTTGACATGTTTATTGTTGGTGGTAAGGACACACAGGTGGGTGGTCACTGTGGGTCTATGGCATGTCTGCAATGTTAACCAGCTCTGTGCTGCTTTTACTGTAGCCGCATGTACCCACATTCAAACCACATTTTAGTCCCTTTAATGCTGCCTGGGTTTTCCCTAATTTTAAATGCAAAAGCCAAAATACAAATACCATTTATAGGTTCAAGGGGGAGCTGCTGGATTTTAGGAGTTCTCGCTGACAGTTAATAATTTGGTCTAATGACAATTAATCCCAACCAACAACATAAAAACGACATTTTTATTAGAAATCCAAACCTTGTCCATCTATACACTCAAAAGTACAGTGTAGATATTATGTGCTTTAAGCAGCTATAATGGTGGATGAAAGAAGGACACTCCACTCCAGAGATTGTGAACTAGCCTGAAGATTGAACCCACAAAGCACTTTGCCCTGGGGCATTAAAGGCCCAATAATTTTCCCGAATTGTTTTGAAATGTCTTTCTCCTGTATCCCGTTTGGCTCACACTCCAGTAGCAGTTCAACTTATAGTGTTTCTGATGTCTTATACAGCGCACTTACACAACACCTGATATGGTAATATGAGTCTGAAACTCCTCACCAAACATGGACAAATCTATAAACAGTGCAAGGTGATGGAGATATGTAGGACATGCATGAAAAATGAAAACTTCAAACATTTTTTTCTCTCTTTGCTTTCTGGTGTGGTTTGACGCTCGTGTTTGTCTTTAGCTAAATCCATTTTACAGCTACAAAATAAGTCAAAAGTGCTGACAGCTACTCTGGGGCATAAACAAGCGTGACTATGCCTAGTCAAAATATCTTCAGTCCTCTGGGGTCGGCTGGCATCTGGGTGATCTGTGCATGACTCTGTTTTTTTGGTGTGTATAGTGGTTTTACCTAGAAGTGCACAGACCTCCAGATTGAGGTCAAAGGTTATGTCTTAAGAGAGAAAGAAGGAGGTGAAGAGGGGACCACGGGGGAACGTGCAGGTTAAACAAACACAGGTGATGATGGCCTCCTGTCATAACCATCCAAATCTAATCTCCGTCTGCGGGGGTAGCGCTGAGGCAGGCACGGAGTCACACAAACTGATAGTGAGGACTGCAAGACAGACAAGAGTGAGAAGAGCTGGGAGAGGGGAGATAAAGGTGAATTACACAAAGTCGTAGTTTAAAAGACAAAAGAAAAAAATTGTGAATGTAAATGTGGAAGATAGACTATTGTTTGTTGTTAGAAAAAAAAAAATCATCATCATCATAATCATAATAATAACAATAAATGTGCTAAATTAGTTAACAAAATATAAACTTGGATCAAACAGAAGCTTTATATGTTTAAGTCTACATAAAACCAAATGAGTTTTCAGATGACTTGCACAACCACTCAAATAAATTCTTCCAGCTGTTTCTCCCACTGTCAAATAAAAAAGCCCAAATCCAGAACATTTAAATAACAAACTAAGGTGCAGTCTTCAGAACTGCTAAGCATTTTTGGACATATAAAATGGCCACATACAAAGCACAAATTTAGTTTGAATATAAACAGTTTAAATAAGTCCTAAAAAACACAGTGCACTTTAATCATTATTATTTCTTTTTCTTTTTCACACAGAAAATGAGGTGAAGAGTGGGTCAAAGTTGTATAGATTTATACGAGTATATGTAGACTAGGTTCCTCCTTTCTCCTCCTCAGCCTGTTCAGATTCTCCACACAGCCCCGAGAGCAGATTATAAAGGATGGATTCTGCACATGTGATAATGTGAGTGAAGAATGTGATTAGTTACCTGGGCCTCTTCTGAGAGTGCACACATAGGTCTCCCTGGAGCCTATGGAAACCTACCCCATCATATATCTCTTTTATAGACATCTAGGTCCATAACTAGACTGTCAGCATAGATAATCCACTTAGACATAACTGCAGCCTCTGAGACTGTACGGTTCAGCTTCAATTAGTCTTTTCTCTAATGCATGCACCACAACCTCTTTTCCTCCCAAGCTGATAATATTTGGTCTACTGAGGCAAATGCATATACACAGCAATACAATCTACAGTATGTGTAAAGATAAACCTCAAAAAATATGTTCGTGTGGCTTCAGGAGGAACATCTGTGGGTAAAAAGAAGGAGGTTAGACTGTGTTTCTCTCCCACTTCCTTCATTATTCACATGATACAAACAAAATATGTGTGCAGCATGCTAATGTCAAATCATACTTACACTGGAAAACAGACAGCTCTTTGTCCAGTGAGGTCATGTTTTCAAATATACAATTCAAAAGAAAACTGCGGTTGTTGAAAAAGACAGACACGGTATTATATTTGGAGGGTAAAATGTTTTAACAGTGCAAAATCGATATCAAAATGATCACGCCATGAGAAAACAAAGGCTCATTATGTTGAACCACTAAACAGAAGATTGGCAGAAGACCATCAGTTATCAGAGGTTCATATTGCAGACACTTTAGCCACATTCCCTGCAAAAGTAACTAACTTTAAAAATATCAGTACAAAGATGTTATTCACACATGTTTGAGTAACTCTTTATTATTAGTCTGTCTACATCTGCAAAGCTCAAAAGTTAACATCTCCTTTAACTTCTTGTTCACTAGAGATTGGCAATTCCCTGGCTGAAATGATGCAACTGATTCTAGTGAAGGTGTATGGAGTTTCAAAACACAGTGGAGCACTTGGAACCTAGTGTTTTATGTTTGAGAGAAGAACTCAGTCTAAATCTGCAGGGTTTGTGTGTTAAACATGCGTGAATGAAACAAAACACAACTCCAGGTCTGTTTGTGATGAGGAAACAACATTATAACATATGTCAGAACATTGCGTAACATGATCCCTTTAAAGCTGCACTATATAGCTTTTCTACATTTCACATCTTGTTGTTAGAATGTTGTTCAATGTTCAGTTCTTGTTCAGCTTATCTGCTTATTCAACAGTATGTTATTGTATATCTTAAGGCATACTAGTTTTAGTCTTATTAGCATCATGTCAGAGAACATCATGTTTGGTTGTCATACACAGTCATATTTCATTTTACAGTTTTGTTTGGCAAATAAAACAAGGCAAGCTCAAGGAAAACTGTGCAGACCCCATTAAAGCTAACACAGAAAGTCAGATTAAAGCTTTTGCTGAGAGCTGCTGCACTTTTCACATTGTGCCGTGATTTGCTAACAAGAGCTAACTGCTATCAGCTGTAACACATAAAACTGATGTACCATGTCCATGTGTGTGTACTGAACCAATCAGAAGCCAGGACATTGTGCACTGTTCGGGAAGGAACAATATATTGTTTCAGTCGGGAAGTCTTTAATTCAAACCAGGAGCTAAAACAACACGCACAAAGAGAAAAGTACAAATAACATGACAGGGAAGAGCTGTGCCAAAAAACTACAAAACCCATAAATGTGATAACTGACTCATCCTCATGAACCACATGATTCCACCTGCTCTTGTTTAACACAAGGCCGTAGAAGCAAAACGACTCCCCTGCCTCTTAGTAACTGTCCTGTGTTTGGGGTCTTCACTCTGCAGGGGTGAGTGATGCATCTTGGTTGTCTCATATAATCACAATAAAATACACGTTTTATTTACCTCATCGGAACTTTTATTCAAAGTATTGACCTTATTCTGCCCCATTCACTTTTGCCTCTAAATGCCACTAAATTCCTGTGGTGGTACTTTCAGTTAAATGGGAATCTCATTCATTTAAATGGAGAATTTGAGAAAAGTTTCACAGCCAAAACGTGATGTAAAATTGGTTGATTTGTGTACAATGTTCATGTGCACCAACCAGTTATTCTTGATTCTCTGGGTGGTTTTATATCGGTTTCATAATCCGTATTTATTACTGCAGCCCCATGGTAAAAAATACAACTCAAATAATATTAGTGGAATAAGGTGAATACTAAGCCTAATGGTGGAAAACGTAACTGCAACATATCAGTTATCAGATTATGTGTATCATAATTACGTGTCATTATTTCAAATTTCCATTATAAAAGAATACATCCGGGTACTGTAAATTGGTACAAAAACTGACCAAATTTGATTAAAAAAAATACTTTATTTTTTTTACATTTTACAAACCCAAATGTTTTTTATATTGCCTAGAGACTTTGTAGTGTTATTTTAGCTGACATGACAATATTTAAACTCATCACATTACCACCAGTTACACCTAAGGCTATGAATATATTATAATATTTTCTAGCCAGTTTTCTCCACCCAATCACCAGCAGCTGTATCCCGTCAATGTGTTGCCTTTTCAGTTTGTATACATCCAATTTGTATGCTGAACACGCAAACAATTTTAGTACAAAACTGAAAATGCTTTACTTTACTCTGCTTTACTTCCACTGTCAAAGCTCTCAGGCAGCTCATGTTTACAAATAAAGGGTTCTATAGGTCTGTGCAGTCATTATGGAGTCTCCTGGGCCCTCTGCCACGCTGATGTAAAGGTCCAGAGGAAATACACTGGAAGTTACCAAATCTACAGCCCAAAACCTCCATTAGACGCAGTACCGAACATATGGTGGCAATCTTTACAGAATGTGGAAGAGTGGGGTGGGCTCTGTTATGGAAGAGGGAGAAATGTTTAGTGGGGAAAGAAAGAGGGAAGTAGATCATTTACTTCCAAGAAATGTGAGACTGTTTTGTTTGAGAACTTTGTTTTGCATTTATGTGTTGTGATGAACTTTGAAGTGGGCTCAATATATCAGCAATGCAAAGTATTTAGGTGGTATTGTGATCATTTATTATTAACTCAAAACACAGAATAATTGAGTGTTGTAGTAGTAAGTATTGGCATAAGTAAAAGAAGTAGTAGTAGTAGTATACAAATCCCAGCAATTTCATGAAGCAGTAGTGTCAGCGGTCAGCAGGTCCATCCTACGCTTTGCTCACCTGCATCCATTTGCCGCGAAAATATGTTTGTTTTTTTTACTATTGCTGTGGTGTTTATGTTTTCAATAAACAGACTGTATGCAAACGTGGTAGATGTTGTTACAGAAAAAAGTGAAGGCAGACACTGGAGATGAGTGGGCCGGCAGATCCAAGGCTGTTCGAACACTTGCTATAAGACAAGTAAAGACAACAGTAACTCAGTCAGTAGAGTGTCAGATCCACTGATCAGTTTGAATCCCACTCTTGACATTAGCATAATTGGTTCAGTGGTCAGATCCACTGACCCACAAGTTCGTGGTGTGATTCAAGCTCCCACAGATGTTGTTGTGTCCTTTGGCAAGACACTTAACCCACCTCGCCCCCCCAGTGTAGATTGGTGTATAAATGTGTGTGTGAATTGAGTGTTTTTTTTTGAAGTAAAGCACTTTGAATGCATTGAAGGTGGAAAAACGCTATATAAAGCGCTGTTCCATTTAAAAGGGAAGTGACTCGCAGCTTAGTCCCATTGTTTGTTCCGGACTGAAGGCCACTCTCTCCTAGTGGCGTGTACGGATAGAGGAGCTCCGTGGACGAGGACACTGGGGACACGAGGGGAGAGACTAGGTAAGTACTCACAGTTGTAGTCAATATTATTCCGTAATTTTTCAGCCACTCTCCATTTTTCATTTACTCTTGTGACACAGTACTGTCGATTGAGCGCATCCAGGCGTGTGGCTGGCCATGATAGTGTTACTAACCTGAATCAGCTGCTTGGCACTCACATACTGTGCTGTCAAGTCACTGAGGGTATAGCAGGGATAGACTTACACTAATTAGGTGATGTAATGTACAGTATAGAAACCTCAGACCCACCATCATCACACTGCTATGTATATCAAGCACTGCTGCAAACTGGATCATTCAAGTATTACTCGAGTATTTACTCAAACTGTATCATTCAAGTAATGTTTGATTGTGGAGAAATTGACAGCAGTTCTATCATTTTAGCAGCACAGATGTGCTTGAATTATAAATAAACAGTTTCTATTGCAGAAGTGATCATTGTGACGGAAAAGTCACAATGATGATACTAGTAATTGCAGTAGTAAAAATAATGGTTTTAATGCTGCTATTATGGTACTATTTGTTGAAGTAATAATCTCTCTGGGACAATAAAGTATATTTGATTTTATTTACTTCACAAAAGTGGAACTAGCGGCAGTAATGCAGTACTTTTACTTGAGTACTTTAGTACTACGCCATCAGATTTTACTTAAACATTATTCATGGGGGCTGATGGTTATTCCATACGAGTACATTTAATGTAGGACAATTACCTCCTGTTTTACCCCTAGCATTAGCCACAGAGTAACATCAAAGACAAAGGAGTTATAGGTAGAAAGACTGCAGAGGTACATGTGAAACTGAGCTGTAAAACAGTATGATGTTATGCTTGTACAGAACTTGCAATTATAGTGTTTTAGTGCTGGGGGGATTTTTGCTGATGCCAAATACTGTACAAATTATAAAGCAATGTTGTTAAAATGCTGCCAACTTCACAGCGCAGTAAAACAAGAGCGTACTACCTGTTTCTATCTGTGTCCTGACACTTCTAGCAGGGAAAACAAGATTAAAGTTGGCTATGACTTAACTTTGACTTTGACTTAACTGATTAGCAGGCCTATTAGTGGATAGTAGTAACAGTAATAATAGTAGCAGACAGTAGTTAAAAGACTTCAGCTAGGTACTCCTGACCAAGTCTTGATGATACTTTTGGCTACCGACTTGTACCAAAGAATCACTTCATAAAGCTGTGAAAACATAAGCTTATAATGTTTGGATAGTAATGGCTGTAAAATATCAGGATCAAGGTGAGCGAATTGGGCTGAAAAGTTGTGGTTATTTTTATGTATCTGAGTCAGTCTTGGTAAGTCAGGCAGAGTCCATTCATGCAGAGACTACGGAGAATATTTCAATGTCATATGAGTTCACTAGTTCACCTGAAAAAATGACTGTTTACATTTGGGATGTATGTTGAGAGGGTCGGACAGTGTGCTGAAGCTGCTGGGTTCAGGGACGGGTTAGACATCAAGAGGCACAACATGAGGTCAGACTAAAGCATTTTCATCACACACACTATTAATAATTGTATGATGAAAATGTTGGTTTACACGAGCATGGAGGATGGATAATTACACAAACACAACAATTTAATATGCATTTCTACTTTTATCTATTTTATTTATAACTAATTCATTCACCAACATTCACTGTGTTTATCCATTTGAAGTAGGTTAATTTAGCCCTATTTGTTTTTTCCCTACATCTGTTTCACTGTAGGAAAAATATATTGTAAAAATCAGATTTACAGCCAGTGTCTGACAGGGCTGTAGTGGATATGTAAGTAGATAAACAGCAGCAGTTCACAGACAAATTGAGTGAGTTATTGTTTATGCATTTTCAGTCCCTGGTCAACTCGTTTTCGCTTCCTAAAAATATATCTATAACGTGGAATGCCAGCAAACAAAGTGATATAGTAGGTCATAATGTAACAACTGCCGCTGTAATTCAACCATAAAGATTAATCATTCTTTCTTCATCAAGAATTAGTCAAGGCATTGTTATGGAACAGGACACCAAACCTACAACATGACTTTTTGTTCGTTTTGTTCGTGTTAGAAAGCAATTTACTCACACAAAAAGCAAAGCACAAACCCTGTTCTATTGTGCTTCATCGCGCCTCCTGCAAAGAGCTTTTGTGAGAAAGACCCACACAAACTACAGCAGTGGGATTAAAGACAGGTTCAGCTGCTCTGGGCCAAAGCCTGGGGGTTACTGGTTGACAAGTGCATCTTTATATCTGCAAACAACTTCTGCCTTAAGTTAACATGCAATATCTGAAGGATATTGCCTGCAGCATTGAGGGGGGTGTTTGTATAATATGTAGTATGGGGCATTATCCCAACTGATTCTTTCAAGCCAACTCCTTCTTCTTCTCCTCTCTTGCTTCACTCACAGCCTTGACATACTGAGTAGTCCCCACAGCAGGTTTTTCTCCAAACACTGACTACACGCACAAGGAATGCATGAGTTAGACACTTCTCATGGATACACACAACAGTGCCCATAAACTCCAACAAATCAGACAAAAATGTATGTTAGCTGTGGTTCAGCACTTGTATCCTTTAATGTATTTTTTATAATGACACATTATAGAAGTAATCATAGTAGCAGAATTAGTATTTGTAGCACTAATGGTTGTAATACTATTATTTTTAGTAGTAGTAGTAGTAGTAGTAGTAGTAGCAGGTGGTTTTTCATCACTTTACTGGAATCCTGGACCGTCCCTGCACCAAGGTCAGAGTGTTGCGTGTCACTGTTGCTTGTCAAAATAGATTGAAGTATGAAGGTTCTTGAAAAGCAATTGACCTATGAGAATGTTTTGAATTTGACCTTTGACTCCCGCTGTTACACATTCACACTTACACAACTAAATACAGGAAGAACCCCCTCATACACGGTACAATGGAAGGCCAAGCAGGACCTAGTGCAGAGCAAGGTGGGCCCATTGAAGCATATCTATGACCTGGCTCCTCAAGCTACTCTTACATGAATAAAATAAGATGGCATTAAATTAAAGATAGACAAATGATCAGGCTTAGTTAAGATGCACAAAGCAGGCCTGGTGGTGACATGGTCACAAGTCCTGAATTGAATCTGATCCATGGGTTGGACTGGACTGAGGCGTTTCATGCAGGAAGAATTTAGGCACGATTTCACTTGGCTTCAGTTTGAGAGGAATGGCTTCTTCGACTTTCCACTGCTATGTGGATAACTGGGCCATGAACTCCCCACCTGCCGAGGTTAAATTGCTATGAAAGGTGTTGTTTTGATGGAGAAGAGTTAGAGGTTAGGAAAATGTTTGGACAGAACGTTATACGGGTTACATAAAATACATGAAAGTATATTTTACGGTGTTTTAGGATTTTTGATCACTAGGACTTTTGGGGTCACAATATTTCAAACATAAGCACTGACTCACAAACGACATAGATATGTGTGAGCAAATATACAATAAAGTTAAGTAATTACCGGAACATTCAAGCAGATATTAAAAAAAAAAAAATCGAATGGGCCCAGTACTGTACCTTGTGGTCTGCTTGAGATGGTTCTTACTAAAGCACTCTAAACATCTTAATTTCTTTCTTATAAAAATAGACCCACCAAATCTGGCTCATCAGTGGAAGCAGAGACATATGAGTAAGCAGTAGCTAATATTTGTACCTGGCAGAGTGGTTAGTTGTGTCGTTGTCACTTTCTTTTATAGCCAACTTGTCCGAAGATCAAAGCTTAGCGTGTGTTATTGAGACAGGGCCAGCGGTAAGAGGAGAAGGTGTGCATGCCTGGCACATAAAGACTAGCCATGCAATGCACCAGCCCCGCGATATTTAGATCTGACGTGTAATATTAGCCACTCAAGTATGCAGTGCAACTAAGGACTGTGAATTTTCTGTGAATCTGACACCAGAACATGCCAGGATATGGAGGCACCCAGTGAAGATTGATAGTAAGAAGAGAATCATGATGAGCATTTCTTTGGATCGGGAAGTCATAAATACCTAATGAAGAACCATAAATATGCTGCCACAGGGCAGTTATATTGCCAATTTATCAATTCTAGCCAACTTGTGCTGCTAAATTAATATTGCATTATTATTAAAAATTATTTAAGACAAGAACCAGGATGAGTAACATTGTACCATAATAGCGTGCTGGGCAATAACATTTTGTTGTGATGCCTCAACATAAAACAGATATTGCCTGATTTGTATCATGTGTGACTCATTAAGTTTTTAAGACATTTCTGCTCCACTGGATTTTCTTAGTCATCCACAAATTGTTACCATTACACATTACACTCATAGTACACTGGGATCAGATGAAGGGTGTGTCTCTTCATTGCACATGCTTGGCCCTTGGCTTGCTCTTCAGCAGTAAAATGTTTGTGATTATTGATGACCTACTTCCTGTCTGATCAAAATGGCACCTGGTGGCCCAGATGAGCAATCCATGGAGGGCTAGCATGGCTCTCCCAATATGTCCGCCCATATTCTTCACACTGACTGACATACCATTGAAATCGCACTGGTCCCAGACAGCTGAGGTTGTGGTATTGGTCAGTTCTGCACCTGTCAATGAAAGCCATGAGTAACTGAGGCCTTCCCTACAGGCCTCAATTAAACCTCACAAATACATATTACCCTTTTAAATTTGTATTTGGTCCATTACGTTATATGTTTTTATGTGACATCCAGGTCTCTTAGAAGTTCTTGGAGTCATTCTCAGAGATGGACCCTGGTTGAGTTAGAGTTACATGAATGAATCATAGCATCACCATTTAGCAGCTGCAGCTCTTTTAAGTGGAGACTGCCTGCCCATGTCATTCAAAGAGGCTATTAGGAAATGTCATGTTTCATTATAAATCAGTCAAATTAGTTCATAAAATGTCCCAGCCTTTTAAAAACACTGTCATGTGTGGCATCTTCAAAGCACTAAATATTAATGTTTGCTCTGGCTCTTATGTCTTAGCAGATGTATTATGGTTTATTGAAATGTAAGTAAAATGCTTAATTTAACCATGTGACACTTCCTTTTATATTAGAGGAAAATATTACATATATTTTAAAAATGTGTTTTATTTCTGTTTTAAATGTACAATCTATGACTCAACAGCAAACAGCAATTATGAGTAAGACCATTTTTAAAACTAGAGCTTGCATTTGGACTCCTGCCATAAGGAATATGTTAAATAGAAAAAGCTGTAAGCCTTTGGACCAAGAATGTGTGACATTTGGTAAGTGTGGCACTTCAAAATGTTGGTATATACAAAGAAGTTGAATATTGAATGTTAATGCCCTCTATCCACTGACAGACAAACACGCTGCTGAAAGGTATTTGATTGTGTAATGCCTATTTATTGAAAATAAGTTGCAGTCTACTTTGCTATTGCCTAATGCACTTGTGCATTTTGTTGATGAGGACCATGACAAATAACATCATTTTTTTCAATACAAATATGTTCAAATTTTTTCTAGTTTCACAACTTGCTGCTTTCTAAACACACTTGTGGTACCTCATCCATCATGTTGTTGTTACCAAACATCTCAACACTGCAACAGCAAAAAATGTACACATACGACTCAGTGCCTCTAGTGGTGAGTTTTATTGAGCTCCAGAACTGACTGAGGTTTTAATGTTTGGTTTGCCTTTTCCTGTGACTCATGCTAAAACAACAAATATTTCCCTCAATTTACCAATTCTCAGGCACGGGACATAAAGCAAATCAAAGGTGGAGGGTCCAAGGGCTTACACACAGTTCACATGTGAGGGCAGGACGTAGCTCTGTTCTCTGTCAGAGTCAAGCAGAAGCACAGCTAAAGCAGGTCACACTGTAATATATTCATTGTTTATGTTACCTCAAGCACAGCTCTTTGTGTTAATGTTCTTAGCACCATGGCCACTCAGCACTTTAGAGCAGACCACTAATGATGATGTGTGCGATGGCCACAACTCCATGTGTCACTGTGGATATATCAGCACATGATTGTTCAACTATATTTGATGTTAGAGTGGCTGCCTGATGTGTTTCCAGTAGAAATGCCTTAACACTGGACTTCTTCTACCTCTCGTAGGAGGTAGACGCTGACTAAGCAAGCAATCCAGAGAGGAACACTGATGTGAGGAGGGGATTTCATTTTTTTTTTTTCCAAATTCACTTTTTTCATACACACTGCATGTATTCTATGCTATTCTAATGATCAGAGGTAGGACTTTTGTGTAGAGCAATCAAACAAAAGTAGGTTTGGAGATTAGTTGTCAGGTAAATGTATACAAAATGTTTCAATACACATTTTAACAATCACTGGCCAAGGAGGTTGCACCTCAAACAAAAATGTAAGCTGTTTTTGCAAGAAACATCACTATTTCACAAGTTCAGACTGTCAATCAGACTCTGAAATCTGGGTAACATTCAGATGGCCTAACCTCAACATATTTTGTGCTGATTTCACGCTTCTACTTGTGTACCCTGGAGGCTGTTTCAGTGTTGCTTTACAGATATGGTTGTATCATCAGTGTTGGTTAATGTAAAGTTGTCCAGTAGTGAATGATTGTCAGATTAAATGGAGCCTGTCAATGTGACTGTCAGTCTCTAAATGAACCTTTGTCAAAGCTGTCCTTCACCTCAGGCACAAGAGTCTCCTGTGACAGGTTTGTGTGATTATTTCTTATTTTCAGATGGTGATGAATGATTATACATTAAGTCAATGTAGCAGAGCTTTCTACCATGATATTTCCTCATCAAAGACATGTCTGATGAGGTTTTAGATGTCATCCATGCAGGTTTGAGTCATTTAGTGATCTCTCCCCGGCTTCATATTCAAACTGTGCTGTTAGTTGTAAGATGCTCCGCACAAGCCTACATCACCCAAGCTCTCACACAGTGGTGGAACGTAACAAAGTGAAAGTAGTGAAGTACTGTGCTTGAGTACAAATTTTAGTTGTAAAGTGCTGTAAAGTAAATTTTAAAGTGAATACATGTGATACTTTTATTTTTACTTGAGTATTTTTTTGCTTTTACTTTTACTTACGTAACAAAATTGAGTACTTCTTCCAACACTCCTGCACAATTTACCACAAATATACAAACACATATCAGCTTTACAAACCTGATGCAATGTGCAGTAGTTTCATTAAAGTCTTGTATGTCGATTGTAATGTGATTGTGCTGTGAAGGGGGGGTGACTTAGCAGAGAAAGTGAAACTTATTAAACATGTGATACGTTTTTTTCAACAAATGTACCACAATAACAGGTAAGATGGTAATCTAAATATGTAATGTGTTAAGAATTCATTTTTTAACTACTTTTAACTACTGGTGCTCTTCAGTGCAGGGATCAGACTGCACCAGGTGTTTAAACTCTTCATCTATCAATTCTTCACTGTAAATAAGCAATTCAGAGAGACATCAAACCCCTGGTACATTTCTAATACGAAATTAAGCTCTGTCAGTTTGATAAAAGTCTGTGGTCAATTCATTTATAATTGTTCAACATTTAGATACATAAAAGTGCCTGACCCCATGTCCCGCAGACAGACATGTCCTGCTTTAGGGCAGACCATAAATCACTCCAGCTGATCACCATTGATTTATTGACAGTGTGAAATGGAGTTGACAGTCCCTCTTGATTGATCATTTGTCTAGCTTTATTACCTGCACTCAGACACAGGAAGTCATTTAATCTGTGTTTCCATGACAACAGGACCCACGGGAGCATGGCTGACCTTGGCACCTTTCAACTTCAACCCACCCAATTTCACCCAGAGACATTTACAGCAGGTAATTGTAAGATTATATTTTTACTTCCACGTACTAATATTATTATGTCAAAATATTTTCTATTCTTTTTTTTTATTATTATGTTTTTGTTTTCCGGTTGTATCGATATTAGAAACAATTATTACAATTGTTGTTGCTTGATACTGGTTTAATTTAGAATGCATCTCAGTATAAACCATCCTCTGATTATCATTTGTGATTTGGCTAATTACAATTAACTAAACATTAGCAGAACTGGACAATCCGACCAAAGATAACGACCAAGTGGGTTCAGATATTTTTAATTGTGCATGTCTTTGTCTGGTCTCACAAAGCTCTACTGTACGCTCGCCTGTGAGGTCCAGTGAGTCCATGGAAGCATAGGTCAGTGGCTAATGTGCGGATTGTTATGGTTTCAGGGATAGTGGGGTTAAGGGGCGTGTACAGGGAGGTCTGGACCAGTAGGAATGTCCCGTTCACTGGGAATCCACTGTGTGATGGAGGACACAAATGACACCTTTGTGTACAGAGGATGAATTTCTCACTCAATCTCAAGCACCAGAAAGAGTTAGACTTTCTCAAATAAACTGTGCGTCCTAGGCTTACGCTGTGGAGTGTTACGTAATACTGTGAAAACTAATGTGAGGTTTGGGAATGATATAAATATTAGAATGAAAGCTCAGATAAATGAAAATAGTCCAGTCACACATTAACCAATTATCAAAAGCTTCAGTAGCTATGATTTGAGAATTTAATCATAATTCTTAGTAAAAGTCAACGTGAAATTGCAATTTGTAAAGAGTTCTCCATTTTTAAATCCATCCACTCACAGGGAGGTACATTTTCAGCTAAATTGGAATTAACTGACCACAAATTGATAGCACATTACTTGGTTTGGCAATAACTGAGAAGAGATGAGACACTCCTAAAACAGTAATAAATGTCACCATTTTCACTATTTGCCTACGTTAAGATCCTTTTTAACCAACTCTTAATTCTTCTTCCTGAACATCACTCATTCAGAGGGGTCAGAGTAAGAGTGTGGGATCGTAGTTCACAAAAGTGCTGAGTAAGTGGGTTTTCCTATACCCCAAAGCACTACCTTCCCCTTGTTTGACTTCCTATAACACATACACACACACAGCTCACTGACCAAAGCACATTGTATTCCACACGGCTTAATGTCTTAGCCTTTTCTCTTTGGGGCTAGCACAGGCAGTTCTTCAAAGCATATACTTCTCATACATCTGGAGGTGTTGACGTTACACCATCTTTAAAAACTTGACCGCAATGACTTCACCTTTTTGCAACCTGTAAAAAGTCCCTAGGAACTGGGAACAGTTTCAGGTTCTGCAGCAGGTGGGAGAAACACAAAAACCGCATATGATTCTTTTAAAAATATTTTGCCAAGCTGTAACTCAGCAAGACGGCACGAGGAATGAGCTGGACTTCCCCCGTAACACGTGATTTTTCTGCTTTTATAACACAACTCGACTCACTGCATAATGCATTCACACCACCTTTCTCTGTCCCATGGTGCACATTAACTAATAACACTAGATCAAATTAGCTAAAGAATATGGACAGGGGATTGTAAGTGCTCCACTGTGTCTCAATTGGACTCTAGTCAGGAGCTAGGATTCGCTAAAGCTCTTGTATATTGCCTTCTGCACACAGCTGGTATTCTTGTCTAAATAGCTTAGAGTGAGTCACAGATTACCAGAAGGTGTAGCAGATATTTAATTTAAGAAAGGAGACAGTAATCTAGAGGGCAGACAGGGGTGTAGGGGCTAACAGTGTTGAACAATTTGCGTGATTCTTTTATTAAATAAACTCTTCTTCTTACCAATCTAGCCTTAAATGACCACCTACTTCTACCTAATCTTAATGTTCAAGCAACAAACCTTAACTCAATTTTAGCCTTCTGCCTCTGCATTAGGCCAATTTGAAGGATATTAAATTAACTGGTGTTTGGCAAATTAACACAGCTCCAGTATATCACGCTGAAACATGGCGATGGTTCAGACCTCAGACATCCAGAAATTGTAAATTTGAGCCAAAAAGATTGTTTACTTTCTCCACTCAGAAATTGCACGCAAACAAACTGACTGCAAAAAAGACAAGTAACAAGTAACAGGAGACATGTTTGTATTTTATAAAACACATTTTGGTGTGTTAACCTGCAATAAAGTGAACCTGAAAATGACAAATGTGAGAGTCGTTTTTAAAAGGCCACTAAACTAAGTGAAAGACAACGTGGGCTGGGTTTTGTAATAAAAATATACGAAAAAAGCAAAAACAGATGTGGTCAAATCGATAAAGCAAAAATAAAAGGGAGAAACGTGAGAAGTGTATGGGAGCAGAGGGAGTGTAATGTTAGTCTTTGGTGAGTGCATGATTTGTCTAGGCAGCAGAAATCAAATAATATTTGGCTGTAACACATTAATAATTGTGCTCATAATAACAAAACAAAAAAAACACAATGTTGTTTCCAGGAAATCCACAACAAATAATTGTGTTGGCTCCATAGTATAAAGAGTAAAGTATATACAGTATATGTACAATCACAATATCTTTATTCAGTTGACGGTGCAATAATGGTGCAGTGGTTTAGATGTTAGCGCACCAACCAGGTGTTCACTATAAATATACTCCTCTGTGTTTCATGCATCTTAGTATAATTTACTTGATGAGGGCCATGAACAGAAAAAGCGAGACTTCAAAGTCAAATTTCAGCAGGTGTTAGACATCAGACTGACCACTATTAACAAAATAGTGAAACAGGACCAGAGCCATCTACACTTTAGTCTATATTTGAGACAGTGATGATAGCCAGAACAGTAAGTGCAGCTACAATTTACATTTCATATAGACTGTTTGTTATGAGTCAAATCGGGTCATAGCTTTGATTTTATTTAGGAGTCAGGAATCTGTCCAGCGTGGAAAATATCTGCACGGACAATGTCTTCATGCATTCCATTTTTTGACAGATTTGACCTTAAATCAAGAAACACAGACACGCCTTCACTGTTAACACACACTGATGGATTTACCATGTCCATAGACGTTCAATATCTTTTCTTACTTTGGCTCTTGGAACTGTATTTTGAGCTATGTTTTGCAAAGGTGTTTTAACTTATTAATGTGACAAGGAAAATAAGCCTGACTCATGTTTGTAATTGCTGAGTAAATGTCAGAACAACTGGCCTATAAATGGAGTCATGGGGTTATCACTTCTCTATATCTGTAATAACAGTGAAATATCAATCTCGTTTAACCTGTATTACTTCTCAACTCTAATTCTGCATATTTCTTTCATCCCTTCTCAGATGATGGAAAAATTGTGTCCTGTCCCTGGCCTGTGATATAACAAATGTATGCAGACAGCAGCTTGAATACGTGGCCCAGCAGAGCAGAGGAGCGTCTGTGTGTCGGGGCTGTTTGGACCATAGGGCTCGTGTCCCAGGACAGCCGTACAGAGGCAGGTACAGCATGATGTATGGGACTGTCCCCAGAGAAAGAACAGCTGGATTCTGCTGCAGTCTGCACAGAGGTCTGTATATCACTGAGAGGCAAGTAAGAATAACTGTACAGATGTGCTATCATATAGTTTATTCAAGTGACTCTTAGTATTAAAAAAATTAAAATAATGTTAAAAAGTATGTACAAATGTGGACAAGCCGATAAGCTGCTTGGTCATGAATGATAATAATTTACTAACACTTTTTAATTAACACATTTATTGACATCTTACAACCTCCATTGGTTTAACATTAGGCTGATTTGAATGGGACTTCAGCAGAGTTCTGTAGCACTTGTGTCGTCACATATTTCCAAACTCTACAGGAGTTCTTCCATCTGGATTTCTACCAAAATCTACCAGCAACACAAATAGCCAGCATAAGCTGTGGAAAACTGGAGGAAAATAGCCTTAATGAAAATACAATTTGCTTGGACACGCATATTTCAAAGACTGCATATCCTGTTATTTGTTCGTCTTTTCATTTTAAGACAACTCTTCTAAACAGTTATAATGTGCAGTGTGCATAAACTGGCCTGTGAAATAATCTCACCATTTAAACATGACATCATGTCAACTTACATCAGGCATGCTGTCAGGGGCTGAACCAGTGCTGACTCTGAAACTGGAGCCGGTGAACCTGTTTTATGTAAGGAAACAATACAATGACTTTAAAGCTATTCATCTAAAATTATAAAGTCAAGCCATTTAAAAAATATGTATAGCCTCATATTGTACAGTAATAGAGAACAACCTGACTAAGCAAGTCAGTTTACATGGCCACTGCAGTAAATCTAAAGGCCAGTATATCTTAAACATTAAACCAACTGTCAAACATACACCTTTATGAGTTTATTTGAGCTTGTCTCCTGAAGATGATCTCCTGCTCCACATCTGAGTAATGTAGTACAGCCAGGTCAATGCACCCACTGTCACTGTGCCTATAAGTTACTGTGGTAAATGGTTTCTATGGATACACAACATGAAAAGTGATGTCACCCAAACTGTGAGCTGAAATGTTAGCCATCACAGTATATGAGAAATATTAACAATGTCCTTGTATGGAAGAACATGAGAAGCTGGCTGTCATCTGCTGATTTTCGGTAAAGGCCCAGAGGAATCAAGACCAACCTGCTGTAATGTGGTTAGACATGCTATATTCAGTTGCAAGATTTAGGTATCTGTCAATATTCAGTCAAAGCCATGATGGAATAAAGATAGCGAAAATGTACAGTACAGACAAGTAATTCATGCATTCCCCATTTGATCATTTTGTCCAGCCTGAAGTTGGAGCAGCTGAAGCCTCAACTAAAAAACTCAACTTTCATGATACTACAGGAAAAATGAAGATAAAATTCAGCCTGTAGAAATGTAATATTTACAATTTCTTTAATGCACAGAGACATGTGGCTAAGTGTAAACCTTGTGGGTGGAGGTTGTTAATGGGATTAGTGCATGTGGTGGGCTGGTGCTGAACGCTGCAGTGTGTCTATTGGCCTGGGGCTTCAGCTTCTGTGTGAGCGAGCAGCCTACAGGAAGTTCCCACTGCTCTGGCTATCGGGGCGGAAAATGAGAGCTGGCCATCCACTTACAGACATCCACACAACAGTATGGATCACTGCTTCACACATGGGTTTTCCCATAGAAGCTGCAGACAAACAGGAATCCTATGTGAAATTGAGCCTGAACTATTTGGTTGATCTAAGTGAGGTTTGAGGAAGTTTCAGGAAAAGAGTTCTTGGTTTTGTCATGTCTGTCAAACTGGGCCCGTACTGCGAGTTCAACAAGTTTTGCATAGTTTTTTGTTTCATTTTAGTGTGTTCAGATTGCAAAGTGCCACAAAATGAACATGGGAATTTTATGCTAGAACAGTTTTGGTTTGGAAGTCAATGATTTCCTATTAAAATGTGTTTATGAGAAAGAGGTGGCAACTGGGAGGGGCTTGGCACCTAAGAAGTATGACTTTCACATTTACAAAATTGTATTTGAACATCATCATATCAACACATGTTTCTTATTTTGAGATTTTAGCTGAAGTCCTATCAATTATAGTAAAACATAAACTATGTAAGTAAGATTGGTGCTTACAGCTAAATCTCCTGGACCGTCCTGGCAAATGAAAAAGTGATAAATATGGTATCAATTTTAACCAGCCCGTAAGCAACTACAATGCAGTGCTGTTTAAAAAAACATGCATGGATACATCACTGTCTGTTTGAAGTACATGCCATCAATTAATTGTTTTGATTGGGAAAATTCAAATCAATTACCATTGTTATTCCAGTGTTTACTGCTGCACTGATTGGACTCTGTCATTAACTGATCACAGACACACAGGATTTGAGTTGTCTTTTTCAGAATATATTAGTCAAATATTTACACCGAGCAGGTGATTGTCCCCCGTGGGGCAGTGCAGTGGGATTCATGTGAGGTCATGTGTGCATATGTGAGTTTGATCAGAGAGGAGAGGCAGGCTTAAGGCACTGAAGATCTGGCAGGACACAGGCAGTGAGAGGAGGGCAACCCCACACAGAGCAGTGACAAAAGAACAGAACAAAAAAGTTGATAAATGGACTAATAAACACACAACATACCGAAATTTCTTTTTGACAGCCATGGAAATTTAATTACTCATCCACAAATACTCTGTAAATCTATAGAATCTCTATGCAGTGTTAATTTATTTATAGCTTTAAGAGAAAGGCATTTAATTAAGTACTTAGTTTCTGTCATTTCAGCTGTCAATTGTAACATCTGTACAGAACATAACAGGCTTTTCTCGTTCTTAACAAGAGTTTTTGACATAGCAAACTAAACTTGCTAAATGCATTCATCTAAATTTGTGGATGATGCTTTGAGAGTATTTTTTATTTTATTTTTATCATCTCAAACAGGTCAGATTCATAGTAAACAAGATATATTCATAAATACAACTTGAACTCATGACGATTTCCTATAAATGCAGTGTTTTTCCTTAATATTGCACATGTTGGGACATTTTCAAACTTGGATGCAAAGACATTGTGAATTTAAAGTGATAAAGCAATCTTTCAATAGCCCAGTAGCGTTCCCAGTTACATAAGCCCTCTCATGTTCCATTCACTCTGTCTTCCAAAAGCAGCACTTCCTCTGACACTTCCCTAACCCTCTGTAGAATTAGTTTTCATCACTGCATATAAGCACGTACAGCAGTTTAACTCTCACCGGTGCCATTCATTTCACATTATTCCCGGGATCTGTTTGAAAAGTTGGAAAGATTTGGATGAGAAAGTTCCAAAAAGGGTGAAAAAAAGTGGCAGCTGTTCTAGTACCTAATTGGAACCAAACGTTTATGGTTAATACAACACAATACAATCTGAAAATGTCACTCGTATTGTTGTGGATCCAATGCCCCCCGCAGATTGGATTTTTGGACCCCAGCAAAGTGAGTGGATTTGATTTACGTCAGAACATGTAGTAGAGTGACAGATTAGGGGGTCATAAACTTCTCAGGTTTCTGACTGCAGCCTCAGGGGTAAATGTGGTCCTTATTTTGAATTCCTTGCTGCCTAGACATAGGAAGGTCACAAAACTGAAACTCACTTTGAGTTTCTTTGGGAAGCCAGGACTGACTCATTAGATCCGTTGTATAGAATATTTCATCACCTGTATCTATTCGAAGTTCAAAGTACACTCAGGTAATTTGCATTTCCTAATTTATGCATTTGCACTACAAGTTTCACGTCAGCCATCTACTGCTGACAAACATCCAGGTGGTAGCTTTAATATGTACTTTTATTTTTCTTGTACTTTTTCTTCCTCTTCTACCTATAAATCATTTCACATTAAAGTCATAAAATCGAGTTAAAATCATGTAACGATTGTAAAAATAAATAGCTACACCCTATTGAGTCATGTTTCTGTGCATTAAAACCAACCCATTTACATTAAGCCTGCTGTGTATGTTAATGCATGTGTAGTGTTATAGTGTATGACCGCAGGCACGTCCAGGCCCTAGAGCAGGGTCTCCACCCACATGTGTATGAACACTGGCCATGTTTTACGAATATGAACTCTGCAAAGACGTTGATTTATGTTGGTATGTTAAAAGAGTGTGTGCTAATGTATATGAGATCAGGGACAGTGGACCGCAATAATGAAAAAAAAAAACAACTCATAAAGAGCACATGTGTAATGTAGGTAATAAGACATGACACTCAAGGCAAGTAACAAACTGTATATAGGTACTTGAAAATGTCTTGTTATAGCTTGAACAACACAGGCTATTTAATTACATTATATGAATAGCTAGATATGTCATATTAAATAAATTAGAGGGAGTAAAAATGGCAATGTTATACTTACTTGAATTTAAATTGTTGCTATCCCGCCTTGTGCTTAAGCTCCTGACTTCCGCGTTAGAAAACTGTGGTGCCCAATGGGAGCTGGCATCACCATAGATCTCATCACAACAAAGAGCCATGAAGTTGTCAGCACCTCTGATGGATAACTACAGATCACATCAGCGAGTAGCAATTTTTTTCATTTGAACCAAAATGACTATGCAAAACACTGCTGACTAAGCGATGCTGCTGAATGCCATCATCTGCATATAATTGAAGAAAATTTAATTGGAGAGCAAAGTAAGTACAGAGCAGCGGGCATGTGCTGGAGCCAGTGAAAACGGGGGGTTGATCCGTTGGCATCTTGAAAATAAAGGATTAAAGATTGCTTAAACATGCACAGATCACTTCAAATACAACTTTGAGAGGGTAAATGAGAAGGGAAAAAACTATAACATGGTTAAAAGCTCTGAAAAGTCGATTGTGCATAACAGGTCTGCTTTAACACATATATCCAACATGTTATGGTCATCATACAGTTTCTACAATTTACTATGTGGTTTCTAAATTGCCATGTTCCAAAAATGATGCAAACTTAAATTGGCCTTTTGGTGCTCTTGAATGGGGGGGAAACCACCAGGCATGAAGCTGCTGGGATGAATGACTCCTAAACAGGACTACGTAATACTGTACACGACTGCAGTACAATTGTATATTTCTATTTCTTAATTATAGTATCTTTATAAATAATATTAATTTGATGTTCCTCAAGGTCCAGTTTTAGGGCCAGTATTATACATGCACCCTGAGGAATCTTGGTTTTTACACCTTAATTTTATGTATTCTATCTATACTGACTAACTTCTCTGAGGCAAAGATCTTTTCACATACAGCAGCCGAATAGTGTTACTAATGAGAATCCTAAATGTTTGGAGAAGAACAGTATGTATCAGCATTTTACTACCCTGAGCACTGGATCATGGCTCAGTCGTGTGTTGATATTGGAACATGCAACTCAATATAATGCACACATGTTGGAAAATGTACAGAGGCGGAGAAATGGGAAGGAATGCAATACAACTCTGAGGTCATGTTAGCTTGCCAATGGCTGTAAACGTGAGTATGTTATCATAAAGCAGGAGATTTGGATGCCAGCAGAATTAGGAGTGTTTTTATTGTACCCTGCATCGTGTGAGATCTGCATATCAACCTCACTGTATTTCATTTTACAGCTCAACCACTAATGACCATAATTGTACACTTGCTCTCCAGCGTGAGCATTCTCTGTAAACATTAAAACTGCTAATGCTACTGCGATTGAGTGTCCATTTTCACAATATGCTTCTGCTCACTAAGCGATTAATTAGCTATAAATGGAAAGCCTAAATGATCACGTCTAGCACCTGTCACCCGCCATTCACCCATTCACACACACAAACATCATATACGAGCACGTTTACACTGAATTCATCAACTTATAAACACAGACGCCTCCTCTGGTGAAGCATTTACATCGCACTCACCGTTCTTCATTTACTTGCCAACTTCAAATGCCTGTGGGCTGAAACGTGCCATAGTCCTTCATCCTGATGTGGAACTAGACAAGTAAGAGCTCACAAATATCGGTTGTGGAAAGTTGGGCAGAAGATAGCAAATATTCAATGAGAACAATGGAACTGAGGACATTATTCACCCTCTGGAGCAAATTAACCTCAGGTCTATGGCTCTGGAGATGCGGGGTTTAGGCTTATGTTTGGATAAGGGCTTCCTGACATGTGAGCTCTTCTCTGAGATGCACCAATCCAACTTTTTCTGTTCCAATACCAATGCTGATACTTTGACTTTATGTATCTGCTGATAGCTGATATTAACTGATATTAGGGCACAGACTGGAAATATAATGTATTTTCTTTAAACACATGGCATATGGTAAAAAATATTCAAATGTGTTTCATAACTGTTTATTGTTTTAAGTAACTAAAGAACAACTTGGAAAATATACAAGGTGTTTGGGCCAACATTGTCCATATTTATAGACAAAAATATGATATTGACTGAACCAATATCGATTTAACCGGTATCTGAACCCTCAAAATGTTCAATATTGGTGCCGATATCCAATACCAATATCGTATAGGTGCATCCATAGTTCAACCCAGTAACAAGACATGTCTATACTGAGCAGAAAGTGGCTCTAACAGTGAAGAAGACTCAACTTGCAGTGAAGAAGACAATCATGGAGCTGCAGGTAAAGGTGCACAAGACCTTTTCCTTCTGGTCAGCAATGAAAAAAAATTTAGATGTGCGTCATGTTACATGTGCACTATACTGTTATCCATGTGTGCAGATGCAGTTCCACCTCCAAGAGGAGCTAAAGGAGCCCTTCAGGTTGGCCACAAAGAAGATCAAAACCTGTTTAAAAAATCTTTTATCTCTGTTTTTTGTGTATTAGTTGGATGTTTGATGTCCTTACCCAGACAATTAGAAGTATATTTGTTTTACATTAAATTGCATTGAAATTTACTTTTTACCAGACTGGTTAAATAGAAACAGAAAAACAATGAAATTCATGTCTAAATCATTATTAATAGATTTAGTGAGTTAACCAAAAATTAACACATGCACTCATTTTTAGAGGTATAGGCCCCTGTACTGGTTTGGTACATAGTTTTAGGCCAGGAACAAAAACAACATGGGGATATAATAAGTAGTAGATTTTTCTGTCAAATAAATTTTACTTGTCATGGAATGTAGAGCAGTATGTTTAGCCTCCCCTGTTTTCTTACCTCACTTGCTCTCATTTTGTCTCCATCCCATAATGAATACTAGGGTAATTCAAAACAGACTGAGCAACATGACACACTTTATGGTAATTTTTGCACTTTGTCTTATGGGCGGCTGTATGACTTCAGTTCGTCATGACTTAAAATGCGATATAATCAATCCAAGACACAAATTTGGCCAAAATAAAATGCTATTCTCTGAGGTAATGGTAAAGTTGAGCAGAAATCTTGCTTTCAAGTCATTAAGGAGCAATCTTGCCAGAGCCTGTAACATGTAACTGTAAATAATGATCTGTCAACACTGGCTTTAATGTTGCACAATTATGGCCCCCATTTAAAGAGTTGTTTTTGTCCTGCTGCACCTCTCCAGCTGGTTCATAGAGGAGACAGTGGTAAGTAAAGTTGTGATACCACTAAGAGGAATCATTGTATATGTCAGTAGTAATATAAAATGCTGATCTTCTTGTCCAACCAAATGCATGACCAAACTGTTTCTTTATTTTCTTTTTAAAATGCAAAGTAATGAAAAACTCATAGGACACAACAATAAAACCAATAGTATACTACTCCATATACAAACCATGTGAACTATCAGTCTGACAGTTAAAACAAATAAAATAAAAATCATAGTTGTAATTATGTATTAGTGGTTGGTTGTTTATGTTGTTCACAAGACTTCAACAGGATCAGGAAATACCACACTGTGAACAGAAACATGCAAACTGCCAACCAAAAGTAAAGTGGGTGAGAATCTGCGAAGGGATAGTGAACAAAAGCTTCAAAAAGTCAGACATAGGCTGTTTTTAACACTAATGGGCTAACCACAGAGCCAAACTTCTACACATCGAATAAGTGACATGCATGCAAGCATGTCCACATGTGGGCTCCCATTGGAGCATGTTTATATGTGTGCGTATGGCTTGGACCAGGAAACTGTGGCAAAGAAAAAAAAATCTACTTTAGTACTGTGCAGCCTATGTGAGTGGACCACTGACCACAAAATGACCACAGAATTGCACACTGAAACCAGAGAGGTTTGAGCTTACCATGCCACCATATCGAGAGTGTAGGTGGGAAAGAATGGGCAGAGCAACTCATCTGGAAGGAGAATGAACTGTTGTACTCGCTCATTCACAAACAAATCCATGTTGGTGCTTTCTGTAGTATTGTTTAAGTAAGGATTAAACAAGGAGCCTGCATTAGGCCATTTAAATGCACAATGTGGAGTCTTAACCCTGTCATTTCAAAATAAAAGCCCATGAACACAGCCTTTTCATTTAACTTCAGCTTTGACTCCAACACAAACAAAGCTGGGATAGATGTGTTACAGGTCCTCTGCTCTCTCATCAAGCTACGAGTGCACACACTGCAGCATAACCCAAAGTCTATTTCTGAATATCTTGAAATACAAAACAATATACTTATATGGGTCAAAGATTAACAGATGTAAGTTAGGTCAAAATAATATAAGAAAGTGACTGAGAGGTGAGGATATGAGGTTCCCAGAATATGGATGCAGCAGCTTGATGAAATGGGGTGGAGGGGTAGGTGGTGTATGGGGTAAATCAGAAACAGATGTAGCTGAATCTCTTGTATTGTTCCCAACACAAACCAGCTGACCGGTCTCAGCGTATCCATCAAAATAAACATTACTCTACATGGCCACGAGCACTGTTAGTCATTAGATCAGACGTACACCCAATGCACTTATCAAGAGTATTGCCATAAGGTGCACTCAGGCCTGTATGATGACGAGGCTAGTTTGTAATAGATAAACTTCACTGACTTGAGTTAATCTATGGGCAGGTTGGTCTTGAGTAACATGTTGTGATCTTAAATATGGAACACCATAGACTGAATAAATGTCTAACACACATTTCTATCTTTCTCTTTTTAAACCGTCTAACTTTTCTGTCTTTTTGTCTGGTTACTATTTACCTTTTATCTGGAACTTTTGTGCATTAACCATTTTAAAGTTTACTGCCTCAGTATAAAGTCAGCCAACACCCTGTATTAACCTGAACGTTTTATTCTTGCTTTGTTGTACAAGTATCTAGCGATTCCCAAATCTCCCTAACTAAACATCACATATTTTCCATGTTTATTTGTTTTCCACACACAGCTACAGCCAAACCTGGACACACCAAACACAAGGCCCACACATTTTGAAACAATTACTGCTGGCTCTTTCAGATGCATCACGCTTTTCTTTGCTCACACTGAATTCACTGGCACTATTTAAGGTAATTATCAATCATCAAACAACATTACACTTCAAAGTATCCCAACATGAAATTCTCTATGCCAGTGTCAGAGTTTGTGACGTCTCTGTGGAAAGTTACAGGGCAAGGTGTGACCCAAGAGTTTGTGGAAATGGTCTTATGATGTTCAATTTGTTTATATCAAATTATTCTTCCAACAAAGGAATTTTGGATTCGTGACATTGTTGGATTGTTGGAGTGATACTAATGTTAGAGATGTTAGCTTTTTCAGTTCCAATACCAATTTCATTACTAGTTTAAGTATCTACTCATACCCAATATCAACCACTGCCAATGCAGAGACTGAAAACATTAATAAAATAAGACAAAACTGATTCAGATGTGTTATGCAGCTGTTATTTATCTCTCTCTCTAACAACTTTGTATAAATAAAAATTCTGACATTTTGTGACTTTCTAAGCCAACTATGGCCAGTAAATAGTCTTATTGCATCAATTTCCAACCAAGGTATTGGCTGAACTGATATTTGGAAGCCGATATCCGTCCACATTTTTCAGTATTAGCGCTGATATGTGATACCACTATTGGATAGGTTCATCCCTAATGCAATGCCATATATTACCATAATCCTACAGCTATGCACCAATGTAAAAAAAAAAAAAAAAAGATGTAACCTTAAACTAAAACTTTAAGTAAACCAGTGTCCCTGCAGCAATGGGAGAGACGATTGGTTTTCTGCTGGTGAATGTAGATCAGAATGTAGTTATGTTGTGCATGATGAATAATTGCTTTTATTCCACAAGATGTATTTTACTGTAATAACCAGTAGATTGTTGGTCAGTCTACTAGTTCACTGCAGAGAGAGTCATTGTAATGTGAATTCATTAATTTAGTAACAAAGGTGAAATGAGGATTCCATAAATAAAAATAAAACACCATTAGGGATAAGAAAAACACAAGAGATAGGCTGATATATCAGTCTTCTATTTGCACTTTTTAGTGGATCAAATATTGGCCTTAAATCTCCAGCAGAGGCCAATATTTTATTTGGGCCCACCAGCTGCCTAAAGAGTACATATAAAAGTTTATTTGAACACTTTACTATGAAGAGAAAGCTGCACAAAACACAACTACAGTGCTCCCTTAAAGGTTTATGGACAAAAGGGCTGTGGGTTTGTTCGTAGTAAATTTAAATTACAGAATTGGAGGAAAATAATCAAAATCAGCCCTACATATTGGTTTCTCTGGATTCTAAACCATCGGTATCACTCATGAAAAAACCCATATTAGTATATTGGTTGATGTCTAACATTTAGGTATAATTAATCATTTAAGTCATGGATTGCCTACTGCTGAGGGTTCAGTGACTAAATATGGAGTAGCTCCTTAATAATTGTATTCATTGTTATGTTAGCTTTCTTTGATTGTTACAGTTCTGTTTTGCACATACTATTTATCCAGGGGAACAAAAAGGAAAATCTGCTGCCATATAGTAAAACCTACTTTTGGCCATACATTTTACAACATGTATTATATAACTTGGATGCCAAAAGTCTGTGAAATAACAAATACAGTCTGCTGCAAAGGCCCTTGAAAGATTATAATCGTCGCTCGCCCACTGAGGACATGCATTTGAAGGAGACACACAGGTTTAAGTTAGGGATGAGTGCAGTTAACCACAATCTACTGCTAAGCTCACAATAACACATATCTGACAGGGGCTAATACAGGAAACATAATACAAGCACTGTATATGGTTTGCAGATGGAGGGGTAAAGACAGTTGGGATTACAGTAAACTACAGACATCTGGCTTCAGTGATAAACTTCAGCCTTGTATTCTCCACATAGGCTGCAGTGGTACAAAGATATAGGAAAAATAATGCGAATAACAGAAGAGCTGGAGAGGAAACTGGAGAAGGTGAAGCAAATACAAAGTCCGTAAGATGTTCAGAGTGCAAAAATGAAACAATACTTTTGCAGTATAGTTTTACCATTCCAATAAACACGAAATAGACTAATTACTGTTGATCTTCCTGTTGTGCTTTCCATTAATAATAATACAGTGATGTCAAATTCAAAAGAAATGCCTGCAGTATGTTTTGCCTGAATTTCTGGAATTAAAAAGGAAGCTGTGTGTCTATTAGTCATGCTTCTGTCTATTGTCCTACTATCCATGTTTCCTATCATCTGTAGTTATCTGTCAGAGCACTTGTACAAACAGCACCCCTGCCAACAGCCAAGGGCACACGCAAGGCTGTATGTATAGGTGGCCAATGTAAAAATGTCAACATTATATAATAAATGTACTGTTATATTTAGAATTATTTAGAAATTTGACATTATAAAACTCCTAATATTTGGAAAAGGTTCTGAACTTACGACTTAAAGAACAAAGTAGTTCCAAGGCAGCCATTTGCATGTATACATTGTGTCCCTGATTCAGAGTTTGAGACACTAAGCTGTATTCAAAAGTGCATTGAGTGAGAGCTGCTCTGTTGATGCTTTTCTCCGTTTTATGCCAATACAAACAGCCCCTGGATTTAGACCTGGAGAGCCCATATCCTGCGTTACCGGCCTGAGAGGGGTTCTGTGTATTTTAAAATCCGAATGTTTTGGAGTTTGTGCACGTATCCATTCTACTCTACTGTCCCTGATGAGACAAACGGAAACACAACAAGAAGAAACAACCACAAACACAGAAAATCAGAAATGATATCACCATGTTTTGCAGAACAATTGGGTGCAAAGGTTCAGCTTCAGCAGTTTCTGTGCGATGGGTTTTAAAATGAATGAATCAAAATGTGCAGTAACATACACACACCGTAAACATCCTGTGGCATGAGCGTCACCCCTGGTCCAATCCCAAAAGGACACTGTGGCTCCTGTTTAGGCCAATACGCAGCTGATCATTATATAATACATTGAATAGAGAGTTATGTGTTATAGCAAATACGGCATGTTCCTCAATTATGTTAAATAATAAGCAGAACAACACAGTGTCTCACATGGGCCCAAGAATGTAGCTGTGGAGGCTTTAGCTTAACTGTGACCAATGTAAGTTTGACACTGCTGGCACATGCATTTCATGACAATATTACATCATACATTTGTATTATGTATTTCAAAAAGCATTTATAACTGTATTTTAGATAGGCAAGATAAATAAGCAGCGGTGGAGGAAGTACTCAATTTAGTTGCTTAAGTAAAAGTACAGATACCAGAGTAAAAAAAAAAAAAAAGGCTAAAGTAAAAGAAAAAGTATCAGATGGAAACATCTACTTAAGTGAAAGTGTTAAAGCTGTTTAAAAATGCAATTTAAAAGTAAAAAGCAAAAGTTGTTTTCAGATTTTGAGATCTTATAAAGCTTCAAATGTGGTGATTTTGATACAGATTTGTGTTGAATTTTGTTCAATAAAAACGATTGAATCAATAGGTTTTTTCTAGCTGCTTTTACTTTTATATTTTTGTTTGCTCAAATTATGAACTTAAAAATAAATCTTTTCAGCTGTTCTCAGACAATAATAAAAATACTTTTACTTACAAACCAGTTCAAAAATGTAGTGGCGTAGAAACTGCAGATACCTGCTCTCAAATGTAGTGAAGTAAAAGTAAAATGTATCCACTTTAAAATGTACTTAACTAAAGTACAGATACCTAAAATGTATACTTAGTACTACTTTTACTTTCTTATGTTCCACCACTGTAAATAAAGGGGCACATATACTTTTTTATTTATTTAAAAAAAAACACAAAAAAAACTACAACAGCCAGGAGATTAATAAATCAATGTATACAAAGGTAGGCCATTTTTTTGTATTCTCAAACCACTGGTAAATTCAAAAACAATATAAGCTGCGTTAAATAAGATTAGAGGGAAAAAAATATTACATATTAATCATGAATTTGTTTTTTCAAATGCCTCGGAAAAATGTTTAATGTTCTTTTTATGTTATTTTGCGCTCAATCCCAACACAGCCAGCCTCTGTAAACAAACTTGGGTCCTGAGTGTAGTAAGTTTTTCTGCAGGTTTAGTGGAAATGTCTCTCCCTGCTGAGCATCAAAGCCATGTTTGAGGTTGGATGTTTTTAAGGAACATAAAATCCAGCTGGAGAAGTGAACGCTCCTGCCCTCCCGGCCTCCCTCAGAGTGGCCCTCACTGCACAAGCCATTTCTTTCACTTTAAATCTTCCACCATTCAGACTGACAAAGTGTGACTGCATTTGAAGTGGTTTAAGAGTTGTTGAAGATTGATTGGTTTGCTGTTCGCTCATGATTGATGTTGATCAGCTCTGTGCAGCTTAAACTGTCATAAGAACTGACTGTATACAAACTACAGGTGATGAATCAAATACCAAACTAAAATAAACAAATAATCATTTTTGAAAATTTTGTCATATTTTACTTAATGGTGCACTAGGTAATTTTTCTGGTTCGCAACCTGCTTGTCTCCATGGAGATGTTATGGAATTAAACTAAAAAAACAAAGCATGAAAACATGTATTCTTACTGTGAGAACAGATCACCTCTCCACAGGTCTCACCTGTAACTTGGTCTCTGGTCCCAACTGCTCCTCTCCAATGGAGACAGATAAACTTAAATATGTGCTACGGAGCATTACGGAAAAACCAATAACTTCTTCAGGCAAACAGTTTGCAGTTTTTATTTTTAACAAGATCATTGAAAAAAACAATACTAAGTAAAACATATGCATTGAGTTATTGGTTATGGTACTTGTTATTGCTAATAATAGACAATTTAGATTACCCTTTCATAAGCCTAGTACTTTCCAATACATGATACTGAACTTATGAAATAGATACAATGGAATGGAATGAAAGCAAAAACAGGAGGAACTACACTGTCTCTGTGACAAAGCAGAAACATTTTTTTGTTGTTTTCCTTCTTTGGTCTTATAAAGATGTATGGTGTGTACTCTGTATTATCAATAATAATTTATTATCCTTATCCAGCACATGGCCCACATGGAGTGAAAGTGTGCGAAGACTAGAGAATCTAAAGCTATGTTCTGATGATGTCAGGATAACTACAGTCACATGTTTATGCCCTTCCTAATGATGCCCTGGATCTCCAACACACAGCAATGACTCCAGATAAAGATTCACATCTGGAAACTGTCTGTCCTGTTGCCATTTTAACGTATGTTAAATATATATATAAACCTATGCATGTTCTGTCTCATGTTAGTTACACTTTCACCACCTTTGCCTCTCTAAAATAGGTGTAATATAAAGAAGGTGTCCATCAATTCAAGCATGTTCATTTTAGAATATGCCCATGCCCAGAGAAATCAATCACTTACAGAGTCAACCTTTTTTTGAGAAAAAACATTGCAAAACACGTGATTATCCAGTTGGAGACTTTGAAACTGAATGTAAACATGGACATGGACTTATCTTACCAATGGTTATAATTTCCATGATGCCAGTTTCATATAGTGGTGACCAAGATCTAATGCCTCCATCTAAAAACATCACTCCCCACAGTCCCCACAGCCTTATCCGGGACACCATACTGGACCAGTTAAACATAATGGGCCTTTGCTCTGTTGCATTAATGAGGTAAGAGGACTAAGTGTTGCTGTCTTCACCTCTTGCCTCCTCTTTTCGGGTCAACTGGTGATAAAACACTGGTGAGTTGGTCAGGCCAGATGATCTCATGTGTTGTTCTTCTTAACTTTTTTCTTTCCTCCTATCTCCTCACAGACCGAAAGGCTTAACAATTGTCTTGTATTTCTCAGCAGCGAAGTCCCAGTGGAGGTGTCAACCAGTCAAAAGTTAAGCAGTGTGAAGGATGAGAAGGCTTTTGTTGGAGATATACTCAACCCAGAATGGGCTAATCGCACAGAAACACAGGCACATAAAATAAACACACCTGTGTCCTGAATCAATGCCAGGGCTCTATCAGGATGTTACTCTCACTGCTGGTTCCCATTGTCCAATCATTTACCCCAGTTTTGGTTGAGTCAAAATCCAAATTCAGCTCCAGATTTCCACAATTTAAAATTACTTAAAGTCAGCTGTGTGGAGCCAAGTTCATATTGAAACAATGATTATGTTTCTTTTCTTTCTTGAGCTTTCCTGGGAGAATTCCAAGTGAGGAATACCAGAAAACTGTACAACAAAAATAAAAGTGCCACTTTTTCAAAGTGTACTGCTCAACAGAAATTACAGCTAACTTAATTCAGTATATTCAGTATATCCTAATATGTCCACAAATACTGTATAACAAAAACCTATGGCATGGTGCTTGTAACCCATGGAAGTATGGAAGATGAACAAAGTTGGCATTATATTGGTTTCAATGGCTCATCCTCATTGACACATGATGCCAAATTTTTTTTTTTTTTTTTCCAGTATTTACTTCCTACTACCTTACACCGCCCATCATGTGATGACAGTTCACATAGATCCTAATATCACATAGTTTACTTGTAAGGAAAATAAAGCTATGTGGATTCTTTTTTTAAGGTGGTAAAAACAAATACATTTTCTTTTTCATATTCCTGATTGCTGTCAGTCATAGTTGTAGACTCTACTAAATAGCCCCTTTAAGTCATATATGATATTCTATAGATGTCCGCAGTATTTTGGTGTGAGAAAATATCCTGTACTGTCAGTCACAGCAGGGCCACATCTGCTCTTCATTTGCTAAACACCCATCTTCTATCTCTGTATCATCTACACAGCGGGCACACACGGACCAGGTCTATGTATTTTATCTTGCTCTCCATGGGGTTCAGTAACCTAAGCCCGTCATGTAATATTGCTTTCGGGTCAATGATAAATGTAAAAATGAAGAGAAGCCATAAACACAAGATAAGACTGGTCCACGGGGAGCATCGAGGCCCTGGACACAGTTTGGGATGAGGTCAGGATCATTTGTGACGGGACACCGGATCCAGCTGGAGGTCAGGGGGCACTGGGTCAGTGTCCTTCAGGCTGACAGTTGTGTGGTGGAGGCCATGTTTTTGTGTCTTTAAACTGGAACCCAACTTATCAGTTTAAGATCGTCCAGCCCAGATATGTACTCAAAAATTGTGGTCAAGTAAAGCTGGGCTCACACAGTGAGATTTTTGGGCAGATTTTGACATGCATTTTAGTCAAATATCAATTGAAAAACATAAGAAATTTTGGCTTGTGCGAGCATCTGTGTTGTGCTGTGTACAGGGGTTACAAGCTAAGGGCCTAAGTGCATGCCTCAATCGCGATATTCAATCGCGCTGTGTGAGTTTGGGAAAAAAAATGTAACATCTTAAATCTTACAAAATCACACAGTGTAAGCCAAACTTAAAGGTACTGTGCTATAAACCAAACATATATATTCTTAACTGTAACTGCTGAGTGTAACAGATATACAACAACAGTAATTCTAGTACTGCTACTATACCAATTCTCTGCTGCCTTTTTATGTTTTTTTTGTTTTGTTTTTTTACTGCTACCACTTTGTAGCTGCTGGTGATGTACAACTATTTATGGCAGTTTAGTTTTGAGGCATTTAATTAATTAATTAATTAGTTACACTGCAGTCAGCAGAGCAAATTATCTGTCATCTAGACTGCATATGGGCTATATCATTTCCATTGTGCCGGATGCCTTTGCCGTTTCAGACCCCTTTATTTTTTCATGCTTGGGACTGGCACAATTCTAAACTTAGAACCACATGACTCAATGTCTGCAGCAACGTCCATGAACAACATGAAACAGTTCTCTCCTTTTTAAGTAGAACTTAATGCTAACCATACAGCCAAAATCTAATAGATTTTTTGAACACCTGTTTTTGTGTACGTAACCTAAAATGACTTGGCTTTGAGCTATGTCCCTAATGACAGAAATATTTAACAAGAGAACACCATCATCATCTCCACAAATTAATAAATGAACGAGCCATTAATCCTTCAGTGCACATGAATTAATCCAAAAAGCACTTGTAATAACACAGGGATCACACACACAGGCAAAGTGCTGGTTTAAAACAATACCAGTTGCATAACACAACATATGCACTGATATGTGGTAAATGGTGCTTTCTTTATTAGGTCACACCTGCAAAAAATCAGACTGGCAAAATCTCAAGTAGTCCTCCCTTTATGAAAGTGGACCACTCCCAAACTCTGGGTTCCTGAGCACAAGATATGCTTCAATAAATCATGACCAATGGAAAAGTCTCCAGACAGGTGTGTTGTCTTTTTATTATCTTTTGGATATCCTGGCCTTAGATGTCAACTGTAATAACTACCAGGGTTTCTTTTTGGTTTGTATGTCCTAATTGATAAATTAATTGTCCTTTTGAAGGTGATAATAGTAAAGGGCAGATATAGTATTCAGTCTATACAATTTAATTGGACATGTATTTCATACATTTAAGATGACTGAAATAGTGGTTAATTAAGTAGGGAAAAACATTCAACAAATTGTCAGATTCAGGAATTCTCTGAAAGTGTCTAAATACCCTTGGCGATCTCTCAAACACAATTACTATAGTAGCTATTTGGATTGACTACATGTAGCCTTTTTTGGACTGTGAATAGAAATAGCCTACATTGTGAGATCTATGAAGGATCCCATAAAATAGAAATGGAGACGCCACATGCATATTCCACGTTTTTGAAAGGGACTAAAGCAAGTGCTGCTTTGAAGAACCTCTTGTGGGGTTTGCAGCTAAGATGAAGGGGAAGAGGAAGCCGTCCCAGTGTGCATTCGCTTTCTGAAGGTTTGTTTAGAGAGACAGTTTAACATCTCTTTGGTACACTTGGCAATGGGACAAGTTCGGAGCCCTCAGGAACCACAACAACTACTCCTTGATCATTTACTGCCACCCACTGCACTCAGATCAGTTACTTTGCCCCCAGCTCTGCCTCCTTGGAGCCAGATAGGAGCTCTTTCTCCCTGGTAGACTTCAGCTGTACCCTTAGGTCCAAGTTAAACACATAACAAAGCACACACACACAGCTAGCATGCATTGCTGGCTACTGATCACAGGACATTAACGTTGGGGCTAACACAAACTTTTTAGAGTGTTGATTTGAGGCCATCCATCTATAATAGTTGCATAAGACTTGGCTCAGATCACTACCACAACACCACCCGCAAGTCTTACAAAAAACATTGGCATTTTTCTGGTCTTTGATCAGTCTTGGCTAACGCTGATTGTGACGCACTAATGACTAAACAACAGAAACACGCACTAACGACCATTACTCACTATTTCATAATGGGTGCCAGGTTTTATTTGTGCTTTTGTACTGTATAAAGGGATAAGGAGGTTAAGAACTGCTGCACAATTTCTATTAATAAGTTGACATAAAAAATAAGCAGAGTAAGGTAAGGTTATTGTAAGGTTATTGAGAGATGAGATTGCATTTACCATCTCAGACTGCCCTTGTGAGACCCCTGTAGTGTAAATGACTTGAGTTCTTGGAAGAGAGGAGAGTGACCAGGAAGTACGAAGTTAAAAAAAAGAATTTTGAGAAGAATTTGAGAGATCCTGTTTGCTGTAAATTGTCCCGCCGGATGAAAAAGGAACATTTTCAGGAATATGTGTTCATTTATTTTATACATCATCAATCATGATTACAGTGAGTCAGTCGGCTCAGTCGGCTCAATGGTATGTGAGTTGGACCACCCAAAGCAGGCTCATAAAACATTACATTAGGAGTAAAGAATAAGAATAGTAAATTTTAGTAAATTTTACTTTTAGTCAAAGTAAAATTATCAGTTTGGTCTACCTGATCTCCACCTCAGTTGCACCATCAGTCTGTGGGCCAGGGAGAGACATCAATCTCACATTAAGAATCTCTCTTGCCAGGGTCAACGTACAACAGTTTATTAATTCAAAGACCATTATTTCCAGTTTCTTGGAGGAGCATGACAGGATGTTTGGATACCATGGAGGGTCACTCTCTGACGTCACTGACCATCTCTGTGGTGACTGACAGGAAGTCCTGTTTACCTGGATGCCTCTGAGGTCAGAGGGTTAAGATTGGGCCATGACCTCTGGCTCTAATCTCTCTGTCCTCTCCAGCTGTGCCAGATGAGCTCTGGTGCCACTACTGACTGTTGCTACTGAAACTCCTGCAGCTTTTTCTATGAGTGGCATTTCCCTTTAGCATTGTCTTTGTGGGATTGAAGTCAGTTTGTATGGCTGCTGCACATGGACTGTGGATGTGTCCTGCTGCGTCGCTGGAAGACAGGAGCAGTCTGGAGTTGTCAGTCAGTTTCTTTCAGTAGGGGTCCATGTGCACAAACACGTTCAACAGATCAGCCCACACCTGCTTTCAGTTTAAAAGGGCAGAGATCAGGCAAAGATGGATGGTTATCACGGGTCATACATGAGGCAGGAGTATAGAGTGTGTCCGAACTGTAGCTCAAAACACCTCACAGCAGGTCTCGGCCTGAGCAGCCAGTTGATGGACACTGCTCATTTAGGTTGGTCCCAGTTGGAGATTATTGCTGAAACTTTGCTATCATCGACTGATAAGAAGTTCTCCAGAGAGGGCGATGGATAGCTGCATTGAGCAGAGCCTTGGCCATTAAACGAGCGGTTAGAATTTCTCACAGTTTCCCCATTGTGGAACAAATAGGGTTTTCTTATCTGAAATAATGAATTCAATAGTGATGCCAGACAGAGGCATAGAAACCCAAAAGCAGAAAAGTGCACTGATTCTCACCAAAGTAATGGATTAAACTCTCTTGTGTGTAATATCACAGTGCCCTCCATTATTGACTTAACAGTTCCCTCTGAGTACATACTACTATTAACCAATTCTTAAGAGTGATCATTGCAATTACTAAATTACTAACACAATTACACAACCAACTTAATACTGGGGCCCAAATACTAAAGGCATCCAACCATAGGGGAGATGAGGTGAAAGTATTAGCACAATTCACTGGCTGAAATAATGTATAATAATAAAATAATAATATTCCATCTTTACAAGTGACATTTCCAGTTAACTTTTTCACCTCACCATTGTTAGGGACCTGTAAGTCAAGTCCAATACCAAAACTAAAAATATCTTCTTGTCATGACTAAGAGGGATATTTGCGTGACAGTGGCGTGTGGTGCCTCGTTGACTGCTCGAGTGTTTCTTTGACAAAGTTATTTCTGAGCCTTGATACAGGAAACACACTCTCACATAGTTCTGTAAATAGCTAGAGACGAGGATGGCCTTCCAGAAGATGAGTGAGAAGTCAGACAGATGAAGTTTCATCAGATGGAGCCAAGGCAGGACTCTATGGGGTGAGGAAAATGACTTGATGATGAGTATAGAGTAAAGAGGACGGAAATACTGACATTGTGGATTATTATCGTGATTGAAGTATGTATGTAAGTAAGTATGTAAGTGTTATGTAACTGAAAAGACAGACAAAGGCAGAACACGTTATGCATGTTTCTTAACAACAAACACAAATGAAGAAAAAAAAGTGTTTTATTTTTGTTCAATAATTAACTGTTTCACTCTACAATATACCCTCTTCAATGTGGCTCTATTATATGTAATTAAGATTGTTTTGAATAGTTTGACCTGCTCTTTTGTCCAAACTAACGCCATAAATTGTTTGGTATTTTGTTCTTTTTATATCAATGGACTATCACAACAACCCTGGCAAAAAACAAGCAATACTAAAGCTAGAAGACACTCTAATAAAAATTTCCATGGCATGTGCTACTTAATACGTCCCTGCTCTTTCAAATAAAAAGTCCAGTACATTGTGCAAGACCTTTATTTTCCTTTCTTTGCTGTCCACCATCACAACCGTTTTACTATATCATTACCCACATCTCTCATTGAGTCCATTAGCTGCGTCAAGTGAAAAGTACAAAACTAATTGTTGTGTATTTTTACCATTGCTCTTTTCTTGTGTTCAGTTTGGTCAGTAGACAGGACCTGGGCCAGACTGGTCCCATGGCTCTTATCCGCCGACATCCAACTACATCCTATACCTAAAATAGCAGCCTACACCAATTTCTATTCTCATTGTTAAAATCCTGCCTGGAAGTGCTCAAGGTTCACGGTTAGTTATACCTGGACTAACATTTAAATGTGGCTCACTGAGTATAATTTCAGTAGAATTTAGGGTGCGTTCACATTAGTCCTGATGTAGTCTTTATTTGTATTGTTCTAGTCCTAGTCATCTCCATGGAAACTTGAGCAGCATAATGTATGTATGTAATGTGTACTACTATTGTTTTTGTGTGTAGGCGACACGGTGGCTGAGTGGCAACACTCATGCCTCACAGCAAGAGGGTTTGGTTGGATCCCCGGGTCGCCAGGCCTTTCTGTGTGGAGTTTTTCATGTTTCTCCCCGTGTTTGGATGGGTTTCCTCCGGGTACTCCAGTTTCCCCCATCAACCAAAACATGAACGCTCTTCGAGACAACTGTTGTTGTGATTTTGGGCGTTACAAAAACAAATGAATTGAATTGAAAATTGAATTGAATTGAATATCTTTCTCCACATTGAACTACGCATACTTCCATTATGTCATTGGGCAAGACACTTTGCTCTATATGAATGCAACTGATGGTTAGAGAAATACGTTTTTTTTTAAGTTTTTTTTTTTATATTTACCAAAGACACTACATGACTTACTGAGCAACTCTAAATGATGACATACTTTCACATCATCACCCCAATAAAGTTGCAGTGACCTGGAGTATTACATCACCACTGTAGGAATACTGTGAACAGTTTCTATAGGCCTCGGGGGTAGCCTTGTGTCCCAAATATACTCTATATATATGTTAAAGAGCAGAGGTTACTGTGAGCAGGGGTGAGGCATGCCAAAGTATTCACTACCACTCAAAATAAATATATGAAGTGTAGCAGGAAGCCATCAACTGCTGGATCCCACCACAATAAGAGCCTGTTATGAAATCCTGTGCTGTATATATAGAAACAAAGCAGAGAAGGAAACTCACACCCCAAAGCATCCTCATCTGCATCATCATCACTTCCTGTTTTCATCCGTATAGGTATCACTACTGTACAAGCAGCAGTCACACACTACGCTACCAGGACGAGGAGGAAGACAAGCCACTGGGAACCTTTAAACAACGGGACATTTTTAGAAAGGTTCCTCTTGAGTGGGGAAACAAAGGGAGGAAGCGAGATGACGTCGCCCAGCAGGGAATCCAGGGGTCAACGGTGGCACATTTGACACACCTATATGGGACAGTCCCAGGCAAGAAGACATTCACAGTCACCTTTATAAACATAGTCAAGGTCCTTTGTGCTTGTCTTAAAATAGGAACTTCCTGTATGTTGGAGAAATAAGGACAGATTTCCGCCTTAAATGTTGTTTATTTTCTGCATTTAAGTTGATGGAATTGATGCATATTTGAGAAATCTGCACTGTTCTGCATTATAGACTTTCACCTTCCCTTTATCCGTGCCCACTGTAATGTAGTTATTTGTCTTGTAAAAAATTCAGACTTTTGATCATATATGTAGGGTTAAATAATGGCACATATAAACTTTTTCAGTGATAAAACTGTCAATAAAAATCCAATCTTGCTACTGTGAAATCACACTCAATGGATCTGTTTCTATTATTAAACAGTTTTATATCAGCATAGTATCACATGTTTTTTTTTTGTTTTTTTTTTAATATATAATGTGTAACTTTTAAATACTTTTATAGACAACACATTAACACACTAGGTAAAATTCTGATTACTGGAAGTATTTAGTAAACAACAGCCAACTTCCTTTGCATCTAAACATAGTCCCGGTGTCTATAAAAGGACAACAACAGTGGACTGTAATCAAGTACAACTGGGAACATAAGGAGGGAATAACGAGCCAGACGACACACATTAGAGGACTCAGCTTGTACAGAACAGAGACATTATTCATGATTTTAGAAAGAAAATGTATTAAACAAGCGTAAAGGTCATTCTCTATATAACAAGCACATCCATCATGCTGATACTGATTGTAATATTTCTGTCATCCTCATTTGTTAGGTAATTTTCAACTTAAACTTCTTCACATTCAAAAACAAACCGCTATGATAACATGATAGTCTACTGTATTTTGTAACATCTATGAGTACATACACACAACACAGGTGGTCCTAAATTGGTTGGCATTTGAATTTTGCTAACATTTAGCAATAAAATTACTCAAACTCTAAAAGCTGGCCACTCTCAGCAGTACCACACAGTTGGATTTACATTTTTAAGTGACTAACTAAATCTTGTGACAATGACAATGACGAATCTCAGTGTTGGATTCATATTACAACAGGCAAATCCACATTCAGTTACTGCCTGTCAGGTTTGCCTTTTTAAAAGATTTTGGCCTACCATTTATTTGACAGTTGGACTGGGGGAATATTTATGGTAGAATTTAGGAGATTTGTGCAAAAGTGAGGCCGAGCAGGATCAGGATCAGAGTGACCAGTTTGTGTTTAACATGAATAAAGACACATATGAGTTAGATACAGAGGGACATCTGGAGCAGCTTAGGCCTGTTACATACTGTATGGCTGTGAACCAGAGGGGGTACCACCATCACTCCTCGCTCAAACTCAGTTCTCTCGCTGTCATGGCACCTGGGGGGAACATGTGATGCTGTTTACAGTCTAGGAAAGTAGGCAGCTCCCTCAAATACTCAAAATAGAAATGCCTTTTAAAGCGCTGTATGCCATTAAGCTAAAGACTGGATGGAGAAACTGGCATTGTCAACAGGAAGCAGTTAAACTGTTTAGTTGAATTATTCACATCAACTGCACTGTACAGGTTTAACTCTTTATTGTGCCGAGTAGCTCAGGATGCTGTGGTGTGAATTTGATCTTTTTTTTTTTTTTTTTTTTTCTTCAAGTGAAATTAAAGTGATTAACAGCACAATTACAAAGCAAGAAACACTGGATTGTTATAAGTGAATTTCAATTCCAAATCCAAATTGGACCTTTGAGTAACATTCAGTTGGTTTAAAGCCAGCTCCATCCATGTGGAAGGTCTCCTAATCCAATATGCACACCTACTCTAGACTGCTTTGATATTATGATACAGGAGTGGAGTCAGGGAGGTTGTGTAAAATCTAATAATAGTTTTGAATGGAGAGGAGAGATAAGCATCAAAAGGTATAACTTCACTTTGATGGAGGCTCAGGATTCATCTCTGTAACATATGAGTTGCCATGAAACACTTTGCCCTCATCTTGACTTGGACTAAAATCAAATTATGTCAAACTCTGTCAGATCTGAGTATTGATTCTTCGTTCTTTCAGCAGATGTGGTCAAAACTGGTTTCCACATTTATTATTATCTGATAAAATTCTTCAAGAAGCTAAAAAGAGTATTTGATATTTGATAGTTTTGGCCCTACTTTAAACCTCCTCCTTGCAAGAGTGACCGGTCAGTCTGCCCCAGTCTTGGGTACATTTATGATGGCATTCAAGCAGCAGTGTAATATGTCTAATATTATTATACGTACAAGTACAAGACTTTCCACAGTGAGAACTTAACATTGAGCACTTGCCAAAACCCAAGGCCATGTTGTTGTTTTTTTTGTATGTTTTATTAGTTGCTGGGGAAAAACTGAACATGTTTTATCCCCCCAAATCCTCATTGCCAAGCCCTCAAATAATAAAGTAACCTCTTGGACTTTTACTTTTGTCAAACAACACAAAACATGTGCAAGATAAATAATTTTAGCACAGTAAATATTGATATCATTTATTATTTATGTATTTGTTACTTTAGGTGTGGATTACATATTAATCCTATTTCAGTAGCCGATTTAGCTTGACAAGCAGGTCGAAACAAAAAAAGGAAGTTACTTGCTGTATTTTCCTGGGACTCGCGCAAAACGTTCACTGGTTTGTGACTCCAGTGAACTTTTTATCTTAATTGCAGACATTACATTAAAAGTTGACCTGAGTTGATGTGAGTTATTTAAGTCTAATGTTATACTTAAATGTCCTCGTACAGTCTGTTCCCTGGTCCTCTTCACACTGGACTCAAAAGTGGAAAGAGATAAAGGCATGTCTAATTCAATGTTGTGTCAAATTACTCTTCACATGCACAGATAATTCAAAGCAGAATATGCTCTAATTTATAACTTTTTTTTTTAGTTAAAAAAGCTAAATAGTGCAAAATATGTAAGACAACATAAAAATGCAACTATTATATTTTTTCTAAATTCTCATTGCAGCAGCAGAATCAGCAGCCACATTAGCTTTTCTGTCTTCTTTTATACTCATATCTTGTCACTATGTCTTCATTTGCCAATGTAAATAAGAATCATTTGCTTTTCACTCACTCTGTGTAATTTCAAAATGCCAAAGTCCTGGAGTAAAGATTTAAAGGTGCACTAAGCAACTCTGACCCCTGTTTGTATCCATGGACCCATGTCCCATGGCATTATATTACTATTATTACTAATATTACAAACATTACTACTAATTACTAACCATTACAGATGTTTTTACTGCTGGAAAAAATGCATTTGTACTGTGAACAGGCTTGCCTTTCTACAAATCTTATCTGTAACTTACCTCTTCTTTCCCAGTATGATAGATATGTTTAATGCCATGCTGTGGAACATTACAGGCAAAACAATAATATCTCCCTAGAAATGTAAAATTACATTAAATGTTTTTTATGTCTGATTTAACCCTAACAGCATTGAGCATGATTTAATCCTGACAGCATACTGTGAGATGCAGGGGATTCATAGTGGGCTCAAACTCTTGCATGTCTAATGGTAATAAGACTATGGCTATAAAAGATCTTTGTATTTTGGGGACACATACAGTGCCTTAATGGGACATGAATCAGAGTTGTCCTTTAAGACTTCCGTACCTGGATGAGTCATTTATGAACTAAGTGAAATACAGAAAAAGTAGAGAAAAGGCCACAGACTTGAAGGAACACACACAGACTTTCTCTCGTAAAGCTCCTTAAGGTCCTCCCTCCAAGCATGTTTCGAATTTTTCTATTTTTACTTTGGACACCAGTAGTATAATTTAAAGATGACATTGTGCTTGTGTCTGCTGTCATAATCTATGTGACTCGAGGAAGATGATGTTATAATTTGGCCTTTTTAAATTGCAATCTTAATCTAAAACAACTTGATAAAAAAAACAAGTAAGCTGACTTCTATCTGCCCAGTGGGATCTGTCATCACAACAAAAGCAACAAAATGACTATGCAACACTGCAGAATCCTATAAGTATCACTGTTGAAGAAATACGAGCGCCAAGTAAGTAAGGACTGAGGACAGTGAAAAGAGTATGTCAATATGACAATTTGTGCTCAAATATGCACAAATCACATCAAATACACCTTTGAGAGAGAAAATTGTGAGGAGAAACAACTATAACATGGTTAAAAGCTCTGAAGAGTCACTTTTGCATGGCAGGTCTGCTTAAAATCAGTCATATCAGTGATTTTTTATTTGATCCAATGCAAGTAGGTGGCCAAGTATTGATCAACCAGTACCAGAGTCAATACTGATGCCAAAGGGATTTGTGGAGCAGAGATCACCTTTTTATTGTTATATAAATAATGTATTTCAAAAGTGTATTATATTTGTATTGATTATATTAAAAATATATATATATTATGAGGTCAATGCACCCATCCCTACACTTGAGTTTAGGCCAAGAAAAGCACATTGTTTAAGTAAACATCTACCAATTGTGTATGCTCGTACAGACAAGACATATTCATTTGTCAAAATGATTGACATGGAGATCTCTCTTAATTAATTACCTAATGATATGTTGAAGTAAAACTGTAATTGCAGCACAAGTCATCATTGTGGATTCTATGTGAAGGTGAAACATGTCACTCAGACATCAGAGCAAACACTACACCAAATGACCCCAGTGCCAAAGTGAGCAGGATTTCACAGGTCGAAGACGGTGAATTAATTTAGAAAAGTGCTAACAAAACATGAAAAGACATGTCATGAACAAAGACAGTCAGAATATAACCCAACAACACAGAATCATTAAGAAAGTAGGTAGTTATGGTGGTAGCAGTTGTAGTAGCAGTAGCAGCAGCAGTAGTAGTAGTAGTAGTAGCAGCAGCAGCAGCAGCAGCAGCAGCAGCAGCAGCAGCAGTAGTAGTAGCAGCAGTAGTAGCAGCTACTAGTAGTAGTAAGAAAGCAAAAGCTTGTCTTTTTCAGCATAATTGTTTGAAGTACTTTCACTTCACTCTGTCCCTCCTGAGTATACACAGGACAGTTGTCAATACGTCGTCCTCCAGTCAGCCCCTGGTGTGCTAGCGGAGACACAACATGACACCCTCTGCGTCTGCTACCTGCTGAGATGGTCTGGGCTCATGTCTCACATCCAAAATACCTCCCCTTCTGCACTGCTCTGCACCCCTCTGCCCGTCTGCCACTTTCTCCATCTGGTCCCATTTTAGCTGCATAATAATGCAGTGACAGTGAAGGCAAATCAGAGATGACTCCCAATAATTTAGCATCCATCAGATTTTTCTTTCCTGGAACCACAAACCTGAGTGCGGTTTGGTCTTTGGTTTAAGGTTTCAAAGGGTTCATAGTGACATACAGGTCTATAGTGTGTGATTTGGGGCCCTCACACGTGTGTATGGCATATGATGGAGGTGTGAGAAAAATGGTGGAGTGAAGGATGGCGGTGCCAAACTTTGACCTCATGCAGCTTTTACGTGTATGAAGGTATTTGAAGTTTGGATTTAAAGGTTCAGATCTGACATGTGGCTTGTGTTTGCAATGAAATACCTCCCAGATCCATTGACTGCTCAGAAAATGGATGTAAACATGAAGCTCTTTGGTGTCTATCCTACAGCATTAAGAACATTTCAAGAGGAGACTTTAACACATTATTTGGTGGGCTACTTATCTCTAGAGAGAGAGAGAGAGACAAGCGGTATACCATAGGCTCTAAAATTCCTATGAAAATTAACCTACCGTGGCCATAAATATTTGTGCACTAGTAACATAAGGAATATGATATGTTGCCTGTAACAGTTTCAGTAGCAAGCCTGCCATGATACTTACTATTGTAGTAACCATACAACCATGGTAATTATCATGCAACCTTCGTGAGGATCGGGGGTGCTTAAGTTGCAGGTGAATATCACAAAGGTGCACCAAGCCCCAGGGTTCAAACATGGCTGCCAGTTAAATGGCCGAGCTCAATGGAGTATGCTGTAAGATTCGCCTTAGCAGCCCATGCAGGCCACTGACCCTGTGCAGCATAGTGCTCTTTTCCCACGAGAGCATGTGCAAGGAGCTTGATCTTGTGTACCATGTGACTGCTTTGTCATGTGGTACGCAAGGCCACATAGGTAGAGTGGAGTAAACTGACCCAAAGATAAAGATTGAAAAGCTGTTCTTAAGACAACTAAAGGAGTTTAAACTGAGAACAAGTTTATGATCTAATTTTTGCTGCAGTATTAATGGACTGGCCACTAGCACAACTTGTGACAGGTCTAAGCAACAGTACCTCTTTTGTTAAAGTGTTTGTCCACAATCCAAAGGTTGGGAGTTCAAATCACACTCTTGACCGATCAGATCCACTGACCCACAGGTTGGCAGTGCAATTCCAGCACCCACAGATGAATGTTGCTGCTGTGTCCTTGGGCAAGACAGTTAACCCACCTCACCCGCAGTGTCTGTGTACACTGGTGTATGAATGTGTGTGTGAATGTGTGAGTGGTTCTTTGATGTAATGCGCTTTTATACATATAAAAATCTAAGCATTTACCATTTAAGCTAGCAATATCCAATTCAGACTATATAACAGATCCATGAGGTGCATCTAATACGTTACTACTACTACTAAATACTTATACTTATATTACTATATAGTAACAATGAGATCAAGAGATAGAGTAAGCATAGTCATAATATGTAGGCCTAATGCTCTATAAGAATAGCGTAACTAAATAATAATTAAATATTGCACATTTTCCCAAAATCAAAATATGGAATATCAATTAGGCAAAAATATCCAATATTAATAACACAGAATATTCCACAAAAAGAAAATAATAGCTGCCCCATTATATTGAACAAGAAACCCAGACATCAAGAACAAATGTAGTAACTACCTCTTAGCTGAATGTACTGTTGAGAACTGTCTCTTAGAAACATTTTTAGCAATCACACAGTCAAGTTTACTTACAGTATCGCAGCTTTTGCATGATGAAAATGCATGATGGTGCAGGTCTGTTCTGGTCTTGCAAAACATTGCGTGCACTGAAATACCACGGCCGGAAGCTTGAGTGTGGTGAAATCATGGACATATAGGTGAAATGAACAGACAGCAGCTTCGCCGACGTCTCTCTTTATGCCACTGTGGCTCGCTCTAGCTTGGCCACCTCCAATCACAGCTCCAGATCACAACTCCGGCTTCTTTTTCTGGTTTCGAGAAACGGTCCTCGGCCTTGTATGTCACTTGTATCTCTCTGCTCACAAACTACATTCTTAAGTCCATGTTTCTTTTCCTGTCTTTTTTGCATCTACGAAAATCCAAATCTCAGCGAGCCCGGGAAAAGAGAACTAGGCTATTGCCAGAACTTTCTAGCTCCCTCCACTCAAGCTCAAGTTTACCCCTTGCATACTAGCTGCCACCTCTGGTAATATCATTTAAACTAAATAATGTGAACCCTTTTTAAACATTTAATAACTGTAAATAAATTGAAATTTCTGTGTATTTATTTCATTTTCACTCATTGTTTTTATATCAAATAAATAATATATTATATATATATATATATATATATATATATATATATATATATATATATATATATATAGCGTATATATATATATATATATATATATATATATATATATATATATATATATATATATAGCGTATACTGTATATACAACAATAAGCCTATTGCATGTTTGTTTACATTTCCTGGGATTATCTTGTTAGGGTTGTTGTGTCTGTGACAAAGTACTTTCAATATTATTGTTCATTGTGATATTTTCTATAGCAATTCATCACACTTCAATTTTTTTATCTTTTTATTTTATGACAGGGCTAATGGTAGTATAGCAGTAAGGTAATACAAAACACTCTGTACTTTTTACATTTATGCAATCATTTCGTGCAATACATTTACTTGTAAATGTTTAATAATAAATATATTATACATCATTGAGCTATAGACCACACAGCACACAATGAAGACTAAATCTCTCTAAATTCTGTCCTCATTTGCTTGTCAGTTGTGCAATTTTGCGGTGTGATGTCTTGCTCCGTTTTTGTTAAACTTGCCCATTCTCATTGATTCTCAAAAAACAACGGCAGCTGCTGATGATGGACATTCAGCAATCTCAAGTCTGTCAGATCAAATCCAGTTTAGGCCCTATCTCTCCCTAAAATCTGAATTGGAGCAATTCCTTTGTTGCGTTAGGTCTATTTGGGCCCATTCTGGGTAATATGCGCTTTAAGTTGATTATAGCCACAAGTTTGGAACCACAATATATGTAATTCAATCAGGATTTCCACATGTAACGGATATATAACATATTATTACATATATTGTTAAGACCCAGCTAATGCCCTGCCATTTCAGTACATGCAAAAGTACAAGATAAAAAGAGTCTGTGGTTCCTGAAACTGTTTAAGTAAAGTCTATTGTCTTAAAAATGTCCCATGGAGTCTGTGGTCTATTTTGGCCTTGGGAATACTGTGGGATTAAATTCTTCTTTAAAAAAAAAAAAACACACACATTGCGTAAATAAAAAAGGCCTGTACTTCCATGTATATGCTAAAATTGGGATGGTCTGTATCACCTATATCAGTACCTGATATTTGTCTTTTTACTCTGATATGTTTTATGTACTTCACAGGTTCCACTAAAAAGTGTTACCAGTATAATATTACTCGGATCACTGCCATATTTATATATAATATACCACATTTATGTAGTTGTCTCCAGGAAGATTGTATTGCTTTACCTAGATGAATAAGTTACCGGTACTGCTGTTGTACATTCTATGTCCATGGAGACAAGAGGGGCACCATATTTTTGAAGAAATTTCTGAGCATGTTTTACTCACTGGAACATTCCAGACAAAGCAATAATTATAATTATAATTATAAATATATATATATATATATATATATATATATATATATATATATATATATATATATATATATATATATATATATATATATAAGCAATAATAGACTTGACTATGTCAAGGAAATAATTAATGTTGTGTACTCTCTATGCCTAATCCTGATGCAGCCCTCTCCTTTTACCAAAGCTTGGAACAGTATAGATAATTTACTATAAAGCCTACCTCAGTTAACTGTGCATATGCTGTCCAAAACACAACAGCTTTCCACACCCAAAAAGTTGTGGCCTGGCTTTGCAGTACTTTCCGAGCAGTAAATACTATAGCATACAAGTGGCTTTACCTATTACAATATTCCCTTCCTCTAAGCGGCCCACTTCCCCCAGGCCATTACATTTAGCTTTTACAAAACAACCCCAAATCATTTAATAAACCCACGTTTTGGAGAGCCTATGGGAGCAGAGCTGAATTTATGCCCCAAGGATAAAAAGCCAGGGATCAGAGTGCTTCAGTAAATAATGTTACACTATGAATTATGACTACAGTCTGTTGCCAGTGCTTCGCCTGGACTAATGACAAGACCTGGTTTTGATTAGGACTTACGCAAACACATAGAGAGATGCATACAGCACACACACCCAGCAGAAGTGACCCATGGAGGACGTCCTATCAGTTTAGATAATCTGAGGCTACAGGCATGGAAAGTGATCTGGATTGTGTTATGGGGCAGCTAATGTAGAGGAGGAAAGACAGGAGGCAGAGGGCACCAGACACATCCTTACTCACCACTCAGCTTCCTCTATGGACTGTGTGTCAGACTGTGAATGTTATGGCAGAGTTTGACATTACCAGCATAGACACCAATGTAAACATTGTCTTTTTTGAGTTGTGGCGCATTTCTCTTCATTTTATAGGCATTCACTTTTAAAAAGATAAAATAACTTAGATATTGCATATCAAATTCACTTCAAGATATACAATAAGGATGGTGTTCTACAGTACACATGAGCATGAACCCATGAAAACTTGAAATAAATGTTTTTTGAAGTTTCATTGAATGTACAAAATGGAACAAATGTTCTGTTTTGTACATTCAATAAAAACAGCTTTTAGAGATTGTATGTGTTTTGTTTTCATTAGTACAAAAGTGTAAAATATTAATTGTGGTTACAGTTAATGCCAGGTTCTGATAATTATATTGAGCAAGAGGTGTCTATTCACCTTCTATTTACTAGAGGTAAATAAACTTTTTGTGCTGATTAGGTTTAGAAAAGAGCATGACTGCCATCTGCTGATGAGACCTAGCAATGCATAAATTTTTTCAATGAGTAAATACCCAGGGAAAAAAAAAAACAAAAACAAGGGGCAGAGTGCACTTTTGGTTTCCATGATTGTTTGCAAGATAAATATTTTGGGAGAATTAAGGGTTTATTCATCCTTTATTTGTAGTAAATGTATAGTGTATGATATTAGGCAGGTTTAAGCAATATAATATAATAATATATATAATATGGCCATGTATTGGTATATTTAATACACAAACTGCTAAAGAAATTTACAGTCGTGTCCCTTACACAATTGTATTATTTGGGATTATATTTCAATGGCTATCTTAATACATGGTTGTTTAGTCTACAGTGCAACAATAACCTTCAATTCTCAAATGCTAGTTATTTCTATTTTTTTAAACAATTTGACCCAAATACTTAAACAGAAAAATTCCAGTAACTCCAAGGGCACATACTAGTCAAACCTCCTTCACACCAACCAGCTGTCAAAAACAGTCCTTCTCAAGTGGGGCCTAAAAAGACCTAGCCCCGTTCCGTTCCATTCCACTCCTCGACTTCAGCCTTTGGTGGTTCTTCTCAAGTGCGTTCAAGTGTCCAAGTGGCTCTGAATGTTTGTTGTTTCAGTTTCAGTTCACGTCCTCCTGCTGCTCCACCAAGCAGGGAGGCAAGGCAGCAGGCTAGGAAAGGTAGAATGGCATCTCCAGTTATCATCGCTTCTCCAGCTTCTTGAACCTAGCTTCTGCAAAAAGAATGAAGAAAAATACTGTTAAAATAAATAACCTGGAATGCTCACACATGATCAAGATGGGTGGTGTTTGTCAAACTGATCTGTGATGATTACCATCATGTGGTTGAAGAAAATAAATGCCAAACTGTGCTTAAGATCAATTGCTATAAGATAATGACATGGATTGTTTCCATTATGTGCAAGCCATAGCTATTGTAATACAAGCATTAAATGCCGAGTGAAATGATCAACCAATGATGTAAAATAATTCTTCCAAAAGAATTCAAAAGAACAGAAAACCCATCCCCAAAATGTCATGTTGATAGGTGTTTAATTCACTTACCCAGTTTCTTAGAGTAAGCATCCAGTTTGTATGCAGCCTGTTCAAGTGAAGTGACATGCTGCTCAATCTCGTTTATTTGATCCAAGTACGGCTGAAGGCTGGCATCTGGAAAGAAATATACCCCACTTATGTTAAAAAGAACTATAAAGAAATAAATAAATATTTCATAAGAGTATATCATCTATCTCACATTTGTTATTAAGGTCCTGTAGATTACGGCTGATATTTATACTGATATCCTTCATTTCCATGTACTTCAGACTGGTCAGCTTGTTCATATTCTCCAACAAGCGGTAGTCCTCACATGTAGCTGCATAATAATATTTTAAAAAATATTATTTGATTATTATTTTATTTATTCTTTTATTTTTATGAGAACAGATTGCACTACACTGCATACCATACCTGTTAGTTCTCCTTGTAGAAATATGGCCATCTTTTCAAACATATCACTGCATAACTCGTTTATATCGGGCTCTGCTGGCTCCACAGCCTCCTCTGCTGTCTCTACCCCGCCATCACCTGAACACAATTACAATACAGTTAACACGTTTATTACCTTTGCATTTGACACACTCAGCCAAAGTAATCAGGTACAGATCTAAGCAGCAAGGGGGTAAAGGGTATAATGTTTCAATCAAATAATAACTAAGTAGGCCTATTTATGAGCTTTTTATTGTGATAGAGTTAGCATGGTTAGCTACGGAAGGAGTCCAGTTGTACACACAGTTACCCTTTTTAGGCGCTGATGCTGCGGCTTCAGTTCCTTCTTCCGCTGGTTCTGTTTGACTACTCCCGGCTCCAGGCGCACTCAGAGCCGCAGAGTGAGCCGCTGGGGCCCGGGAGATGCTGTCCATTGCAGCTGCCTCGTCCCCAGTTGCAGTAGCCATTTTGTTCCTGTTTTGGATTTACGCAGATCACGTGAGCTCAAGGCCACGTGACAACCGCGCGCCACAAGGTTCTACTACAACCTCGTTTACGCGCACTGCCACACCCATGTCCACAGCATACAAGCATCACAGAGGATAGATGCCCTGAAATAACAAATGGGACATTATCTGAAAGGCTTTTAGACTTATTTATACTAATTTAATTTACATTTTTTTACTTAGGAACTATAGATCATATTTAATATAGCCTACTGGATGCTTTCAATTTATCCCTTTAAATGTTTAATGGTGTTTCTGTCTTGTTTCATTAGAGGTCTGTGTAAAAAAAAAAAAACAGAAAAAAAGGCAAAATAATCTACAAAGTACAAAATATGCCTCTATGCATGTCAGTTGCTTATATAAAGTATTAAACTATATAAGTGAAATCCATTAGTTTTGACTATAATAACACTGACTGTAATTAGACTGTAAAATAACATAACAGTTGATTTGTGGTCACTGTGCGCACTCTGGTGATCCCTATGCAAACCTACTTGACACAAACTGGGCATAGCACCTGTGTCGGCGCTGTTCGGGGGAAGTCGTATCGTGACAGGCAAAGCTCGCAGCGCTGACTGTCAACATGGCGGCACGCACTGCTACAGGGCTGTGCCGAGCTCCCCGCTACTACTAGGGACAAATAAACACAGAGACACCCCAAAATGGAGACCGAAGAGGAGCAGCACATCACTACGCTCCTCTGTATGGGCTTCCCAGATCCGGACGTGATCAGGAAAGCGCTGCGTTTAGCCAAGAACGACATCAACGAGGCAGTGGCGCTCCTGACCAACGAAAGCCCCGGACTCGGCTATGGATACGAGCCGATGGAGAGCGGGCCTGCCCCCAATCCCAGCTCATCTGGAGACGGGGAAAACAGCGGGAGAAGCGGCACAGGAGGGTTTGACCCGCCGCCAGCTTACCACGATGTTGTGGATAGCGAGGTGAGAATGGCTTTGCATTACAGAAAACATGAGGAACGTGGCTAATTGTAATTTACTGGTCTCGCCCATTTAACTAGCCACACTTAGCTGCAGCTGAAGATGTGCAGCGAGCCCAACGTGAACTGTCAGGGCGCATATGCTACACATACTACACAAAATGCATGCATCCACACTAATAAACTAGGATCAGCTTTTGTGCGGGTATGAAATCATGCAAAAATCACTCATATATTTCACCTGGGCAAGCAGTTAAACTTACTAGCTTGGGCAGCTCTTGCTTAGCAATGTTAGCGAGAGTTAAACGCGCCAGTTACTGCACAGCCACAGATCCTTTATGGATTTTATGCCTGAAAAGTGATATCTTAACAAGAAAACACTCATTTATATGCTTCAAGCATGCAAAGGTTGGACAGCTGACCGATTACCTCTTTTGATCTCATTGTGATTGCTGCAGACAAAATGTGCACAGATTTCGCAATTCACTTGAAACCCCAGGACTCCTAATATCCTCAGTATCCTCGTCTCTTCAGACCTATTTACATCCTTCTAGCTTGTTATGTAGAGTAAATGCTGTTGTTAGCTGTTGTATTATCGTGTGTAATCTGAAGCACTACACCAGACAGATGTTAAGGGAAGATACAATAGTGGGTTTCCAGTGTGACCAAAAAACATCTGAACTTTGGCTGAGTTAAGCACATCCCTCACTATATAATAACTCTTAGGAAGTAGCCTAAATCTCTCCACCCTTTAGCAATTTGACTTTCACTTGTTGAATTTTCAATAACCTATTGACTTTTGGTGCTACTTTGTAAACACCATTTTATTAGATACAGTAGTATTAATAGCAGTTATCAATTTACACCACCACCACCATCAAGGACTTGCACATTCTAGTCTAGTCATTGTAGTCCTTTTCACTTCCAAAAGATTGTAATAATTGTGTTGTCACAATACAACCAACACGTACATTGAAATTAAATGTTATATCCTTAAACTATGAATAATTGTCTCATAGATGACAACTATTTGAAAACTGGATGTCATTATTGGCTACAGCAATTGTGTGTACTGTTGATATGTTATAGACGGTTGTCCCATGTTGTCGTCCCAAAAATAGCCTAGCCGTCATGACACAGTGAACATATTGCAGTTTTTGAAGGGGTCCCGTGGGTGGATGGGTGCATAGTAACAGACTGGCGCTAAGTTACACTTGGGGTAGGGCCAGGGCAAGGAGAAATAACTGTTACATACTGTGCCTCAAATGATTACATTTTTAACGAGAAGACCTCAAACATGACATATTAGCAAGGACAATTTAGAACAATATATGTAAGCCTCTTTCATCAGGATTTATGATGGATATTAGATGGAGTTGTGCAACCTAAATTACTTCATGTTCTATAAATATGACAACAATTTAAATCAAACATTTTACTTTTGTAACCTGTTGTTAAGGAATATTTTATCAAAATTTCTTCTCATCCCTAACTTGAAAAATATTAATTGAATTATAGGGGGCAATACAGACAAATAGTTCTTAAAAACAAAAAAAAACAAAACAACTTAATATTTAGGATATTTTGACCATATTATGGCAATCGATTAGAAACATGCCTGTCAATGTCTTCAACTTGACATTCAAGTATTGCTCAAAACGTGATTGTAAATAAACCAACATGCAGAAATATCACTTACAAGATTATATTTTATTAGGTCTTATTTACTCTATATTAAAGCTGGGATCCTATTCCGATGATATCACCATATTGTTTGGTGATTCAGTAATTCTCTATTTAATGCTGCTCTAGGGACACTTTTTTCTCCTCTGTTTTTTTGGTTTGCATCTGGCATTCTCTAAATGAGTTGTAGAGTTAACCAATCATAGTGAAGAGTGAACTCTAAAGTGCAGGAGATGACTTCAGCTCAAGGCAGGTAATCTTCAAAGTCTACATGAATCATAATAAAATTGAAATTGTGATCTGATTTAAAGATCTTGTGACATTATTTTTTGGCATATCACCCATCCCTACTCTTTATTCTAATTCTGCATTGCTCCCAAACAACCATTGTGATATTATACATTTTTTGGTATACTTTTTACCTCTAAATTTGTTCACTTGCTTCTTCAGTCTTTTTTTCTAAGGCTTGTATGTCATAAGTTATTCCTGTGCCATGTCTCCCTTTCCTTTGTCTATTGTGTCATCCTAATTTCTCCAAAATAGAGCGTTAGAATGTGATGATGACTTTAATGGTTTGTTTCTCATATCCTTTTAAAACTATTTCCTTGCTCTTTTTGGCAGTCCCACAACATAAACTCAACATTGGTCATGTATAACTGAAATTTTCAGGTGGTTTGCCTGTTTTGCGACCTTTGCAAATTTAGTTGATAAAAAGATTGACTTACTTACTAAGCTCTGACAATGTATCTGTAACATATAGGTGGATTTTTGAACTTCTCTGTATTTAAAATGTACACATTTGTAAACGCATCAAAAACATAAAGACCTTTTGAGAGTGATTATTCACCTAGAACTATACGGACATCTATCTTCAAGCTGTTCCAATCTGCTATTTGGCATTTAAATACACAAAGGAACTTGCTTAACAGGTTAACATTGAATGAGTTGAATTTTAACAGACTGTGAGCTATGAGATTTCTTGTCCATTGATGAAGCTTGTGTTGTTGTTGCAATATAGTCTCATGTCATATCTCACTGATGCTCAATATTTGGATTTACAGTTAAGCCCAAAATGATTCTTTTAATGGCAAAATAATTAGTCAAAGTAAACTTTGATGACGGTGGTCTGTATGGGGATTGTACAGTGTAATCTATAAAAGTTTCTTAATAGTGAGTTTTGGAAAATGGATGAGAAGGATCAAATGTGTTAGGTCTGGACTCCACAGCACTCTTTTTAAGAGCCAGGTTGGTGTGAATAAATTTGTGCTTTAGTGTAAAAGGGTAAGTGTATGCGGAAGTGAAGGGCATTCAGAGAGGTTGCATTCCCAGATGGCTACATTCACTCCTGTCCCAGAGCGGACACGCTGCATCACTGCCATAGTCTCACCTTCTGCATTGTGATGTAATGTTGATATTTGTCGGTCACAGAGAAACAATGATGAGAATGGGAACTGCTCCGGTGGCAGTATGGAATTTCCCACTACTAACCTGTATGAGCTGGAGAGCCGGGTGTTCACCGACCACTGGTCCATCCCCTACAAGAGAGAGGAGTCTTTGGGCAAGTGCCTCATCGCCTCCACCTGCTTGGCTCGACACGGTAAGACTATTTATATGACCATGAAAATATGTGTTTATGAAACCAGTCCATCTGCGGCTGCATGTGGGAGGCATGTTTTGTTTGGACCATTGGGTGTTTATGGCATGGTATTTTGGATTAGTGATGGCCAATCTGCATCTCATTTTTCACAGCAATTTTTTGTGCAAAAACATTCATATTATTTTTTTTATTTCCCTTAAAGGTCTGGCTGATGCTGATGAGAACTGCAAGCGATTTATGGATCGTTGTATGCCAGAGGCCTTCAAAAAGGTGAGGACCCAGCACACAGGGGACCTGCAAACTAAATTAACACTTATAAAGTTTTAATGACCCTCTTTGTTCTGGGTTGTTAGTTGCTGACCAGCAGTGCAGTTCACAAGTGGGGCACCGAGATTCATGAGGGCATCTACAACATGCTGATGCTGCTGGTCGAGCTGGTGGCAGAGAGGGTTAAACAAGACCCAGTGCCTGTGAATCTAATGGCAGTTTTAACTATGGTAAGTCCCAGTCATATCAATAGTAAAATGGAATACAATACTAGTGTAAGATTTTAAATACTTTGTTTCCAGGCCTTCAACCCTGACAATGAATACCATTTTAAGAATCGAATGAAGTCATGTCAGAGGAACTGGGCTGAGGTTTTTGGAGAGGAAGCCAACATGTTTGCTGTGTCTCCCAGCAACACCTACCAGAAAGTAAGAAGTAGTGATGAATTTAGATCCACAAAACATTAAACAACTAGTGGTATTGACTAGTGGAAGATCACAATATTAACGTTAGAATGGGACAGATGTCTGGGTCTGGGATATGTCTGGGTCAGATCAAGTACCCAACAATTTTCCAATGCATTTCTTGCGTTCAAATGTCAATTAAGATTTCTCACTATATCCTGCAGCTGTACTTTACTTACAAGAGAAACGTGTGCGTTTTTGGTACTGTTTACATATGTCATGCCTCTGTAGTGTTTGTTTATGGTTCTTGTGGAAGGATGAACAGACACGAGCTCCAGTGTTGTGCATGGACTTGAAACCAAACATGCACATCAGATAGACAAATGGGTGACATTTCCAGACAGCTGTATGTGTGCTGCCGCTGCCTCATTGTGTTGCAAGCTCAAATTAGAACAATTATACTGTGTTTCAGGAGCCCCATGGTTGGCTAGTGGACCTGGTGAATCGGGTAAGTACAGTAGAATAACTTGGATATAAACTTGTGTATTGTAATAACAATGCCAGTGTTTGACATTCTGATCTCTTCGCTTTGTTTAGTTTGGAGAGTTGGGTGGAGTCTCTGCCATCCAGGCCAAACTCAATGCAGAGGAAATTGAGATCGCTGTAAGAAAACCTTATTTATTCAATTTTATTGCACACTTGGAATTCAGTCCAGTTTCATGAATTGCCAAAAAATATTAAAACGCTTGGCATAAACAAGAGAACAACAATAAGAAAAGCAGAACCTGTAACGACCTGTCAAAAAATGCCATGTCATGAGAAGTCTAACTCTTCACACAGAAAAGTCAGCCTATGTACCACCTGCTCCGTCCGCTGCAGCGCGCTCATCCTCTCTGTGTGGAGTAGGAGGTAAAAGCCCTGTTGTGTCACATGCTCTGAGGCCTCCTTGTACTGATGCTGCCTCTGAGAAATCCTCCGGAAGCACAGCAGGACGCAACCATTGATAAAACCTATGTGATCACATAGACAGCCTTTTCACCATTGACATTTTAATAAATCTAACAATTGTTTCCACTTAATTCCAAGCCAGTAGTCCATTGGGATATATAGGGAAATAACATCCTATACCATGTGTGGAAATGATAATGACAATGATTTCGTAATGCTTATTTAATGTACTTCTGCATCAACACAATATGTCAAAGCATAAGAGCTTGTAATTTGGTGTATTTGAACAGTCATTGTCTTAAATATTGTGAATTTTGGAAAAATATCAGAAAGTTATATTTAGTAAAATTACAGAACAAAATTAATATTCCACAAGAAATCCTTTTTAACCCTGTGTATATGGTCTCGAGCATATGTTGTGGACCACTGTTAAGCCAATAAAGATAGCATTAGAGTTCATATATCCAACTCTAAACAAAAGGAGCAAAAGTGAAAGAAGATAGCATATTAGTTGGTGGAGGATTGGGTTTGTCCAAAGAGTGACGTACATTTTGCTAAACAGGAAGTCCTGAGTGAATTGAGCAGGCCTGTGGAGGAGATGTGCGCTGCAGAAGGAGAGCTGTGCGTGTGTTGATAAAGTGGAGGCACTTAAGAACCCATTATGATGCTTTTATTTGGCATGGATGACAAAAGTTGTTCTCTGGAATTGGAAATCCATAATTTTCATGCACCTTTTGCTTCATAATCATAAAATAATACACCCAAATGCATTCTTACAACTTCACTGCAGTGTAGTAGAAATTATGAATGTGTGAGAGAAACTTGTGGATGGTTTACATTTTGCACTATTAATATTGATTTTGAGTGAGTTGACAAATGACTTTAATTTATAAAAAATGCTCATTAACTGTTTTATATTTTTGACTTATATTTCCTCATGTTGTACAGTGTGTATCAGCTCTGGTCCAGCCTCTTGGTGTCTGCGCTGAGTACCTAAACTCCAGTCTTGTCCAGGTGAGCTTTCCAATCATAGCACGAGATTATTGCATAAGCAGCTTCTACATCTTAGGTATATGTTAAAGATTGGAAAAGGTTGGTATTAAAGATATGACCCTTTTGTTAAATAAATGCCATTATTACAGCCCATGCTTGATCCAGTGATACATAAGATGATCACGTATGTGCAGAACCTGGAGGAAAAGGATCTCAAAGACAAGGTAGTAAACAATTTGAAAACAATTAGAATTTAATTTAATTTGACAATGTTTTTTAATGTTTTCTGTTTGTCCTTAGCGTCTTGTGAGCATCCCAGACCTGCTCTCTGCCATTAAGCTCTTGTGTATGAGGTTCCAAAGAGACTTGGTCACTGTGGTGGATGACCTGAGACTGGACACTCTGCTGCGAATGCTGAAAACGCCACACTTCTCCACCAAAATGAACTCCCTAAAAGAGGTCCTAAACTGTCACTTTTTAGTAATTGTAAAATGATTATTGTGTGTAGTTATTGTACAAAGATGTCTCAATGTCACTCTTTTCTTCAGGTCACTAAACTCATAGAGGAGAGTACTGTGTCTAAAACAGTCAAAAATGCCATAGACACAGATAAACTTTTAGACTGGCTTGTTGAAAACTCAGTCCTATCAATAGCACTGGAAGGTGAGAAGCTATATGACCAAGTATATAAAACATTAGATTATTTAGCAGAAAGATAAACATTCTCTTTTTCTTGAAGGTAACATTGACCAAGCCCAATACTGCGAGAGAATAAAGGGAATTATAGAACTTCTTGGGAGTAAATTATCATTGGATGAACTGACCAAAATCTGGAGGATACAGGTACAAGTTTTAGCTTGGATGCATTTTTAACTAATGTGTGAAAATAAGCAGCAGCTTTTCCAGCATACATGTAATTTGGTTATGAATCTTGTTATTAATGGTAAGTGATGAGTGGCAATTATATTTAAACCTGTGCAAATTAACATTACATCACTGAGCTATAAAGATATCTGTTAAGTTTACGTAAGTTGTGTCTGTGGTCTGTTATGCCATTCTTATGTCTGATGGATTTCTATTACAGTTGAAGGATTATTGCACAACTTGTTTGATTTGCTTGTAGACGCGTGTTTATTTGAGTGCCACAATTGGCCTCCTGTTTACTGTTTTTCCATGTTGGTATTTCAGGCCGGCCAGTCGTCAACAGTGATTGAAAACATTCACACAATCATTGCTGCTGCTGCTGTGAAGTTCAGCTTTGATCAGCTCACCCACCTCTTTGTCCTTATTCAGAAGGTCAGTGCTGTCCAGGGCACTCTCAATTGTATTTTCATTTAACTGGATGTGCTCTGTACCATGGGCTCGACATCGCCAAGGTCTGAATTATGGTTGTTAAATTTTATGGTGTAAAGTGAATCAAGTGTGATGCTTTATGGATATGCATTCATTATGGTTCAGCTAAGCATTAAATCTTACCGAGCCAGTTCATTTTTGCAAATTCGGTAATACTGAATTTGCTGTATGACCAAGTCATTATGTTTAAAACACTCAACACATAAGTAAGGCTTTGTAATACATTTTGTGTGTGTGGATGAAATTGATTGTTTAATTAATTAGATGGAATTTAAAAAGGTGAACTAACTCGAAAATCATGGAAGTACACGCAATTTATATGACAGTTTTATTAAGATTTATTAATACTTTGCAATATATTGTTCAGAGTTGGGAAATTGAGAGCGACCGAGTGAGACAGAAGCTGCTCAGTCTGATCGGGAGAATTGGAAGAGAGGCCCGATCTGAAACTACAACTGGAAAGGTCTGACTTTAAACGTTTGCTATAATAATTTTTTTGTACACATTTTTATTTTAAGATGAATGTGATTGATGCTGTTGACGTCTAGGTGCTGGAGGTGCTGTGGGAGCTGGCTCACCTCCCCACCTTACCCACCAGTCTGGTTCAGCAGGCCTTAGAGGAGCACTTGGGGATCCTAAGTGACGCCTACGCTGTCAAGGAAACCGTGAAGCGTAGTTACATCATTAAATGTATTGAGGATATTAAAAAGGTAAGAAACTAAATTACCTGGACTTTTACTGAAGAAGGGAATAAACTGGTTTAAGGATACAGAGACTTATTGAGAGGTGTTTGATGTGTTGAAAGAGGACATGAGTTAGTTGGTGTGAAAGAAGAGGTTTCAGAGGATAGGATTACACAATTGCAAATGATTTATTGTTGTGATCTTTGAAGGGAAAATCAAAGGTAACGTTTGTGTTTGTCATATCTTCTGCATTCTTATCTAGTTTAACAGTTTGGTTCTCTTGTGAATTTTTGTGAGTTTTCTATTAGTCCACTTTAATGATCTTTATTGATTTTTAATATTTGTAGAAAGCATCTTTGAGTGTTAAAAAGTGCTATATTAAAAATTATTATTATTATTATTACATTGTATTACTATAAACGTTCAACATGTTATAGTTAAGTGGAGAGTCTTGTCAACATAGCCCATACCACACAGATCTCATATTGCCAGGAGGCTGCAGACATAGGAGCCCCTATGTACTGACACACAGCACTGCAGGGAGTCAGGCAGACTGTTTGTTTGCTGAGAGAGGAATGCACACACATGAGGCCTGTCTATGGGTCCCATCACATTCGGCTCGTCTCACTATACACCAGCTGTATATTTATCTGATTGTATGCATGAACTGTAATGTTGCTTTTTATTTTAGATGTAGATTCTATATGGAATTTTTCAGTGTGAATATTTGCTGTTTGAGCAGTTCATCAACTAAACAGGATGTTGGCTCAATTCTTGCTCTTCCCAGTTCATACTGCTGTTCTGTCCTTGGCAAGACACTTCACCTGCTTTGTCCCCAGTGTCTGTAAGACTATTGAATGTGTGATTTGTGTTTTGAGGTGCTCTGAGATGCTGCTGGTGTGATATGGCTGCAATGTCTCTTTGCCGACTCCCAGGCAGCTCCAACTACAAAAGTAGCTTTCATGAAGTGTTTAATGAGCAATAGAAAAAAAGGAAAGCACGTCATGCATCTAATACATCTTTGTTTGTTTTTATAATTAAATTGTATCCTAATTGATTCAGATTGTGCTGCTGTCTTCCTTCTTTATCCAAAACATTAAATAAACATCAACCTAATCATTTTGGCCATTAAGGGAAATGTATGTTTTTAGACACAAACTCAGGAGGACGGTAAAAGTGAGACCCAGACCTCATTTCTAACTGGCACTTGGGGCAAGAAGAAGCCCAGCATTTTGGTCAAAGTAAGACAAGAGACACGTATTATTACTCTATAAGTGGTACTTTCTATCACCCCAATCCTGCTGCTTCTGCAAATCAGCTGTGGAGAAGGGCTGGACCAAGCGGGGGATGACTTGGATCTTAGCTGGACTCTAACACAACGCTAATGGTGTGTTTTAATTGTTTGCTTTCCTCACAATTCGGGCTGCAGCATTTTGATTACACAGTGGTGTTGATCATATCTTATGTGGTTTACAGCTCAATTAAATGTGATTCCCTCTTTAGAGAATCGTCAGCTTGGTGGTTATTCTGTGATATTTACTCATTCAACAACTAATCTGATCAGAACCATGGACATGGCACTAATGAAATATTTATTTGGATATGGCAAATGTTCTTTCTAGTCTATGCCATGTTTTATGTCCATGGTCCTGATGTTCTTGGTTTGGTTGTCCATTATTTCTTGTTTGTTCTGCTTCAAGAAAACTTTTATTATGGTGTATGTTTGTTCATAGGCCTCCTCCCAACAGAGCAGTCCACAGGCTGTTTGGGTTGTCCCTGCTCTCAGACAGCTGCATGAAATCACTCGTTCTTTCATCAAGCAGACCTATCAGAAGCAAGACAAGGTCAGAACAACAATTGTGTAGTAACAATATTGGCAATATCAAATGCACAATTATAATACTAAACAGTGTTATTTTGATGTCCTTGCAAAAAACGTATAATGGTTAATAATGGTTGCACTTAAGGCTCTTTCAAGCCTTTTAGTGAAGAAGTATTATATAGAATTTTGTAAAATGAATTTATTCCTTGATAATGCATGCAATGTTTGATTTAAATTGCTACGGTCTTACTGCACAGTATTTAAAATTGCAGATGTCTCTGTCTCTCTCTAGAGCATTATTCAGGACTTGAAGAAGAACTTCGAGATAGTGAAGTTGATCACAGGGTCTCTGGTGTGCTGCCACCGTCTTGCCGCCTCTGCTTCTGGAAACATTGGGCTCTCAGGATCGACCATGGTGGATGGACGATACACTTACCAAGAGGTTTGGAGATTTGGAAATACTCATCAATTTCATGTGCACAATGTCAGGGCCACCAAAATACTTTTGTTTTTTGCCTCTCATCCCTGGACAGATGACAGATGTTTAAAAATAGAATTAAAGTAGAATTAGTATTTGCATAATTTGCTCAAAAATGTTTTTCCCAATCATGTAGGGCATGTCTAATAAGTTTAAATTCATGACTACATTCATCCATTTTTCCTGAACTGTTAATGGTAACATTAAACAACACAAAACACAAAAACAGTATCATACATATTGGGACCACAGAAAACAAGAACTTCACATTGGGATTACAAACAAGAGCAAACATCAGCAGGCTGAACATAGTACAGGGTAGAAGCAGGGCAGGGGCAGACAGACTACTTCCATATTTCACCGGGCTTATATGGCTCACAATACCTGGGCATGCTCAGTGTTTTTTGTTGAATGTCTTAAGTTCATAGAGACATCTGCCACTTTCTTTGTTTAGTATCTGGACAGCCACCTGCGCTTCCTGGCCTTCTTCCTCCAGGAGGCCAGTCTGTACCTTGTCTGGAACAGGGCCAAGGAGCTCTGGGAGTGTCTAGTGTCTGGACCAGACGTCTGCGAGCTCGACAGAGAGGTACGTGTACAGCAAGTTCAGGGATAGTAGATTACAACTGATATCTAGGATCCTTCCTAGCATATAGTGCTAGTTTAAAAAGCAAAGTTTGGTCTTCTTGGAAAAAATGGCACATGCTGTTGGAGATTGTGACTATGGGTGCTTCTTCTTGATGCTGAAATAGTCTAAATGAAATTGCTATTGTTACTGTTAATATAATTTGTTTTTTTTTTGGTTTTTTTATGTATATAATTCCATTAATACAATGTAATGTGTGCAGATGTGTTTTGAATGGTTCACCAAAGGACAGCACGACCTGGAGAGTGATGTTCAGCAGCAGCTTTTCAAAGAGAAAATCCTGAAACTCGAGCCGTACGAGATTACCATGAATGGTTAGATATTTCATTTAGTCTTACATATTATTTTTAATTAAACAAATTAAATCTATGAACATGTGTATTTTCCTCTCAAAGGTTATAATCTATTTAAGACATTCTTTGAAAATGTAAATCTGTGCGACCATCGACTTAAACGCCAGGGCACTCAGCTGGTAAGTCTCTGTACTGGATATACTATATATAATATGTGGACAAACACATGTGGACCTGCTGTCTTCCTGATCACAGTGTGTGGAGCGCCTCGATCTGGCAGGCATGGACTTTATCTGGCGTATTGCAATGGAGACTCCAGATGAGGAAATCGCCAATGAAGCAATTCAACTCATTATTACATACAGCTACACCAACCTCAATCCCAAAATGAAGAAGGTATGGATAATTTAGCTTTATTTTACTTGAACTGCAAAACTTTTATACTAAATTTTAAATGTATTTTGTTGAAGGATTCTGTTTCTTTGCACAAGAAGTTTATTGCGGATTGTTACAAGAGACTTGAGGTAATTGTCAAAAACATTATTAAATGTTGTAGAAATTATGTTTAAAAACCTTTGTTTGTATTTCAGGCTGCTAGTTCGGCCCTCGGGGGTCCCACTCTCACTCATGCTGTTACTCGGGCAACAAAGATGCTGACGGCCACTGCCATGCCGACTGTGGCTACATCTGTACAATCCCCTTCCAGGTACACATTGGGGTTTGGGTAAGAAATTAGTTATAAACTTTTTGACATGTGTTTGTGAGGATCTACTCTTTTTGAAATTGAATTTGAAGGTATAATCTGAAACAATTTTGTTTTTTTTCCAGATCTACTAAGCTGGTGATAATCGAAAGACTGCTGCTACTGGCTGAACGCTATGTCATTACAATAGAGGTATATATTGTATGACTAAACGACTTTGTGGTTATTCATAAGTGTACACATATGTATAATGTAGTCTCTATTCACATCATAATTATAGTATAGTAAATAAATATTATGTATTCATATAATATTTTCTTGATGTAGGATATGTACTCAGTTCCTCGCACAATTCTACCTCACGGGGCGTCATTCAATGGCCACCCCGTCACTCTCCACATCACTTATGAGTCAACCAAAGACACGTTCTCCTTGGAGGTAACCTTAATGAAAAACGCTCCTGGGTCGGGTTACAGGAAGATACTGACTGTTTATTCTTCAGACCCACAGTAATGAGACTATTGGAAATATCCGGTGGAAGATATCTGAGCACTTGAGCTGTCCAGTGGATAATGTCCAGATCTTCGCCAATGACAGTGTGGTATGTTTTATTTAAGCTCTCACTTAGTAACCATTAACTATTATTTAATATTAAGAAATAATGTTTACATTCCTTATGCACGAATGTTAATCGTCCATTTTTTATTTTATTTGACGTGCCTGGCAGTTGCTGAGGATGAAGTAAAGTTGGATGTACAAATCCCAACTTTAATAAATATTTTTTCTGTGATGTTTGATGCTTGAGCAGAATGGCTGCCACCTCATCACCTCACTTCTCTACAAAATGTATTTGTCACATAACTGTTATTTATATTTGCTGTTTTGCATCTTCCTCATGTAGCTGACCATGAACCGTGACCAGAAGCTCCTGTCCCAGCTAGGCTTCAGTGATGAGCAGAGTCTGACGGTGAAGAGCTCGGGCACAGGGACACCCTCCGGCAGCTCAGAGTCATCTGCCTCCGCCTCCAGCAGCTCCAGCTCTGCAGTCTTCAATTCTGCCTACGCTTTAGAACAGGTGATAACGGGAAACTACACAGTGCATTAACATGTACAGTGATAATATTCATTGTTAATCTATTATAATTTTCCTTGGACAGGAGAAATCCCTGCCAGGCATTGTGATGGCATTGGTCTGTAATGTGTTTGAGATGCTTTACCAACTGGCAAACTTGGATGAACCAAGGTAACAGACTGAATGAGAAAACCATTTGAAACCTGTTGCTGCATAGAAAAAATGATTTATCATAAGATGTGATATTTCCAGAATTACGCTTCGTGTCAGGAAACTTTTGCTGCTCATCCCGACTGATCCTGAAGTTCAGGATGCACTTGACAATTTTGTTCCCAAAGAATCTAGTGTCTGGAGTCACCAGGTACATTGACTTCTGGTTAATACACATACTTATTTTGTATTTCTAGCAGTATTTGTTGATTTGAATGTTGTTTTTGTTCTTATAGAAAACCCTGTTCACCCTTGGTCAGGGCTCAGGTTCTCGTTCTCCATCTATGACCTCTAAACAGCAGCACCAACCCAGCGCAGCATCCATTTTGGAGTCTCTTTTCAGATCTTCGGCTCCTGGAATGTCCACCTTTAGAGTGCTCTACAACCTGGAGGTACCCGAATCAGATTTACCATTGCTAACTACACATGATACAGTATGAAAGTAGACTCTATAATCCAGTTTGTATTTGACATCTGCAGGTTTTGAGTTCAAAACTCATGCCCACATCTGATGATGAGATGGCCAAAACCAGCAGCAAATCATTCTGTGAAAACTTTCTGAAAGCAGGTGGTCTTAGGTAGAGCATGTTTCATATTATCATATAGAAAAAAAAATGTGTAATGCCTTTCTGAGTTTGTCATTAATGTGGTTGTTTTTTCAGCCTTGTAGTAAATGTTATGCAGAGAGACTCCATCCCATCAGAGGTAGACTATGAGACGAGACAAGGGGTCTACTCCATCTGCCTTCAGTTGGCCAGGTTCAAAAGAGCACCACTTAAATATTATCCTGCTGTTGTTTGTTCAAATCTTAACTGGGCTGTGTTTGCAGGTTCCTCCTTGTGGGCCAAAGTATGCCCGCTCTACTGGATGATGATGTGATTCGGGATGGGGATGCTTTGTCTTCACGTCCTTTCAGAAACGCCAGTCGCAGCGGGAGACAGCTGTCACTGTGTGCCACTCCAGAGAAGTCCTCCTATAGACAGATGTCCCTGTCTGAGCGCTCCTCCATCAGAGTGGAAGAGATCATCCCCGCTGCTCGTGTTGCCATACAGGTCTGTGTTGTTAAGTTATGTTTTCCTATGTACCCATGTGGGAGGTTTGGGAGGTGTGGCACTGTGTTTGGCGCGAGCTGTCGGTTCATGTGAGAGTGTTTCACTTGTTCACTAAGATGCTGATGGTGTAAGTTATTACACAAAACAACGTTTGTTTATTGGATCAACACGTGTGTGTGTGTGTACATAAATATGTACCACAGTATATACACATTTTTTTATTCAGTGCAAATGAACTCAGTGATTCTCATTTACATCTATATATTACTGTGTCTTGGCTTTAGACCATGGAGGTAGCCGACTTCACCTCAACTGTTGCCTGCTTCATGCGTTTGACCTGGGCCGCAGCAGCTGGGCGGTTGGATCTGGTTGGAAGCCCACAGCCAATCAGAGAGACACACAGTCTCCTGCCACAGGGGGTCCGCACCAGAGTCAGCAGCACTGGTAAGTAGGGATGTCCCAGTCCAATACTGGCGTCGGTATCAGCCGTTGATCTAGACAATTTTAGAGTATTGGCTTGGATCAGTTTGGTGAATAGATTGTACGATACAGCGACAGACATTACAGAGATTATTTTATATTATTACAACATTTTTTGGCTATTGGCTAAGTATAGGGCTTTTTATATCTAGCAATACTTTTATTCAAAAAATTTACCATGGACTACTTATTGGTAATTATTTATAAAGGCAGAGCCTATGTTATGTAAATAAAATAATAAAAAATTGGAAGATCGCTATCAGGATGAGATCAGTATTGGCATTGCAAATATAAAAAAAATCAGTATCCAATTGGGAGCCAAAGAAACTGGATCAGGACAGCCCTACTGGTAAGAAACAAGAGACCATGCAACACTCAAGATTTTCACGTTATTTGGCAGTGAAATGAGCAGACTTAACATATCTAGCTTGTTAAGAGCTAATTTGATCCATTGTCTTGTGCCTCAGATCAACCCATTGAAATATTTTTTCTACTTGCATCAAACAAAGTAAAAATAAAAAGTGCTTTGCAGGGAGTAACTGTAGTTCCAGCAGTGACGGAGAGGCTGCACCTACAGCGCTGCATGCTGGGATATGTGTCAGGCAGCAGTGTGTTTCCAATAAAGATGGCATCATCGCTCGTGAGGCCTTATCTCTCCTGGTGACCTGTCTGCAGTTGAGATGCCAGCAGCTCTGTAAGCCTCACACTACCTGTGCATTAAGTGATTACTTAATGTACTTCTGCACTTAACTATTCATATTTACACATGTGAAGTTTTCCTGGCTTGTGTTGTCAAGTATATTCTTTTAGTTTATGTAAGTTTATGTAACTAAATCCTGTGGTGTTTGTGTCCAGGTTCCTTTTACAACCTTCCCGCTGTCAGTGATTTTATTATTGATATTCTGTTGGGCTCTCCCAGTGGAGAGGTAAGCTACACTCCCCGTTCAATACGCAGCTCCAGTGCCTCCTTGTGTCTGCAGTCTGAGCTCAGTGTTCTTTTTATGTCAGATCCGACGTGTGGCGTGTGACCAGCTGTACACTCTGAGTCAGTCCGACACCTCTGCTTTTCCCGACGTTCAGAAACCAAATCTGTTCCTGCTCTCTGTCATCCTCACGGCTCAGCTGCCGCTCTGGAGCCCCACGTCCGTCATGAGAGGAGTCAATCAAAGGTACCTCCCCCTAGAGTCTCATTGTGTGACTGCAATAAAGGGCTGGTATTGATTGTGTTGTTCTTCTTAGATTGCTGTCTCAGTGTACAGAGTACTTTGACCTGAGGTGCCAGCTTTTGGATGACCTGACAAGTAAGTGGATTAGCTCTCATTTTAACTCTACTTTAAATAAATGTTTAGCTAGTAGCAAATCTACTGATCAGTCATCTAAATACACTCTTCCCCAATATGTAGCCCTATAAACAACAAACTGGTGAATTGTTTGCGAGAAGCCTTTCTGTCAGTACAAGCATTAACTTAATTATCTCTTTTCCTTCTTACAAAAACATGATTTTACTTCATGACACAGTTTTTGCTTGCACTCTATTGTCATGTTATTATGAGTATAAAAGAAGTTGAATGACCCAAATTGTCTCTCTTTTTCAGCTTCAGAGATGGATGTCATTAAACTGAGTGCAGCGACCATGCTGGAGGACGAGATCTCATGGTTGGACAACTTTGAGCCGAGTTGGAGCTCAGAGATGGAGACGAGTGAAGCAGACAACGTCCTTTTGGCCGGACACCTGCGCCTCATTAAGACCCTTCTGTCGCTCTGTGGCACCGAGAAGGAACATCTGGGTATGTGTCTGTGGAATTGGATTTCATGCTTTTGTTTGATTTTGTTCAGTAGTTTGAAAAGTGTAGTAGAGGCAGGACAGTGGTATTCAACATTACTTTAGTCATACTCCAGACTGATTTTACTCTTTATTTAGTGTTGTGTTTTTCAGGGGTTAACTGCGATTCAGGCACATTTTAAATATAGACGCTTCAATGCTTAGGGGTTTTATGCTAATCTGCACTTCTGTTTTCAGGTCCATCTTTGATCCAGCAGTTATTGGATGACTTCCTGTTCCGAGCTTCACGCATCATCATCAACAGTTCAAACTCGATGCAGTCTCCAGCTCCAAGCCACGACTTTCACCCCAAGTATAGCATCTTTACCTTTCACTTGTATTATATTGTCAACAGTTAGAAATTTCTCTTTATGTAATTCATGTTATTGTGTTTTGTTTTTTTAAATTTGTGTTGTGTTGTTTTGTCCAGGTGTAGCACGGCCAGCAGCAGACTTGCAGCTTACGAAGTGCTAGTGATGCTCGCAGACAGCTCGCTCTCAAACCTCAAACTCATCACCAAAGAGTTACTGTCAATGCATCACCAGTCAGACCCTTCCCTCAGCAAAGAATTTGATGTATTAAACTTTCATAATATACACTTCATCTGATATGTGAATTGGGAAAGATATTTACTATTATGTGTACTTGTTATTTCAGTATCTCCCTCCAGTCGAGAGCCGCTCTGTCTCAGGATTTGTGGGGCTTAAAAATGGTGGAGCGACTTGTTATATGAACGCTGTGTTTCAACAGCTCTACATGCAGCCTGGCCTTCCAGAGGTGTGTTACATGTTGTTTACATTGTACATAAGAACCCACGGTGACACCAGTGTAACAAACACTTCACAAAAATGTGTTCTATGTGGTCCACTTGGTCTGTGGTATATCCCACATAATTTTCCTTTAAGGAAAAATGGGTCTGGGTTCTTATGGGTTAACATAAACTCTCAAAGCATAACTTAATAAAGATCAGCTACATAACTTGTAGAACAAGATCACACAGTGGAGAAAAGCATTACTTAAGAAAAATCGTACACTGTGGAGTGCACATAGCTATAAAGTGAACGTCCAATTAAAGATGAAGATAGAGATTTGAGATTTTAAGAATAGAAGTAACCTGCAATTGTGCATTGATGTAACAATCAGATTTGTATTCTCTTCACAGGCTTTCCTTTCCATTGAGGATGATACAGACCAGCCAGAGGAGAGTGTCTTCTACCAGGTTCAATCTCTGTTTGGGCACTTGATGGAAAGCAAACTTCAGTACTACGTCCCTGAGAACTTTTGGAAGGTAAGTTTTATAAAATCCCCCAAACAGTATCTTGTATACATAATATAAATATAAATATAAATAAATATAAATAAATATATAAATATATATATAAATAAATATATATATATATATATATATATATATATATATATATATATATATATATATATATATATATATATATATATATATATATATATTTTTTTTTTTTTTTTTTTTTTTTTTTTTTTTTTAGCACTTATTAGATGTTTGTTAATCTTTTGTTTTGTAGATATTCAAAATGTGGAACAAAGAATTGTATGTGCGGGAACAGCAAGATGCATATGAGTTTTTCACCAGCCTCGTAGACCAGCTTGATGAGCATCTCAAGGTATATTTGCATTCTTGCAATTAAATCATTTGTATTGAGGATTTAACCATACATCTTTTTTTTCTTTTCTTTTTTCTTTCTTTTTTTTTTTTAGAAAATGGGCCGAGAACAGATCTTTAAAAACACATTTCAGGGAATCTTCTCCGATCAAAAGATATGTAAAGATTGCCCGCATCGGTGAGACATCTTATGCTTTAAATTTATATTATTTTTGGTCAATATGTTTGAAATTTTGTTTATTTTTTGACAGGTACGAACGTGAAGAAACATTCATGGCCCTTAATCTTGGAGTAACATCTTGTCAAAGTTTAGAAATCTCCTTAGACCAGTTTGTCCGAGGAGAGGTGCTAGAGGGCAGCAATGCTTACTATTGTGAGAAATGCAAAGAGAAGGTTTGTAGACAGCTTTAGATGAACGATGTAATGTACAGCTGAATAATTATTCATCCACATTTTTCATTTTTTGAATCCAGAGAACCACAGTGAAGAGAACCTGTATTAAATCCTTACCTAGTGTTCTCTGCATTCACCTTATGCGCTTTGGCTTTGATTGGGAGAGTGGTCGCTCCATCAAATACGATGAACAGATAAGGGTAAAGCTTTAATTGTATTACCTTTTCAAATTTGATTTCAAGCTAATATAATAATTGTTCGACTGTCTAAATTGAATCTTGTAGCAGTATAAACATATATTTATATAAATATAATGTTATACTTTTCATAAATACATTTGAGGCAGATATCTGACAATTTCATCAGTTGACTCATTGAGTAGTTATTCTAAGAAAACTTTGTTGTTTGTGTTGCTTCCATCATAAAATGAAATGTCAATAGCATAATTATACAATTTTAAATAAGTTGTTTTCCTTTTCAGCACAAATCAAACAAAATATGTTCCTATGTGCATTAACAGTTCCCGTGGGTCTTAAATATGGAGCCGTATACTGTCTCTGGGATGGCCCGACAGGACTGCAGCGGAGAAGGAGGAGAAGGCAAAGGTGACGCGGCATCCGGGAGCTCGCCGCGGAAAAAAGTCACAATCTCTGAGAACTACGAACTCGTGGGGGTTGTGGTGCACAGCGGTCAAGCACACGCCGGTCACTACTACTCATTTATCAAAGACAGGCGGTAAGGAAAAGTACTGTGTGTATATATACTGTAAATAATGCATAATTAATTCACTTTAACTGGGTTTTGTGATCAGGGTTAACCAAAATAATACAGTCATTTTAATAGCCAATACTAAGTTTAAATCACAACTGAACCTGGGATGCTGTTAACTGTCAAATGCTGAGGACACATCATATGAGACCTTCTATGTTTATTGCATACTGGTTTTAATCATAGAATGTAGAATCTATCCCACAGTAAGCATCTACAGTATGTTGATCACATAGCTATAATACAGCTATTCATTGCTATAACGTGAGCAAAGCAGTGAGAAAATGAGCTGTTGAATGTAAACAATGCAGAGACATCCAGTGATTTTGTGGTATTTGGAGCAGAACTGTATGGACCTCCTTGGGGCAAAAGCGGCAAGAACAGATTGTGTGTGGGCTTCTGGATAAGTTTGTAAACGTCTCCAGATGTTTGGCTCTAAAGGGGGAAAATGCTTAGCAGAGGAGAGCAACCACAGGAGCTAATATCTGACACTGTAATTGAGTTGTTACTTTTTTCTGTCAGTGCCCACTAAACTAAAAGTAATGACATTTCTGAGATGCTTTCCTTTTTAAGCTATGGTGGACACTCTGCAGTTTATGTTTATGTATTTTGTCTCCATATTGTCTTGCCCCAGTGAGTGAATTTTCTCACATAAATTATAACATTCTCAAAGCAATAACATCTCCATCGAGACAAGGAGCACCCAGAAACAGAAAAATTGCAGTTTACATTTAACATTTTTCTTTAAATTGCATTGTTGAAAAATTCTTCTACTTATCAAAATGTATTTTAGTCATTATTTACCTGAATAAGTACATTTTTGTAATTTCAGTGGCAGTGCTCGTGGACGTTGGTACAAGTTTAATGACAATGTGGTGGAGGAGTTTGACATGAATGATGAATCTCTGGAGTACGAGTGCTTTGGAGGAGAGTACAGACCTAAAGTGTATGATCAGTGTAAGTAAATCAAAGAACTTCCAAACCATTGCACATTTTAGACATTTTCATTTAGACTTTGTTGTTATTTGTGTATAGCCAACCCCTACCCGGATGTGCGGCGGAGGTACTGGAATGCCTACATGTTGTTTTATCAGAAAATCAGTGACCAGAACTCACCGGTGTTACCAAAGAAGAGCAGAGTCAGCATCATGAGGCAAGAAGCAGAGGACCTGTCACTGTAAGTCTGGATAGCTTAATTGTGTAGGAGTTTTTACATTTTACATTTTTAGACACAAATTTACAAGTTAGTATGGTATTTTGGCTTTTTGTCAAAAATACCGCAAGTGTTCAAATTGTAAAGAGACTAGAAGTATGTTTAATGTCAACAGTAGTCACTTGTGAGCACAAGAACACATTGAAGAGCATTAGAACATATTTTGCAGGAAAATCTGACCTGATCACTCAAATTTAAATGAACTGACTTTAAGGGGCAGTCATAGTGGATAGTAATAGTGTCAATGAACTCATCAGTACAGATATAGTTGTTTTTTTTAAGATTGTCTAGACTTTATCATTAATAGCATCAATAATGGCACAAATCCCCAACCATGGAGACATAGATACAGCCCCTAATAAGATTGCCATCATTAGCATCCTAAAACATCCCAGAGCCCCACCTATTATTACATTATTAAATTGTTTCCAGGTCTGCCCCGTCTTCTCCTGATGTCTCACCCCAGTCCTCCCCTCGTCCCCCCAGAGCCAACAACGACCGCCTCACCCTCCTCACCCGTCTTGTCCGAAAGGGAGAGAAGAAAGGCCTATTTGTAGAGAAGATGCCAGCCAGTATCTATCAGGTAAAGCCACATTAAAAACACACACGTATATTAAAGTGTACAAAAGTACACTTTAATAATATATGTGTGTACTTGGAGCATTTAACGTCTTTGTTTGGTGCAGATGGTGAGAGATGAGAATTTAAGGTTCATGAGAAACAGAGATGTCTACAACAGCGACTACTTCAACTTCACCCTCTCACTGGCATCCGTCAATGCTGTATGTAGTTCTCTAATGTCCGCATCTTTAACTAAAACAAGCTTTAATGGCACTTCTCCTTCGAACAGAAATGTGTGATGATTTTCGCAGAGATTTAAAAAAAAGTCCACATTTTCTTTACAGACAAAGCTGAAGCATCCTGACTACCAGGCAATGGCCAAAGAGAGTCTCCAGTTGTCTGTTAACTTCCTCTTCCACACCTACCTACACACAAAAAAGAAACTGCGGTATGAATCTTTTTGTATTTATTGCTAAGCCCAAAGTTATTTGCGGATCGTTGGCTCCTCTTCACAACTAAAACGGACTAAATCAAACATGTAAATAAGTGGTTTACGGGAAACAAAATTGAAATCAAAATCCAGGTCTGAACAATTTTAATGGGAATAATCAGTTTACTCTAAAACATGGCTGTAAAACTTTTTCATCAAGAGCCATATAATGATGGCTGGTATGATCGAGCAGAGGTTGACAGAGCCACCACACCTTTATTCAGGCTTAGAGCATTAATGTCAGGCTTCTCTAACACCAGGCTATGTTCCACAGTAAGATGGACCAATTCCGCAGGAAACCTGAGGGTCAACACAAATTAGTCTGAAGGACGCATTTGGTACCCAGGCCATAGTTTTGGATCCCCTGCTCTAAAATCATTGTGTGCAAAAAGTTGAATTACTTTTAGTTTCAGTTTGTTTGGACATTTCTCTATATTTTCGAAAGAAAATAAAGAGTACAATGCTCTTTATCTGACAATTAACTCAAGGCCAGAATAATGTTTGATATAAGTCTGTAAATCTCCCCTTTTGCCCCTCTCACTTGTATTTGTGCAGGGTGGACACAGAGGAGTGGATGGCGACAGTGGAGGTGCTGCTGTCCAAGAGCAGCGAGGCATGCCAGTGGATGGTCCAATACCTCGTCAGCACCGAGGGCAGAGAAATCATCAGGTTTGAGCAGACAAAGTGCTTATACTGTCCAAGCTGCGTCAACAACTTTGTGACCCAATAAATCCTGTCCTCTATTTTGGATATTCACGCCTCTATCACAACAACTATCAGGACAAAATGTCCAATATTAAGTTTGCTATTTTATTACCTCATTCTCATGTAATGCTTCATCTGTAGTTCTGGTTTGAGCCCTTTGTTACTTACTATGGCTACTAACATTAAACAGTGCATTTTTATACTTAAGAAAGGGCTAAAAGTCTCAGGTTTGAAGGTGGTCGAATACTCCAAATGTTTATGCATGTCTTGTGTTTATTAGGAGCTGATTGGCTGAAACAAGGGGTTGGCCTCAGGAATGCACTCACATAAATCCAAATAATAAAAGGTTTTGAAAGAAAGGCGTTGCCCTCTGCTCTCTGTTCAGGCATGAGGTGATCATATGGTCCCAGTACAGGATTGGTTGTAGCATATCGGCCAATGGTATACTCCAGCCCTCCTGCATGGTGAACTCAAAGAACTCTCCTGACTCTAAATAGTGTCAAATTCAAGGCCAGAAACAATAGAACCTCCTATATGTTTGTTACCTTGTTTCAGTAAAGCATAGTGTGATGAATATTTTCCCAATATGTTTCCAATATACTCTACAACAAGTTGCTTCGAAGAACTAGGCTGTATAAAATAAAGTGGATGAATTTGTGAGATGAGAGGAACTAGTATTTTTTCGCAATGACAAGAAAAAGATGCTATTTGATTTGAATTTGAGTGCAAACCTTTTTACTTCTTTCCCCATTTTTCTTTCAAATTTTAAAATCTCGTAGAATTAAACTCCTGATTGAAATCATGCCATCTTGATTTCATCTCCAAATGTCTCTGTTTCAGGGTGTGTTTGTTGGAGTGCAGTGTGAGAGAGGTGCGAGTGGTGGTTGCATCCATCCTGGAGAAGACTTTGGAAAGTGCCATATTCTTTGCTGATCCAGGACTGGACAATCTGACTGACGCCCTCTTGTCATTGCTGGACAAAGATGTTCCAGAGAATGTGAAAAACTGTGCTCAGTACTTCAATCTCTTCAGTAACTTTGCCCAGAGGGTACTGATGACTTTATATAGTTATAAGATCTATTATAGTAAAATACCAGAGACTTAACTTTTTTTCTGGTTCCTTCCCAGGGTTGTGGTCCTTGTCAGTTACTGTTGAAACACGCTGCATATCGGCGAATGCTCATCTTCTTATTGGGACCCAACAGACAGAACAACCAGGTAGGGTACAAACATATTGAGCCTTTGAGATATATATATATGTATTTAGTGGTAAAACTTTTTATCAAAATTACAACTGAACTGACAAATACGGTATAAATACCAAACCTGAAATGTGTAAATAATGTATTATTTATTATTTGTTAATGATTAATTTATAATTTTTACATAATTGTAAAGAAATGTTTTTTTTCTTTTTCAGAACCGGCGTTGGAGTCCAGCTCAGGCACGAGAGTTTCTTCACCTTCACAGCACCCTGGCTCTTATCACTCTACATTCAGACCTCAGCACACAGAGAACTCAAGGTGCAGCAATATCAGATTTCTGTCAGATAAATAATATTTTTTTACATTTTGATTTTGAACCATTTTCTTTTTCTTTTTTTTTTTGTAGCTCCAGGAATGTTTAAGCCACTCACCGGGACTGTGTCATCCTCCACATCTCTGCTGCCTCTTCACCCGGACATCCTGGCCTCTCTGTTCACCCCAGAGGGGCAGCCATATCTACTAGAGGTACAACCTGATGTGCATCATTTTTTAAGGAACAAACATTGTATTAGTGCATTGTCACAAATCTGAACAATGTATTTTCCAGGTCATGTTTGCAATGAGGGAGTTGAGCGGTCCTCTGTCTCTGCTCATAGAGATGGTGACCTACTGTTCGTACTGTAATGAGCCCTTCTCACTGGGAGTGCTGCAATTACTCAAAGTATGTTGAAAATATAGATGTGTTTTAGATGTTTTTGGTTTTCTCTCACCTTATTAACTCCTTTTATTATTTTATTAACTCAAGACCCAGCTTGAGTCGGCTCCTCCTCATGAGCTAAAGAACGTGTTTCAGATGCTGCAAGAGTTATTGGTCAGTCTCAACTTTTTCTCTGCCATATCACAATTTATCTCTTGGTTTTCACAACCCTGTTTATTTTAATCAAAAGGTAGTGGAAGATCCTCTACAAGCTCAACGACTAAAATATGCATTTGAATCAGACAAAGGTCTTTTAGGTATTTGAATGTTTTGTGTTTATTAGTTCACACTAGTACTTTGAATAATAACTAATAGTCCTGTCTCCTTGCAGCTTTGATGCACCAGAGCAACAATGTGGACAGTCGCCGCTGTTATCAGTGTGTCAAGTTCCTGGTCACGTTAGCCCAGAAGTATGCTTCTGTTGTAATTTGACAAGTCTGTTATTATCTTTCAAACTTTGATATTTGTGTTGTTAGGTGTCCTCAGGCCAAGGATTACTTCAAGGAGTTGTCTGGTCACTGGAGCTGGGCTGTGCAGTGGCTACAGAAAAAGGCAAGCTCAAAATATTATAATAATTACTTAAAGTGTTGGTTTTATGAAACAGGAAAGCGTGGGTATTATAAACTTTAGATACTCAAATCTGCTTTTGACTCCCTGGAAAATGGAGTTGTTGCAGTTGCAAGTTTCAGTGATATCATATGTCCAATTTATGAAGTTTTAAATACATAGATTTTTAGAAAGCCCTTTGTGAAGTAATAGCAAAAGAAAATGCTGAGTACTTTTGTATTACTTTAGAAATTATTTAGATAATTAATTTCAGCACATAGTACAGTAGTGGTTCTAAAAGTAGTGGTATTTATTTGATGTAATCTGAAAACAAAAATAGAGAAGCATGTTCCCATTCCACAGACTATTTAAGGATCTGTTTTCCTATTTTAACTCAATTTAATTCCCTCTTTATTCAGATGACAGAACATTACTGGACTCCACAAAGCAACGTCTCCAATGAAACTTCCACCAACAAAACTTTCCAGCGCACAATCTCTGCGCAGGTAACACTCTTGAGTTCACTGGATAAGACCATTTCTTAATAATCATCTATAAGCAAACAGTTCTAAGTGTTAACCCTGGGTTTTTCAGTCTTTATTAATGGGCTTCAGCTTCCTGTTAATAGATACAAGTCAGATTAAAGATATTATCAAGTGCTCATGGCCAATTTGCCAGTGCTTACATTTAGGTTTAGATCTGTGTGTTCAGAAATATAAATATGATAATGATGATATGATAATAAATATGATGAATATAATAAGTAAGTTTAAAATAGTTTGTTCTGATCTGACCTAACAGAATATTACTGTTGCGACTGTACAGTGTTAGTTGCACAATCAGTCATGGTGATTTTAGTAGAGCAAGGTAGGCTCTACTTGTTTCTCTGAGACAGTGAGGTTAAAACAGCCAGACAAGGGATTTACAGGAAAAAGTACAATTACATTTTTATGTACTAAAAACGGACGTTAAATTCATTTGTGTCAAAGAAGATCCTGGGCTAAAAGACAGTATGATCGTCTGTGGGTAAAAGTGTAATGGAAGTAACAAGATGCCCTGTGCTATATCTGGTGTCAGGTTTTGTCTAACCCAATATAAGGAATACTATATATTCCATTAAATTCCTCTTGCTTTGTAGCACTAAATTTGGATCTCTTTGCAGGACACACTAGCATATGCTACAGCTCTTTTAAATGAGAAGGAGCAGTCTGGCAGCAGTAACGGTTCTGACGGGAGTCCAGCCAATGAGAACGCGGACCGCAGCCTCAGACAGGTATACAATATGTGTGTGTTTATAGCATTTTACACACATGCAGTTGCTCAGATGTGGAGCACTGCGTTACATACAGGGCTGATATGTATGTGTAGAGTACCATCATAGACTGTATAAAGAATTGGATTGAGTGTGATGTCACTCATAGCATTCGGTCAAATGAAGCTCATCGAGACCAGAGCAGATATAGGGGCCAATTTGGGCAAATAGGAGCAAAGTTCCATATTTGGAATTTTAACCGTGAGTATCTCATAGCAACGTAACTCCTCTACCTGCCAGCACTGCTGATTTGCAGGGAGTGGGCGCTTAGCAACAGTGTCAATCAAACCTCTTGCAAACACTAGCGGGAGTGACCTCAGGGAAGGAAGGCGCCTGATATGTCTGTTATTAATTTTCATATCTTAATTTACAGACTCGATAGTGAAAATAAAAATACCACAATCACATAGAGCGAGTTAATGCGAACATTATGACCAAAATGCAAAGCCTGACGGCAACAGTTACAGAAAGAGGGGTGGCAATTTTCAATAGAAATGGAATTGAAGCCAGAGTTGATGGAGACGGAAACATGCCTATGCTCACCTCCTATTTGGAACGCAACAGCTAGCAGGTTAGCTATGTCCATTTATGCAGTCTATGGGTACCTCTCAAACTTGGAAACTTTCACAAAGTAAATTATTTTAAATTTATTAAATTAATTGTCTCAGTAGCTCAGTTGCACAATATAACACTTGTCAATCAGATAAAAGTAAATTAAAATAACTCTAAATTAAATTACATGAAGTAGGAACTTATCTGGTCAACTGAGGGATTACAGACGCATACATAAAGTAGGATGGGCAAGACACCTTGACCCGAAAGTTTGGAAAGCCAATCAAAAGTTCCTGTTTTACCGAGACTACAGCAAATCAGTAGCGGTTGGGAAATTGATGTCTTCATTTTCATGTGTTCATATTCATAAAATAAAATATGTCCCAAATATGAGCCCACGATGAACTGACTCATGGCTAATCTAAGCTGAGTATAATACACTGAAATGGGGGCTCTTGTCGTGAGCTGTAGAGGCACTTTGTTGCCTCCCACGGCTGTTATTAGAGCCAGGGTTTACACTGTTGTGTTACTGTCAGGGCCCACACATGGCTCCACTGGAACACACATGAACAGTGCCAATATAATAACCATGAACAGATTATAATTCTGCTGCCAGTATAGAGCCAAATTGGACCTAGTAATTTGCATAATATATATGTCCCTGTCAAAAAACAAAAATGTTGTGAGAAATGGCAAAATAAAGTGTTCTTAGTAATTTATTGTATAGATTCAGTAAACTTGGTAAAATGTGTTTGTTATTAGTCATGTGTATTGATCATATATTTACAATTGATCATATATTTACATTATACTTTTCATTTTGAGCATTATTTCATTCCATAAGTTTTTTAAAAATCTTCATATTTACGGTAATTTTATGTGTTTGGAGAATTGGTGTCCAGTCTGTCCCCACTCAAGGCCTTGTGTGTGCACACAACCTTCAACTTAAAGGTGCTCAATGTACCTCGTGGCATTAAACCAATCTATGTAGAATCTGCTTAATTACATGGGGTTTTGTTTCTAAGAATACACTGAAAAACATGCATTGTTGCAAACGGCCCATTCTCTTCAAATTTCCGACCTGAAACTTGGCCTTGTAATCTCACTAGTTTCCTTCCATAGAGATGGATGCATTTAAAGTTATGCTGTGCACCATTCCATGCAAGCAGTGACATTTGGAGTAGGAGGTTGACTGAATGTCTTATTTATGTTTAGAATTATTGTTTGTTTTTTTATTCTGCTCAGTGACAATTATTCAATGATTTTTATAAGGGTTTTCATTATTGGCAATATTGTTTAACCCACACCCATTTATTGTTTTGCGCTTAAGGCTTGTCTTGTTCTGTTCTCTCAGTTTACAAATACTCCCCTCTCTCCTTCACTTGCAGGGATCAGAGTCTCCCATGATGCTCGGTGACTCCAAAAGTGATCTTGAAGATGTAGATCCGTAGTTCTGGTCGGACCCATGAGGATCCACAACTCTTCAGAGCCAGCCACTCCTAAAGAAGAAAAGAAAATATCAAAAACTAAGTACAAACATGGCTGAACCTCTTATTGGTCCGGACACTTTGGACCCTTCACTTCGCAAAACCAACCAGAACTCTGTGTTTTGGTCGCTATGGTAACAAAGGAGCTAAGAATAAATCCCAAAATGACTTGCTTTCAGACGAGAAGCTGGCTGATGGAGTTGCATTATCATAAGGGGTAGCAAGAGTTTGCTTACGAAGAAGTACAAGGCTCCGGATGACTTCAGTTGATCCTTTTTATTCACTCATTCTCCGAATGAAAGCAGCAAAGGGAGGAGGCGGAGGATGGATGGGTCTGGGTTGTGTTTTAACAATTGTCTGCTCATATTTGCCAATTATACATATCTACATAGACATATTCAAATTGTAAAGACTTGTTCCATAGTTGTAATTTCCAATGTAAGATATATTTTAAAAGACTTGTGTGCTCTTCCTCACACAGCCATACAACTCTCTTCACGTTAGCCGCTCGAGAGGAACCTGACATTGACTTCTTAGGTGCACTTGTACAGGATATACCTCCAAAACACGTGAGCACTTGGGACTGGGGTAGGCTTATGTATACGCACTTTACGCTCCGACCCAGAATATGGTGCAGCACTGGTCAGTTCCTCAAGAGCTTCCTATTATGTTATATGGTCTTCTTTTTTTGCTTTTATGATCAATTCATTTCAGTGCCACAATCCACACTCATTGAAGCCCTGATAGCCAGCCAGTTTGCCTGTGTGGCTTGACTCTTGACTTCGGCTAGTTTTGGGGCACTGGCCTCTCCCTATACCATAGCAGTGCCCCGGTGGTCAGCAATTTGGGTACTTTTTGCTGACTGGCCTTCTTTTCGAGTTGGTTTTTAGTGCTGTGTTTTATTATTTTCGTTGCCAATCTCTTTTCTCTCTTGAAGGAGTTTAGAGACATGAGCCTTATGCAAGAATAGCTGATTGCAAAGTGCAACAGATCAGCTGCCTGTTTTATTTTTTTAGGTGCCAAGGTTATATACACTCAACACTTGTTAAAATCTTGCACATTTAAAGACATACATGCAATCACTTCATCCACATCGCTTTACAATTACCTCTGCTTTCTCTGAATTTGAGTTGTTTTTTTTGTTTTTTTTTAAACCTTTTCATTTTGCCACATATACACACACACACACACACGTAGAGGAGCCACATGTAGCCAGATTTCCTGAACAACTTTTCGAGCCAGTCGGGAGTCTTCAAGTGCCTTAACCTCCCGAAATATACCGCCTCTTTTTGCTCCAAACCACCACTGTCTCTGTATTATCATCAATTAGTCGAAACAGGGATCTTAGTAACATGTGTTGTGACAAAGGATTGTAGGATTCTTGAACTCACTGTGTGTATGGGACAGGGGTGTAGGCGGTACCCTATCAAAAAACAGGGTTAGATGTTAGGACAGGGTTTGGTAATGGTAATACAATGCTGCTTCTTTCTCTATCGCTGTAAAATTGAAGGGGAACCATGCAACTTTGCTTAGCTCATCTGTTAATTTATCTCATTTTAAGGTTAAGGATATCAGCCAAAATACTACTTCATACTACTACTTCTACGGCGTCTTTAAGTTTATCAGCTGTGATGATTTTCAGACTTAGCATTTGTGACCATTGTTGACAAGGACTAAATTAAGTCTTGACTAAAGCTAAACCAGAACTAAACTAACTATTCAAAAGCAAATAATTTAAATCTTACAACTTCCAGAAGAGGCCATCACATTTTTACCATATATATCAAAGTTCCATGGTTCCCCTTTAAAACCCTCACCCTTATTTTATGAAATATATGAATTGATTTTGCTCAGCTTTAACAGGTCAGTGTTTACAATATGAGGACCTATAAAGCAGTCATGCATTATGGTTTGGGTTTTCTCTGCTTCTTACTGTGATATCTCCGAGCCTAAGGAGATGTCAGACACTTTTGCACCCTCTCGCTCACTCCACGCCCATGTCCTCCATAGAAGTGAATGTCATTGTGCTTTCTGGCATGTTTGCATGTGTGGCATTAAGAAGTGGCGAAGAAACAACCGTCTTATTCTGTGAAAAATCTGTTATTTTTCTGTTTTTCTTGCTGTGATTTTTGTCATGAGCACTTACTGTCATAGAAACATGCCCTCTCTCTGATTTAATGCAAACAGATGGAGCTGCATGTAGTCTGTGCCAACCATACATACATTGTCACATTTACCCCAAATCTCTCCTCTTCCTCTAGGTTTGCCCTCTGCCCTCGACAACCACAACCACTTTACAAAGTTGACAAACTTGATCAAAAAACAATCGGATCCTGTTTTAATCCGGGGATGAAGGGAGGGATATGGGAAGTGTGTGGGTTGGGATCGGCATCTATACGGGTTTTTACTGTCATTTGAAGATTCACTTCTGCCATCGCAGGATTCTGTATTGCATGTTAAGACTCAAGGTTTAATTTGTACATCAAAGTTTGATTAAGGGGGAATTTGATATAAAATAAACTGGAATGCACAACTTTGGATGTTTGTTAATGTAGATACTCCAATTATTTTCAAACATTAAGGAGTACAATGAGAATTGACTAGACGAGTAAAAAAAGACTAGGTTAGGACCAAACTAAACTAGGTCAAAAGTAGTAGTATACAGTAAGCTTTTTGTTTGTTTGTTTTTTCACTGAACCAGGGTTAAAAGTAGGACAAACAAGAAGAAAAAACAGTCATTCACTAAAGATGTATACACTGAAGTATGTTCTTAGTAACAACACTATTTGGAAATCTGTATCAAGACAAACTCTTACTATAAAACATCCCCTTAGCAAATGCAAGAATAACTATCCGCTAAATTATCTGAAGCTTGATGGTGGAGACAAAGGTGCTTGAATTAACCCGTGAGTTAATCATGAGACTAATCAGGCTCATTATTCTCATCAGTGGATCAGACACAGAGAGGAGTTTCCTGTTGTGTGATGTCCAGCTGCGTTGACTTTGCTCCAGTAACAAAAAAAACAACAAAAAGCATGTCTGCTGCAACTGCCACATGTTGAAATGTGGGCTTAATATTTGGTACATGATTAGATTGATTCAGAATTCAAAAGACTGGAATCTCCAAATGAAAGTGTTTATTATGACTAATAGTTTTGTACAAAAGATGAACAAATACACATAAAAACACTTATTATACAACTGACACAGTAAAATGAAGGCTAAACTGTTTGTATATTCATACATTTAAAGTGGACACATCTTCAATAGCAAAAGAAATATAAAAGAATTCATATAAAAATCCCACTCCACCCGCATTGTAATCCCCTGCTAGGGTTTATCCATGGGGCTTGAATACACATTGGCTTATAAATCCTATATTATAAATTTTTTTCAAGCTTCTTTTTACCACCAGATGAAATCATGCATTAGGGCAAAAGATTTTGAGATTTTTAGATGGATACAGCCTCGCTCAAATGTGTGAAGAAAACGAAAGCATAATGAACTATCACTCTAAACCAAGTGATACAAACATAAACAATATAAACAGCGTATATAATATTCACTTTTCAAATACTGAACGCTAATAGCTGGGTATTATACTTCATCAGTGCAGAACAGGCTGACCATCATCTCTAATGTGACAGCAAACTGCGATACCCACAGCCCCACCCGCTCCCGAGGCACTGTGAACATGGCAACTGTTACCCTTGGCAACTGGACCAAAGATGGAGCCATGCGAAACAGCATTACAGTCTGTCAGAGTCCATCCAGCCGGGCATGACACTTCCACCTGCAAAAAGTAATGCACAGAAAGAAACACATTTAAAACATACAGGGTCATAGTAATTTACCCATTTCTAGTATTCCCTATGTATTCCTGAGTACTCCCCATGCCAGGAGTACTCAGGAATACATAGGCTCTAGCCTTAGCCTATTGTCTGCATGTTTTAGGTTGGTACTGGAAACCGGAGCTCTAATTCAACGCAAAGTTTATTTAAGTAATCAATTAACTAATAAAAATAGGCTTAAGTAGTTCTTATCTATAGGTATTTGATAACTGCCCATATGATAATTGAGCTACAAATTTACATTTATTTCATTTTTGATAAGGAATTTCATGACTTTTACACAGGTAGTTGCTTTTTCTTAACAAATATTGTAAGAACTGCAATAGGCTTGTTACTCAGACTAACTCTTCATATTATTTATCTATCATAAGCAAAGGTGTCCAGAGAAACAATCTATGAACTTTAAACGGGATAAAGAGAACCATATTTTAAAATATACCTGCTCTCCGTTTGTGGCTGTCTGCTCCAGGACTTGGCACTCCAGAGAGGGGACATGGCAGCACACGGCAGTGGACATGACGCCTTCAGGGACAGAGCAGAGTCTCCGTTCCCCGTGATGTGGACGTGATCCAGCTGATAAGTGACCAGAGGACCAGGACATACAGCCTGCATGGATCAGATAAATACAGTCAACTTTTATTATTATTTTCTGGTTGAAAAAGCATTAATGAAGTTGAAAGAATTGCAAACATCTTTGTTTTGATTGACACATTTTTTTTACAATAACTTAAATAATTTTTTTTATGTTTTTTTATTTTTATTTGATCTCAGTTATTACCGTAAGTGTCTCAAATACCAGATGCTGTACCAATAGTACTATTATAAGACCAGTGTTTCTCAAAGTGGTGGTCGGGACGTTTAAGTATAAAATTCTGTCAATTATATAAATTATTCAGACACAAAGAATTAAACCAGATTTAACACACTTGACATTCAAAGATAATTTTATTCTGCAATGAGGGTCAGTTGCAGGATTATTTTGGGGATCTGAGCCTGAAAGGTTTGGAAATTCCTGGTAAACAAATATCTTAGCCTGGTGCTTGTCTCCATGGACTGGGTTTAGTATCATACTGTAAAACATTTAAGGAAAACTAATAATCAATAGTAATAATAATAATAATAATAATAATAATCTCCATGAGAAAAAAACAAAAGGTAACCCCTTGACAGAAGAAAAGTTACATAGTGCATCATAGTATTCTTAAATTCACCAACTATTTTTAAAATATTGTTCAGTTATATTATTAAAAGTTGCATTAAACATTTTTTGAAATCTCACATTAAAAAGACATAAGCAGCTAGACTGGACGGTTTAAAAAGCAAACATACCCACTAACCCTTTCATTTATATCCTATTTATAGCAATATTCCTCAGTTTACTTTGCAGCATTGTGATAGTAACTAACCTCACTATTGCTCAAAGCAGTCTTTTATGTAGCCTGTATGATAAACTATACCTCTTTGCGAGTACAGACTCAATCCTTACCTGTCAAATGAGTCTCAGGCCTCTCACACTCTGCGTCCTGTCCTGGTGTGGGACTGCTGTGAATGTGACACTGAAGACCTGCGAGAACACAGCACCGGGCCACTGCATACACCCCTTTACCTCCAGGACCACTGTAAGCAACGCACTCCATCTGACCACTGTTTTCCTGCAGAGCAACACTGAAAAATATTAGGCTGCCCTTGGCCAACACTGGAGTATGTTACATTTAGGACTTGATTCATTATAGTTCTTGAATATTGCTTGTTTAACTTACATCAATAGTTTCCCCAACACGGCTGCCGTCAGGAGCATAACTGCTGCAGCCCATCATCTCCTCTCCATGACGACAGCGACTGACAGCTCTGACCCTTGACCTGTCGGACCACACTGACCGACAGAGCAGCTCCCCATCTGATCACAAGGAACACAAAGACTAAAACAAATTCACAAGATCCACAGTCAAAATGTAGTTGCTACTTCAAAATGTTACTCAAGTAGATAAAGATTATTATTATTATTATTAGTTTATGTTAAAAAAACAACAACATGTATATTACAGTAGAAGTATTCTCAGAAGCATAGAGTAATGTAATGTACTACTTTCCACCACTGACAATATGACAATATGTAATTAATGAAGTTTAACTCTTACTTGTAGAGACAGAGACAGGGGGCATGGCTGTGATCAGATTTTGGGTGGGCAGTCGTTGAGGTTCAGGGACAGACAGGAGGTTGATGTTGTTACTGACTGAATAGCGCAGCATGCTGTGGAGGAGCTGCACAGGGGAGGCCTTCTGATTGGCTGACAGGATCACAGCAGCTATGCCTACAAAAAATAATAATAATAATTGAGAAAATTTTAAAGACTTGTCAGCGATCCCAAATCACTTTCCAAGCAAAGGTCAACTGGTATAATATTCCACCAATCGCCAGAGGGTATTTCTGTTATAACAAATTCTAAGTATTATATTATCATAACAGGCGTCCTTGTTGAGTTCTATGGAGCTTTTGTATGTTGGAACATATTAGCAAATTATACAGACTTGGGGACATAATGGGGCATACTGGCTTGTGTCCACATGTGATTTATTAAAAGTTGGGTGTTTTTTTGACATCTGGATTTAGTATAAAATAAACACACTCTAACTTTGAATATCTGTACACTACCTGCAGCATGGGCAGCAGCCTGAGACGTCCCACTGCGTGAGGTAAAGCAGGTGCTGCAGTCACTACTGGCACTGACGATGTCATCACCAGGAGCAAACAGGTCCACACAGCGACCAAAGTTTGTGCCCCCTGCTCCCTGGGACATGAGCTGGTCTGCTGAGTTCACTGCTCCCACAGTGATCACCTGTAACAGGACAGCTCTGGCATCAATCTCAGACATCCCACTACTCCTCTCTCCCTCTAATATCCTTTGGATAGATTACTCTGATCCCTGTGTGATCCCTCAGTCGTCCAGGTCTGATCCACAGCAAAAGACAACAAACTTCGTCTTAGGCTATGTATTTGGAAGACAGTATTTTTTAATAACTCATTTACAACTCATAATAACTCATATTTGTCTTTGCCACATTAGTTTACTATTTTCCTTGTCAAACCCAACACAAGTGTGAATAAAAATTACTCCCATCTGATGTAAATGTTTACATGACATTTCAATAATCTGATGACTCCAGAAATCACACAATTATTGGATTTTTGGTGTGCATGTACATAGCTACTGTTATGGTCAGTTTATTGTATTCCAATCACCATGGAGCACATAAATAAGTTCTGTCGTAATGGTTTGGCTGATGAGAAAGTAAATACCATTGTTACCTCAGGCTCTGAAGCCGGAGAGTAGAGACAGGCATCCTCTCTGTAGTTCCCTGCTGCAGCGATGACCACCACTCCATTGGATACCATCTCTCTACAGACTGCGTTTAATGATCGACTGAACCCACCAACAAAAGGCAGGAGGACCACCACAGCATCCAGAGGCCGAGTGATCAAAGTGGCACGGATGTACTCCAGACCTGAGAGCAAGACACAGAATAGCAGAAGAAGTGCTCAAAATCTGTACTCAGGTAACAGTAGTGTCACTGCATAGAGACAAAGTGGAAATGCTGAACAAACTCATTATTTGAATAATAAAAGCACTGGAATAAGTAAAAAATATTGCACACATTTTAATTACCACTCTCTACAATTACTAATTTGCACTACTTCAATTTTATAAAAGTATTTCAAATACCAATACTTCAATTGCCATGACAAACATACTGCAGCCAAAAAAAAAGCAGGACTTGAGTTTTACAAAAGAAAAAATATATATTTAACATGTGTACATGAATACAAATATTTAATTTCAACAGCTAATTAAGTAAGTGGAGTAGTGGTAGGAGTTGTACATTAGTTGAAGACATTTTGCAGTGGTAGTAGTGGTGTTAATAGAAGCAGATTGTTGGAATATCGTTTTAACATAATTTCTTTTTTGTATAAATTATTGAATCCAGGTGGTATAGTTTGTACCTGCCAGTGCTCCTGATACAGTGCCTTTGCCCTGACAGTTAAGCACTCGGACTAGGTTCACTCCAACACCCCGCGCCACTCCCGAGTCCGCCCCGCTCAGGACCCCCGCCATGTGAGTCCCATGGCTGTCACATTGACTGGCCTGCAGATATAAGAGTTGCAGTGTGAGGAGGGCCAGAAGAGTGAGGAAGAGGAGGGCTGTAGACTCTGAAAAGCACATAAATGTGATGGGGGCAGGAACTAGTGCTCCCTTTCCTGTGTATGTTACATGATATACTAGTTTTACTTAACTTAAACAATATATTTTAAGCAATATATCACATGTAAAAATCAACACACATGGGCAATTGTGTTCTTGTGATAGTAATCCAGCCACACCACAGTAGTATAGTTCTTTTGCCTGCATCCACCTGATCACATTTTGGATCATTGGCTTTAAATGCATCATAAATGTAATGATGATAATAACATAATGCGGTACACTTGCTGCTTGAAAATGTGTAGGCTGATGTTCATTCATTCACATTACAGGTCTGCTAAAGGAGTGGCCAGGCCCCTCCTGGTGGTGAATGGGGTCCTCTGCAGTTTTAGTGGTAAGAGGCAATTTTGGGTGAGTTCTTGGTTCAAAGAGCTGGTGTAGCCCAGTTTAGCTGCATTTGCTCAAAATTTAGACTACTGTACACTAATGATACTAATGACCTTTTGAATAATGTGTCATCTTAAACCCAGCAGTACTTGTCTGTGGACTCTGACCCCGTCCTCCTCTGGGACGTGGTTAAAGTCAGTGAGCAGGACATGCCCCTTGAGCTCTCGATGGGAGGTGTGCACACTGCCGTCCATGAGGTAGACCTGTGCCAGGCTGCCATCATCTGCAGACCACAGAACAGTGCGTTAGACTGTACCTAAATGCACTTATATGAGTCTATGAGGGTCCACTCACTGGGAGGTTTGTATGTCCCATTCTCAGAGGTACCATAAGGCTGCAGTATCTTCTGCAGGTTCCAGGGGACGCTCTGAGCAAAAATGGAAGAGTCCTCCTCTATGTAGTGGACATGGGGAAGCTTCACAGCCTGATATTCAAAGGATTATTACTTCACAAATAGGGTTAAGATTAAAAGTAATTTTTACTCCTCTCCATGTTGCATAACCTTGTACAACTACATGGTTCCAGTCATACACATGTCATATTTTATCTAACAACCTGATTTAAGTCTATGGAACCTTGTTTCATCTGATGTCATTTTGATTGATAACATCCCTCAAGCTATAATAAACAGTTTAGACAATAATCTGCATCACCGTAAACACATGCACAAAACTGAATGAGGACATTAGGGATTTTATCATATATATTCTAATAGCTGAGCTTGAAAAAAAAACCAAACAAAACATGCTCCCATGTCAACCCTATGTTTAGTTTTTGTCCAGTTTACTAACATACTTAAACTGACTCACCAGGTGTAGCACGTCGCCGCTCATTTTTACCAGGAACCCGTGCAAAGCTCCTGAGTAGGTCTGCTGGATGTCCACCAGGTATCCTCTCCGGGCCGCTTTGGCTCTCAGCCTCCGGATGGTCCTCTGCACGTGAGACTCGTGCCTCCCCTCGCGCAGGATCACCAGGTACTGACCGGGCATGCGCCAAGGTGCCTGCAGCGCGCACAGTGTGGTGGAAGTGGGTAAAGTTTGGATCATTAAATATTTAAATGATTTACTTCATACTATTCATAGCAAACTCATAAATATAGACCTGTGTAAATGTCTTTTTCCTTTAAGATGCCTGAGGAATAACCAAAAAGGTGACTGTACCTTGTTGCACCTGAGAAGCTCGGCTGATGGTTCTGGTCCGGTCTCTGACTGAGTCCCGTCCTCTCGGGTTAGGTCCAGTATCATCTCCTCGTCCTCGGGATCGTCCTGTGCGCTAACGGCCAAAGATGCGCACAAGCACAGTGCCAGTCCAAGCCGCACACAGGCGAGACGCATACTTCTCTTTGCACTAAACGGTTTATTATTATTATTATTATTCATAGTATATTTTGATAAAAGACGCACTTGAAATAAATTGTGTTTAGGTCTCAGTTACTCAGATGTTTTAATTGTCTAGCAGCTGCGCGTGGAACGAGACCTGTAACGGCACCCAGCATCTCTCCAGATTTTGGGGTAACAAAAAAAATCGAAGAATTGATACTTATAATCCAAGGCGGGGATTGGTGACGTCTCTCGGGCTCACGCCACCGCTTTTGTATCGAATGATTGTCCTCCGTTAAAACACCTCTTGCAGCGGCGGAGTCAGGTTTCACTCTCCCCTCCAACAGCCTGTAATTACTGTGCGTCATTACGCACGGTTATTGGTTAACGATTCCTAAGAAAATGCCTATATTCCCGTTTATAGTCAACATGTTTGTGCCCAAATATGTTTCTTGAAACTTATTTAGTTAAGGAATTTATTTGTTACCAAAGAAAGACTTACAGTTTGCTTATTTTCACAAACAGCATTCAGTAAGAAGTCAACTCTTTTAAATCGTTACACTTCGAACTTGAAAACAAACAGCCAAGTGCCTTTTAATCATAACGCACAATAATTAACTGATATTTGCAAATGCGTGGATTAGTGTTCAGCTGATGGAGTCTGTGTGCAGAGATGAAAGACACTCTCAACTTCAAGTCTTCCAAGTTTTCTTTCGCAAACGACAAACAGTGCTATCTAGTGGAGAAACATTACATCACATGTAAAGCAAATACAGAACAAGTCCACCAGCTGTGCAAGAGGCTTTGGACATACAGCTAAGAGGGAATGGGCGCCCTCTGGTTTGCATTCCCTGTCAGACCATGTACAGAGTGGGACAGCTGTGACTGTGGGGGTGATGTCCGATGCTTTCACCCTTGTGTCCAACAAATACTGGCAGAGGCTCAGCAAGACTAAAATGAATATAAAAAATAAAGAAGGGCAAATTAGTAGTCTTATCTAGCCTCAGTTTTCCAATATTCTTTGTGCTGAGGTTGCAAGTTGTTATCTCTTCTTTATTCTGAGAAGGGACTTGCTTCTAAAATTGTTACTGGATACATTTTTCCCCATGGTTTCTTAAATGCAGTTCTCAAGGTTAGACTTAAGTATGGTCCAGAACCCATTATCGTTACTTTGTAGTGTGAAAATTGTGGAAGAAATTTAAAGGTCCACCTATAGAAAGGTCCAGGACAAGTCCTGTGACCAGGAGACCTGCATGTTCCTGTTGAAATATGAAATGAATGGCTGAAACATCTCTTCTGGGTCTACTACTGCAGAAGGTCGAACACACTGTACATTCTGCTTCTAAAACAGTTTTTATTCTGCTATTTCCACAATCTTTCAAACCTTCTTTTTGAGACCAAATTGATGCCATATTGTTTATTTTCTTAGATTAGATTAGTCTAAATCAGACATGATACTTCTGCTGTCTCCATTTTCGCCCACTGTGAGCTGATGAGAATCCTGACATCCACAGACAGACCACAAGAGTCATTAACGCCCAGCACACCCATTTAGGACGGTACTGAGTGTGTGTTAATACCTTTCCTTATTGTCTGAGATACAGCCTATTTCCTCTTTCTCCGGGAGACCAGAAACCAAAATGACCTAAAACAATAAAACACATTTGCAAGGTTTATGCAGTATTTTAAAATAGAAGAATTAACAACTATGTACAACCCATCTAATTGCCTTAGAAGTGACATGGCAATACAACTTTAAACTTGTTGCTTGGACCTTTATTTTTATTTGTAAAAAATTTCAGGGCAATTCTGTAGTGTGGTTGAGTGGTTGGTAAGCAGAAGTGAACATTTTACTTTTGCTTAAACATTACACATAAAACTTAAAATAAAATATTAATAGTGATATATTTGTTGACTCAAGTAACACTTTTACTCGAGTACATATTTGGAGCACTTGTTCCACACCACATTACCTTGAAACTGACTCAGTTTTAACATTTTAGGCGTGCCCCCGTAATTGTCTACAGCCTGTTTGCACTGTACCTTGGGGTAGCACTGACAGAAGCTCCAAATCATCCCGGCACACAGCATTATGACCCCCAGTGCACACATGGTCCCATAGACGAGTGGCTTTTCCTCCACCATGATGAAGAGGCCCACAGCTATCACGGCCATCCCTGCCACCATCAGCCCGGACCGATATGGCTTCCCTTCAACCATCATTCCACACAGCTTATAGTAAACCTGATACTCTAATACTTGTGGCACAGAGGTGATTGTGCAAGGCCAGTTTGAAGGTGAGGGAGGAGACAGGGTTCCAGTCTGCTGCCTATTACAGCCTGCAGACAGCATGGTCAGGTATAAAATTGCAGGTGTGTGCGGCTAACAAGGTCACTTTGCTGTTGGCAAAAGGAAGGAAAGTTAACAACTCAGCTTTGAAACAGTAGTGCTTTATAATAGTAGTTTGGTATGGTGAAAATTTAAATACAATACATAAAAAATACTGATAGGTCAGGCATAGAAGAAGGCTTATGATTGCAAAAAATGACATGCAAAATACATTTAAACTTCATTCATTGTGGTTAGCTGGAAAATATTGTAATTATGGGCCACTTCAAGACATAGACTGACTGGACTGACAAGTTAATTATTGACGATAAAAATCATTATAGCATTAATGCCTTGGATTGATATGACATCTTTTTTTTTTTTTTTAAAAACAAAACATTTTAGCATTTTCATTATTTCCTAATTCACTGCTCAAGGACACAACAACAGTATCACTGGTCAGAGCTGGGATCTAACTGCCAACCTTTGGGCTAATGCTATTGAGAGGGGCAAACATAACACTCTTCTCCTAAATTCATTCCCTATGAGCACCATAGAGTCATAACTGTAGTTTGACCACTTTTCCTCCTTTAATAAATGTAATAAGACACATTTAAGCTAAACAATAACCCTTTAGCTTTTAGCTGTTAAGGCACTGAGTATGTAATCGATATGTGCAAATGCAGGGCAGGCAATAGTGCTGATACAAAGATACAAATGCTTTGAAGCTACAGTAGTGGGTCACATAAATAGTAAACTGCAAAGTCCTTTAAAAATTCTGTAAACGATTCATGAGAAGTGAATCTCAAAGTTATTAATTCAGTCTTTTTCACGATTAAGCTCCAGGGATTCACATACAGTCAGTCCTTCATCTTCTGCTTTGGTGAGGAACATTCTTGGAGATAGTTTAGTATTTTCTGAATGTCTATAGTATAGCATTGCCTCCATTTCTTATCATAGGGACATCTTATGTTTAGAGAACAAGTCAGATAAATCACATAGCTGGCCAGATAATGCAGACATCAAATAAAAAAGTATTCTAGTATTCAAGGGACAAACCAGTGTGTAACATGGCTGTTACAAACTGTGAATTTGCTGCACCAGTTTAAAGCCCAAATAAACTGAGAAGTTTGCAACAGGAAGGACATCTACACAAAACATTGTTTCAAATCACGGCAAAGAATAGGAGGATGTTCCTGAGGCAGAAGATAAAATCCCTCAATTAGGTCAAATGATTTCATGCAACCTTCTTCACTGGCGAAAGATGCTTATATGAATTTTTAAAATAGATGTTTTCTAAACCTGTCTGATTTTGTGCACCTGCATAGACCACTGCAGACTGTGCAAATGCATGTGATGTAACCACTTTTACAAAATACTGTAACTATTCATTTCATTCCATCAGCATTTTGAGTCCATGCTGGCAGAGGCAAAGGCACTAACACTGATTAGAGTCCTCCGCAACAGTACTGCAGTCATTCAGCTGTTCACTCCACCCATCTCTGTTCACCCAGCTCTCCTCCTCTCTGTTTGCCCAGCTCTCTTCCTCGTTGTTCCTCCAGCTCTCCTCCTGGATTTGCTCCCGGTTGGGGTCCTGCCTGTGCTCATGGCTATGCTCCTGCCTGTGCTCATGGCTATGCTCCTGCCTGTGCTCATGGTTATGCTCCCGCCTATGCTCATGGCTATGCTCCTGGCTGTGACCCTGGCTCTTCATCACAGTATCATAGGAGGGTGGTGGTTCCATGGTCCAAGGTGGAGGTGTGGAGGGGAGTGGAGGGTCAGGTTCGGGTCCTCTGCTGACTGAATCCGATGACATTTCTCGTCGGATACGGTCCAACCTCCTGTAGAAGAGGAATACAGAGCTTAAGATACCAACTTAAGAACCGCTCTATTTTATTATTTGTTTAAACTTAAAACAAGCATTAGCAAAATCCCCCAAAAAGTTGTTGCTGACAGGTTGTTCAGGCCGGATATATCTAGCTCAGGTTATTGCAAATTAATGGAGGATGAAATGCAGCCATAGAAGAAAAAATTAGGTCAGTTAAAAATACTTTAAACTTATATAATTGCAATATATTGGTTGCCACACAAGAAACTACAAAATTGATATTAGCTAATACTTTGTTTAAATTAGTTGGGAAGTGTATGGAGTCAGAAAAAGCCCAGATGATGGAAACTGTGCCTCTGGTCTGTGTTTTACAGCTCTGGACAAGAAGCAGTCTTGTTGAAATTGTACTGCTATCATAGATCATGCTGTATAATCACAGTGTAAATTCAGGTACATTTATGCAAACTATAAATATGACCTATCCTTTATCACTAAATCTACTTTTTCCTCAAGTAACGATTATTGCAGTGGTTTTCTGCTTATTGCCAGAGCAGAACAAACCTCAAATGACATGCGTGCGAACAGCTCAGCCATTTATCAGGTGGCCTGCAGAGGTGGTACAGCCTGGAGTTTGTCTCTTTGTTTTATTTAGATTATCAAACACAACGGAAGCACACATTGTTTACCTATGTGGCATAAATCAGAGAGGAGGTACTGATGGGTCTGTAGCAAGAGCTAGTTCCCAAATATATGGAAACTTGAGCATCATCTTATGTGGAATTTAGCCAGAACAGTGGCACAGATAGGCGGCCACATTTCTGTCTGCCCCAGGGCAGACAGAAAGCACTGTAGATTTTAAGAATAATAGATTTAAGAATAATTAAAATCTACAGTAGATTTTAAGAATAATTGAGGGCCAATAAACCAACATATAGCCTACATTAATTAGATTAGATGAAATACCCACAAACACACACCTGTAGTTATTTCCTGGACACACCCAGAACTATAAACTTAAAAAAGTGTAAAGAAATGTTATTTTTCTGGATGACTCTACCTTTGTATGGCCAAACCCTGCTGAGGGCTGAAGCGCGTGCCAGTCCGCGGGTGCAGAAGAAAGTGTCCCGGGACGCCCGGTACCAGGTGCTTCTTCATGGCTCTACAGAAGCCCGCCCCCAAAATCCCAACACCCCCTAATGATAAACACACCCCAAGCCCGAACAGGGGAACTGGTCCGGTCAAACCCAAAAAGATAGTTACAACCACCCCCACTGTTGTCAGCACCAGCCCGAGGCAAAGGAGCGCGCCCTGGGGTATAGGCATTTTAGGAGCTCTACGCCTTTTGGACAAGCTCTCTTTCAACAGCAGCCACTCTACAAGACAGGAATAAACACCGCCAACGCGACAATAAGGCTGAAACTGTCTGAACCTCGCATCACAATGATATACTACCCCTGAGTTACCTTAGGATGCGTGGACCGACATCCCGTTTGCCGTCCTAACCATATCTCCCCCTTCTGATAACTCTGCGGGCTACTTCCTTCTTTTTACCGCATAAAACGCTTGCCAAAACATCAACCAAGTCCGTGCGTGTCCACACCGAGTCAACGGTGCCAATATTCCTCGCCTCATTGTCGTTGTCTTGTCTCCTGTTGCTGCGTTTTCGCTCTGCGCATAACCTATATCCGGTGGTGGAGCTGTTAGAGCGGTGTAAATGAGCAGAGTGCTTTCTCGCGGTGGGTTGGGGATAGACTGGGGTTGTCCACAGCAGGAATGGCAACAGCGGTGGTGCAGAGGTGGCAGTTGTGCGCGCGAGGAGTGAGGAAGTGAATTTGGCGAGGGGGGATTTAAATGGAGGACAGACAGGGCAGGGAGGAGGACTCAAATTGGTCATTCTACGGTCTGTTGTCAAAATAGGGCTAAACTGTTTACAAAAGGAAGTTCTGGGTTTCCTCTGGAGCAGCACGGAGCTTGGTTTTAGAAAAGGCATTAGTTCAAAGCAGAGATCCCAAATCCACATTAATTAGATATAGTCAGGAATGAGGAATCTTTAAGTGAAAATAATAACTAGGCAAGAAAGGCAACCTAAAAACATAATATTTATATGCAAATTAATGAGCCATCAACTTATTTTCTTCTCTAACAGTTACTTTAAAATACACATAAAAGTCCAGTACATGTAAGATATAAGTGTAATCGTTATCTAACAATGGCGAGAGAATAACCAAAGTAGGCTACATTTAATAAAATAGAGACAATTAAATTTGTGTTCTAATGGGCACTCTATACATCTCAGAGGGAATAGTTGAAATCAAAGAAGATATCTTGAATCAAAGGCATATGGGAGTCCAAATCTATTATTTATTAATGACAAGTATGTCCATTTAAAGAGGTTATGGTTTAGATCTAATGAGGACCTATAAGCATGCATAATCATTCTGTATTTGTGTCTAAATCTGTAGAGCAGCAGAAATTTGCCAGAGTGCCATCTCACCTTTGAATAGGGCTTCAGTGGTGATCCTCTGAGCTGGGGCGTCCTGTTACAGAGGTCCCAAAGGCAGAGCAGGGACTCCTTTTTATCACAAAATCAATATCCTTCATCGGAAAGTCAGAGGTAACCGTAATGCACATGCTCCCTCTAAAGCTAGACACTCTTGTTGTGTTCCGAACTGATTTATTCTCAGATATAAAAATATGTGTAAGTGTGCTTGTGTGCTTTGAAAGAGTGCTAAATTTTACACAACTTATGCTGCTCTGACGAACAGTGGAAAAATCATTTGGTCAGATGAGTCATCCGTCCTTTTCTCTAAAGATGTGTGCAATTTTCTCATAGTAAGGAGGACCTGTTTTAAACTGAGGCCAAATCTGCATTATATTATATTTTAACACATAAATGCAGCTGCTTTATTTTTCATTTGTGTTTCATGCATTTTCATTCATGCTTTTAGCAGATTCTCATAGGGATTTGCATCCAGACCAACCTATGGGTCTTCTGTTGTTTAGTTCCTATTGAGACACACATTTAAATTCACTCACTGGGCACCCCTACTATTGCTAAGGGTCAACAATGCACTCATGCATGTTTGTGGACTATGGAAAAAGTTGCAGTACCTAATAACAAGATTTTAAACTGTAGTACAAAGTTTGTATAGTGCAAAAACAGCATAATACAAAAAGAGATTCAACAACAAGCTTGGTAGTGATTGGCTGGAATTGTAACCAATAATCATAGCCCCTTTATTTTTAAATATAATGGAAAGTCTCAAAAGACTTCATATGTGCAATAAATGTGATAAATGAATGTTCCGTTACTAATGCACCGACCATATACAATTCTGATATTGTTTCCGATACTATGGATTTAAGTATCCACCGATACTCCATATCAGCCGATACCAGTACAGTGACTAAAAACTGCATTTTTTTCCTTCAGACAAAAATAAAATAAGACAAAACTGATCTAAATGTGTCATGCAGCTGCTATTTATCCCACAAATAACTGCTGAACAACTTTGTATAAATACAAATTCAAACATTATGAGACTTTCTGGGCCACTACGACCAGTAAATAGTTTTACATTGATTTATATGTTCAACCAGCATATCGACTGAACTGATATTTGGTAGCTGATATTTGACCCAGCATTGTTTTCAGTATCTGCACCAATATCCAATACCAGTATTGGATCAGTGGATCCCTATCTAAGAACAATAATGACTGATGAAAGTTAACAGTTTGTTACAGGCTTTTTTTGTTTAATGTTAGATACCATTGTGCTTTTTTCAATTCAATTCATTTTATTTTTGTAACGCCCAAAATCACAACAACAGTTGTCTTGAAGGGTGTTCATGTTTTGGTTGATGGGGGAAACCGGAATACCCGGAGGACATGGGGAGAAACATGCAAAACTCCACACAGAAAGGCCTGGGGGACCCGGGGATCGAACCAAACCTTCTTGCTGTGAGGCATGAGTGTTGCCACTCAGCCACCGTGCTGCCTACACACAAAAACAAACAGGAAAATCAAACAACAGGAAAATCAGACAAAACAAGAAAAATCGGCCAGGCAAGGAGGAGGGAGGGGGGCGGAGGAGGGCCAGGCGGGGAGAAGGAGAGGGTCCAGTTGTCATAAGGGCATCTGAAAGAGTTACACTCCACAGGGGGAGTGGGACAGAAGACAACACATTTGAAGAAAACCTACGTCAAGTTAGAAAAACTTTAATGGACCTCTTAGTGCACTTTGTCTCATTATGTCCAGACTTTTGTAACTCAATTGTCTTTTTTATTCTGTTTCTTATAGGCCACTTTGCACAAGAGCATGCCTGTATCTCCATCACATCTTGCATGCTTTTAAAAGTATATGTCTCCTTTTCAGTTTGTTCTTTTTTGGGTCCAGTGTGAAACTTTACACCTCAAAGCTGATCTCCCTGGATTGTCCAAACAGTGGTTCTGAGGCCAGCTGTGTGTCGGAGTATGCCCTGCGCAGGTGAGTGGAGCTACATGTGGTCTTTATAGCCACTTCATATGGAGGTGGGGGTCCCAGCCAAGGCGGGGGGTTGGGGGTGGGACTGAAGCCACCCTGCTCCATCGGAGGGTAGTCGAAATCCTCCCTGTGAGCACCACATCTGTGACGATCCATGTTCCTGTTCAAAATACAATCACATTTTATTGTAAGTACTATTTCATCCAAACATACATTGATTTGTGTCTGTGGTTTTAGAGATCTGATAGCACCAGAGTCGGGTTTCAATTGTAGACACAGGATCTGGATTCATAATGCACACAGATTGTACAGGATTATGCTCTTGTAGTCTGCCTCAGTAAATCACCTATGACCATTCACATACATAATTTAGATAGGACTTGGTAGGAATAACTTACATTTAGCCAAATGGATGCATGATATTATCAGTCCAAACGTGAACAGTGTCTATGTAAAACGAGATGACATCCACTTATATTTTATTTGACTAACTTCCCACCAAACAGGTTATTTTATTTATAATGTGCACCTATATGACAAATAACTCAGAAAGACAATAAAAAATACAATAAAACCTTTACTGCTTTAATCCTGTCTATTAAGTAAGATAAGTAGGGTATAATAAGTAAAAGTAAAGGGCTACAATAAGAGCTCACCTTGGCAGAAAGGTTGACTGTGACTCTACAAAGCGGCGGCCCGGGGGAGAGAAGAGCGCGTGGTTGCTGAAGTTGGGGTAGTCGTTGTACGGATAGTGAGGGCACTCCGGGTCAAACTCTTGATGGTTGTAATTCGTGGTCGTCTTACTGTTCATGGCCCAGAAGAGTCCCAGGATGAGCATGACGACCCCAAGCACCACACAGCAGAGAGAGAAGGCCTGCAACCGGCTCTGGTATGAGGTCAGAAAGGCGGTGGAGCCCCCGGTCACGATCAGGAGCGCTCCGATAACGATCGCTCCGTGGTGCAAAGAGGGCATCTTACCGGAGGAGAAGGGTTTTAGAAGCCTAGGAGTGTCCCATTGAGAACCGTATCCATGCGTAATGACACACCGCTCCAAAGTTGCAGAAATCCAGTTAGAGAATAATATTCCTAAATTGTTTGTAGTCAGAAGTGTTGTATTTGCATAAAACTGTCGATATAATCCAAAGACCCATTTTGTAGTTCCCGTTGCCAATAAGTCAAAGTATTGATAATAGACCGCGGCAAAGGGAGTAGCCAGGCGGATAGCTGAGTGTTTATCATCAGCAGATGGACGGGAGGACGGAGAGCACATTAAGAAATCTTTACTGGCGCCCCACCCTCCCTCTGTCTAATGTGTCTGAAGGGGACCACTTTAGCCCTGCGCGTGTGCACGCTCGTGCGTGAGAGATTCAAGTTGAACATGAAAAGTGACATAAGATAAAGTAAATACAGAATTGTACCATTACTTTATTCAGTGTAAAACGCACCCGTGTCAAAAGAGGGTACCAAAACCAGTTTGTATGTCAAAGTTTCAAGTTGGCTCTGTGAGGGTAATACTGAGAAAAATTGATGATAATAGTAACACCACGTTCAATTTAACTATGGGTAACATTGTTACGCACGGAAACAAATGTCCCCGAGTTCTGCATGGGCTACTTTTCGTGCCCCTGACCCTGGTACTCAAGAGAGAATATGGTTATTTTGCAGTTTTCTTATGTTTAAAAAAAAACAAAAAAAACTTTTGCAACAAGCAAGTAGTCAATCTTTGTTGTAATTTCCTAAACATGATTCGGAAAAATGAATTTCGTGTTTATAGCAACACTACTCTGATGTTGTACCACCACGAACTTCGGCTACATGCTGTAGCCCAGATGCGTGGTGTGACTATGTTACTGCTTCCTTATTGGTTCAAGTTCATTGACACTATTGCTCCAGAAGTGTAGACAGCCGCACTGTGGGCCTATGGGCGCACTGGACAGACTCATGTGCCCGTCTATCTGCTAACAAGAGCCAATCCCTCTGCAGTAAGGCGGGACGAGCTCACTACAGGGCACAGCGCACCTATAGCAGCCCACGGCATCTGTGCTAATCGATACAGAGTTCAAGAGCCTACTCCACCAAATGCTACGTAAAATTTGATGGTCTTCGGACTACAGTCTCCTCAAAAGATGGATTCGCTTTTGTATTTAGGTGGTTTGGTTGTCCTTTTCCTAGTGTGGATCAAAGTCAAAGGTGTAGAGTACGTGATCGTGCACCAGCGCTGGATATTTGTCTGTTTATTCCTCCTGCCCCTCTCCGTTATATTTGATGTGTATTACTATGTGCGCGCGTGGATCATCTTCAAAATGTGTTCTGCACCAAAACTTCACGACCAGCGCGTGCGAGACATTCAGAGACAGGTGAGCACGTCCCTGCGTGTGTGAGCTGTGCTGTTAGAATTGCATCCATGTTCAGTCTATTGTGGCATTTGGTAATACATCTTTATTAATTTACTGTATGACCCTTTGTTATTACCAGAGATGGAATGCTGGAGATCAGATCTGTTTCATGGCAGCCTACTGCATTGACTCTGCTCATGTTATTGCACAAGACATGTTCAGTGCATCCTGCTACTTCAGTTACACCCTACCAGCCTAGTTTTTATATTAAAGGTTTTCTATTACATAAAAAGAGAGACTTAACCTGCAAAGCACACAGATTATTATAAAGGAGAGACAGAGGTTTCTGATGACTCCTAACAAAATACAGATAATACAAGTACACAAAGGATAGCACCAAAATACATAAGTTGAATGTGTAATGTGCTTGCTTGTGACTGCACTAATAACTAACTTAACCTTTTCAGGTTCGTGAGTGGAGAAAAGATGGGGGTAAAAAGTTCATGTGTACTGGTCGGCCTGGCTGGCTCACGGTGTCCTTGCGAGTTGGAAAATACAAGAAAACACATAAGAACATCATGATCAACATGATGGACATCCTGGAGGTGGACACACACAGACAGGTATACACTAGTTGGGTTTCCATGCTTTTTGGGGACATTACATTGACTTTCATGCATTTCCTTGAGAATGATCCTAACCTTATACCATATTGCTACTTGCCTAACCTTAATTTAAACTCATAACCTATTTAACCCATATTTTAACTTCAGTGTTGTTGATCTATAAAGGGTTTACATAATTGGGACCTGATTTTTGTCCCCTAAAGGTGGCAGGTCCCCATAAATTGAGTGTGTGCACAGATTTTAGTCCTCACAATGTAATAAATATCCATCCACAGTGACTAAATATTTAGTTTAAGAATAATAAAGATTAGGACCGTTGCCATAGAAATTAACAACAACGGGAAGCCAAAATTAATGAATTTGCCACATTATTACACAGCCTTTGATATTACATTACATCAGCAAACATATAGCTTAATTTGAACTGTAAAGATGTTATTGTCCTAGGTGGTGCGTGTTGAACCTCTGGCCAACATGGGGCAGCTGAGTGCTCTCCTCAACCCAATAGGCTGGACTCTGCCAGTGCTGCCTGAACTTGATGACCTCACTGTAGGTATGGGACTTGTCATAATAGGACTGATTGAATGGCAAAACCCGCACAGAGAATATATGTGTCTGTATCTGCAGTATATGTATATTATGTTTCTTTTGCACCGGAGAGCTTATTTATCTGATTGTTTTTAAACAGATGATTTTAAAAAGAGCTACCTTAAAATGAAAAACCTTCAATGAAACAAAACCACACAAACATAGCCTATTCATAGGGAAAATGAAACATTTTAAAATGAAACATTTAAATAGCCTCTTTATGTGTTTCTGATTCCTGTTATTGGTAACATTTGTCAAACTTTTCACCATTCAAAAGATACTATATTTTGTCTTACATACTATGGCAATGGTCCTCATTTTTCATCATTGTGAAACCCATGGATAGCTGTGTAGATGCACTCACGCAATACATGCTACGTTATCAAATATCGAACTACAAAAGTGTATTTCTCTTTTTGTACAGTATTTCTCAGTCTTTTGAGTATCTTTAGATAATTATTTTATAGGAAATCATGAGCAGAGGTTGCTCTGTTGCTCTAGATAGAAATAGATTTACTAATAATTGTGATGCAGATTAGGCATTTCCTCCTTGTCACTGTATCCTGTGTGGACCTTTAGTGATTTCTATAATTGTGTTAGAAGATTGATGTCGTAGCTCAAAAGATGAAACTGGGAGGAAATGGCTGCCACATTGGAAGCCCATGTCGATCAGGTTTCATAATGGATTTCTTAATGTTATAAACGCAGCATAAACAATCTCATGTTTTCCCATCAGGGCCCAGCTGGATTCATTTTTCACACAGGTATACACAGTACATGTCAATAGCATACAATTCTCCTTTTTTACCAAATGGTGATTGAGCTGGGCCGAAAACATGGTACATTTGTGCAAAGGTTAATGTTAAAGTATACTTCATCATTGTGGTAACCTGTTCAGGATCATTTTGTTGGGAGGTGACAGTGCTCAATTCAAACAGTGTAAACCTGTATACATTCATGATAAACACAAAACCGCAAACATGTACAATATGTACCTTGTATCTTTTATTTGGTTGTAGGTGTGTAGTATAAGGTAATCCTGGACAAACCAGTGAAATAAATGTTGTTTTCCATTGTTTGTTGACATTGATAATAGCTCTCTTTTTGTCTCTCAGGTGGGCTGGTGATGGGCACAGGCATCGAGTCCTCCTCTCACATCTACGGCCTGTTTCAGCACATCTGTGTGGCCTTTGAGCTGGTGTTGGCCGATGGGAGTTTGATCCGCTGCACTAAGGTAAGCACTGGGTCTGAGTGCACTGTGGTCTGTCAAATGTTCTGTAATTGATGCACCAAGAAAAAAGGACTCCATCTCCAAGTAGAGAGTGGTGAGCACTATGAGGCCACTAATGTGTGGGTTTGGTGATGAAGCACTCATGATGCAGGACAGGATCTAATCTTAGGAACCTAATCGTCCTCTTATCACATAGAATATAGTGCTTTCTTGTTTTTTTACTGAAACAACTAATCTCTCTCTGTCTAACCCTGTCTTCTACATCCTTTTCTCCCAAATTAGTCAGCTTCATATTTTTGCTTATTGCATCCCCATATTTTGATCCTTTTCAAAATCCTCTGCAAACTTAAACTATCCTTTTGGACATTATCTCTCTATATAACATAAATAAATATAACATTCTACAATCTCTTCCTTAACAAAATATCACCTTTGCTACCGCCAT